>NC_056609.1:13714561-14355811 GCF_018340385.1 Cyprinus carpio | reverse complement strand
CTTATGTTATGTCTATGTTCACCTATACTACAAAAGGGCTTTAGCTGGTATGTTGTATTTAATTAAATGTTCAACAGGTTTGTTTTTGTAAAACGTAACTTTATAATTGTCTTTTTTTTAACACCTAAAATATTTTGCGTGTAAAAAGTGTTGGTTTCTGATCATTGTGTGCACATGATCAGAATGGTAGGCCTACCACCTCCGCCTCATTTTGAGACAGGAAAACCCCTGGATCCATTCATTCTGAAGAGTCATAAATCATAAAGTGTATGGTAAATGAATACAAAGTGTGGTAGTTTTGTATGCTATAAAGCTTAATTAAATATGAAGTGCAAAAAATTCCAAACAATGGCACTATTATTATTTTTTACAAAGATCACAACTGGGAATTTGGGAAGAATCACTATTATTGCAATTCCACACTTTACCTTTAAGGAAGTACTAGTGTAATCAGAGAAAGGAGGTCACAGGTGGTTCATACCGATGTCATAGGACAGGAAGTCAGAGGAGAAGCATTTGGCCCCATTACTGAGTGAGGTGTCATTATGAGTGTTTCCCCCGAACACCAGCAGAACTCCACTGATCAGCACAGTGGAGTGGAGGTATCTTGCCAGACCGCTTTCCTTCAGAATAAACCTGGGGAGAGGCAAACACACATCTCATTGGCTATTGTAATGCAGTGTGTGGGTGAGTGTTTAGCTTATGGGATGGAACAGTTGGTCTGAAGGTCGCTCTCCACAGGCTAGGTCAGATACGCAGACGGACGCCATCAGTAATATGGCACCACAGAGACATCTACCCACACACAGAAACACACACGTATGCATGAGCACTTGTACACACACAGTCACAAACTCACAAAACTCACATTGTGTCACATGAAGAACCAGACAGTTTTTACATTGATTAAAGTCTCACAGGCTTTACTTTCAGCATAATATAGCAACAATTATTGGTTTGTTTCAAGTCAGTAATAAAAACTGAACAGTAAGAAATTCAGATTATTTTGGTAACTGTTTTTTATTCACTAAAAATTCAGTTAGGAATCAGACTACACTGGTCAAGCTAAATGTTTTTGATCCTCTAAAAAGAACCAGCTCATAAAAGTTGTTTATTCATGAATCAGACTAAATGGGCTGCACTGTATGGTTTTGATTTACTAGAAAGAACTGGCTCCTACGAAAAATCCCTTCTCAAATCAGACTACACAGGTCATACTATATGTTTTTGAATCATCTAAAAAATGAAAATTTGTCCAATAATCAGACTACACTTGTCACACTGATAGTTTTAATTCTCTAAAAACAACCCACTCACAAGTGTTGTTCACTCACTATTCAGACTAAACAGGCCTTGCTGTAAGATTTTGATTTACTAAAAAGAACCAGCTCTTAAGAGTCATTTGTTTATGAATCAGACTGTACAAGGTTGTATTTGTATGTTTTTGAATCAGACTACACAGATCACGCTAAATAAGTTGTTCACTTATGAATCAGACTACACAGGCCTTGCTGTATGGTTTTGATTCATGAAAATGAACCAGCTCCTAAAAGTGGGCGCACATGGTGCGATTCTGAAGGTCGGAACATTGTGAGCCCTCGCACATGTCACGATTGAGTTTATCCGAAAATCGTACGGAGGCAGTCAAACACGCCACGAATTTACTACGATTTTACTGACGTAAGCATTACGTTTCGTGGCAGTCATAAAAATATTGATTCTGTGAACGAAATAGTTTTCTTTGTGGCAGCTATTGTGATGTCCAAAAAAAGAAACGAAGACATGGCAAAGAGATTGGCTGAAAAGCATAGACTTTCTGTTCTTCATAAACAAGGTGAGAAAGCCATTTCTGAATTTCTGCTCGTTTTGCCGGAAGTACAACAGGTATATTCATTCATAAAGTTGAATGGCAAATTTGGCACAATTCAGAATAACAAATAAAAAATATAGCTGTATAATTAAACTAAAATTACTATATAGACTATTTATATACATAATTTGTTTTTTTTTCATCTTCTGATTGGTCAACTTCAGATGGATCGCCAAATCGGCTCATTCAACCGCACATATGCCACGAATTTAAACAGACAGCATCCGATTTTTTTTTTTTACTTGTTTGAAAATGCTCATATCATTTTCGGATCGGCCCGTAATTATTCTCACACTGTACGAGCAGCAATCATGCGAGCATCTGTGATTTTCTCACGAGAGAAAAAATTTCCTGCAAGCTTGTACGACAGCAAGTATCGCACCGTGTACGCCTGCCTTAAGCGTCAATCATGTATAACCTTTTTTTTTTTTTTAGTTTACAAAAATGTACAAAAATATACAATATACTATCTTAAAATCTTCACTAAAGTTTTAACTTCAAAAAGGCACAATGGGTTCCTAAATTCTTTCACCACTCTCTTTCCATCTCATGTGTCATATCTTCTTCAACCTCATTTTTTTTTTTTTATGTGTGAGAATAAGCACTCTGTGTCACTCTGCATCCACTCAGCACTCCTCTCTACACTCTGTCAAACACCCCGAGCCCTGTAAGCGAAGCGTTGTTTGATGCATTGTGCAGCTCCTTTCACTTACTTTGCCAATCAAAAGCCAGAGTGAGGAACGCACAGTCAGACTTCTGTGTGTGTGTGTGCAAGTGAGAGATCCATGCGGTTAAGGGTAAGAGAGCTTTAAGAGACAGGTTTCACTGTTAGGCCAAGCAAAGAGACGGTAAATATAAAGGCAAAGGAAAAAGAAAACTGGGCATGTGTCTCTTTTTTTAATGTCTTCCATCTGCAAGCTCAGAAGACGTTCTAGGAGAAATGGATACAAAAGCTTTCTTTGTGCAGCCGACAACTTTTAAGAGAACCGTATTTGAATGTGAAAAGGAATGAACATGAGAAAGAAACCTCAAATTAACTTCTACCACTACTTTGTGCTTTGTCTAAGCTTCAAGAAGTGTTCCATAGCATTCATAAAGTCATTGGTGGTACCACTGGGTTCAACTGTAGTCCAAACACTACATTAGTAATAACAAATGTCATAACATTTCCAAGTTAGTTTTGGAGTTTAAAGGGAAAGAGTGTAATATCTGCACCATTAGCAGCACCAAAAGTGGCTACAATCCATTTGTTTGACTGGCCAGACAGGACCAGATTTAAGAACATTGCTGGAAATTGGGAAGAAAACAAGGGTAAAAAAAAGGGTAAGGTTTCTTATTTTACAGTGCCCTTGTTACACATTGCATGTAATTACATGTAACATGTCAATATAACTCTGTACTTTTTTAAATTCCAACCACCTATATTTGGTGCACTTTTCCAATTTAAAGAAATAAGCCATCTCGCTTGAAAAATACATATATTTACAAATATATAGGCCTATATTCCTTTTTTTTCAAATTGATCTCCTTGATAATTCAAATAAAAAGAGAGTAAAGGTGACAGCTGAATGTTAACACCAAAGAACTTCTCTACCATCCATTTAACACCCTTCCAAAATATTACTTAAATATATAATTACACTATAACAAGGACAGCTTGAAATGGTGTAACCAAAAACAGTAATTCCATTTGGTGTACAAATTACACACTTCCTAACTCTTAAACCAGCCTAAACTGGTTCTTAGCTAATCTTACTTGGATTAAACTTGATTTAAAGGTCTTAGATAGTTGAAGTCACTTGTACTTAGTTTAAGCAGGTCTCCAAGCCTTGTCAATCTGGTGTTTTGCTGTTTGGCAAGTTGCAAAAATACCCAAACCGACTCTAAAACCAGCCAACCTAGTATGGCTGACCAGTTAAAGGTAGGGTAGGTGATTTCGGACAGGCTAGCAATATCAAGCTTTGTAAGCATAAGATCCCACCCTCCCTGCAAATCCCTCTCCAAAGCCACACCTACTTCAAAACACATGAATACACACAAGCAGGCCAGAGGCTGACCAGCAACATGAGAGGCAGCGCTGATGAAGGGTTCAATGCAATGCTGTCAGATTACTTCATGTCTCATTAACCGTTGAGAAAACATACAGTACAAAGTGCATAGTATTACAATAATAACGCCTTCCATTCTCACTTGGTCTGCAATGGCATATTGAAACACACTGATGACGTATCATGTGTGCACGGAGGTATGCAAATACATATGTTGACAGGCATGTAGGACAGCCTATCATAGCCCTCGTACTGAGGGATATGATTGGAAGAACATTTTATGATACTACGCATTCCACAGACAATATAAATACATATAAACACATTTAGATCAGTTAATTTAGTGACTGCTATTGGGATGTGAAGAGACTTTCAACCAACATAACAAAAAAAATGGTTTTGAACTAAATCACCTACCCTGCCTTTAAAACCAGCACACCAGCGATTTAAAGGGATAGTTTATCCAAAAATTAAAATCTGTCATCATTTACTCACCCTCATTTTATTCCTGACCTGTATGATTTATCAAACCTGTATGACTATTTCTTTTGTGGAACATAAAGGAAGACATTTTATGAAATGTCACTGTTTTTTTGTCAATACAACCTAAGCCAATAGTAGCCAAAATTATTTGGTTACCAACATTCATCAAAATGTTTTCTTTTGTATCAGCAGAAGAAAGAAAGTCAATGAGACGGTGTGTAAATGATGACAAAAATTTTCATTCATTCCTTAATTTTTGGCTAAACTATCCCATTTTTGGCTGTTTTTTAGCGGGGTTATTAAACAAAGATAGAACACCTGTTTGGCATGTTGGAATCGTTCCTCTTGGACTAAACCTCCAAAGAACTCAGCCTGGCAACAGCAACCTGGCATCATTTATAGTGTCACTACTAGCTTATTTGTAAATGCTGTCATATTTCACACATGTTGGAAAGTCTTGGTCAGCACACTCATCGGCTTAGCGAAGATGTGATTCCTGCTTACATATGTGCTAAGGTCTGATTTACGTGTATCTGTTTTTATTTTTTTTGAGGGGGCAGTGGCTGAAATGATTAGTCAGTCATGCAACGATACACAGGCATACAGACTTTTCATAGTATTACATGTATACAGTGTGGATACTCACCAGGTGTGTGTGTGGACCTGATAGCGGTACAAATGATCCACTAGGCCATATTTGTTGGCAGGGAGGGCTTTGTATCCTCCGTGGACATATATGGAATGCGAAGAGCTGTCATAAACGCTGCTGTGGCCATTTCCTCCTTGCACCAGTGCCCCATTCGTCTCTGCCGCCGACCAGGAGTTAGTGCCTGATAAAGAGTTAGACTTTACTCTAAGCAACTCATATGTGCAATATATGCTAACAGTACAACGCAGCATAACATGAGAAAGCAAACTTTCTTTTGAGAAAGCAACAGAAAGAAAGAAAACAATCTTTCTTTAAATCATAGTTATTAGCATAAAAGTCAGTGTAAAAAGCTTTCAAAAATATACAGCAGTAGTAACACAGTACATAGTGACAGATGGTAATACCATATATCACAGCACTCAATGATTTGCATATTTTTGAGCCGTGGCATTTACAAGGTGCTTTAAAGAATATAATAATAATAATACCATTCTCCAGGTCCAGAAAAAAAGTTTTACTATAGTAACTGTCAGGATCATGGACCTGTTTTGTTGTGTTTTCCCTCCCCATGTGCTCCGTGACCCAGTTTCTCCCGTGCTTGATTGTGTTCATGTCATTCCGCTGTGTCTTGTTATCACCCTCGTTACCCCATGTATTTAAGTCCCAGTCTGTGTGTTCTGTCTTTGTCAGGTCTATAATGTTATGTATGTGTGTCTTCAGCCGTTCCTAGTGTGGATCACCCCTTGTTCTAGTTTGCATTAATGCTTGTCACCTTGATCCACGTCTCTGCATCCGTTCCTCCGGCACAGTTCCTGACAGTAACATTACATGCCCAAATGCAGTATAAAACACCGAATTTTAATGTTCTATTCATTGACCATACATGGAAGAAAATTAAAATCTCTATAGTTAATCTGTCTAATCTAAGAAATCTATGTCTAAAATTTAGTGAGGGGTATGATGGATGTAAAATGACAAGAAAAAAAAAAGAGAAAATATTATGGCAGTAGCAACGAAAGACCACGTGTCAGCAAACAAATAAGTCATGTGAGCATTGGTGGTTCAGTGGTAGAATTCTCGCCTGCCACGCGGGAGGCCCGGGTTCGATTCCCGGCCAATGCAACAATGTATTTTAACATGCTACTTTCAAATTAAGAAAATAAAAAACGCATTCATACATTAAAACTAACTTTGAACATAAGTTAACATTGTAACATTTAGCATTCTAGTCTGATTTCAAGACTGTGGTTAGCTGCTCGCTGGTAGAACGTGTGAATTACACAAGTGTTACAGAGACAGAGGATCCCAGGGTTAAGCAGTCTCTGCCTTTCATTGATTTCCAGACTTGTTACATCACTGTATTTATACCTATATCTAAAGTTTAAGAAAACTTCTCTTCAAATATTGCATCACTCTATTTTCACCAAGTTCTTTATGTCATCAATTTTAACAGATGTGTAGCTGGGTGCGATTGCCATCATTTTCACTAGCTCTAATCAGCTCATGTACTCATTTAGAGAGTATGACCAGAGACAGAGTAAGAGGGGGAAAGCCAAAGCATAAGAAAGAGAGATTTAAGTAGAGTCTCAACAGAGCTCAGACACATTAATCATTGTTCAATCCCAGACAGTGCACTTCAGGTATGTACCACCACTTCTTAATGACCTAAAGCATGAGTGTGCGTTTGAGTGGGTGTGTGTTTGTGTCGAGTCAAGTAGAAAATACCACTGCAAGAAAAGAAAGTGGAAAATCTTCACTTTAATGAGACTGGCCATGTCAACTCGCCATGTCATCACAAAAGCACAGCACTAATTAAATGTTATAATACACTGCCATCTGCTGGAAGCCAGAGAAATTGTCTGCATCGGACTGCCATCAATGCGAAAGCCAGTTGTGAAACTACACATATTTTTCTCAATAATGCAATTCTGAATCTATTTTAAGGCACATATCGGTACTTACGAATGTTGTACTCCTGGACAAGGCTGAGGTAGCTGTAAATGGGTGAATAGCCAAAAAGCACCACCATGATGGGTTCTCCATTCCTGTTTTCAACTATGTGAGCAGTATGTCCCTCCACAGCGAAGGGTTGGACCTGCAGCCCAGGGCTGGGTGTTCTAAGGGACCAAGACCGGCTACGTGTATCAAACAGCCACAGTTCATCTGTTACATTCCCGGAGCCTGCTTCCAGCTTCCCACCAAACATGTAGATATCATCCTGTAAAGGACAGAGCAGAGACATTAAGATGATAGGATGAGTTCTTATGCAAGCATGAGGTATTACATCACCACAGGCTGAGCAAAAGTTTGAGACCAATTTACACGCTTTGCAGTAGCACATATTCTCCTGTGTAAACAGCCAATCAATACACTCCATGGAAAACAAACTCAAGCCTTGTGACACTGCTGCATCTCTTTAACTAACAAAAACAAGACTCAAACTTCAGCGTATAACTACGGAAAAGTAGTCACTTTATTATCCCAATGTGGTGTTCACAAAGTTTATAAAGGTTATGAGCTGATCCCAGGCCAAATAGAGCAATCTCCTGAACTCCAATTAAACTACAGTTGTCCTGTAATCATTACATGAAAAATACAAAAGATCTTTTTTGTACTTTTTATTAATTGCATATACTATCATTCAAAAGTTTGGGGTCAGTAAGATTTAAGAATTTATTACTTTTATTAAATGTGACAAAATATTCCTATTTTAAATAAATGCTGGGGGTTTTTTCACATTTTATCAAAGACAAAATATTCCACAAAAATACTAAGCAGCACAACTGTTGATAATAAGAATTTTGAATGTGACACGATACATGGAGAAATTGCAACTGAAAATTCAGTTTTGTATCACAATAATAAATTACATTTAAATATATATTCAAATATAAAACAATTATTTTAACAATTAAGTCTCTTATGGTTGTCAATGCTGCATTTAATAGCTCAAAAATACAGAAAAAAATTATTAATATTCTGAAAAAGTTTTCTATTTTTAATATACTTTAAACTATTATTTACTTCTGTGATGCAAAGCTGAATATTCATCATCATTAAACCCCAGTCTTCAGTGTGACATGATCTTTCAGAAATCATCCTAATATGCTGATTTATTATCAATGTTGGAAACAGTTTTTTGTTGTTGTTGTTTTTAATTCTTTGATGAAACAAAAAGAAAAAAAGATTTCTTTTTAAAATAAGATCTTTTTATTAATCAAAAAATCCTGAAAAAAGAATCACAGGTTCCAAAAAAAAAAAAAAAGAAATTGGCAGAACAACTGTTTCCAACATTGATAATAAATAAGCATATTAGAATGATTTCTGAAGAACCGTGTGACACTGAAGACTGAAGTAATGGCTGATGAAAATTCAGCTTTGCATCACAGGAATAAATTATATTTTAAATTGCATTAAAAAAGACCTTTATTTTAAATTGCAGTGATATTTCACAATATATATTTCTGATTACTGATCACAATCTTTTGAACAGCAGTGTATACACACATGCCATACAGTATGTATAAATGCAACCCTGTGTTTTGTTCTTTGTTGATACTCGAAGCCAACAGTTAGCCTAAAGACTATTAGAATGGAAAAGAAGAATTTGAGGATATCTGCACATTTTTTAGTTCAGATAAATGTGCAGACAGCCGCTATATGATTCATGAAACAGTAAGCAAAAGGCCATCTCATATTCTGCTGACTGAACGCATATGCATGTACACACACACACACACACACACACACACACACACAAAAGCATGCACAACCTCTAATACTCTGCAAATGCACATTCACTAGCCTTCTACTGCATTCCTATCATCAAAGTGCATTCGACAATAAAGACATCTGCCAGATGGCAGCTTAGAGAAACACAGTCATGTGTATTTTGGACAAAACAATGATTTTAATTTGTCCATTTGCCAGGGACCTTTTGCCACAATGAAAACAGCCAATTTAAAACATAATGTGCACTGCGCATGAGAGAGAAAGATGTAGCCTACATATGCACAATAAACAAGTATGATGTATTGGTGGCCACTAAACTGCTGTAAAGGTATATCCACTGCTGTATTATACTATCTTAAAAGCAGACCAGTGAAACCAGTTTACACTGTGGACTGAGAGAAAGTTCCTGCTTATTTCCTTCAGACTCAGTGAGCGTATCTTACAAACCATTAGCAGTATAAATATTCTTATGAATCTGCAGACATTATCACAGGCTCTGGCGGTGAAAACGAACACCCTGTGGTGGAAAATTCATCGGAAAGAATGTGATTCACAGTTGTGTATGGAATAACTTCACCCCATTTCTTAAATTAAACATACATCTCAGTTGTGCATGACAGCATGCATCTCAGCCAAAATTAAATCCAGTTATAGTCCGTTATCTAAACAAAATGAAGCTCATCCAAACAAAAAACCTTACCTAGGATGACAGTAGCTATCTAGGTATAAATGAGTCCAGTCTATTCTGGTGCATATTTTTGTACATACTGAAGCTATTTTGCCTATTGTATTCTATCTTGTTTATAGTCTGTGGAAAAACATTCAAGTAAGATTTTCATTGTACTTCATACATGGTACTTGTACATTTGACAATAAACGACTCTGATTTGACTTTGATTTAATATCTCAGTTCACACACCCAAGACTTGATTTACACTACATTTATTTCTTTTTTGTCCAAAGAAAAAAATTAGTATGTGAACCCTCTCATTCGACATGTATTTTTTTAATAAACTGTCACAATAATAGACCTTTTTTTAAATTTATTTTAAAGTTCTGTTTTTAGGATGAAAACCATGGGTACTTGATCAAATGCATTATGTTTTCATCTTCCTTTATCCTGCCATTATTCCTTTACTTTCTCCATTCTTCTTGTTAAACACACAGGCTTAGCTAAGTACTTAAGTTAACGTTCCAAAAAAGTCGTCAATTTTTTCTGGACTGACAAAAGAAAAGGTGCGCTGCATTGGCCGGGAATCGAACCCGGGCCTCCCGCGTGGCAGGCGAGAATTCTACCACTGAACCACCAATGCTCACATGAAGAAGCAGTGGGAGTTCTCGTGGCCATGAGGTACTGCATTCACTGCATACTCAATCACACACTACACATTCCACAGTGTGCACTCTTCGTTTCTCCAGTTCTTCCCTTTTCTGATTTACACTTCTGGTTTCTTTTCTCTCTGTGTTGGCGCTCCTGCTTTCATCGCATTGGTTTTAGACACCATGTGTCCCTCAGCCCCACATGACCACGTGAGCACAACAGCTCCTTCTAGGGCTGTGCAATTAATCGAAAAAATGGTTTTGATTTCAATTTTGGCCTCCATAGATGATGAAAATACAATAATCAAGATAAAATGACTATTGTGCCCCATTCCACCTCCTTTTGCAGCGCTGCGCTTTCCTTCCTCCATAAAAGTCAAATTTCCCGTGCAAATCAGTAAAATCATGTAACAGGACAATTCCAAAATGGGACGTGCTTGATTTATCGAAGTATATTTATTCATGTTTTTAAAAGCGTGAAAGAGAACTTGCGCTGCTCCTCAGGAAGATTTATGCGCTCAGAGACGGAACAGAACACGGACATGTAAAGTCATCTTTTAGCTCAAGGTGAGCGCCTAAATGGTAAAACGCATGCAAAAATGTGTTAAAATGCTGCGCTTAGTGATTATTCATGTATACCTTAACGGTAACGGTAAATTGGATCTGTGCGACTCTTAAAGAGACAGCGGGCTACTTTCCTGCTGCGACTGTGTGCTTATTAATCAAACAACAAAAGACAAATTCAAATTCACACACTGCTCTGGAGTGAAGGATTTTTGTAGCTTTAAGAAACAAAAAAAGTTAAATTCTTACATTGAAGACTGCTGTTTTATTTTACATTTGATTATTCATTTCTGTAGTAAGCTTTAAACTGCTTGAGACTTGCATTAAAAAAAAACATTAAAGCAGTTTGTTTCATTTGTATCTTTTTATTCTCTTGTATTTGTCCTTTGCTTTTTTATTTCTGACAGTTTAATTATTTTCAATAATTTTCAATAATTTTCAATAATTTTGAGGTCTTTTTGTTTGTTTGTTTGTTTGTTTGTTTGTTTGTTTATTTGAAATTCCGTTGGTCTCTACAATTTAGATGTCACAGCAACTTTATTTACAAAAAAGAAATATATATTTGATATGCATAACTTTCTTAAAATAAATCACTCATATAAAGTTTTGGTCATATGGTCCCCTCATAATCGTGTTAAATAAATGTGATTACAATATTGACCAAAATAACTGTGATTATGATTTTTACCATAATCGAGCAGCCCTAGCTCCTTCCATGCGAGCAATGGTGGTTCAGTGGTAGAATTCTCGCCTGTTTATTAATTAATTATTAATATTAAAATAAATACAGTAAAATAATAGTATAACATTACATGGATACATGGACCAAAGCAAGTGAACTAGTGGACTTTCCTGGTGTGAATACACCCTTAAGTTAAATGATCAATTAAATGTTTCCAAAACCATAGAAACGGTAAAATATTAGTTGTACGAAGTGGAACACAGCACTCATGAAGCAATTTGTAATTTTCAATTATATTTTTATTAAATGCTTTAAGCACTTTATAAGATAAGTAAATATCAATAATACAGTAGAAAGAAAAATTTAATTCTGACAACATATAGATATTACAATCTCACAGAAAAATAAACAAATCAAAATATACAGTAAATACATGATTTAAATATTACTAAGGGACAAAAGATTAAGAAATATCATTTATTTATAAAAAATTTTTGCTACCCATCTCTGTCTTTCCATCTTGTAAAATGCAGACTCTTTAAACTCGTTCCAGGTCATCTCTTTCTGCATGCCCTGAGGTTGGTAAATGGAAAAGACTTTAGCAGGGCAATAAACATATTACCCTGCTGCCCCAGGAAAGCCTGTGTGTATGTGAGGACTGTTTGGACCCTGCTTCAGTTCCATTTTACACAATCTGCACAAGCGACTGACGTGTTCAGTTTCAGGTCTCTTGCGTTTTTATGTCTTCTCTCCTCCAACCGTTCTTTGTGTCCTCGAGTTCACTCTTAAAGAACTCCATTTCCATAAAATTTTGGAATGGCATTCTGGGGTTTGCTAGTCCTTCACCACTGGAAGCATTAAAAACCTTTGTGGAACAGTAGAAGTATCTGACAGGGCCTAGAGGAACAACCGCTGTCATAGCAAGATTTTGGATGTCCACATGCAAGTCTTTGTTTGCTGCTTCTTCTGCTCAGGTTGCAGCTGCTTCTCCATAATACACTCCACAATTCTCTCAATAGTCTCATGAGTTAGGAGTGAGGTCAGAGCAGGTGCTGGTTCATCTGCAGGCTTCATTGTTTCCACTGGTACACCTGTTGTTCCACTACCTTTGTCAGTGAGAACCAAAGTTGCTGTCTCCCAAGAAGTTTCTCTGGAGTTAAAAGCTGAACTAGTGTTCAGCAGTTGGGCCAGGTGCCTGACATACTGTGAAATGTGCAGTTTTGTGGTCGGAAGGAGCCTGTTGTTTGGATCATTAGAGGAATTGTGGACCATTGCTGCATATTAATGAGGATGTCCTTCTTCCCATGGTGTTTATTAAGCAAGTTGTCAATGGCCTCCTTCATTGTGAGATGAGGATAGTGAGGGCACAGGCAGTGTACCGGTGGTGTCTGCAACAAGTTGAATATTTAGTTTGAGTTTCTGCAGGTTTTATGAAGGTAAAGTTAAAACCATTTCAAGACCAAGTAAAACCAATTTGAAGAACAAATGAGGAGAAACAATACGCAAATATGTTCTGTAAATGTAAATGTCTGGGGAAAAACAAAATTAGTTTGAAAATACAACTTCCAACAGATATTTAATTAATTTTACTAAAACGCATGAAACACTCTGCTCCCAAACACTAGATCATGGAAATTTCTTTTACTGTACCTTAAGATCATACTGCAAAAACTGATGCTCTTCCTCACTATTTTTGTCTTGTTTTCCAGTGCAAATGCATAAAGATTTCTAAGTCAAGATACATTTTCTGGAGATACAAAAACACATGAAATACAAAGTCTTGTTTGAAGTGAGTTTATGATTAAAACAAAAATGGTAGCACTTTATTTTACAGTCCTGTTCCTCATGTACATACTACGTACTTATTATAGTAATTACAATAACTATGTAATAACTAGGTACTAACCCTGAAGCTACCCCTAAACCTAACCCTACCCCATGCAGTTACCTTGTATTACCAGAACTTTCTTAGATAAATACACTGTAAGTACATGTAAGTACATGTACTGTAAAATAAAGTGTAACCACAAAAACTAATATCTGCAATTTTCCTCAGTAAAAATCACCTTAAAAGGGAAGTTCTGATAAAACAAAAGCAAATATATGTGAATGAGTTAAGAATAAATTTTATAATATTTTTCAAGACTTCATTTTACATATTGCAAATAAAATAAACATATCTTGATTAAAAGATGCTTTGATATTTGTATTGGAAATCAAGAAAAAATATAGAGGAAGAAACTATATCACTTTTTGCTATGCATCCAACAATTAATGCCATCATTTTATGAATTTAAGATTTAATTTGTGTAAAGGTGAATGAAGATATTTTAAGACCCACAGAAACCACTTTTGTGTTGTTCATGTGTCAAATATTTACCTGTATCTGACTGATGACCTGCATAGGTACCATAAAAAGATGACAGCAAAGGCACAAGCAGTGTAGAGACAGTGGTCTCTACAAGAACAACAAAATAGCAATATTTCAAAAGCAAATACTCTGGAAATATTACAAAAAGCAATAATTCTATTACGCACACACGTTTTATATTCTACTACTAAAACACCATGGCTAAATTATGGTTATCAGAAAAAAAATTTTGAACTGTGGAATATGTGTAATTTCATAACAAAAATTAAAATAATGCTTACGCCCATTTATAATTTAGCTTGTAATCAACAGATGACGTGTTAATGATGACAAACAATACATAGAAACGTAAATTACAGCTATGTTCATTCATAATTTGACGTGCAAACAAATCAACCTACGATGAACTATAATAAATAAAATTATTAAAATTAAAGTGTTGAAACGAACCAAGTTTACTTAATGTGATTTCAGCATTAACAGTAATAAAACGTAAACTGATGTCACAAAGTATCTTACCTTTGATAGATGTGCTGGGAATGCGTTGAATTTCACTGCTTTGTGTCGGGAGAAAAATGGTGAATTCAAACTTCCCGGGGTGCCGAAACACAGAAGACCGCCACAAGAGCGCTAGTGGCCAAAAATATATTGCATCTGTAGTGGTTTAGCACTACCATTGAGAATGAACAAGAAACGGTTTAGGGTTGTTTCGCTAAATAATCCCCGACTGCTCCACGGGAGGCCCGGGTTCGATTGCCAGATGATACAGCACAGTTTTTCTTTTGTCAGCTCAGACAAAACAAAACTCACCACTTTACTGTAACAAATGAATACTTAGCTAACTTTAACTGTTTTTATGATAGCCTGATCATTTAACAAGTAAAATAAACAAAGAGAACTAAGTGCAGTCAGATTTGGAAAGAGGAAGTCATTTTTTTAACACAACTAAAAACAAAATTTAACACAAAGAATGCATTTGATCAAGTGCCCATGTTTAATACACACAAAAAATACTGCTTATCAGTAAATAATAAAAATCGTAAGAGTTATGCTAAGCGCTACATTGCTAAGCTAAAAGCTATAATGCTAAATCACCGGTGTAACAATCTCTAATATCGAATCATTCTGAAGCTTACCCTGGGATACTATTAAGTGTTATAGTTCATTATCTAAACAAAATGAAGCTCATCCAAACAAAAAACCTTCCCTAGAGGTATGACAGTGGCTTTCTAGTGCCGCGAACCAACCTAAACTAACAACAACAACTTTACCAGTAACCACTTTCCCCCCATACCCACTGCGTTTCCACCGCGGTCTAAAGTACCGTGTAGATTAGGCAAATAGTCTGGTGACGTAGGTCTGCGCGTGTTTCTCAATACAAAGTATGCAAATTTCGGACCTGTATCCTCGGTAGTTCGGACTTTGCGAGTTCGACTTGAGAGTGTGATCTGTGATCTGAGGCACTGTCTTTATAAATAAACCGCGGATTTGAGTTTTACACAACTACATTCTCACCTGAAATACTTTTAAAACTACATTTCATGACACGATAACAGTAATATTTTGAAAATTATGTGAATAAATGGTGGTTGAAATCACAATGCTGCGTGAACTCAACCAATCAGCATGCTCAGCACCCAAGTCCCACCCCCGAAAGTTCTGGACCTTTGAAAAAGTAATACCTCGCCAGCAGGGACTTTCTAAAGGGGCTTTTATTTTACCCGGAACTTTATTTAGATCCAGGTTCCTGCAGTGGAAACACACCGAGTACCAGCCCAAAGTCCCTGGTTCCTGGGTAAAGTTCCAGCAGTGGAAACGCAGCTTAGGTGTAAATGAGTCCAGTCTATTCTGGTGCATATTTTTGTAGATACTGAAGCAATAATGCCTATTGTATTCTATCTTGTTTATAGTCTGTGGAAAAGCATTCAAGTAAGATTTTCATTGTACTTTATACATTGTACTTGTACATTTGACAATAAACGACTCTGATTTGACTTTGATTTAATATCTCAGGTCACACACCCAGACTTGATTTACACTACATTTATTTATTTATTTTTTTTGTCCAAAGAAAAAATAGAAAAAAATTGTTAACCCTCTCATTCGACATGTATTTTTTAAATAAACTGTCACAATAATAGACCTTTTTTTTCTGTTTTTAGGATGAAAACCATGGGTAATTGGGGGATACATGGGGATCAAATGCATTATGTTTTTATCTTCCTTTATCCTGCCATTCTTCTTGTTAAACACACAGGCTTAGCTAAGTACTTATGTCAATGTTCCAATAAAGTCGTCACTTTTTTCTAGACAGACAAAAGAAAAAATGCGCTGCATTGGCCGGGAATCGAACCCGGGCCTCCCGCGTGGCAGGCGAGAATTCTACCACTGAACCACCAATGCTCACATGAAGAAGCAGTGGGAGTTCTCGTGGCCATGACGTACTGCATTCACCGCATGCTCAGTTACACACTACACATTCCACAGTGTGCACTCTTCTTTTCATTTCTCCAGTTCTTCCCTTTTCTGATTTACACTTCTGGTTTCTCTTCTCTCTATGCTGGCGCGCCTGCTTTCATTGCATTGGTTTTAGACACCATGTGTGCCTCAGTCCCACATGACCACGTGAGCGCAGCAACTTCTTCCACGCAAGCATTGGTGGTTCAGTGGTAGAATTCTCGCCTGCCACGCGGGAGGCCCGGGTTCGATTCCCGGCCAATGCAGCACAGCTTTTCTTTTGTCATTCCAGACAAAACAAAACTCATCACTTTACTGTAACAAATTAATACTTAGATAACTTTAACTGTTTTTATGATAGCCTGATCATTTAAAGGGATAGTTCACCCAAAAATCAAAATTATGTCATTAATGACTCACCCTCATGTCGTTCCAAACCCGTGAGACCTCCGTTCATCTTCGGAACACAGTATAAGATATTTTAGATTTAGTCCGAGAGCTTTCTGTCCCTCCATTGAGAATGTATGTACGGTATACTGTCCACGTCCAGAAAGGTAATAAAAACTCTTCAAAGTAGTCCATGTGACATCAGAGGGTCCGTTAGAATTTTTTGAAGCATCGAAAATACATTTTGGTCCAAGAATATCAAAAACTACGACTTTATTCAGCATTGACTTCTCTCCCGGGTCTGTTATGAGCGCGTTCACCTCACATCCGGTTCGCGAACGAATCACTCGATGTAACCGGATCTTCTTGAACCAGTTCACCAAATCGAACTGAATCGTTTGAAACGGTTCGCGTCAACAATAAGCATTAATCCACAAATGACTTAAGCTGTTAACTTTTTTAACATGGCTGACACTCCCTCTGATTTTCAAATAAACCAATATCCCGGAGTAATTCATTTACTCAAACAGTACACTGACTGAACCGAGCCAGATAACGAACGAAACATTGACTCGTTCTCGAGTCAAGAACCGTTTCTGTCAGACGCGTCCGATTCGAGAACCGAGGAGCTGATGATACTGCGCATGGCGTGATTCAGACTGACACACAGCGCGTCTGAACTGAACTGGTTCTTTTGGTGATTGATTCTGAACCGATTCTGTGCTAATGTTATGAGCGCGGGTAAACCGAAGGCTTCAATCAAGGGCAATCATCGCCAATGAAGTCATTACGTCGAGCGCAAAAGAACTGGTGAACCGTCTTCGGCAACCGGTTTATTGAATCAAACTGTCCGAAAGAACCGGTTCGCGGAGAAGAACAGAACTTCCCATCACTACCGGTGATCCGAAAACCGATGCAACCGGTTCTTGACTCGAGAACGAGTCAATGTTTCGTTCGTTATCTGGCTCGGTTCAGTCAGTGTACTGTTTGAGTAAATGAATTACTCCGGGATATTGGTTTATTTGAACTCAGAGGGAGTGTCAGCCATGTTAAAAAAGTTAACAGCTTAAGTCATTGGTGGATTAATGCTTATTGTTGACGCGAACCGTTTCAAACGATTCAGTTCGATTTGGTGAACTGGTTCAAGAAGATCCGGTTACATCGAGTGATTCGTTCGCGAACTGGATGTGAGGTGAACGCGCTCATAACAGACCCGGGAGAGAAGTCAATGCTGAATAAAGTCGTAGTTTTTGATATTTTTTGGACCAAAATGTATTTTCGATGCTTCAAAAAATTCTAACGGACCCTCTGATGTCACATGGACTACTTTGAAGATGTATTTATTACCCTTTTGGACGTGGACAGTATACCGTACATACATTCTCAATGGAGGGACAGAAAGCTCTCGGACTAAATCTAAAATATCTTAAACTGTGTTCCGAAGATGAACGGAGGTCTCACGGGTTTGGAACAACATGAGGGTGAGTCATTAATGACATAATTTTGATTTTTGGGTGAACTATCACTTTAACAAGTAAAATAAACAAAGAGAACTAAGTGCAGTCAGATTTGGAAAGAGGAAGTCATTTTTTTAACACAACTAAAAACAAAATTTAACACAAAGAATGCATTTGATCAAGTGCCCATGTTTAATACACACAAAAAAATACTGCTTATCAGTAAATAATAAAAATTGTAAGAGTTATGCTAAGCGCTACATTGCTAAGCTCAAAGCTATAATGCTAAATCACCGGTGTAGCAATCTCTAATATCAAATCACTCTGAAGCTTACCCTGGGATACTATTAAGTGTTATAGTTCATTATCTAAAAGAAATGAAGCTCATCCAAACAAAAAACCTTCCCTAGAGGTATGACAGTGGCTTTATATGTGTAAATGAGTCCAGTCTATTCTGGTGCATATTTTTGTACATATGGAAGCAATAATGTCTATTGTATTCTATCTTGTTTATAGTCTGTGGGAAAGCATTCAAGTAAGATTTTCATTGTACTTCATATATGGTACTTGTACATTTGACAATAAACGACTCTGATTTGACTTTGATTTAATATCTCAGGTCACACACCCAGACTTGATTTACACTACATTTATTAATTTTTTTGTCCAAAGAAAAAAAATAAAAAGTATGTGAACCCTCTCATTCAACATGTATTTTTTTTTTAATAAACTGTCACAATAATAGACATTTTTTTCTGTTTTTAGGATGAAAACCATGGGTAATTGGGGGATATATGGGGATCAAATGCATTATGTTTTTATCTTCCTTTATCCTGCCATTTTTTCTTTACTTTCTCCATTCTTCTTGTTAAACACACAGGCTTAGCTAAGTACTTATTTTAAAGTTCCAGAAAAGTTATAAAATTTTTCTAGACAGACAAAAGAAAAGATGCGCTGCATTGGCCGGGAATCGAACCCGGGCCTCCCGCGTGGCAGGCGAGAATTCTACCACTGAACCACCAATGCTCACATGAAAAAGCAGTGGGAGTTCTCGTGGCCATGACGCACTGCATTCACCGCATGCTCAGTTACACACTACACATTCCACAGTGTGCACTCTTCTTTTAGCGCTCCTGCTTTCATCGCATTGGTTTTAAACACCATGTGTGCCTCAGTCCCACATGACCACGTGAGCGCAGCAAGTTCTTCCATGCAAGCATTGGTGGTTCAGTGGTAGAATTCTCGCCTGCCACGCGGGAGGCCCGGGTTCGATTCCCGGCCAATGCAGCACAGCTTTTTTTTTTTTTTTGTCAGTCCAGACAAAACAAAACTTACCACTTTACTGTACCAAATTCATACTTAGCTATCTTTAACTGTTTTTATGACAGCCTGTTCATTTAACAAGTAAAATAAACAAAGAGAACTGAGTGCAGTCAGATTTGGAAAGAGGAAGTCATATTTTTAACACAACTTAAAACGAAATTTAACACAAAGAATGCATTTGATCAAGTGCCCATGTTTAATACACACAAAAAATACTGCTTATCAGTAAATAATGAACAGCTATGCTAAGCGCTACATTGCTAAGCTAAAAGCTATAATGCTAAATCATCGGTCTAACACTCTCTAACATCAAATCACTCTGAAGCTTACCCTGGGATACTATTAAGTGCTGACCTCTCCTACAGAGGAAAGCATAACATCCAGGAAAAAGAGAGCACGTAAGAAATCACTATATATCAGTTAACACCCTCTTTTAAATAGCACTATAGCATAAACTGTCAGGGTTTTATAATGGAATTATTACTACATTACCTGATAAAAAATACTCTACATTAACAGTAGATGGCACTGTTGCTACAAAATAAAGAAAGAACATGCAACTCGATGCAACATGTATCTAAACACTATCTGACCCTGGCCTGTAACATTATGGACAACATTGACTGAGGTCACATCTTCTCAAATGTAAATCACCGAGGCATTGTTATGCAACGTGATTAGCAGTGTGTTTACCTTGTAAAGAGCCAGAGAGTGTCCATAGCGCTGCAGAGGGCCACCATTGATTGGTATTACATCCCATGTGCTACTTTCTAGATTATAGCTGCAAAACAGAAGAACATAAGAAAGAAAGGAAGAAAGAAAGAAAGAGAAAGTGCTGCACATTCATTGCAAGTTGATAAACAAGGGGAACGTAATGTATACAGTACAGATTGTGAAAGAGGTTTATCAAAATCAAAACAGTAATACTGTAAAAATATTACAATTCATATTAAATATCATAAACCTTTTTTTGCTATTTCAGTATATTTTGAAATATAATTATTTCTGTGCTAACCAGGCTGAATTTTCATCAGCAATTAGTCCAGTCTTCAGTGTCACGTGATCCTTCAAAAATCATTCTAATATGCTGATTTGGTACATTTATTATTATTAATGGTAAAAACAGTTGTGCAACTTAATAATTTTGTAAAAACTGTGATACATATTTTTAGAATTATTTTTTTAGTGATACAACATCAAAACCTGAATGTCAAAAATTGCTTTTAAAGATCACATCACATAATTAAACATAAGTGTGCATGAACTATTCTTATATACACAAGTGACGTGATGCATGCAGATGCATGAAAACAAGTACAAGATATTGGCTTATTATGTCGCCAGGCGGCAGAACTTACTTTATAACCATCTGAAAGGAGCTGTAGTTAAAGGTGAACCCTCCAATCACCCACATTAGCTTCCCATGAACCACTGCTTTATGGGAAGCCCGACCTAGTGACTGTCCATCAGGCTTCACGTTAGGCAGAAACCAGTACGGCTCAGCCGAAGGAACTTTTAAAGAGCAATCTGGACCTGAGATGAGAAAGAAGTCAGATAAGAAACTAGACGGGCAGATTAAACTACAGATAAGTGTGTGTTCACAGAAGCTGTGTGTGTCTAGTTTACAGTTTTTTTCAACTGCTTAGACACAAAATCTTTACTTTTCACACAGTTTCTGAAACCTGACACTCAAACACCAGAACCAACTCTGCAAAACCACACTAATTCACAAAAATACACCAATTCTCAGCCTTTGACTCAGTTCTCATAAAACACAACACACAATTCTCTATGTAACACAAAACAATCTAACAGGAATTAATATAATGCCAAAGGTGTTTGAAATTTGCTTCTGAGATATGTTTGTGATATTTTGAATGCAATGCAATGCAAAAAAAAGTTTTGAAAATGTGTATAAGCACTAAGCAGTTGAAAATAACTAAAAGACTCTGAACAAACACTGAGGGATATGGACCAGAACTGTCAACTTGATATGTATTTTCAATAACATGGTTAACAAGTCAAATACCTCAGCCAAACATGCTCTTTATTTCCTTGAATTACAAATGCTCTTATAAATCAAACACCAGAAACCTAATCACAAGTGCGTGTGGTTAAAAATCGCTGAATAAATGGTGATAAAGATGGTAATAATAAAAGGAGCAGTAAACAAAAAAAATAATAATAATACAATTGTTCGTTGTTGTTACATATACGATGAATCACTACAAATAAGCAGCTACACTTTTGAATGACTGATTTAAAAATGATCCAGCACTGCCATCTAGGGGTTAGTAAAAGCCCCTCTCTAAAACGAAGAATAAGGTTGCAGCTTCACATCACTCCAGAGAGGGCAGCCTTTTCCCAATATTACACAACTGCGAATCATCTTAGCATCTGAATAAAATACCTCAAAAATTATTCAAGTACTTTACAATCCCCTGCAGTCACCAGTTTTATCTTTATCTTAAAACTCATCTTTGTTCATCAAAATTACGTTTAAACGCTTTCCCCATGCAAATAACGTTTTTATGCCATGACATTAACTACATCGATCCTTACCTCACTTAGCATACGTGAGGCATGAATATGTTAACTAGTTCCCGCCAACACTCAATCACACCAGCTCGAACTTTCTCCACTGTTCCACTCATTTAACTTAAGCACTAAGGTTAAACACTACACAGTGTCAAGTGGCAATACTAGATAAACAGTTATCTGAGAGTGAACCCCTGAGTAAATATATTCTGAATGGATTATAGCCAAAAAAGTGCGCAACGAACGCACCCCTTAGCTATATGAATGAAAATCTGTCACTTCTGAATCTCTAAACTGACCAATTACTCTCTTATTCACATCATCCTACTTACATCTTATTTGCACCTTGTTTGTTATAACGAGAGAGGATTCGCGACCGTTTAGAATTCATGCTTGGACAAATCTCTGGCCTTTTCAGCGGTGAGCGGATTCTGACTTACTTAAACAAAATTCTGATTGGCCGTTGCGTTCATAAAATCATCAGGTATGTCTGTGATTGGCTACAATGCGCAACGCTGCAAAACCACGTTGAAAAGCCCCGCCCAGCAGGTTTTTGGGATTTGTTAACGATAGGAAACGATCGACGTTTGCAAATGGTTTTCTTTAAGCGTGTTAAAACACCAGACAGACATTGTAAACAACGTTAAAAACTTGATTTTCACAACAGGAGGTCTTTAAATATCGAAACATTATGTCCAGTAACCAAATACAATTGAAACTGTGCTCAAATAAAATCTATATTTCCAATTATATACATGTGTAATTACTAATATCCATAGCTATTTTTTTATTACTTTCACCAGATGTTGAACGTGCATCAAAAAATTAACCAACATATCACTGATAACCAGCAGGTGGCACTACTGACATAAAACATAAGACTCATTCTGATTTTGTCACTAGTGTGTTTATTTAGGAGGCTTCTTAAAGAATATTTCGTGTTTGCAGTCACATGGAGTTTGGAAACTTAATACAAGGAAAATGCAAAAATGTACTACCCTTATAAAAAGGTTTATGTTTTTGAAAGAAGCAACAATTACAAAATTAAATATTACAATCTAAATTACCTGGACTTCTTATTTTTTTTTTATTTTTTTACTTTAAAATATAATTTATTTCTGAGATGGCAAAGCTGAATTGCCAGCATCATTACTCCAGTCTTAGTGTCACATGATTCTTCAGAAAATATTCTAATATGCTTATTTAGTGCCCAAGAAACATTTATTATTAATATTTTTTTTAAAACAGTAGTGCTGCTTAATTGTTTTGTAAATAAAAAAAATAAAATAAACTGTGATACATTTGTAGAATACATTGATGAATATAAAGAACAACTTTTATTTGAAATAGATCTATTTTACAACATTACATATGTCTTTAATTTCACTTGTGATCAATTTAATGCATCCTTGCTGAATAAAAGTATTCAATTCTTCCAAAAAAAAATCTTACTGGCCAGTAACTGAACAGTAGTGTATGAGAACATTAACATGATCCAAAAAAAAATGTCAGTTTTGGAGACATAAAGACATAAAAGACATCTAAACAATTACATGCCCCTCACCTTGCCAGCTATCATTGCAGACACAGAGCTTTTCTCCGGTGAGGTCACAGTATCCGCGGTCAGGACTGCCACAGTCATCCCAACAGTAGGGAATATCACAGGCCTCACCTTTCCAGTATCGCTCACACTCACAGTAAACACTGCTGGAGATGGAGTTACCCGTTGTACACCTTCCATGACCTGAACAGTTATTAGGACAGGAGTTGATCCTGAAAAACACAGCAGGGGGAGAGTGATCATATAAACAAGTGAAAGTGGGGGGGGGATCACATTGTGAAATAAATGCTTTCTCTACTGTAGTTCATGTTGGCCACAATTATTGGCACCCGATTATTGCAACGTCCTGTTCCCAAGATAACAGCTCCAAGTTTTCTCCTATAATTCCTGATGAGGTTAGAGAACACCTGACAAGAGATCAGAGACCATTCCTTCATCCAGAATCTCTCCAGATCCTTCAGATCCACAGCTCCATGTTGGTGCTTCTTCTCTTCAGCTGACCTCACTCATTTTCTACAGGGTTCAGGTCAGAGGACTGGGACGGCCATGGCAGAAGCTTCATTTTGTGCTTAGTGACCCATTTTTGTGTTGATTTTGATGTTTGTTTTGGATTATTGTCCTGATGGAAGATCCAACCACGGCCCATTATAAGATTTCTAACTGAGGCTTTGGGTTTTGATTTTTTATCTGTTGGTATTTGATAGAATTCATGATGCCATGCATCTGAACAAGATGTCCAGGACCTCCGGCAGAAAAATCATTAAAGATCCAGCAGTATATTTAACACTGGACATGGGGTACTTTTTATCCCTCCTTGTACCAAACCCATCTGGTGGGTTTACTGCCAAAAAGCTCTATTTTTAGTTTCAGCTGACCATAGAAGCCAGTGCCATTTGAAGTTCCAGTCATGTCTGACAGCTGATATAAGCGTGATATAAGGGCTGTTTGATATTTTTTATAGGTTTCTCACCCCAAGACTCAGCTAATCTCTGCAGTTCTCCAGCTGTGATCCTTGGAGAGTCTTTGGCCACTCAAACTCTCCTCCTCACTATATTCTTTGGTTTTACTCCTTGTGATGGATGATTAAGGGAATTTGGCCTTTGTGTTCCTCATATTCACAATGAATGGACAATGGAATATACTTCAGACATATTTTACCCATAAGAATTTCTAGGGGTTGCCAATAATTGTGGCCAACACGCATTGGAGAAAAACTTTTATCTCTCCCCATTTTCAACTGTTTTACTTCGATGAAAGGTTAGAATTTTGTGAAATTTTGAATGAAAGATCAAAATCATATTTACCAAGGGTGCCAATATTAGTGGAGGGCACTGTGTGTGTATATATATATATAAAATTAAAGCATTGTGACTGTATAACCATACTCACGAATAAAAGATGTTGAATCCTGTAAGATTGTAGGCAGCATCAATATATATATATAAAATTAAAGCATTGTGACTGTATAACCATACTCACGAATAAAAGATGTTGAATCCTGTAAGATTGTAGGCAGCATCACTGAAGAAGTGTAACAATGCGTATCCAGATGTGGTCACCACCTCAGGAACGGTTTCATTTCCTTTAGTCTCTGGGACAACCAGGCCACTGGACATGTAAGAGCATGACACACAAATGAGACAGGAAAGACTTCCTTCCTTTGTGTTCACATATTCCACACAGCATGAGGACAGCTGTTGCTAAGCAAACAGCATCGGGAGCAGGATAAACCTCCACTGCATGCTCTTGACTGTGCAATATTCTACTAATAAGGAAGAGGATAAGCTCACATTCAGTGCTTCAGCACAACAAAGTGGACAACCACAGAGATGCAATGGACCAGACACTGCACACCAACACAAACACACACACTAAAGTACACAGCAGGTCATCTGAAAACAAGGTCTATCCCATTAAAAAGGCATAAGAGATAACATCTGAGAGGAAGAAGAAAAGAAAAAGAGACAGAGAAAGGACAGAGAAAATAGAGTGAAGCAAACAGACTGCTTTCATTTTTAATGTGCTACCCAACTTAGGTAGTTAGATCTCATCTCACTAACTCACTTTTAGAGTCACTAAAGAGTTCTTTTGGGGTGATTTGCACATTCCATTTTTTGTAATCACTGGAGGTTTTTTTGTAGAATCAAGTGTAATTTAGTTTGTCACCAGCAATTCCAAAAAATCAGCAGTAAATTTTTGAGAAATGCACATTTATCCTGCTATTTAGATTGCCTGCCATTTATTACTCTACATTCTAGTCATTTTAATTAAAGCATTCATCATTTGTTTCCTTAATGATTGCAGATGAGGCTAAATGATGAACCAGGGAATAAACAAAATTTAGTGGGTGAACAGAGGTTAACACCCTCGCTATTCTTTCAATTAAAAAATGTTTGTATTGCTAAGGTTAAAAAGGCACACAAATGAAAGATTAGCAAACATTTTTTAAGCAAACTTCATGGGTGACGTAGTCTGATTTGATTATGAGATTATATGCATTGTCTCAGGCCAACAAAATGCATTTATGTTTGAAATGAACTGACGTTTATATCAGTTTGTGTGTATTACTGACTTTGATTCCAGTATCACTCACCTAAACACAGCTACCAAAGGTGCATAAATCGAGTCTCCATCAAAGACATACATGTGATCCCAACTGCACTCTGTGGCAAAATGGTTGAACCTCAACCTGAGCACAGCATTTGTGCTAAAATAAAGCAGAAAATATGTTATTTTTTAATAATTAATAATATTACAAATGTATTTGAACCTAAACATTTGTTGCACAAATGTGTCACATAAATAAATTAAAATTTAGCTCCAACCTTTTTTTTAATTTGATTTCTAAATTATATTCTATAAGTTGCTTTGAACAAAAACACTTGGTAATTAATAAATATAAATAACAAAGACTGAGAGATTAGCTTGACATAGTGGTACTCACTATCCTTCAATCAGCCAAGTGCATTTAGTCTTGTACTTGTAGTTAACTGGTCCATCAGTGAGCGATCCTGATGACTCTGTCAACCTGACAAAGAAAAAAACACAGATCAGTTGACATAACAAATTTTAGAGAGAATATTGTACAGTATATATGTGAATTCAGACAGTTGTGCACATGTGCATATATATATTTTTTTATTCTCTAAGATAAACATCTACATATTAAAAAAATAATAAAACTATAGAAGAATAATAACATAAAAATTGTAAAGTCTTCAAAATATGCAATCATAGAATATGTAAAATCAAACTATAAAATCAGATTGTTATACAAACATTTGAAAAAAAGGTCGCTGAATGCTTAAAAATGCTTTGGAAACTCCTGTTTCCTGTTTGAAGTGTGTGATATTAGGACTTGAGAAAACATTGGCAATAATTATGACTGACATTTGACATCTTGACTACACAGCCTGCCCAATTTAAAATCCTCTACAGTGTCCAATGTCACATCATGAAACGCCATCCACGTGCGCCAACAAACTGGCCATGTGACACTGGCACAACCACCTGCTCCTGATTCATCCTCTTTCCTCTCATTTTCCATCCCTCCTCCTCCAGCACAGAAACAAGGCTCATAATCCCCATGGATTGAAGCAAAATATACTCATTTGTCTGACAGTGGAGGAGGGCCAAGACCAGAATGTTACAGAGCCAGTCACAGCAACTGCACATCAATCAAGAGATCAGCTTATCCCCCAAAACCCATGTTTATCACACAAACAGCGCAAGAGGTGAAGATCACCAGCAGCACCAGCCACACTGAGTCAGAGCATAACGTAATGAACAACTGGCACAACAAATCACTCAATCCTAAATGCAGTGGACACAGTGTTTTCTTCAGTGATGACCACAAAATTCAATACAAACATTATGACTTCTGTTTTGAGAATTCTACAGAAGTGAATCACCCATAACCCTTGTTTTGCAGTACAGTGGCTATTTCATAACCACCACCCATGAAACACTGAAACTTCAGGGAAAAAAACTTTTAGGAAAATATGACATTTTTTATTTTATTTGTTTTAAATTGTTTTAAACACTCTCAACCTCAATGTAGACAAAAAAATGACTCCCCATTCAAAAATAAAGATGTGTCATAATACATAGCCTATATTATGTTGCCGAGTCCATTTAGCCACAGCTTGATTACTGTTTATATACTATAAAAATGAAAAATATGATTTTAATACTGAGGTTTCAGAACTTTTAGATTTTTATTTTATTTTTTCCTGAAGCATTGTGTCTTATTGATCTCCTCTCCTCCACTCACTCGTGTCATAAAATGTAACCTACTTTCACTGCTGTCTGGGACAGGATGGAATACCTGGGTTCTCCTGAAATATTTCCTATTGTCCAATGTGACTTACTTCCATATAATAAATTAAAACCTATTATGCACAGTATTTTACCCCAAGCAAGTGTAACGAGAGCAACAAGCAAGTGTAGGCCGCTTTCAAACAGAAGTCATTATTAAAACAACAAGGCCTTTAAACCATACAAGGAAGAAATATGTAGCAACCCAAAGAGACACCCTCTGACAACAAAATGGATGAGATCAAACTTCAGTATCTCTGGGATAGTTTTAAATCTGCTTGGAGTCTCCTCACAATAGTTGAAATAGCTTTAATAACCATAACATTAATGTCTGTGAATGTCTTGAACTGCCCAAGAATGAGCCAAGTAAGCCACAAACCCATGCTTATCAGAAAACAGTGCTTTATATCCCATTCTTTTTCTCCCAGTTAACCCACAAACATTTGCAAAACCACTTAAAAACACAGTGTGCCCCAAACGCAAACCACATCTGGCAAAAACAGACAAAATCAACTGAAGTTATTTCACCGCTAAGCCAGCAATGTAAAGAAGTCAACTGTGATGTGTTTGTTGAAACAGTTTGGAATGAACATAAAAAGAAACAGAATTTACTTTTGTAAGAATGTATATCTACCTTCAACTATACTTGATTCTAATAAAGAAGGGCACTACAATCTTTCTTTATTAGTTGCAAAAACCTCATTTACAACTACACTTCTTATACACTATGTGGTGAATTAAGGGCTAGTAATTTCTAAACGAAGGACTGTAGCTTTAATCATGACATGGAATTTGATATACTAGTAAATATTTTGCAATTGTCTTGTCTCAGACAATAAAGAATTAGCATGATCAAAATCCTGTAATACTAATGAAATATTAGTGCAGGGTTACACCTAACAACGAGACCTTTGATATATGCATACATACAAAAAAATGCATATACATAAATGCACACAAACTATGCAACAAATGTGTATGCATTATTGAATTATGATTAAGACAAAAGGGCTAGTGAATGTCCGTCAGCAGGGGATGATCTCATCTTCAAGACAATGCAGAGTCCAAATGTGAGCTATAAAAGCACTACTGTTACACTACAACAGCACTGCCATTCTAAATGGAGACTGTGTCACTCTTACAAGAGGTGACAGGACTATTCTTAGAATGTGTTTATTGTAGGATGGGAACTGCTGAATTAAATGAGCACTTGGAGACACAACATTTTCATTTTTGTGGTTAACAAGTGTCTGATATGCCCTGTACTACATCGTAAATGTTTTTATTAGAGACACTCTTGACAGCTCTAGCAACAGTAAATCCTTTTTAGCATTTATGTTAAGAGAGACAAAGATGTATGCTAAAAACACTCACTCCTTTCTTCACAAATACTTCAGTTTTTACTGTGGGTGGGGGTTTTCTGAAAATGTTTTCTCTAGGTTTGGTTGTTCCATTCCAGTTATAGTATACATTATACAGTCACAAAATATTTCATGTGTCTTATTTTATTGGTCAGATTCACAACACTGTGACATTTTATGCTGCCCACACACCACATGATTTTAAATCCTGGTCACTGACAGGTTATTAGTGTTGGTCATAGACTGTCAGTGTGTTCATAAAAATTACCCCAACCCCTTAATCTACTCTTTCTCTTTTTTTATTTACTAAAGTTATTAAGTAAAGGGAATGATTCTCTCATTTTCTTTTGTTGTTTAATTGCCATTAAATTACAGAGAGTGCAAGAGGTTTTTTAGGCTGCTGCCACTTTAAGACCTGACAAGCATACTGACAAGCATTCCATTACTTTCCCTATACTGTTTATGTTCATTAACAAGACACAACAGACTGAGTTTA
Source organism: Cyprinus carpio (assembly GCF_018340385.1). Classification (NCBI taxonomy): domain Eukaryota; kingdom Metazoa; phylum Chordata; class Actinopteri; order Cypriniformes; family Cyprinidae; genus Cyprinus; species Cyprinus carpio. The sequence goes on along the minus strand of NC_056609.1, from coordinate 14,326,195 downwards.
AGTAAAAACTTGCCAAGACTTACATTTTGACATACTTTAGTGTGTATATCGCACAGCCCTGTCATTGAATCATCACTGAGAGCAAGGGTGCCCTCTGGTGGTTTGGGGTTCTCAATCGGTTCTCATTCATGTCAATCGTTTCACGCAAATCAGTTCTCAATCATGTGAGTGATGATTGTTACGTGTGAATTATCAAAGGCAAGATCAAAGGCATACTACCCAACTGTCTGTCATCGCCATTGTCACTTCCAGTCAAAACAAATTTCACACTACAAGACTTGGATTGCAGACAGATCTGAAAGTGTGAAATGCAACCACCCTTTCTACAAGATTTAATAAATCCTGCATTTAGATTAAATATATTAACTGTGTGTGTTTTGCACATACAACAGAGGCACTATGGAGACCTAACAATGAAAGGACTGGTCATTTTTCTTTAATAACCTTGACCTGCTGGCACTGTCCTTCATTAAAAATGAAAAATCACTCATGCTTAGAGACAATGGGGGCAGCAAGGGCAGAGATTGATATTTGTAGGTCTCTGACGTGTAGTCACGGCTCGTCGATTTCCCACCATCCACTCATTCATCTACTGAGCCAGGGATGAAAACCCCACTGGCTTTTACATTACAACCACAATAAGGTCAAGAGAAAGTTAATAGAACTTCACAATGGCCAAGCCTTAAATGGTCCTTCACTGCTCGTCTACAATGCCTCAGAGCTTGATGTGAAAGATCAGAGCGTGAGGGTCTCATGACTGAACACACATTTAAATATAGACCAAAGCGTGAAAAAGTTAATCTTTCAGAAACCCACAGAGAGTTGTTTTAGGGGCTCTTTTAATACTGCAGTGCATTTGACAGCAACTTGCTTGCTAAAGGATTCATATCAGGGAAGAGCTATTGCACATTGCAGACTGAATGAATCACATTCTTATCCCCAATAAAGAGCTATGCTTTTGATGGTCAGGTTTGACAGTTCAACCTGGATTTTTTTTTTTAAATGGTACTGGCATTTGAGTTTGGAGAAGAAACACACCCAACCTCTGCTTCCTGAGGAAACTTGTGAAATTATATTTATATTCTCTGCCTGATCTTCCATTTGTGCTACTCATTCATCAACTCATTACTGGTATGAATCAACTAGTGTACATTTTATAAATAACATTTTATAGTTGGCAACTGTTTCCTCTATGGGAAAATATAGCAATTTGCTAGCTTACAGAAAGTGTTCACCCAAAAATGTAAATTCTATCTTTACTGTCCCACATGTCGTTCCAAAATTGCATGACTTTCTTTCTTCTGTGGAAAAAAAAAAAAAAAATATAAAAAATACAAACTCAACCTGTTACCACTAACACCCACTTCAACAACAAAAAAAAACAAAAACACTGACACGTTTCTCAAAATTTCACAGACAGAAGTACTACAGAAGAAAGAAAAAACACAGGTTTGGAACAACTGCATGAATTGCTGCATCCAAAAGCACAAATTATTTTGATTAAGTGCTTATTGCTTATATTGCAAAAGAAAAAAATAATCTATATGGTATGAATGTGATAAGTATAAATGTAATCAGATGTACTTGAGTCATGTTGTCACTGTCATGTGACCTATGGCATCTGTTGCGTTGTTTTACTGTCACACACGAAAAATCCTCTCCCATACGCTCATGTGATGGTAAAGTATCCACTGGATGTGCTCTATAGAATATCACGGAAAACAATAAGTCATCTGGGTACCGTGAATTCCGACATGCTACTCTTTTTCTATTTAGTTTTTTACTTACTATATAGTAGGGAAGTATGCATATTCGGATGAAGCCAGTGTGAATTAATAATGACAAAATTCATTAATTTTTGGGTGTGTTTAAGATGTTAACATGGCCAGAGAAGCTCTGCACTGATGCTGTGAACAAAGCCATAAGATGAATGTGTGAATAGTAGCAATACAGATAAAAGAGAGAAAGACATTGTTTGTACGAATAGTAGACGTGCTACATTTACTGGAAAAAGTAATCCAGCAATTTTGCAACACTTTTGCTGCGAGTTCACTTCCCAGTGACTGGGGTTCCATTATTTTATCTTCTGCTGGGAAAAGCAGTTCCCGTCAGCCAAAAAATACTGCTGTAATAGTGAAACAACCACTCCCTGAGGCGTGGGAAAACAAGAGAGCAGTGAATTGTAATGTTATTTGTATTAAGGGCAGTTAAACACATACTAACACGGCCCACAAAAGGTCTCAGTGGTTGTGCCAGCACTTACAAACACAGATTACACAGAGCAGAGCACCTGCTACATGATGCTTTGAACTAGCACAGACTGTTCAGTTGATATCAATAAAGTTCTGCTGACAGCAGAGCCCTCTCAGCTCGAATCAACGACTGAATATCAGTGCCTCCTCAGCACTACACTAATCCAAATTTATCCCATCAAACCACTTCAAAGACAGAATGGATTTCCTTTCAACAGGGCAGGATAAAACTAAAACATTCCCACAGGTTATACACTCACATTTCTCTTTCCACTGTCCGGACAGGATTCGTTTTTTTTTTTTTTTTTTTTGTAGTAGTAGTAGTTTTTGTAAGAAGTTTGAGTAGCAGATATTATTGAGATGTTTGTGATTTCATGAACTGATTCAGATGGAGTGTGGCCACTAAGGAAGGTCAAGTGTTTTAGTTCTATGTATCATCAAGACTTGTATAATACTGTTTAAAAGTTTGGGGACAGTAAGTTTTTTTAAATAAGTTTTTGAAAGAATCATTTATGCTCACCAAGGTTACATTTATCTATTCAAAAATACAGTGCAAACAGTAATATTGCAAACTATTATTACGATTTAAAAGCTGAATTTTCAGCATCATTACTCCAGTCTTCAGTGTAGCACAGTCCTTCAGAAATCATTCTAATATGCTGATTTGGTGATCAAGAAACATTTCTTATTATTATCAATGTTGAAAACAATTGTGCTGCTTAGTATTTTTGTGGGAATAGTAATATTTTATTCAGAATTCCATTTAAAACTACAACTATTAAAACATTTATTTAAATACATGGAATATAAAATATAAATGTTAGTTGAAAATTTGTAATTAAATGAAAATTAGAAACTAACTCAAATAAGTTTAAGTTGAAGCCCTGAATAGAACTAGAAAACTACAAATTAAATAAAAATAAATTAAACCTAAATAGTAATATTTTAAAAAAAAAAACTGAAAAAAACACAAAACATTGTTAGAAATGAAAACTGAAAATATATTTAATATTTATTTTAATAATTCCAAATTATTAATTCTAAACATTAAAGGGCACCTATTATGCAAAATACACTTTTACATAGTGTTTGGACATAAATGTGTGTTGGCTGTGTTTGAACACAACCACCCTACAATAATAAAAATCCATCCACTCCTCATTTTTTAATCCCCTTTAAACCAAGTCAGTCTCACTAGGCCTGCCGTTTTGATTCTCATGCAGTGTGATGTCACACTGAGTAGGGCCAGGCCATGGGGGTTGATTGACAGCCCTGCATTGCTATAGTTTCCGCCCTCAGCGGTTGTACGCTGTCCTCCATTTTCTCTGCGCTTGAGCAGCTGTAACGTCAACAATGTCTCTCAAGCAATCCCGGTGCTCTGTGTTTGGATATAAGACTGAACATAAGAGTCTGCATTTTCTCCCAACATCTGAGCTGCTGAGGACACTGTGGGTCACTTTCATTTTTCAAGGTAATGTGCCTCAAAATCTACCTAAATACGTGTATCACTTCAGACTCCTTTGTGAATGTCATGTCGTTATAGTGCTTAGTGTTTATGGCGTATTTGTGTGCGTACATTAATGAAGTATTTGAATTGGTCAGCGCCACACTTGTGAGATTAGTTTCCATGTTTGTAAGTAGCGCAGTCGCGCGGCTCCATCCATTGAGCCGCACCGATGACAGGTCAGCACGGCGCAAGCTCTGTAATATTGCGCTATTTCGGCCCACTTTCAGTGCATTTGGCTTCCCATATATACGGCTGAACACTGGTTCTCTCTCTTTCAGTTATGTTGCGTCTACTGGCTATTTATTGCTGTAGATATGCAATGCAAAAAGACGAATACGCGACGCCCTCTTCTGGAGACAGGGAGGGAATATGCAGCTCATTTACATTTAAAGTGATACACACCAAAACAGCTCTTTTTTAGACACACCCGAAAAATCTAATTTTCCAGATGTTATTATAAATGATCTGTTGTGTTATTTTAAGATGAAACTTCACAGACACATTCTAGGGACACCCAAGACCTATATTACATCTTGAAAAAGGGGCATAATAGGTGCCCTTTAATAAAAAAAATTGAATTATATATAAATAATTCTAAAATAACACTGATATAGGCCTATATATGTATGCATGTATGTATAGGATAGGAAGAGATTTCTCAGAGGAACTCCAACTGTAGCCAAAAACAAGAGGTAATTCCCCTCCCCCCAAGAAAGAACTAAACTGATTTAAATTGAAATCAAAAGAAGACCAACTTACTCATTCAACACAGAAGGCTCAGCAGCAATAATGTCATCACACTGATTTTAAAACAATATTTATTGTATAAAGTATAGTAGCCTACTTAAAGTATAAACTTTATAGTAGGTCTGAGAGCACTTGTGTCCAACTGAATCTTAGTCCAACAAAGACAAACAGGCTGTTAAAATTATCCAAGCATACATATCTTATAAATAAAAACCAGACTGGAGTAGAAGTGTTCTGACGCGGACACAGAGAGACTGTAAAAGTGGTAATTAGTGGGTGAGGTCTGGAGCGGTTTAGAAGGAGACTATGTCTAAGTGTAAATGAACATTTACTATGTTTTCCTGTGAAGCCTTAGTTTGTGGTGAACAGACATTAATTATATATTAAGAGCTAAAACAGAGCTTGACGCTCCAGTGTGTACAAAACATCAGCAAGCCCAAAAGTGACATCAGAATGTTTCAGCTGCATGATTTGGGGTTATTTATAGATTTGTGAACATACAGTATATTGCTCTGCCATTTATGTCATCTTCAGACAACAGTCAGGAGTAACTCAACCAACAGGATCACACAGAACAGACACTGTGGCATTTTAAAAAAACTGAGCACTGCTGGGCATTGGATCACAAACACAGATCACAGCGATTAGTGCTGAAGTCTGCCATTCCATCTCCCTAATGAGAGGACCTGCCACTGTGATTGTACTGTGTGGGATTACAGGATTAAAACTGCTTTATGAGGCAGCATGTGAGATTGTTCTGTGACCAATGTGGCCTAATATAAATAATAAAAGAGGCCACAGGGAACTCAATCATTAGTTAAATAATAGTTCAACCAAAAAATTGAAAATGTGTCATCATTTACTCACGTTCTTGTTCTCAAAGACAAAACAAATACACCAGCAGACATTAAGGAGAATGTTACTGATTGACAGCCTTAATCACTTTTCACTTTCACAGCATCTTTTCCCATATAAAGTAAACGCTGTTACATCTTTGGTGTAGGGATGCAACGATTATAGATTTTGTTGGTATGATTATTGTCTGAGAAATAATCACGGTTTTACGATTATGACGATTATTATGCATTTACTCATTTCACAAAATGATTAATGTTTAAAGTCACATGGAAACTCTTTAGATATTAAAGTGTTATTTATTGCTGCCTTTTGAAACAGAAATAACACAGTAACCAATAATACAGGACAAAATAGTAATAATAAAGACAAACAAAAGTCCATCTCTTCAATTGGAATTAAAAAGGTGACCTCTGCTCTGTAAACAGTATTTCCCTTTTGAAAATAACTAATGAAAGAAGATCACAAAAGCATTTAGTGTTTTCAGTTTGTACATTCTTTACATTTCTTTTGGACCTGAGGCAGAGAACTGGAAACATGGTGGAAAAAAACAATCTTGTTGGTTTTTGACTCATGAATAATACTGTAAAAGGGGTAATAAATAACAATGTTGATGAAGTATTATTAATATAAGACTATTAAGTTTATTTTATAGCTATTAATAATGAGGGGAATAAGCTGAACTATTATTGTAATCAACTGTAATCCATACGTATTATTTTTAATAATTTTTAAAATAATTCATAGGATTTTACATGTGGCCTAAGACAGTCTATTATTTTGGTTTGTAAGATCGGAGATCTAGCTGCGCACACATACATGCATTCAGGAGGACACCAACTTGTTGTGAACGCTTCCCCTCGACTTTTATTAATAAAATAGCTTAGATACTGAATTGTTACATTATATTCATCAGCAACAAGGGGGTAAAATCACTGTTTAAGTAACTAAACGCACGCTTGTAGAGAGACGCACTGATGCAGGTTCACACACACACACACACACACACACACACACTCGCTCTCTCTCTCTCCCGATCAAATAAAATAAGTAGCTAAATGTTGAAATTAATTAATTCAAATAAATGTGATCTTACCGGACTGTTTCATGACTGTCTGATCTGAAGCAGGCAGAATGCTCCATAGCTTTGAGTCAGTCTTGCCTTCACGTCGTGCATTAAAATAGTTTAAAGCCGTGTATTCGCTCTTTAGTAGCAATTTTTACGGCAATATTTAAATGTCATTCATTGTGTACCCAAAATAACCCCACTTTATCAACTTCAGTCATTTCTCTGATGGAAATAAAGAATCGCTGTTTGGTTCCTGTGTCATAAACAGCTGGTGTAATTTTGTTTTCATTCTGATAAACACATCACTTTAATCTTAAGAACATCCACCGCAATTTTAACTTTGCATTTGTTTTGCGCAAGTTAAAAACCGGTTAATCGCTGCATCCCTACTTTGATGTACCACAGAAAAAAATACAGTTATGCAAATTTGGAATGACATGAGTTACCATGAACTAAAAGAGAGAGCAGCATTTTTTATTTAATGTTAATTTATAAATAATATACTGTGATTTTTAATTTAAATTAATTAATTTATTTATCTATTATTAAAGATTGGAGTACATTTTAAAAGAAAATACTATTTCAATCTCTGTTTTTGTTTCTACTTACAATTTTTAGTTTTGTTAAAATTCAGTGTTTGTTAGTTACCAAAAGGCTATAATAGCATTTATTAATCTAAGTTCATGTTTATTCCAACATTTACTAATATGTTATTAGTAGTTACCAAAAGGCTATAAAAGTATCGTTTATTATTAGTTCATGCTAACTATGTTAATGTAAACAAACATATTGTAAATTGATAACTAATTTTATATACTTGTGTGTTGTATTGTTTGTAGTTACCCAGAAATATTAGATTCAATCTTTATTTTGACTTCACTGTCACTGGTCATGGCTCTCTAATGCCAAAGAATTTAAGAGAATCTAGAGAATCAAGGGTTGATGGTTGGTTGATTATACCTTAAACCACAAATGTTACAGTACTCCACCACTGTCAGCACAACAGGCATGGCCAATAAGGCTTTAAAATAACAATCAATCAATAAAAGTTTACTTATTATCTGCATGAAAATAAATAGATATTATGCCAAATTCGATACACTGGTATTTTGTATTAGTACTCTCTAATTTAAAATCTACATAAAAATAATATGAAATTATGCAGTAAATACAACATAGAGTTATCATGCAATAATTTTCTCTAGATAATAAAGAACATGAGTATACATCTGAGATGACAAACACAGGAAGCAAAGGGTGTGATAAACCCACCAAAATAATTTCCTACAACCAAGCATACCTGACAGTCTCAACCGCAAAAAAACCCCACAAACAAACCCTAAACTTACTCAGACATGCAAAAACTTACTTTTTCTTCTCCACACAAACACACAAAGTCTTCCCAACACACCCTTGCCTGGGGATTTGTGTTTACTCTCATGTTTTTCTTATATGAATGTACTAGGGAGTCGCTAAACACTGGGCGCCTCCAGAACTGTACAACTGCCATGGAGGATGAGGGGCTGCGTCCCTATAGACAACAGATCTGGCCTCTCAGCCCTGCTCATCTGGGCCTGCTGTGAGGAATCGGACACAGCTTGTGTACACTAGAGCTCATGTGCACTGATGCTTCTCTGCAGTCTGCCAAGAGCAGACCCAGAGTTCAACTCAAATAATCAAAGCACGCTGTGGCGTCCAGAACACCACACCCTGCACAGAGCCTTCGGAATCATGCCTGCGAGGTGATATCATAGAGCAGAGGACAATCCCACATGGATCCTGACTGGCTGACTGATATGCTCTCTGTGTCAGATTGCGGTCATTTCCACCACTTACAAGAAGTTGGAGTATGAAGCAGAAAAACAGTGAGAAAGTGAAAAAAGACAAAACACAAGGCCAAAGGGTGAAGACAACAAAGATGATGGGTGAATAGGGATGAAAATTATACATTACACAATTGCTTTTCTTTGATGAATATAAAGTTCTGAAGAACAGCCTTTATTTGAAATAGAAATGCTTTGTAACATTTTAAATGTCTTTACTGTCACTTTTGATCAATTAAATGCATCTATGTGCTGAATAAAAGTATACATTTCAGTGAACAGTACCATGTAGATAGATATAAGGATCGCAAAGTCTTTAGGACCTTATTGCTAAAATATTCTCATTTAGTGGTGGGCAATATGACCAAAATCTTATATCACAATATTAGTTATAATTTATTTCACGGTCATGATATAAATCACAACACAGTTAATTTGCTTTAAATAAGGTCGATATCAAAATTTGTGATTCCATAGAAAATTCATAGTTCTTGTCACCAGTGTCAATATCACAAAAAACTAATGGTAGCCTAAAAAAAACTCAAGCTCACTGAAGACAATTAGACAGTCAGCGATTAAATATAAAAAGAAAGTAATGACAAGGAACAGGACAGAAAACTACAGTAGCAAAAAAATAATAAAGAAATGCTACATACATTGTATAAAATAATCAAATGTATAAAAACATTGCATATTCTTCACTGTGTTAATTAAATAGGCTACATATTTCTTTTTATTAAAGTGATTTAGTCAAAAGCAGTGAGAGATTTTCTCTCTTTTGTTGTTTGATTAACATGTATGACAGACAGCAGGAATATTAGACTGCTGTCACTTTAAGAGCTGCCTGGATCCAATATAATGTTACACATCTGTTCTTTTTGTCACATCTTTTTTTTCACACAAAACACAAAAAACAATAAAAAACTCAAAAACACGCACATTTACACACACAAAAGTGTGTGCTTAACCAACCAAATAAAACAAATAAAAAAGCAAAAAATAACTCTGTTCAATACTGCCATGCTCTATGAGCAACGTCTTCACGCTTATAGCGAAATAAGTTCTCTTTCACTGCTGATTGCATTTCAGTAGCTTAAAATCACTTGTTCTTAAACTGCAATGTTTAAAAACGCATGCAATCAATAAGTTTTCGTGACACCATCGCACACCAATGTCACGTGAGCGTGTAACCACGATAGAGACGATAATCTAAAATCTTAACCAGCTGAAAAATTCCTACCAGTTAATCATGTCTACCAGTATATTGTCCACCCATATTAACATTGTTGCTTTATCTTATATTGCTAACAAAACCCTTGCGAACAGAATCTGTATTCCATATAGCTTCCAGCCATCTGGGTGAATGACAGAAATTGATATGTTAAAGAAAGAGAGCACTATTAAAGAGAAGAGAGCAAGTGAAAAACTAGATAAAGGATAATTACATGCAGAATTCACATGCAGTTTTTTGCTGAACTTCATGTGAACCATCTCTCTCTACCCTCTTAAAATGTCACCCCTGCAGTGTAGGAGAAAGAGCGAGGCTGAGGAGAGAAGATGAGAGCGATAGAAAGAGGATAGGGAGGATGGGAGGAATGGAGCAGAGGATGTGTTCCAGCATAGACGTTCAAAACAAGCCCAGCAGGAGCACTGGAAGACACACCAGAGACTCAGTAAAGCAAACACAGTACAGGTCAAAGGCCTTCAGTAGTGACCTCACCCTGCACTTAATACCTCTTAATCCTTCATCCCATTACAGTCAGATATTATTTAACCATGAGAATGGGATATAAGTACCTTTCTGGCAGTACTGTAGCATTTTACTCTAATGCGATGTGATGCAACACAAGTAGCCATGTGGTTTTCTAACAAGAAAGATAATGTCTCAGTTTATAAAAAGGCATCTCACTGTTGTTTGTCTGGTTTCAGGTGCACTACTGAAATTTTTCGTTGCTTTTTTAAATGAAGGGAAAAGCTTAAAATGACTTTCTGTGGTAATCAGCAACATTCCACAGATGCTGTAGCTAAACAGAACATTCATTAGATTGACTGAAATCAACCCTTGTTTAAATCAGCACTGACATAATCATTACTGTCTGGCCCGATTAACTGGTAAGATTGGCAATTCCTTGTCAAATTGAGGTTACCTGACCAGTTGAAATGATTATTGATTGCTGGACTGCTGAAACAGCATGTCTCAGGCACAGAAATCCTGTTTTCTTGTAGTGCAGTATAACACACACATAAACTTTACAGAGTTTTACACACAAAGAAAATTATCTCACACATGGTAGAATCTTATGACAAGATTGAGTTCTAATTATTTTATAGATATATATTTCTGACATTTAAGCAGTTTTATCTATTCAGATATCAGTTCTGTAATATTGGATTCACCAATAAATGGCAGCATTTTGTGGGCACTTGAAAAATTGTGTGCATGTTATTTGCTGACAGATAGGCTGCAGACACACTATTCACTATACAAGACTAAAAATAGCATTTTCAGCAGGTGTTTCATAACCTATATTCTATACCATGACAAAAAAAAAAACAGATTCATTCTCCATTGTAATTTATTTACTGTTTTTCTTGTTACTTTTCTGACAATGTACAATAATTATTTGAGTTGACAGACTACTTTTTCATTTGAAAATATTAAACAGTCAATTAATTTTTCTGTATATTCACCGTTAATTTAAAATATTGCAATTATGCATTCTGTTTGCTACCTCAATTTGAAATGTAGGAATTAAACAGATTTTCACAATTCAATTCTGAAAGCACAACCAAATGGTTCTTTGTTTATATAATGTGGCTATAAACACACAACTCCACAAACCTGATTCTAGATACACTCAAATGCACAAGAGTACAAGTGTGCACTACCTAACAGAGGAGACCACAAGCACCTGCTAAAATAAAAAAAAACTGCTTATGTGACACAGTGAGACAAACTGAGCGAACGATATCAAAGAATCAGCAGTGACTGACATACAGAGGTACAAAGACAGAGAGCAAAAAGACACAGGTCTTCAGTCAGTCTGCAATCAAAACACTAAATTCAAGGCAATATGTAATATGCTTCACTTTTCACATTTAATTCAATGTGATATTTTCTGTTACTTGATCGATATAGGTTTTTCAATGGCTACTGCAAATGCAAACCGCTATGCAAAAGGTATCCAAGTCAAAGTGTGCGTATGGGAAAGTTTGAGGTGAGGCTAGAGAATGTCCTTTCCAGGCTTTTTTTTTCAGATGGATTAGTTTATCCTGTGATGGACAGATGGTCATATAAACAACACACACTCTGAGAGATCAGCAGAAGGACACTGTCACTAAAGGACAGTTTCACATGAAAGGTCTGTGAGTGACATCTGACTAGTCTTCAACCACTCGCAAAATGACATGTAAACTATCCATCCACACATTCACAAACCCTCAAAAATACATCTGAGGTTACTTTACAGGGCTGTGAATTACAATAATGACTTGTGGAAAGAGACACAACATAACAACAAACCATGACTCCTCATGTATACTTAAAAAAAATATTAATTACACTTGAGCAGAACTCTGACGATAACTGACAGACCTCAAGTGTTACTGCAACAACATGCGTTTAACAAGCAAAGAAATCATAAGGATAATTATCTTTGGGAATTTAGGCTATTGTTTTGCTCACAATGATACTGACACAAATTTACCTTCATAATAATAATATTAGTAGCCTAAATGAGAGAAAATTGCATTTGGTTTGCAAAATTTTACCATCCGCTATGACCCCTGAAGGTCCAAGGATTCATTTCACATATTTTCTTTTAAAATAAGGCCTAAGGTAAGGCAATGCATGATGTCCCCTGGCATACTGTGCCCACAGTAAAGACCATCAACAAGAGAATCATTCTGAAATATCTGTATGAAGCTATTTTTGACTCCCTCGGGACAAGCAAGTATGTTGATGGAGTAAATAAGTTATAAATGGAGAGCAGCTTGTTCATTTTTCCTTCTAAAACAGAGAAACAAACATAACATGTTTCTAAATCCATATCAGGCATGAAGCCATGAAATCTCTATGCAGAAAAGTCCTGTTCATATTTACATTGCACTTTTCATTAAAAAACAAACATACTGTATCTTCAAGGCCTATAACCACGCACAATGATATGCGCTGGCATGGTAAAGAAGTTAAATTTTGGACTTTTTCTCACAGGATGTTATTAAGGAATTTGAAAACACTTTAGATATTACACACAAATCCTTTTATAAAGCTTGAAAGAATCCCCACTCTTTGTAGCTGCAAAAAAGGATACAATTCTTTTTTAAGTTCCTTTTGTGTTTCACAGTGAAATAAAAATTCATATGGCTTTGGAATGACATGAGAGCACGTAAATGACAGAACTTTCATTTTTTGGTGCACTTTTCCTTAAATCTCTTACTGAAAAGCACTTCTCTGACAGATTACATGGCATTTTGAAATGAAACAGACATCTGTGGAGATTGTCAAAGATAATGGAAATACAAGGTCAGATTCTTCAGTTAAGCTCTTTTATAAGCTCCTCACCTTCCCAGAAGGCACTCTAAATGACACTGCCCATAATGTTCCAGGGACTATTTTTAGATATAGAGCATTAGAGTAACCAAATTTTGTTGAAAGTGCTGCTGAAAACTACACAAAGGAGATATAGACTCTGTCTGCACCTACTTTCACACTTCGCCTGAACCCAGAAGTTATGATTGCAGAAGATAACATGCCACTTACTTACACATGAATGAATATAATCAGCATGGCTGATTCTTCAGAGAGAGAGCACAGGGCCAGTTCAAACACTCTAAACACACCACATCATTATCCCTTAGAACTCAATGTATTTGAACTCAAGGAGGAAACCGTTTTCAAACACCAATGTAATTATACCTCTGAATTCAACTACTTAACCACTAAATGTGCATTTATGTATTCTAAACCTTTAGTTTCAGCCGCTGAGAATAAGAATACTCAGAGGTGCTCATTCATTCTCAATTATATTTCATTTAAATATCAACTTTGTTTCAGCTCTTTCTTCTAAAATCCCATGGGAGAAATGAAATAAACACAAATGGAACAACTGTGGACAAATGTTAAGAGTATAGCGCCATAAAGTGAATGTGTGGAAAGCTGAACAGACAATCCTGTGTTGAGAAAAAAGTTATTTATTCCAGATATTGCCTGTTTGAAAAAAATCTGAGTAGTTTATAACATTACTGAGATCTCTTCTGCAAACAGGAGATATGAGATTACTCTGGTCGGTTTCGCAGGAGTCTTCATTTGCTCTCCATATGATCTCCTTGATGCTTTAGAGAAACAAATGAGATATTAAAGAGATCTTTCATTAAGATGGGTCAGTCTCAACATTCACCGCGCTCTCCCAGCTTTTGTAGGTACAAAGACCTATTCTTATATTAATCGTTACTCAAGGTCTGCACCTTGAGTGAAGATTAATATGGGACAGTCTAAAGAGTTTTCCCACACAAATTTCTGAATGCACACCAGAAGAAAACTTCAAGTTAGACCTGATGAGAATCATGAAAGAAATATCTTAATATACATACAATCAATTCTATTGTGTTTGATGGTTTGCTAGATACAAATGTGTCAATTTTGTTAGTTATGACATGCTGAAAAGATCTGCATATCGTCTTCTGACTTAACTATAAACCAACTGTTATAACCTTTCAAGAATCAGTATCTGGCAATAATGGCATTATGTAATAAGCATGTAATAAGCAATATTTGTAATGCATGTGTACCAAATTAAAATTTGCACATATCTAGGTTACAAGATACCCTACTTAAGATGCACGAAGTTGCAGACTAGAAAAGAAACCCAACCCCCTATATCTCGGGCTTTTAAGCACTTAATAACAGTAAAGCAAACATTTTAAACAAGAAGGATTGCTCTTCCAACGCCTTGCAATCCGTGTTAAGGTGCGGCTAACGCCACATATAGCCTAAACGATGTTTGCAAACAATGAACCTGTTACACGGAGAGGAAAGGTTACTTACTTGAATCTCCCTTGGCAGTATTGACATTGATCCCCAGCCCATCCTCGTTCACAGACGCAAGTTCCATTGAGACATCTTCCAAAGACGCAGTTTTTATCACAGGTTTTAGAATAGGATCCTTCAGTGCATACTAAAAGGTAAAACACCATAAACACGAACAGGTACGTCCTGAGCTCGTGAGTCCTCGTGGAGAAGCGTGGAGACATTCTTCTTCTGCCAAAATCCATCCCCCTGTTCTCTTTTGATCTAAGCATTGAGATGAGGTAACAGTCTTCATTAGCTTTTAAACTGAGAATTCTCCACTCCTCGTGTTTTTGTTACCATTTGTATTTTGTTGTTATTGTCACAATGCATGAATTTATTATATCTGATATGCAACGTAACTTTCTCCAGGCAGTTCTCGAGGTAAAGCAGCTACTTTAGCGCGTTATTTAAAAATAAATAAATAAAAAAGCCTTGTCGTGTCATTTTAGAAATAGCGACATTAGAGATACAGATGTGCAGTTATGTTAAACTGTGCCTCCGTAGTCGCAAAAATAACAGCATCATTTTCAGCAGAAACAAAAAGCCGTGCTGCTGTTGCCGTTTCGCCTTTGTTTCCCAGACGCACTCGGAGGAGAATGACAGCGCAACTCGCATCCAAAACAATGTGCAGGTCCCCGCTGCTGCTGCTGCTCCTGCTGAGCTCAGAGCCAGCGACGAAACTCACTACGGAAAAGGTTTAGCTTATGAATATTAAGTAGATTACGCTGATGTTGCTTGGTAACCTTCCTCAAGCGCTTCCAGTCGGTCACGTGATGCAATTAATATTCAAGAGCCGATCCTTTACCATAGTAGGATAGGATACTAGTCGTCTTACATTTAAAGCGATAACACGCCATTTATTTTGTGCAGAACGTCGCGTCATTCGAGTCATCATGAAAGTTTGGTTTTGTGCAATACAATATTTTTTTTGGGGGGGGGGGGCTTACTGAAACGGGGGGGCGGGGTTACTGAAGCTTTAAAAGACCATGCATTGTTGTTGGCTTGTTTTGTTAAGGTCACAACTTAAAGGTATATTCCACACAAAAAAAAAAAGAAAGAAATAAAATTCTGTCATAATTTCCTCATCCCATGTTGTTCCAAACCTGTGTGCTTTATTCATTCTACGGATTAGACAAATTTAAGATTTTGTCAATATTTTCTCAAATATACTATAAACGTTGTTCTCTCTCTCTCTCTCTCTCCTCTCTCTTAATCTGAAAAAAAATTTAGGTATAGCAATCTCTCCTCTCCCTTCTTAAGGCAACATGATCTAGAGTAGTGTAGCAGTGATATTTATTATTATTTGAGCAAGCATTAATTGATATTTTGAATTTTTATTTCAATTAATAAAAACAATTTAATAGTGTTCATGACATTTAATAAGTAAAAGGCTAGCAGATACATTACTACTAATACTGCCAGTAAACCATTAGTCTAAATGGAATGTTATGTTTCAAACAAACATTAACATCTCCTGAGAAACATGAGTCATATTTCTGGATAAGCCTCCAGAAAATTTATTTTGAAATTGTGTAACTGTTAATCTGCAAAATGACCTATTGTTCACTTATCTGAGTTAAATACCTTTTAAGTTACCTCAAAACATAGGCCTAGAAGCATGAGTGATACTGTTTTTTAAAGATGATGATGAAACAATTACGTGAACTAGAAGTTGTCATGTAAACAGGCGTATCCAAATTAAGATGCAGAGAATTCTGGAGTACTGAAGATATTGTCCAAGTTTTTGGACTTCCTGTATGCAGGGAGGTAATGTCATCATCTCTTCTGGACGAATTCTATACATCTGTTCACAAAATAAAGTAGGCCTACATATAAATAGATAATGAAATTATTTAAAACTTAATTGCTGAAGTTCATCTTTTTGCAGCAAACATACAGTGTTATAAAATATTATTTCTGTTCCTTTACTTTGTTGACGTTGAAGTGAGTTTCATTGTGCTTTCGCGGGGAATCATTTGCAGTGATCATAGGACAACAGAAAATGACTCTATGCCAGGTATAGACAAATAAAGATGTATTATTGACGTCAACAACATTCTCAGAAGGTCATACTCTCCTCTGCAATCTCACAATGGGAGAGAAATAAAATTATCTCAGGAGAATTGCTCTTTCTCTCTCAGGAAAATTAAATTGGCTCTGTTGATAGAAACCAAGGAAAACAGAGAGATGTGGCATCCTTTGTGTTCATAAGGGAAAAAACTTTGATATTAGCCATATTTGTACCATTTTATGTAACCTGACTGTCCCACTGGATATGGAAAATAATTGAGGTTGATTTCAGGGCATGGGAAGCAAAACCAGACTTTATGGGCTGTTACAACATCACTGCCGTTTGAAGGTTTGCCAGTTGAAAATTAAGCAAATTTCATGTCAGTTTAGATGTTAAAGTACGTCATGAGCACATGCGAAACATATTGAAGAATGACAGCAAACACAAGTCTCAGTCCTCCCGTAAACGGCAATGTAATACATAATAGCTAATAAAAAGAAACTGAAATGGCTTGTCAGTCTCACAAGTATTAAATGTGCTTAATTTAAAATACAAGGCCCATGAGACAGTTTTGGTTTATTTTGCCCTGTTTTACATTTTCCCTCTTGGATAACTTTAAGTAGGTCATAGTGAATACATCAGCCAAAGCACCTGCAATGGAAGTGGTTGTGGAACACTGACTAGGAGGATAAACATGTGATAGCACATTCTGTAAACGATTTATAGCAGAAACCGATTATGCAATAGAGCCTACCATCTGTTCTGACTGCAGAACACACTCGTGTGAGCTTGTGAGGGGCAGAATCCTCCGCCTGCCTGTGTAATGGGGGCTCAAACATCTGACCTGCTCTTTAGTCAAGAATGTTCCTAAGCTCCTTTTTTATCTTTCTACTTTCTCACTCACATTCAGTGTCTCTCTGTTCATGAAATCACTATAAAGTTATCCTTTCTAGCTTCATGGATTTACTTGATCTTATTTAGTTATTAAACTTACATTTAGAAAACAGCAACCCAGAATAAACACACATACATCACTGTCAATAGATCTAAACAATCATCTATTGCACAATAAGAGAAACTATTTTAGGTTGCACTGTTTCATCATAGTCTTTATCATGTTACTGATGCAGAAATTATGTGCAGCTGGAGATGAAAACAACACTGAAAATTGGCAGTGTGTATGTTTATGTGTCTAGGCTGTCTATGAAGTATTTCACCAGGAGATAATAAAGATGTGTAGGTGCTATATCATTTATTTATTTAGAATTACATGTTAAGTACCCTATAAATATATGTTAGAGTGATGTTTGCATTCTAATGGCTAACATAAAAAATGAATTTAAAATTTTAGGTGTTATGTTACATCCTCTTCATCCTCATAAGCTGTTATTTAGTGGTGACTTTTTATAGTGCTTTCATATGAATCATAGCTATTATATTAAGAGATATTCTAGCGCCCTCGTGTGGTGAGATAATGAAGGTGCTGTAGGGACACTATACTTTTAACATGCATGAGACTAGTAGAATGAAAGTAGAGACAGACGACAGAGAATATATTGGACGTTTGAGAATATGGCAATATATTTAGATAAGAATATATTTGGTACATTGATGATTTGTTTAATTAAGATTGTCCAGATGTAAAAGAAAGCAATGAGGAGTTTTGTGTTACTCTTAAAGGGATGGTTCACACAAAAATGAAAATTCTGTCATTAATTACTCACCCTTGTGTCGTTCCAAACTCCTAAGGAGAGAGAGCACGTGCAAATCCACAGCCCCTAAGACCTTCATTTGTCTTCAGAACACAAATTAAGATATTTTTTAATGAAATCCAACAGCTTTCTGACTCTGCATAGACAGCGAAGCAACTACCATGTTCAAGGCCCAGAAATGACATTGTTAATAGTCCATGTGACATCAGTGGTTTAACCATAACGTTATGAAGCTACGATAATAGTTTCTGTGTGTAAAGAAAACAAAAATAAGGACTACTTTTTTAATGATGTCCTTACTACCTTATTGGTCCTTGAACATGTCAGTTGCATTGCTGTCTATGCAAGGTCAGAAAGCTCTCAGAATTCAACAAAAATATCTTAATTTGTGTTCCGAAGATGAACAAAGGTCTTAGAGGTTTGGAACGACATGCGGGTGACTTTTCTTTTTTTCTGCTTGCTTATGTTGGTCAGAAGCAAACGAGGACAAAGTCTTGCAATAGTTAGCATAGCTAATTACGCCTGCTTATTGTTGACCATCTGTTTTCATTGATGATTAATTGACATGATTAACTGACAAAATACTTGTATTTATTTATTTATTGCAAGCAATATATCTTCCACAACTGTTTCATCATAAAAAATGTATATAGTTTTTGTCAACTTTCAAAGACATGGAGAAAAAAAGAAGAAGAAAAAAAGAAACTGTACTTATCATGTGGTAATATATTTATATTAAACTTTTTGCCTTTTACTTTTGAAAACCTCTTCTGAAAGCATGACCTCTCACAATCCACACTTCGGACAAAGTCTGCAATGAAACAAACAGTATCCCACTTTGTCAATATGATCTATGACCTGCCAGCATATCAAATAATCCAGAAACATTCTCTTCAGGACTTTTTGCTGATATGATTACTGCTTATTTAATTATTTAGCATCTCTTAATAATGCAACAGTCACATTTTAATGTATTTTGAAAGTATAGAAAGTATAAGTCATGTAATGACCAAAATAAATTGTAGCAGACTGCACCTAAGTATAGATAAACTAAAGATAAGACTTTTGAAATCAATAAATAAGTGGTTTGATTTTTGTCCGTTACACAGACCCACAGACCCACATAAACCTGTATGCCTGTTAACCATTCACACACACTTGTATAGACATAAACTCACAAACACCCACACACTCAAAGGACACCGATGCGAAGTAAGATTTAGAGCAGATCTGCAGTCACTCCTTCAGAGACCAACGGTCAGCATGAATCTCAAGCTGTGTCTGCTGCTCCTCTTTCTCTGTGCTGTCATTATTCCTGCACAGGTGTGTATGAACAGTTATATGCTGATATACCCCATGTTATTTTTAAAATACATTCTTGTACATAACAGATTTTTAATCTGGATGAAAATTAAGTGATGTTATATGTGACCCTGGACCACAAAACCAATCTTAAGTCGCACGGCTATATTTGTAGCAATAACAATACATTGTACTGGTCAAAATGATAGATTTTTCTGTCAAAAATCATTAGGATATTAAAGATCATGTTCCGTGAAGATATTTAGTAAATTTCCTACCGTAAATATATCAAAACTTAGTAACATGCATTGCTAAGGACTTAATCTGGACAACTTTAAATGTGATTTTCTCAGTATTTTGATTTTTTTGCACCCTCAGATTCCAGATATTCAAATAGTTGTATCTCGGCCAAATATTGTCCTATCCTAACAACTCACAATGTATTCAGCTTTCAGATGTTGTATCAATCTCAATTAAAAAAAAATGACCCTTTGACCTTAATTGGTCAAGTCATGGTCGAGGTCAAATTACAGTATGAAATATGTATTAATACTGTCTAATGTTGGAATATAAGATTTTAATCACATTTAACTGATCTCGATAAAATAATGCATTTTCTGAGCAGTTTCTTACCTCTCAACAGTTGAAGAAAGAGAAACATGAGGAACGTGGAAAACATGATAAACACCAACCACGAGATAAAGAAAGGAGGCCTGATGATAAACATAATGTAAGGAGAGGCAAACAAAGATTGGCGCGTAAGTGGTCACATTTTGGGTTGAAATATAATACATATCCATATTTATATGTCTTTGCGTCCAAATGTCCAATAAACAACTTATGATATCAGGCCTGAAGGCTGAGTTTGAAAGCTCAGATTACTCTGATGATGACGACGATGCAAACGATTGGCTGTTTGAGCTTCAAGGTGTAAGAGGTATGATTCATTAAACAGATTTCTTCCTCATATTGTGTATACTACTGTATATTTTTGGGGTTAGCATTTTTTTTTTTTTTTAGAAGAAATTGATACTTTTATTCAGTAAGGACACATTAAATTAATCAAAAGTAACCGTAAAGGCATTTCTAATGTTACGAAAGATCTTTGATTTCAAATAAATGCTGTTCTATTCATCAAAGGATCCTGAAGAAAAGAATAGCATGGTTTCCACAAAAATATTAAGCAGCACTGATGTTTTTTCAGCATTGATAATAATAATAATAATAAGAAGAATAATAAGAAATGTTTCTTGAGCACCAAATCAGCATATCAGAATTATTTCTGAAGGATCCAGTGACACTGAAGACTGGAGTAATAGCTACTGAAAATTCAACTTTGTAATTAATGGAATAAATGACGTTTTAAAATATCTTCCAATAATAAAAATTTTACAGTATTCACAATATTACTGTTTTTATTGTATTGTATTGTCAAAAAATTACAAACATTCTATCAAACTGAAATCAGCTAAAATAAAGGCAAATAAACATTTCCCCCTTTGGTTATTCAGGAAAATGCAGTCCAAATCCATGCCTGAACGGTGGGGAGTGTGAAGAAAAGAGAGATAAATTCATATGCAAATGCCCAAAGCAGTTTGTAGGTAGAAGATGCCATAGAGGTAAGAGTTCACTTCACACCACCTGCTCATTTATATAGACCACAGAAGGTTTGAGGTTTGAGAAACATTTGATGTTTCTTTTAGGGAAAAGGGTTTGTAACATGGGAACCTGTGGGACAGGACTGTGTCTTCTGACCCCTACTCCTCCCTACTACAAGTGCAAGTGTATTCCACCATTTGCACCACCAAACTGCAGATCAAGTAAGACATACAGCACTGAACTCATGCTGCACCAAGCCACTGTTTCTGAACAAACAAACTGATTTGGTTATAGAATGCTCAGACCAAAGAGTAAAACTGGTGAAATGAAGATATGTGGGTTGTATATGTTCTGTTTATGATTTTTGTCTTTTTGTTTAGCTGCCCCATGTAATCCAAACCCTTGTCAGAATAACGGCAGATGTGTTGTAGACGAGGGTGATTTTGATTGCATCTGTCCTGATGGTTACAGTGGACAATACTGTCAAGTAGGTGAGTGTATAATTACAGAGCCACTGTATTTCTCTCCTTATATTAAAAACTTAATTAAAAAGAAAAATGAAAATAAAAACATATTTTAGAAATGTAAAGCACGTTAGAGGAAAAATATATAAACATTTTATATTCTTTTGGCACTTTATACATAAATAACAACTATAAAATGTCAAATGTTGTCTGTTACTGAGAAAAAGTGTTCTGTTTTTTATTACTTTGTTTTTTTCATATTTCTTAATACTTTTTCTTTTTTTTTCAGTTCACATTACAGAGAAAGAAAAATATTTAAGAAACAAATTGCATGTTTAAAAAGTGTACACCTTGACACCTATCCAAGTTGTAGGAACAACAAATAATAACTTGACTTCTAGTTGATCATTTGGAATCAGAAGTGGCTTATATGAAAGGCAAAAGCAAAGTCTGACCTTTCTGTCAAGGCATGATAAGATTTTATTTTGGTAAAATAAGTGTACTATAGATGCCTTTGCATTTCATATAAGCCACTTCTGATTCCAAATGATCAACTAGAAGTCAAGTTATTATTTGTTGTTCCTATAACTTGGATAGGCGACAAGATTTTTGTCAGGGAGTGTATATCCTTAAAACAAAAATAGCTGTAAAATTGATTAATGACTTTAAAAATGTCAAACACTCATTTAAATGAATAAATCAAGAATCATATCTCTGAACCCTCTCTGACCCAGTAGATGTATTAAATCACATGAACTAACATTGCTAAACCTGCATTGACTTTTAATTGTTAGTTCACATGCTGCACTTTTTCCACAGCAACAACTTACATAAAAATTGTCGAGTTAATATAATTTTTTTGTGATTAAATTTGAATTTACACAATTATTATTGTCATATATTTCAAGTTTTTTTATTTTTACTCATTAATACCATGTGGTTTTCTGTGGGCCATAACAGTTGATGCATGAATCTGAACTTTTATTTGACACATTGTCTCAAAGGTTCTTTTCTGTGATATTTTTTTGTTTTATGGTTTTCTCACAACATGACAACATGAAGACACAATCATACTATGCTGTGACTGTATCCTCAGGCCCTGATGACTGCTATGAGGGGGATGGACAGTCATACAGAGGGAAGGTGTCTGAGACAGAAAATGGGGATGAGTGTCTCGACTGGAACTCTGAGTTCATTCTGGATAAAGGAGTTTTTCCTTCAGTGGCATTTGCATCTACTGAAGGCTTGGGACCGCATAACTTCTGCAGGTTACAAACATGTGGGGACTAAAAGCCTAGGACTCACATTAATTATTGACCTAGAAGTAATGCATTCATTGTATGTGAAAACATTTAGCATTTTTTTTTTTTGAATCCTAAAACTTTAACTAACATGTTTAAGTTTATTTTAATGCAAGATTTTCAATCTGGTCTCAGACTTTTGGACTGCACTAAATATACACACACTGAATATGCACAAAAACACTCTTACACAGCTGGGCTTGAGTAGCAGCGGACTTGTAATCATAACCCTCAACTCAACTGCAAATCATTACAGAAACCCTGATGGAGATAAGAAGCCATGGTGCTTTATAAAGAAGGACAAGAGACTTCGATGGGATCACTGTGATGTCAGAAAATGTCCCACAATTGGTAAGACTGATGATAAACACACAGTGCGGTTTCTAATCTAATACTATTACATAATGAACTCTCTCTCACTCACATTTTTGAACATAGACTTGAAAGTGCACTTTCCAAACTAAATTTTTCATAATTCATGAACAAAAACATTTTATAACATGATATTGATGTACCATTTTCGTGGTAATGCAATGTCTGATTTTAAAATGGGTTTTAAAGGATGAATTTTGAGATTTTAAGTTTTCAGTTGATATATCATTTCTGATTATTTCTAAAGTGTGACAGAGAAAAAAGGCAACGAAGAAGACTTTTTTTTTGACAAGGTCAGAACTCCTGTTATGATGTAGATTTTTGAGGGTGCACTCTTGTCATAAATTAATGTATTACTTTTCCTACATAATTTTTAACAAAAAAAAAAAACAAAAACAAACATTGGTTAAATATCTATTTAGGAGTCTTAGACCTTTCCAACGATATATAGTTTGGCCTTTAAAGTCATTTGAATTAATAAATATCTTTGAACCCTCTCTGACCCAGTAGATGTATTAAAAAACACCATAAAAAAATCAAAATATCTTTGAACCCTCTCTGACCCAGTAGATGTATTAAATTACATGATCTAACATTCAATTTTTAGCTGTTACTCACATGCTGCACTTTTTCCACAACAACAACTACCATAAATACAGTGTCCACCACTGCTGAAGCTCGACCCACCACAGCTGCATTCACAGACAGTATTCCATCAAAAGTAACTACTCTCCAACCAACCATACCATTCCTCCTCATCATCAATTCATCTAAAACTTAAGTTACTTAACATGAACTTGTTTAGTGAACATCAGCTAATAATAATCACCTACCAAATTGTAAAATAATCCAAATAATTTCCACTTCAAACAAAAACTCTAATCTATACAAATCCTCATACTTTGCACTTTCCACAAATGTCACCTACCAGATGGCAGCATAACCCCAGAGAGCACCAGTTCAGCCCACAAAATCCCTACCCCTGTCCCACCAACCACATTACCAAAGAACTATACTTTAACAAATAATTTTCTTACCTGTGGTAAACCTCAGCCGAAAAAACAACTAAACCGGATTTACGGGGGTCTTAAAGCTATTCCTGGAGCCCATCCATGGCAAGTAACAGTACAGGTTAGGCCTAAAGGATCCATTGAAGAGTACAGACACATCTGTGGAGGCACCCTCATCAAGCCTTGTTGGGTGCTGACTGCTGCCCACTGTATGTAAGTATGGCCTTTAGTAGGCTACAGTATTAAAGTACATAATTCAATCCATGATCACCATTAACCGCTTCAGTTTATATTTCACTGCATTTAATTAAATGAGTTTAAGAGCTTTTAATATTAAATATGACTTCTTATCTGCATTATTTCAGTATCCTTAAATGTTTCTTTGTGGTTAATAAACTGGAAAATTTTCTCCTAACATATATTTAGTTTCACATTAAAACTAAAATGAACCATATTAGTTTTTTTTCTTTTGTTGTGTGTACAGTGATAAAAAGCATGATTACAGAGTTATATTGGGAGGACTAAATTTGATACAAAAGGAGCAAACAGATCAGCCTGTGTTGGTTGAAGAAACTATCATCCATGAGAAGTTCAAGGAAACCCCTG
The DNA here is from genome assembly GCF_018340385.1 of Cyprinus carpio. NCBI lineage: Eukaryota > Metazoa > Chordata > Actinopteri > Cypriniformes > Cyprinidae > Cyprinus > Cyprinus carpio. The sequence continues at coordinate 14,301,495 of NC_056609.1, read as the reverse complement.
ATGTTGTCTACAATGATATTGGTGAGTATGTAGACATTCATTTGCACACACAGGATTTTTAATAATGATCAGTGTTATAGATTTTACATTTTATTTTCATTTGGATTTTCTAGTGCTTTCTGTTCTTCAACTCATCAGGCTTTTATTTTGAAGGTTGTGTTTCCTTTGCTGTGGCCAAAATGGTCCCCATCAGCTTATAGTATTGTGCACTGTTTTGAGTGTCAGCCATTTTTAGTTGAAATAATGTAGTGTACTTATTCAAACCCATAATGCACTGCAATAAGTAGTGTACAACTGGGTATTGGAGAATAGGCTACCCATAATGTATTGATGGTGTCTCATACAAAGAAAACAATTGATCTAAAAGCTCTGCTGTAGGATTCTTTATTTAGGCAAAATTTCCAGAAACACACAAGACAGGAAAACCCCCTGCATAAAATCAGAAAAATATCAAAAAAGCACAGACAAGGACAAGGGAATGAGAATTTAAAAATAAAGGCCTGATAAGAATAAGAATTTCAGAAGAAAAGTTAATTTGTTCACATTATTTTTTAGATTCCATGCAATTAATCTACAAGCAAATTACTTAAAGTCTATACTTTTTATTTTCTTGTATTTTCTACAGCTCTATTAAAACTGAAAGCTACTAATGGAGAATGTGCTAAGGAAACTCAGTTTGTGAAGGCCGCCTGCTTGCCCAAAGAACCGTTTGCAGATGGAACAGAATGCAGAATTTCTGGATGGGGAGCCACAGAGTCGTGTATGTTTCCATGTCTGTTTCTGAATTTGTGTTGAACTATAAAAGGACTGAATCTGTTCTCTTTTCCTTCCTGTCTGTAGCAGAGTATGGGTCTGTGCATTTGCTTGATGCACAGGTTTTGCTGATTTCTCAGGAGGCTTGTTCCAGCAATAAAGTATATGGATCTTTGCTGGATGACGGCATGTTTTGCGCTGGCTATCTCAAGGGAGGAGTAGACTCCTGTCAGGTGGGTCATCATTTTAACTGTATAATGTTGTTTACTATAATTAAAAGGAAATGGCACTGCTGTAACAATAATGACATTACTATTCAACTCTCTTTGTGGCAGGGTGACTCTGGTGGGCCTTTAACCTGTGAGAGAAATCAAACACACTATATCTACGGTATAGTGAGCTGGGGAGACAATTGTGGGGAGAAGAACAAGCCTGGTGTCTATACCAGAGTCCTTAAATATTTGGATTGGATCAATAAAAAAACAAGTGTCCCACAGTAGCATGTCCATGAAATATTAGCCATGGCCACAGTGTTTTCTGTTGTGTACTCTGATCTACCAGGAAAGTTTGAGATAATTCTTCTGATGAATTAAAACATCTTGTGTCATTGTGTTATTCTCTTCTTTTTTTTCAGTGTGTGACATTGGGATAAATACTTTTATATAATTTTAAAATACACAAATATCTTCCAGTTACAGTTCTTGTTAGCTTTACACTAAAAGGTTCAAAAGTTTGAAGACAGCAGAAATGAATACATTTTATTATTCAACAAGGATGAATTAAATTGATTGAAAAGGACAGTAACAGCCTTAATTATGTAACAATATTTTTTTTAATTCAAATAAATGCTGTTCTTTTGAACTTTTAAAAGACTTTTGAAATAAATGTATCTCAGTTTCCACACAATATTAAGCAACACAAATGTTTTCAACTTTGATAATAATAAGTAATGTTTCTTGAGCAAATCAGAATGATTTTTAAAGTATCATGTGATACTGAAGACTGGAGTAATGATGCTGGAATTCAAATTTGCCATTTCAGGGATAAAATCCATTTTGAAAATATATTAAAATAGAAAACTGTTATTTTAAACTGTAATAATATTTCACAATATTGCCTTTTTTTACTGTATTTTTGTCAAAGAAATGCAGTCATGGTGAGCTGTTCTTTTTGCTAACCCTATACTTTTGAAAGGTAGTGTACATATGGCATGTAAATGTATTTGCATATCTTTTACCATACCATTTTGAAGTGCTGATTCTTCCAAATGATTATGAATGCCATCACATTTGTTAAAGGTTCGCAGTGCAACTGAATCACCTGTTACTCTACAAAATTTCATAACGTTTCATTTTTAGCTTTGGAAAATACAAACTAACAAATCTAATCTACACAAAGGCAGAGTGAAATCAAACAACCCTGTGCTAGGAAGGCCTACTTTATCTTCTAAATTCTACAACATGATCAACAGATCCTAATAGGCTTTGAATTTGTCCCCTGAAGATCATGACCTGGACAAAGAGCCAGATGTAGAGAGTCTGTAAATGTCCCTGCACAGAAAGAGTAGAGCGGAGTCATGCTATCCACCCCTAAAAATGTCACCAGACCTCCAGGAAAACTGCAGAAGATCCCTATCCGATGGAAGCAGGTGGAAATGGGTAAAGGATGAGCAGTACCTCCATGCCAAGCATTGTAGTCTCCGTCAAAGTACTCCAAACACCAAGATTCAGCATGTCGGCCCAACCAGCAGTCCTCCTTTTGGCCTTTTCTTGAGATGGATGGGTAGGTGAGACCCAGTTCCCAGTAGATCTTTCCACTCACATCTACTTCCCAGTAATGGTGACCAGAGTCCCAGCATTGGATGCTTAAGACATTAAGGGTGGTATCAAAGCGTCCCTCATGCTCAGGGACATCTTGCCATACATCTGTGAAAGTGGCACAGTTCCCTTCAGATGAAATAATCAGCTTGGGATGGGCAGTGGAAGGGTCCAGGACCACTTCTGAGGAATCTGCAAAATGAAGATCAGTCTACTACCTTCAAAACTACCCTAACTGTTCACAAAGAATGTTTTTTTCCATTCCACTGTGCTCCTTTTCCATTGTTTTTCAACGTGAACACGCTAGACAGACATCTTTGATGTTGTGTCTCGCATCTTTTGCAGTATCTTGTGCATGACAAGGTGTTCTACAAACAAGGTAGTCTAGTTAAAATAAGTTTAAAGTGTCTTGAGACTTTGAGTTATTTCCCTTATTGTACTGGCTATGGGTTGTGATTTTTCAAAGCAAAAAAAAAAAAAAAAAAAAAAAAACTAAACAAATCAAAAACACCTTCTGTGTGAATGTCCCCTCGTGGTTTATATATTTGAAAGAATATGGAACTCTACTGAAAGTTTTTTGTCAGGGAACTAAAAAAGTAACATTCATTTGTTGCAAATTGTTCATGCAAATGATCATCAATTTTATGTGCTGTTGACAGTTACTCACAGCTCTTCAGCAGCCTCTTAGCGATGGGGATCTGTGAGCGGATAAACAGTAGTAAATTGTTGGTGAGGCCCAGTAGCTGATCTGATTTGGCCTCATCAAGTTTAATGAGACCTGGGTCTGTCGATTCCAGCAACCCCACCAACAAAAACCAACAGAAAGGAGATCTGATAACACCTGTCCTTTATATAAAAGGTCGAGGGTTATATTGAGTTTAAGGTTAGTAACTAGAATTACTATTTGTTTGGTTACACTACCATTTAAAATAATTCAAAACATACCATTCATAAAATATTCATACCTTTTAAAAAAAACAAGTTAAATTCTCCCCAAAATGCATTTATTTGATCAAAAATACCATAAAAACAATAATATTGTGTAATAATCTTTTGTAACATTATAAATGTCTTTACTGCCACTTTTGTAATTTAATGAATCCTCACTGAATTATAGATTAAGGTCTAAAATTCAGATTAATACAGGGATACTGCAGTGCAGATGTCTTAAGATTTTTCAAAACTAGAATATTAACTGGAATCAGAATATTTTTGTGCATGTAAACTCAATGAGCCCATTCAGCTATAGAATGAATGAAATAATTTAAGAATGTTTGTTCAAGTAAGCTAAACAGTGTTCATAAAGGCACATTAAATAAACCTAAACATGAACTGGATGCTGGCAGACATGATCTCTACAATCAAAATGCCTTTGCAGATGAGTCATTCAGATTCCAATGTGCCAGTGAAGGCTAGAATGCCTGACTAGTGACAAAACAATCTCTCTTAAGTGTGGTTATAAATATACATACCTTTCCTCATACATTGTGGCCTATGAGAGAGAGAGAGGCAGGAATATATAGTGAGAATGCATTATGTTGCAGGGATGGTAGGTTTCACCATGTAGGCTATTGTTGGTCATTTGAATTATTGGTCTATTCATGATATTTCTGTATCATGACAGCACATACCATCCAAGGTAGATTAAGGTAAAACAAAAATATGACAACTGGTCTGTCTATTGTCCAATTGTTCTGCTGATAAAAGGCTCACCCTGTCACCAAGTTGTATGTCACTGTCCATCATCCCTTCATTCAGCTGAACCTCAATGTCTCTGAGCAGGACGCCGTTTGCCTCAATGAGGTTTTCCAGCGCTCGAACTGCAGCCGTCTCCTCCATCTCCAGCAGGGACAGAGAGATCCTACAGTCCTCCTCCAGAACTCTCCGCATTGCTTCATACTTCTTCACTATACTTTCTCTCATTGCAGAGGACTTTGACTGAGAAAGATGGGGAAATGGTTAGACTCAATTGGGTAATCCGGTAAAATATAGATTAATTGTATTTCATTTTTATTTAAGTCAATTTTTTATCGCTTTTGAAAGAAGTCTCTTATGCTCTTTTAAGTTTTATATTTTAATATACTAAAAGTATACTGACGTATACTGATATACTAAAAATATAATTATATATGGGGAAGTCGTGGCCTAATGGTTAGAGAGTTTGACTCCTAACCCTAAGGTTGTGGGTTCGAGTCTCGGGCTGGCAATACCATGACTGAGGTACCCTTGAGCAAGGCACCAAACCCCCAACTGCTCCCTGGGGGCCGCAGCATAAATGGCTGCCCACTGCTCCGGGTGTGTGTTCACGGTGTGTGTGTGTGTGTGCACTTGAATGGGTTAAATGCAGAGCACAAATTCTGAGTATGGGTTACCATACTTGGCTGTATGTCACGTCACTTTACTTAAAATATTAATATCTTAATATTAGATTAAAAAAAAAAAAAAAATTGAAAAAAAAAAACAAAAAAAACAAACATGGTATTTTATTTCAGATTCTTTAATCAAAGGACAGCATTTATTTAAAACAGAATTTATAACATTACAAACAATTGTAACATTATAAATATATTTACAGTCAATTTTGATCAGTATAATGTATACTTGCTGAATAAAAGAACTAATTTCTTTCTTTTTTTCTTTCCTAAATACGATACAGTTCAATAAAAATAAAACTCCTTACTGACCCTAAACTTTTCTACAGTAGTGTACATACTTAGATATATTTTAATACTTAAAATAGCCATATACTTACTGTATATACTTATTAACTTAAGACAAACTTGTAAATTATATACTTATTTTGAAGACGTTTTCATTTAGAAATTGCAAGTAAATTTCACAAATAATTACACATAAACGACAATGAACACATCAAATTAAATTTGAAATATTGATGTAGAAAGACTAAAATAGCATTTTCTTGTAAAACCCTACTCCAATAATCTTAAATAAGATTTACAGTGTAGGCTACATAAGATCAAGAAAATATTGGAATATGTTTTTGTAATATATATAAGAAGAACCACTTGATTTAATTTACACACTAGACTCACTTTGATTTGATTTTGCTTGCCATTCAGTTTCTTCAGTCTGCATCTGATCGCTTCCCTTTGCCTCATGAGACGATCCTGGTTATTTTTTTGCATGTCTTGTTGAGAAAATGAAGAAGAAGAAGAAAAAAACATGCATGAGCATTTAGGCAAACTTTGACATTTTTAGGATTAAAAATAACAGTGAACAAAACTTACCTGACACTGAGCTTTCATGTCACTCTGCTGGACTGAGTTGTTAGACTGAGAGACAGTCCTTATGTTACTTTCACAAATCCTTAGGGGGTTATTTGCAACTCTGTAGATGTTCCAGCAAGCGAGATTTTAAGGAGCTCATGCTTCACTAATAGTGAAAGCAGATCACATGGGTGGGTCACAGTGTCACGATCCTGCCAGAGATAAATGGCATTCACCTTGACTTGTCGCTGTGACGCATCTGTCACTGCAATGCTGCTCGCCACCTGTGACAGGACACTCACATACCACTTCCTCTCCAGGCCATTTTTAGAGGTGGTATTTAAAGAAGTGGATAGTGAGACATTGTCCCATGTGGATTCATAACAATCAGGCCCCTGTAATACAGCCTGTGTATATTTTCTACAGTGTGGCTATTAATGTTACTCACAGTGAAACAAAGTACAAGTGGATTCTGGGAAATGCAGGAATGAGAAGGTCAGTTACAGCCTTCATGCAGTAGCACGCAGGAGGGCCTACAATTCAGAACAGTGAGAAGAAGAGAACAGAATGAGTGAACAGAAGAATAAAAAAGTAAAACTGAACACAAATAGTAAAAAAATCTTCATCTTTAAGCTCCTGCTCACAGATGAATCCACCAGATGGCAGCAGAGCTTGCACATGGCTGGACACCTTGGGAGAATCGATTAGTTTACAATATTTATGACAGAAAATGATTTATGACAGATGAAGATAATGCTAAAGTTGATGTTGATAAAAATGAAGATTATAATCTCATACTGACACAATCCATGAAACGTAAAACATCCCTGCAACAGTAACATTTTGTGTTGTACAATAGTTTGCATTCCTTAATTTATACATTAGTATTTTGCACAAATACAAAAGATGTAAAAATAGATAAGTAAATAAAATAAATGTTTGCATTCATTTTTCAATTGTATCATAAGTTTGTAAAATAATATTTTGTATAAATACATTTAGAAAATAGAAAATATGTACGGAATAACTAAAATAGAATTGTACAATAATATATTGTAAATACATTTTGTAAATATATAAAAAAAATAAGAAAATTAATAAATAATGTGTACAGTTTGCTTTCCCTTCTAGTAGTACCATTAGTTTGTACAATAGCATATTGTACATAAATAAATAAACTGTTTGTGCAATAATAACATCAGTTTGTACAACAGTATACATTTAGATTAAATGTAAAAAAAAAAAAAAAAAAAAAGAATAAACAAACAATCAAATAAAAAAAGTTTGTGCAATAGTTTGCATTATTTCATTAATAAGTTCATTAGTTTATAAAGTATTTTGCACAAATAAATTTTTAAAAATGGATTAAATAAATAACATTTTAAATAAAATGTGAGATGTTTGAAAATTTTAGTAAATGTAAATACATTTAAAAAATGTTTTCCCTTTTGGATATATTGCTCTTTGGCACCATTTTAGAAACTTGAGCCAAAGTTATATCTCATTTTATATTAATGCACTATAAATTTTACCCACTACTCGGGTTTTCATTGGTCTAAAAGAGTGTGGACAGGCATTTAACAACAACATTGTAGTATGTCTGGCAGTCTAAAAACACATAAATGTAGTATGATCTGACTTGTTTTCCTTTGTCCTTGCCTTGCTCCTTGTGTAACAATAAAGCACAGCCAGCTTTACGTGTGCTCTAATAAATGCAGGCCTGAGCACATTACTGGACTCAGAGGTGGATTGGGAAGACCACTGTGATCCATAATCCACCTTTCATCAGAATTTCCTGTGGAAATAAAGTCCCTTAATTTCTCCAATCTCCACCATTAGACAGCAAAACCTTGACCCCACCGTTACCTCCACTCTGGTCCTTCTTTAAACCACTGTCTATTAGGCAGCTCAAATTAAATCCCTGCTGTTGGACTTTAATAAGAGAATATTTGCTCCTGTATTTTAACCTTGTTATCCAATATCCTGTTCCATATTCCTCCGAGTGCATGCTATAGGCTGCTTTAATACAGAAAGGGTGGTTGACTTGCGGCCCACATGAAGAAAGCAGGTTTTAAATTTTTTTTTTTTATATTTAAAAAATAAATGGGTCATTAATTAGACAATAAAAAACAAATCCATATAAATGAATTAAGAATTGTGATTTCTGCATAGTCATTCCATTCAAACTATCATCCTGTGATGTAGCCTAGTTACAACAAATCATGTTGAAAAGTATGAACTATTCTAATTTTTAACAATTTGAGCATTTAAGTCAGTTTTGGTGACCAGACATGAAATGTTATATGTTTGTTTATCTGTAAACTGTACCTGTAAACATCAACACAAGTGTGTGTGTGTTGCACTTGACACCTGTTTATGTTTGGCAGAGGACGGTTCATTAAATATGTACAGAGTGTGTAGTTGTACTGGGTGAGGTTAAGTGCTTTGTAAACCTCTTAGGATTTAATAAAGAAAAGGTCCTTACCAGCTGCAACCACATATTTAAAAGTGTCAAATCAACATTTTAAGCCTGGCTAAAACAAAATTGCTATCAAGTTTAGGACAATTAGACTGCAAAGTCAAAACAAGAGGTTCTAAAATGTAGCAGGTGTCTTTGCTTTTTCAACAAAATGTGGTTTAACAGAGTTAACAGCAGTAATCTAAATTTTGAATGCACTTGACAAAAAGGGAACAGTACAACGCTTTCATTGAAAACTCGATGGTAGCTCACCAAAACGTAATGCTATACTTATGTTAGATTTCACTTTACTTAACAAATACAACACAAAACATTTTAAAGACATTTTTTAACATAGACCCTTGTAGCCATGAGATAGAACCTCAACCGAAACATTACTAAGCGAAAAAGTAATCCCTCTTAAAGTAATTTAATAATCGTTAAGTTTGTAATTTTTTTGTCTTTTTAGACATGAAATCCAACATACATTCATAGATGAGATTTATTGTGGTCAACGTCGTCGTTGTTGAGCAGTAGAGCTCAACCTGACAACATATGAGAAACGCGGTGCTAATCGCGGATAGGAAACTCTTTCCGTGTTAAATGATTTACGTTTTATCATCCAGCAGCCCTTCCTGTTTAGTTTAGGCAGCAACATAAATAACAGAACAAAGGATGCCCATACAGGCCTGAATGAAAACAGCGCCAGCCGGGCACTGTATGCATCCGCACTCATCTTACAGCCTCTCGCTTATATTACCGTCTCACTTACTGTATACTTCCCCCAGAGCCGGGAAAAGCTATCCGCTGTATCTGCATCTCTAATGGCTGCTGCCTTTTGGGGAGTTTTCAAGCAGAAGGAACCGGCAGACAAGCAGCAATCGCTTAGCTAAATGCGGAGAGCAATCTTGAAACAGAAAACTGGAGCAGGACTAGGGGGTTGCTGGATGGGCTGAAATGTTATTTGGATGATACCCGTGCATTAAAGCAAGGGGAAGCTGTGTTGAGTTTCTCATTGAGAGGCAGCAGCAGGGCTCACTGCGATAAGGAAATAAGGCTAATGTTACCTGATCTGGTATAATGTGAACCAATTACTACTCCATTGCACTTCATTACAGAACAGTAATAGGGCCAGGGTGAGCCACGCTATATGAGCAGCCGGGGGGAAAATTGAGTGGTCATTGATAATATGATAAAAAGTGACAGAGAGAGAGGCCTCTCAAACAAATTATTGAAATTTACAGTGAGTGGGAGAAACAGAATAACCTCATTTAGGCAGCTGTGGGCCAGCACTTGTCCAAAGTAGCACACTCGACACAAAGGACTGCTTATGGAGAGAAATCTAAAACGATCAAAGAATAGTTTTAGGCCCTGAACTCTACAGACCTGCTCAGGACTTCGAAATTATTCAGGCGGCCTTACTTCCTAAATTTCTAATACAGAAGGGAATTTGGTGCTTTGTGCGTCACTTTGTTTATAATTAAGTGTTTCAGCTGTTATTCAAGCTGTTGTTTGCATTACCTACCTATCTATCTATCTATCTATCTATCTATCTATCTATCTATCTATCTATCTATCTATCTATCTATCTATCTATCTATCTATCTATCTATCTATCTATCTATCTATCTGTCGTGAACATTTTTTGTACACTCACGATCATATTACCATTACAAAATAATATTTTATATCAGCTTGGTCTCATTGTTTATACATAGGTATTATGGGTGTCGCTAGGCCATTTTTAGGAGGGCTTTAGCCTTCCCTAAATTTCTACTCAGCCCCCCTAAAAAAAATTGCGATTAGCTCCATAAACTGTACACAAATTCGTGATCGCCTCAGTCCCCTTTAATTTTCATATAAAAAATGAGATAGCTAGGGATTATTGGAATAAAAACGGCGGCAGACTTTGGCTCCTCCCCATCTTTCAGCACGTTCTTTAATCTGCAGACTGCTGCGGTGCAGAGCGAGAAACAGAGGACAAGGTGTGTGTTTAGATTGTTATAATATCTCCATCTGTGCAGTTCTTTGTCATAAATACAGTTTACAGAATGTCATAGGGGAGCAATCGGTTCCCCATCTAGTACTGTAAAGTTTTCGCTCCGTTCGCCCTCATCATCACACCACAGCATTTCCTCCAGCGAAAATATAGCCCTTAAACACATACACTGAACAAAATTATAAACGCAACACTTTTGTTTTTGCCCCCATTTTTCATGAGCTGAGATCTAAGACTTTTTCTATGTCCACAAAAGGCCTATTTCTCTCAAATATTGTTCACAAATCTGTCTAAATTTGTGTTAGTGAGCGCTTCTCCTTTGCCGAGATAATCCATCCACCTCACAGGTGTGGCATATCAAGGTGCTGATTAGACAGCGTGATTATTGCACAGGTGTGCCTTAGGCTGGCCACAATAAAAGGCCACTCTAAAATGTGCAGTTTTATCACACAGCACAATGCCACAGATGTCGCAAGTTTTTAGGGAGCGTGCAATTGGCATGCTGACTGCAGGAATGTCCACCAGAGCTGTTGCCCGTGAATTGAATGTTCAAGTCTCTACCATAAGCCGTCTCCAAAGGCGTTTCAGAGAATTTGGCAGTACATCCAACTGGCCTCACAACCACAGACCACGTGTAACCACCCCAGCCCAGGACCTCCACATCCAGCATCTTCACCTCCAAGAACATCTGAGCCACTGGGACAGCTGCTGCAACAATCGGTTTGCATAACCAAAGAATTTCTGCACAAACTGTCAGAAACTGTCTCAGGGAAGCTCATCTGCATGCTCGTCATCCTCATCGGGGTCTCGACCTGACTGCAGTTCGACGTTGCTCACATTCGATGGCGTCTGCCACTTTGGAGAGGTGTTCTCTTCAAGATGAATCCCAATTTTCACTGTACAGGGCAGGTGGCAGACAGCGTGTATGGCATTGTGTGGGTGAGCAGTTTGCTGATGTCACTGTTGTGAATCGAGTGGCCCATGGTGGCGATGGGGTTATGGTATGGGCAGGCGTATGTTATGGACAATGAACACAGGTGCATTTTATTGACGGCATTTTGAATGACCAAGATCCATCACCTCATGTTGCAGCATGATAATGCACGGCCCCATGTTGCAAGGATCTGTACACAATTCCTGGAAGCTGAAAACATCCCAGTTCTTGCATGGCCAGCATACTCACCAGACATGTCACCCATTGAGCATGTTTGGGATGCTCTGGATCGTCGTAAATGACAGCGTGTTCCAGTTCCTGCCGATATCCAGCAACTTCGCACAGCCATTGAAGAGGAGTGGACCAACATTCCACAGGCCACAATCAACAACCTGATCAACTCTATGTGAAGGAGGCAAATGGTGGTCACACCAGATACTGACCCCAATACAGTAAAACTGCACATTTTAGAGTGGCCTTTTATTGTGGCCAGCCTAAGGCACACCTGTGCAATAATCATGCTGTCTAATCAGCATCTTGATATGCCACACCTGTGAGGTGGACGTTACAATTAATGCCGCGATTTCAATGTTCATAAGGATTTATTTTTAGCTTTTGTCAGTAAGTCAGTTTAAATGCTGAAAATACGGACGTATTTGTACGTTTAGATGCTGAAAATACATCAGCATTGAACGTTTAGTGCCTGTAAAAACGTTTTTAGAACCAGCTTTTATGTAAAATACATACGAATTACCATGAGATCAAGTTGCTTACATCTACAGATTTCTTTTATCAGAATTTTTACTCACACAACCTTAAAAAAAAAAAGGAAAAGAATAAATCAAACCAATCACTGAGCACATTTTCAATCATTCACGGTAATCAGATTGTGTTTACCTGAACGGGGACCATTTTAAAGTATTATTAAAAACTTAAATGGAGTTTAGGCCCAGAAAAAAATGCTCATATGAAATGGTGTGCAAACAGTGTTAAAATATCAAAATCTATATTTACACACGCCACACACTTGAAAAAAAAAAATAACAATTAAAACTTCCTCTGTTTAAAAAAATCCTTTGTCGACAGGAATACCAAGAGGTGTGAGTGACACTCTGCCTTTTGCTTTACAAACACACTCAAGTGCTTTGTGGAACACACGATAGATAGAGGATTCTCACACTACTATCCCACTGTGTCAAAAATGAGATGCTGTGTGATGAACATTTTATAAATTATAATATCATATATGAAATAAAAGGGATTGATTCCTCTCCTCTCAGTTTTTCATTTTTAGTTTTTCTTCTTTAGTCCAAATCATTCCCTGTCAAAATAAAAAGAAAAAAAAGTAGGCTATTAATTTATCCTATTCTCTATCTCACCATAAACATGTATTACAAGGTAACTCTGCTAGTAATATTAATAATACACTAAAGTACTGGAAAGATTACTGCAGTGCACATAATTTAAGAGGCATTAAAGGTCCAGTTGAACTAATCACCAGAATCTAAATAGGCAATATATTGAATCCACGCTTCATTGATCAAAACTGTTGTGAAACAACTTATCGGAAGCACAATCTTAAACCACTGTTTAAAGATCATTTTTCTTTTTGCTTTCATCACTGTCTGTGCTCTGCTGAAAAACCTCAAATATGATAAGCATTTAATTTGGAATAGCAGCTTTGGCTCTACAGTAATCGCAAAGTGGATATTAATCAGTCCTATTTATCTGTAGAGAAGTGTGTGTGGGTCTGGCTCAAGGTAATTGTTTCATCCTGAATAGAAAGTTGGTATGGCGGTCTCATATTCATACCTACAGTAAATGCCTCTTTCAGGCCAGATTGAATCCCATGAACACTGCTAGCACTGCCAATCTTGCTCGGCAAAAATATGCAGCGGTAATTTGTGTCCGTGATGGTATGTGGAGTAAGAATATTAGCTGTGAAAGCTGAGATTGCAACCTTTTAAAAACTTGTTTAAAATGCTAAAATAACAGTGAGATTATAGGGTGGTGGTGGCTCAGCGGTTAAAGATCTGCTCTAATAATCCAAAGGTCACAGCAAGGGCGTAGTTTTGGTTTAAACACTGGGGGTTTAAAGTGTGAACTGCTTTAGTAGAGTCCCGGGTCATGCTCACTCATAAGGTTTATTTATTTGTTTGTTTGCTTATGAGAACCAGAAATAAAAAGCTTTGTGAATTTAGTATTTTTTCATGTCATTACATTGTTTTAGAGGATAAGAAAAAAAAAGGTAAAATAACTTTTTGGAAAAATTATATTTTATTCATATGTTATGCTATGGCCTCTGTAGAGGACACCAGGACTCACTTTTTCTAATAATAAAATGACAAGAATAAACATGAAAAGGCAAAAACAACGTTTTTTTTATTTTTTATTTTTAAATCAATACATTTTTAGGTTTCAGGATTTTTCTATACCAAACTTTGTTTAAGAATGGGTCTTAACTATGTTATAACATATATAACAAAATTATTTGATATACCATTTTGCCCTGAATGTGCTTAAAACTGTGACATGTGAGGTCTCAGAGAAATTCACTAAAATATAATGTCCACTCCAGAGGCAAAAACTCCATAGCTGGGTCTCAGGAGGATATTTATTTTTGTGAAATGGTCTTTTGTGCTGTCATCCATGCAAAGTTGGTGCAATAAAGTAACATCATAGTTAACAATTACTTGTTTACATATGGTATATATGTAATGTATTTTATAGCCTTTTATTTAGGCACTTATAGTTTGACAGAATGTTCTAATTCAACATGCCATGGGAAGTCTATCTAACTTAACATTTTCTTATAATGTTTATGTCTTACTCCTTAACAGTTCGTAAGGCTCTTAATGATTTAATCTATGCCATGTTTTGGAATATCTGAAGGCCATATACCATAGTTCTTAACTGTATTTGTTATAAGCCTAATCATGCAGGCCAATAATGACTTTTTTTTTTTTAAATTAACAGGGAAGTCGTGGCCTAATGGTTAGAGAGTTTGACTAAGGTTGTGGGTTCGAGTCTCGGGCTGGCAATACCACGACCGAGGTGCCCTTGAGCAAGGCACCGAACCCCCAACTGCTCCCCGGGCTCTGCAGCATAAATGGCTGCCCACTGCTCCAGGTGTGTGTTCACGGTGTGTGTGTGTTCGTGTTCACTGCTGTGTGTGTGCACTTGGATGGGTTAAATGCAGAGCACGAATTCTGAGTATGGGTCACCATACTTGGCTGTATGTCACGTCACTTAATCAATATAGCATTTGTTATGAAGAAACACCCGCCTGCACATTTAGAACCAGTAGCTACAACATGCCACAGTTATAATAAAAATCTATAGGGAAAAATCTATTCCCTTAACAGAATATCTAATATAAATTCTACAAGTCAGAATAAGTTTTACACAATAAATAAGCCAACGTGAATAATTCTAGTAAAGGTGGTATTGAGTAGTTAAAAAAGATTTGAATATAGGCTATATTAGTACTGGTTTTCTCCTCTTTTCATCAGTCTTTTTAGTATATTTGCATTTTTCTTTTTTAAAATAATGAAAAGTGTTGTTTCAACGTTGAAATAATGTTTAATGCTAAATGGTTGAAAAGGTTAGCAAAAACACTTATAAATCAATGTTGATTTTTTTTTACAAGATCTGTAAATTGAATCAACTTAATGTTTTCAACAGCATACACAAGAAATGCCTGTCTTTTAAATTATTATTAAAATTATTATTATTTTATTAGCATTTTACAATATTTTGATCATGAAACCTATTCTAAAATCTAAAGGTATATGTTAAAATGTTATCATCAACACAAAAATAAAACTAAATACATTTACAGGTATATTCAAATTCCTTTCATGTTACACCCATTAAAATAAAAAAGCTTTCAATTTCAGCTAATAGGTCAAATTTCTCAAAGAAATCCATTGCCATTTAATTAGTAATTTACAATAATACAAAAGGCTCAGAGGCAATTCCATGGTTGCATTGTGCGCACTGTTGACAAAACACTGCAAATGTCCAGAAGCAATTTTATTATTTCAAAATTTGCATGTATTTATTTGCGTATTATTGCATTATGTTGGCTTTATATTGGAACAAGAGCTTTACAAAAGAAATGAAACATTTCCTGAGGTCATTTGCATGTTTTATATAACTATACCAGCACATTTACTAAGTGTTACAGCTTTTTAAAATATATATAGTTTTTTGTCCAGACCTTCAATTGCACATTGAACAGCCCTGCTTTAGCTTCGTGAAACTTACCACTATTAAAACAGTCCAATATTTCAGGCCTAGTTGCATCTTGACAGAATAAACAAACTGATGAACAGAGAATTATACACAAACACACTTACAAATGAAAATCTGATCTCACAGACTTTTGTCACATGCATAAATGTTACATTTACACTAAAAGATCAAATTAAATCACTTGCATTATAGGTGAGCCTAGAAGTTATGCAATTTATACCTTTATACATGAGCATTGCTGACAATGACTCAGCAGATTTGTTGAAAATAATAGACTCATGTGGGGTTCTAGATCTCGCTCCATGTTCTCGGGCCTCACTTGAAGTCCTGTGTGCAGTACAACTGCTCAACATCCCTAACAAACACAGTCTTTGTGGAGACTAACATGACACCCAATGTGGAGGAGGTAAGCTTCCTAAAGTTAAACGCATCACTTAGCTCATTTTAAAAGGCTTTGAACAGACAGACATTAACCTGAAATATACGCGGGCCTCTTCCTCCAGCTTAATCCAGTATTTAATTAGAGCGGGTCAAGAGCTGGGGTCGCGTGCCTGGCTGATCGCTGCTTAAAACTTGTCCGCTGCACAAAGAGAGTACTGATAGAAAGTAACCATGGGAAGGACTGCAGATCTCCGTCTAACCCTATCATAGGTTATTCTTACAGAAAGAGAACAGTGAGAGCAGAACACACAGAGAGATATGCTGCTCTAATGTTGTAAACAGCGTTAGATGAGTGGATAGATTAAGGAAATCACAAAAAAGAATTAGGCATGTTAAACAAATTGACATGGTGTATGTAGCACCTTTAAATGATAAACTACTTTTTAATTTATAACTTTAATTGATATTTTGACTTTGCATCCAAGTTGAGGAAGTGAGAATCAGTTGTAATGACTGCATATTAGCCTATTAATTATTCTAGGTATGAACAATATTGTACATTTTGTGTACAAATGATCATGTTAATGTGCACATTATGCTACTTTTGAAATTAAATTCAGTGACATTGACAATTTGTGCTTCTGTCACACAGCCACTAGAGGACAGAAGCTGACTGCAAAATTCCACATATTTTCTGGATTTGAGAATATTCCTCGAATAGTCTTCTTATCACCAAGTCAAGGGACAGGATTAGATTTACAGTAAAATAAGTTTGAAATGCAATAGCAAATCCTAATTGAAATAATTTCATAATTCTAATTTAGACAAATGGTTTAAATTATTTTTAAATAAATCAGACATGAATTATCTAGGTTGCCGAGTTATATCAGCTTTCTCTGTGATAAGTTCTGCCAGAATAAACACATTTAATTGATAATTAGTCCAGTGACAATACAACTGTAATTTTATGTTATTTTTATTTTATGATGATTGATTGCGACCAAGTGAGCAGTATTTTATATTGGCCAGTAAGTACTTTCCTGCGGTTTACATAACAGAAGTATCATAAACTCTACATTTAATGGAATATCACAGTTCTGTGAAAATAAATTGAGACATGAAAAATCAATAATTATTCCTGCAGAGTAACAGAAAATGCTTTTGAGGTAGGTTTCACATTATTCTAAGCCTAAAAAAAGCATAAGCAAAAAAGATTTGTAATAATTTAAACATTCATGTTTATATTTTTGATTTTTTGCATTTATTTAATCTATATTTATATTAAAGAAAAAAAAATCTGAAATTAGAATCTCACTAATCAGCTGCAACAAAATGGAAAATATGAAATGATTTGACTATTGTGATGTGCTTCTCTTTGCAAACATTATGTCTTTTAGTTATTTTACAAGGGTTCAAGAGACACATCATTCCTGTGCTGACAAGCAAATTCACCTGGATAGACTGATTCACTTCGACTTGACACCATTCCCAAACTGGTCATCCTGAGCGGAAGCGGATCTCAAAAGTTTGGTCTCTGAGCATGTCTGAGAGGGATGGGAGTGCGCCGCAGAGACAGGGACAGGTCTGTTCCACTCCCAGCTCTTAACAAGCATAGTAATACATCAGTCAAAAGCAATAATTTTACAATTAATGAAATTCCAATTTGCCTTCAGAGCATTTCGCGTTGACATTTTCCACATTGCAACAGCGCTTTGATAAAGTTTTTAAAATGCAAAAATGCATGGCAGAGGCTAAAGACCAGCCTGGGTGTCAATGTGCCTGCCAGAGGACTATGGTACTTAATTTTTATCACCACTCGCCCAGGGCAAAGAAAGCCTGAATGTTAACATTGGCACCATTTTCATTATCGCCATATGATTATGGATTTTACTGTGTTTAGCTGATAATACAACCAGGAGCTCACCTTAAAAGAATTTGCTGGGAGCCTCCATTTCCACCCAAATGAAATTTTCATTCGACAAACAAGTACAATTAGGCTGCTCCTCTTGTTCAGTGTCAGTCTGTTTTCTGATTGAACTTAGACCAATTTGCCGACGCTAAATGAGTTTGAATAATTTACATTCTGAATGTCTCGGGGACATTAGCTTTTGGAGTGCTACGTGGCAGCATGCTTTTTGAAGTTGCTGATGATTAGATGTCATCCTCCCTCTACCTGCACATTTTGCAGCCTACTTCAAAGTTAAGGAGTGAAAAACCTATATACCTTGAAGTACAATGACAAGTTAAAAGTGATTTTTTTTCCTCTCTCTTTTTTGGGCCAATTCTGTTACAATATGTGTGTAATGCACTTCGTTAGCTTTAATGCACTTTGCCCTTCTCCGAGGGGGCCCTTTTCTTATTACAAACATTTCATATTTGGTTCAAAAAGACGATTTGTTTCTGTCAAATTTATATAACTAATAAAACACAATCGTTTAATTGAACTGAAACATTTACTAATTGGGATTTAAGAAATTAAACAGCGTGCAGGTGCGTCTTTCTCAGAAAAAAAGGGATTGTTTTACAGATATAATAAATTTCACGAATCCGCCGCTTCTCCTCAAGTGCTAATTTCACACGTGCTGAATAAAGCTGGATAAACAATCTGAGTCTTATTTATTACATACATTACGGAAAATGACTCGCCTTCCGACGTTGTTTATGTTTATGTTGTCTACATTCCGACACACGGACACTTTCATACACACGTTTAGCTGTGTTATTGGTATGACTTCCTAATTGCGCACATTAACTTATCATTAGCTCGGGAATCCTTAATATTAGACTCGGCGTATAGAAAACAAAACAGCTAAGAGCCAAGATAGCATTCACGCGTTCCCTCGGTTCCCCCCAGATCGGGCAGAGGTCTCTCCGACTCAATGACATCCAGTTGTTGTGTAAGTCTGCCAAGTCAGTTTATGGTTTCCCGTCCACCAGATCCAGTTTCCCTGTACAAATGTGCCTATTGTGCAGGCCTCTTGGCAGAGCAGACATACTTACTTTAATATTTGCGGGGCAGGATAACCTGCTGATACCGAGGAGGTCAGCTTGCCTCTCTATTTGCCTCCCTCTCTAGATTATAACTAGTTTCCATGACTGCGAGCAAACTGAGCCTGGCTTTATCACTGTCTCTGACTAAATCAGTCTGCGTTAACTGTCATTCCTGAACAATGAGCGTACACAGAGTTTGGGTCGAATCCTGCATGTTTAAATAAGCGGTTTTGAGAGACGAGTTGCGCACTCGACGACGACTTCACTCACCACTGGTACGTTCGAAAATCAGTCTGATTAGAAGTCGTAATTAGACCAAGTGTGCGGCATTGCTGTTTGTGTCATTATAACCCTCTTCTGTTTGACATCTGTTTAGGATTCAATCCTGTAGGCTAATTCTCCAGACGACCCGAGCCTCGCTGAGCCATGAAAGACTGTTTTTAGGCCCACACAATAATGTAAATATATTAGAGGAGAAATTGTGCTGCAGATTACCTTCTATCAATGGGAACTAAGCCTCAGCTCAGAACAGGGAGATGAGGAACTGTTGAAAAGCAGGTCACTATGGATAGAGGAATAATGCAACATTATTTGTTTCCTCTCTCTCTATTTTCTCTCGCTCTCTCTACTGGATTTTGAATTGACCTCAAATTTGAGTAGCAGCTTTTTTGGAGTAATCCATTCATACTTGAGAATCTGAACACCAACGCAGAGCGAGTGCAAAAGAGAGAGGGAAGGGGGAAAAAAGAAGGGATCGAAAATACAGGAGGGGGTGGGATAGATGAAAGGCGCAAGGATTTTTACAATGTGATTAGGAAGTAATGGGCTTGAAATAATGCTCCCGCAGCTTATGGGAACAGTGCAGAAAAAATGGGGAATTTCCATTAAGGCTTTTCCCTTATTGAAGGTCAATGGCTCGACTTCGTTTTCCGATATCAAAATCATTACGGAATGAGCTGCGCTTGCCTACCGCTGAAATGGATGAGGGCCTGATTTGGTGCCCACCACCTTTGTCAACAATGAGTCCTCTGTCCTCGTCTGCGATAACTTACTACGCATGCACACACACTGACTCCAGGAGTCCTCCGAAGGCCCAGGTGGAACCGCTTCACCCCGTAATGGCTCTGTGGAATGCGGAGTAGTGACCCCTATTGGTTTCCCTTCCATGTGAGAGGCACGCGCATGTTAAAGCCTCCTCGCCTTGCCGCTGATGCAGGGAGAGCAATCAGTAGGGCATTACTCCCAGCTTGCCTTAATGAGCGCTGAGTACAGAGGGTTTAGGTTTACACAAGGTTATTAAAGAAACTTAACAAAGACGCACTGAAACAAATCAAGCCCCATGTGCTAATACAGTCCTCTTCTGTCCCGAGAAGGAGACTTCAGTTCAATCTCACAGAAACATTGTTTTCGATGTGTAAATCATCTCTACTGTTGATAGTCAGATGCACTAGAATGAATGTAGCTGGAATGAAACTCTTTATGACAACAAGAGTTGTTCTTAAAGTTGGTTTAGGTCGCAAACTACAGTCAGTATCTAAAAATGTAAAGTATATAACTACAATTACAGAAAAGTTAAGAAAACCATCCAGAAATTAATTTTAGTTTTAACTGCATGGTATATTATAAAACACTGTAACCTTTACAACTTGCCTGCATTAAACATGAAATTGCTACTAAAAACCAATAACACTGTGTATAGAGAAATTTAAGAGCATCACATTTTAAAATTATACTATATCCATAAAATATTACAACTAAATTAGAGAAGAGAAGAGAAGAGAAGAGAAGAGAAGAGAAGAGAAGAGAAGAGAAGAGAAGAGAAGAGAAGAGAAGAGAAGAGAAGCTGAAAATAAAATGGAAATAAAATGGAAATAAAATCTAAAAATTCAAGGTGGAGGTAAAAATGCTTCAAATGTTTTGTTGTCCAACTGTATTTTGATCCAAATTCTTGTTACTTTATAGAAGAAGCTAGTCAAATTAGGCTGTATGACATGTCCTCATCCTTTTAAAAACAAAACTACGCAAACTGAAAGAAAATACAACTCTATATTAAAAACAGGTTAACTCATAGCAAGGTTTGTGCCGACACCAATGTATTCTAAGCTGAATTACTGGCTGCCAAGAGCATGAAACCAATAAAATACAGTTTTGTATCATAAATCATTTTTGCAATGTGTTGGATCCTCACTTGATGTCCAATGTAAAATCTGGTTCCTGAAGCAAAACCATTTGAAAACCAGTGCATTATGCCATTGTTTATTCACTTTTATGTAAATCCACCACTCCTTTCCAGAATACTTGAACGCTGGTTGAAAAAAAAATCATTATTGCAGTTTTCTTACAGGCTTACAGGTGTTGCTTTCATATACTCTGGAACTGCAAGGAATAAAGTTAAATTCATTTATAAAGCTGAGCGGTGTGCGTTTCATGTTCAAACCCCTTAAGTAGCTTGAGACCAATACAAAGAGCTGTAGGCCTCTCATTCAATGGTCCGGGTTCTTGGCTGTAATTGAAGAAAAGAACAAATCCTGAAAGAGAAAAATGGTGCCATGAGAAAAATAAGGTGCTCGCGTGGAGTGACGGAAAACAAACAGCAGCTCTAAGCAGGCTATTATTTATTCAGTCACCAGAGAAATCAAAGCCAGTAACTGCTGTTACAATTGTTTGCTTTGCTTTCCTCCTCTTCTGTCAAAGCATTGTGCCTTGATGATTCTTTGCATATGTTCTATGTGATCTTCACCATTATGATAAATGCAGGACTCATGGGGTAGCGTGATTCAAGTAATGAACAATGAGGAGCTGTTTCCATGCCGATCGTGAATCAGCATCTCTGGAGTTTTCGAATCACAATGGCATTTCCTTTAATCTGGATATATGCCACACATGCTAATTAGGCTAATTTCCAGCGGGTAAATTATCACGAACATTAGAGTATGTATGGCACAATAACAAATAATAGCGTCCCTTACCATACTGTTTTCAATTAAGCTGTTTTCTGAAAATGTAGGTTACATCATTATTCCTACAATTGAATCATAGCCATGCTAATATAGAACTAATATAGAACTAATATAGAACTACTAATATAAAACAGTTCAATAAGGAAATTAATAAAGTACCATAAAATTCATATTGCCAGTTAGTTGGTCTGTTTTGCTTCACCAATGGAAATCGGAGTTGCAGCAGAATTCATTTTTGCACATCTCCAAGCAATAGTAGTGGCGTTTCCTTTCTGAATGCATCAGTGTTTTGAACAAATTGGTTAAGTGAATAATTCAATGACTGACAGACATATTATATGCTTATTTCCATACTGTATAGAGTATGTCCGAATTCCTAGTCTTCATAAAACAGATGGACAATTTAACATCCCATAAGTCACATGGCAATTACAATATGGCGTATGTAGAAGCCTACATCCAGATTTCATTAATAAAATTCAGACAGTATGTAATTTTGGATGCACCTGATCTGAACTTGTTTCATTCCTGAATGAATCAGTGTATTTTGAACTAATCAGTTGAATTAATGATTCAGTGAATCATTCATAAAGACTTGTCAGCACCTACTGGCATCAATTATTTAACCTGCAGAAAGAGTCGCTGAAAAATCGTCACCACTAATTCAATGAATGTGTAAACAGAGTCATACAAACAATGTAAATTCTTAACCATAGAACGCCACTCGGCCAATCAAATTCATGAACTGGAACAAACTTTTGTACTATAAGGTATATGAGAACAAAGGCATCGAATCATCACTCCCATGCACAAAATACACTAGTGAACTAGTGAAGATATTGTTCTAGTACTCTTTAGGGAATATAAGGAAATGATTAGGATTGCTTTATAAGAAAATGCCTACACTTGCCTACAATTGGTGAGACACACTACACCACATAGTGAGATGGGTTTTATATCTCATTTCTGATAAAGCTCCAACTTTGAATCTCATTGAAATTAATAGTTTAGCATGGGAAAGTACACACATTTTGCACTTGATCTACATTTTGCACAATGAGCGCAAAATGTGTGTTTTGTGGCTATGAGATCAGCACATTCACAATATTATTCATGTTCACATTCAGTCTGGATCACCAAACATGTTTTTAAACTAGCTGATAAATCTACTTTCCACACACATCCAAATTTGGCCTGAGAGTCTTCACAGCTGTCTCACCAGTAGGTATTACAAGTGTCACTGTTGAAAATAGGCTGGTGGAGTTTTAAGTGTACTTATTTGCAACTACAATGCAGCCACACAGTATGACACTGGATCCCAGTGTCTTAAAGACCACTTAAGAAGTACAAAACTCTTCCTGAATCAGTAATGTTTGCCGTCAGAACCACAAAGCCCTGCAGTTTTCAAAGTTTAAAAACTAATTAAATCCACTCAGATTCTACATGCATTGTGTTCCCCCTTGACAGAGATCTCTGGAAGATCAAGAGTGCCTAAATCTCCCCCAAACCACTCAACAAACAAAAGCTGAGTAATAAATCCTAAATCTGATTTTGGTATCTGCAGTAGGCAGCCCATGTATCCCCAACACAGACAGAGACTCATTGTGCTGGGTGTGTGCATGTCTCTCTCTGCAGAGTACTAGGATCTGTGTGAATCTAAGAAACCAAGAATCCATTTGTACTGCCCTTATGTCTGATACTACCATTAGCAAATTAAAACAAAAGAATGGTTTGATTTTTATGCTGCAGGTATTTCTACTTTATATCCATACTGGACAGTATTGACATTAGACAATGCACATTTTCCATCTCCAAGATGCTAAAGGGCAATAATGCAGCCCAAGTATACTGTAGGATTATCCAACATTTTTGCTCATAATACCAAACAGAATAGGCAATATATGGCAATTGCATTGTGACTAAAGTGTCAGAAAAACTGGCATTCATACATTATGCCCCTCATGTATAGCAAAAAAAAGGAAAGAAAAGAAAAGAAAAGAAAAGGAAGGATATTGATAAGAAAAGGCTTCTTGTACTTTTGAAAGCCAGTTTGAGAGATGATATCTCTGTTTACGCACCAAACTGTGATTGTATACGTGGCCATAAAGGTCCTCCTTTCATTGAACACACACTATAAAATAGTCTCTCCTGTATTGTGCACATAAGAGAGAAAGAGAGAGAGATGGGCAGAACGAGAGAGAGAGCAAGAGGAGGGGGAGGAAAGGGGAAGCGTTGGAGGCAGAGGGACTCAAACAAACGGTGGAGAGTGGCAAGTTTGCATTGCCCATACCAACAAGGCCCTATCTCATTAACACACCGCTGAAATAAAAGGGGGCTTTTCTGGCTCACAGCTATAAAAAAAATTATCATAGTGATGATGTTCCTCAGCCGTCAACAGAGCTGCGATAACGTTGTTTGATGATGACTTTCCCATGAATGTTAAGCAGCTGCCGCAGTGGAGGAAAGCAGCTTATCAGAGCCTAATGCCCATCTCTAATTCCTGCCCTTCTTGAACTAGCCATTTTCTAACAGCGTTAACTGTCAAATTTACATCCCGTCTTAATGCCACTAAAGAGTACGAAGGATGAAGAGTAAATGACAGCAGTGTAATGAGCAAGGCATCCCTCTTTCCTTCCTTCCCTCTCTCTTTCTCTCTGTCAGTCTCTCTCTTTAGGCATGAGATTTTCTAGAATTTGAGAGTCCTTTTTTCTCTCCACCTGAGCTAAGAGCACAAAATGATGCCCTTATTCTGCAATAAAAGAAATAATTGTGTTATGAGCAGAAATGAATTATAAATTATGGATTTTATTATGACATAGGAAAGCTTTGTAATAGGAATTAAAAATCACTGTAAGTGATTTCAGATTTTGATACTTAATTAATTTAACAATTTAGTTGGGTAATTTTATTACTTTATTACTTCTATTACTTATATACTTTATATATTATACTATATATTATAATTACACTTTTTACTATATATTTTTAATTACACTGCCCTTTCTAATCAAGATTTCTCTTACCTTGTCATCTTTTAAATTCTTCACTGAACTTGTTGCAATGCATTGTGGGATTGCCTTCTTTGTCACAGATACATGTGATTCTGTCTTAGAATTTGGTCAAAACAAGGTACCTTGGAAGATAGCATAATCAAGACATACTGTATGTATATGAGGCTTTAAAATGTTATTTCCGTAAGCTCACTGAAAAGGGCAAATGGGCTTTCATAAAACTGAAAAAGGGCCTATTTATAACTAAAAAGAGTAGATAGATATTATCATACTGGTAAGGAGATACTGCTGCTGTTTAAGAGGGTAAATACTTTACTAATTGCTTAATATCCAGTGTACTGTTCTTATTATTCCATCCGTTAGTATTTTAAAGGTGTGTTCAGGCTTCTCATGGTGAGGCACAGTGTGAACCCAACACTAAGCTAATGCAAATGAGACTCGTTGAAAGTTTTCCAAGGTCTGCATATAATTTAAGATGGCATTTAAGCTTCTTACCCTCGATCTTATCTCTTAAATTAAATCATCAGGTAATATTTCCCATTATTCAAAGGCATTATTTTATGTCAAAGAAACTAATGGCATGATTACAGAGCCATGCACACAAATTAGCAGTGGAACGTGAACGTTTTTTCTTAGAAAATGATAGTTAGAGCAGCCGGAAATTAATGCAAAGAGGAAAAAAAATCCTTTTAAAGGTATTGAAAGTGAAATTTGACACAATATGTCTGGACCGGAAGGCCAATTCAATTTGTGATTCTTTTTCATCTTTAATGATATATATCCTCTTCTGTTCAGATTTTGATTCTCGACTGATGAAGAAAGGGGCTATGATTAACTATTCAAGTTTGGAGGCAAAATTGTGCTGGGGAAAAAAAAAAGCAGAGAATGAGAGTTACCTTGCTATCTCCCGCTTCATAATCAGGCATGTAAGTGAAGTTATGAATATAAGGTGTGTTTCATCTGGGCAGCCCCTCACGGGTGGGATGGACGATTCACTCTGATTAAATCTGCGCTCATCTGATTGGAGCGTGTAAGAGATTCTAACGGGGGTACATTTCACACTAATCTATAAGCCAGTGAAGCTGTCCAAAAGGCAAGGAAGTGTGATTAAAATAGAGAAACAGACAACAGATAAATGTGTTGGAAGTCCTGCAATGAAAAAGGGAATAAATTATTCAATTTAAATGTACGATTTTATCTGGGAATGGTCTGGTTTTGCAACTTTGTGCTTAAACTAATTACAGATGAATGGTGGCAAACTCAGCCAGTCTGAAAATCATGACTTTTTGGCACAGCATGCATTTGAAATGCATCGCATTCATAAAATGTACTGCACTGATTTCACTTTACTGTACTTTTTTAATAGATACCGCTATATTTTAACTGTGGAGTTAAAGATGTTTGACATTTGCATGAGCCGTTATTACAAAAATCTGTGCACATATTGAAGAATTATATAAAATAAAAATAGATAAATGTTTATTTGCTTTTTCCAAAAATGTTTTGTTAATGTACCTATTAAGTTAGGCTACATCCCGTTTTTAATGTTTAAGTTGTTTTTTCTTTCTTTCTTGGTTATGTGAATGTTAGAAAAAGTATTAAGTTTTTTTGTGTAATGTTTTAAGAATGTTATTAAAAGCCAGATTTTGAATGAACAATCTATTAATGTTACTTAAAATTTATTAATAACATTGAGAGAACCTTGCAAGAACATTAGCCAAAGTTCTGAGAAGCTTCCCTGTTGGGTATAAGCATATTTAATCAAGCATATTTTCCCAGTGTGTAACACTTTGAGGGTGGATTCGGTTTTTGACATGTACATTACTGATTTTCAGAAATGACCTTTGGGCAGTGTGGATTTGACACTGGAACACTGATGAATCTCATCTGCTTAATGTGTTTATGCTGGCTTAGCCCATAAACCTTGTTTCTGTTCAGTGGAGTGTTTCAAATTCACCTCTCTCTCTCTCTTTCTTTCTCTGTCTTTGTCTCTCAACCCATCTCTCAGTCATCTTTTAAGCATTGTTTGCTCGACTCTCTGATGAATACTCCAGTTGTTTCTTTATCTTTAGTATAAATACCAAAGCGTGCACACTCCAAGAGTTAGCAAAACATGAATATTAATCACCATGATTCTTTGATTCAAACCTTCAAGTCAAAAATCACATTGAGTGCAGCCGCGCTGAACCTGCCTTTTAAGAAAGAAGTAAAGTTCTAGGCATACATTCTGTTACTCACCTTGTTATACTATCATAGGATGAGACAAAACTGTATGTATATAACAATTCTCTGTGTAATTCCATTTTGGATCACCTTTGGATAATGTTTTTTTTTTTTTCTCTCTCCTTTCAGTTTTTACTATATAGCTACCTGCAGGGTTGTGAATTAATGAAATATAATGTTTACAAATATGACTTTTTTCTTTCGCCAACTAATCATATTTGAACCTCCTGTAGAGCCTTTAAGTATTATATTGCCATTCAAATTAGTTTGTTTTAGCACTAACCATCTAATCCCAGTAACACTGCCACCCTCTTCAAACTCCTTATATGAATTAAAATGTCACGCAAGCGAATCATTACAGCTTAATGGATCAAATACATCTCACTATTACTGCCATTATAAGTAGTTCGAGGTGACAGGTGAAACTAGAAAATAAAATAAATGAGAATGGCATGGTGGAATTATCCAGTGCGGATATGTACCATTAAAATGTATGACGCACCAGGAGATGTCTGCTGCTCCACAATTACACATTAGGAGCACTGTCATATTTAGTGCAAAATTTAAACAGTGTATAACCACTCAGCATTCTCCAAGATTTAGGCTATAGAACAACCGTAAAGATCCACTAGGCCTAGTTACCTGATTTATAGTAGAGATACAAGGTTATTTTCCACAAACTGTTAATGGTGTGATTAGTAAGAGCTAATGCTAGCTGGTTGATATCGCCAGTGAGGTATATAGCGACTAAAGTTCAATACCTCACTCCACTGTTGCTGCTTTTAGTTCCACTACCTCTGACAAACAACAAACAACAGGAAGTTGTTACTGACTTTACTTAAGAATTGTGACGTATTTCAAGCTGAAACAGAATATTAAATAGATGGTCTGATTTAATTTTAGCGCTCATACTCACCATCTCTTGCTAGCAGCAAGCTAACGGTTGGACGGGAAGTGGTTAAGGATACTCTGATGTCATCAGAGAAGAATCCCCAGCAGAAGCAAATTTTCTGATTTTAATTAAAGATTACCAAGACAAACATTTTTTTTTTTTTTTTGTGGATTAACTTGCAAGGGATTAACTGTTCACGTCAAGACTAGCAATGTGCACTAACAAAGTAAATAGTGTCAATTTTGATTTTGTGCAGACTTTAACTTCCAAAAGAGAGTAGTTTGAGAGGTGCAAGGAGTTTGTATGTAATTGTCAGGACCGTTTTGCACTGAAATATTATAACTTCTGCAGTTACAATGTATGCAGCTGCCCGAGTTGATGTGATATATTTTAATCTAAACTATGAGCAGTGGATGAGCATTAGGCCTACAAATGTTTTTCAGCTGAAACATTATTTATAACACTATTTCTCTTAAAAGGGCGATATATATATATATATATATATATATATATATATATATATATATATATATATATATATATATATATATATATATATGAATTTTCATTTGAGTTTAAATTATTTTAGAATCATGCTCAGAAAAGTGGACTTATACAGGCTACCAGATGTCTAATTCTTGAATTAATCATTTTTTTGAGCTGATACTCAGGGAGTAGGCTTACTGTGGTTAACAAATATTAGTAAATATCTGACAATGCTACCGATTAGAATCAAGCATTCCAGAGAGCTGTGTATATACGTATATTTAAAAGACACTGCATGTGCATTCTTAACAGAAACATAAGAAGCACCTGTCACATATAACACTAAATTACTTCCAAATACATTGTATATTGTACTGTAGTTCAATACAGAACCCCATGCTATCTTGTAATCCTTCAAACACTAATTTCTATATCACATATAGGCTATATTGCTATTTTAAATGTCTGGCTATGTTCAGGTATTGTAAGATTTGTGTTTTAAAGCCTTGACATTAAAAACAAAACCACTTTGTGCTTTCCCTTTCTAGGTAGAATTTAAAAGAGAAAATGTGTTATAATCATCATTAAAGGCGTCATTCTGGACGATGGACACAATGTGACATTCTGTCTGCGTAAATATGGTTTAATAAATGAATTAACTCCATAAATAATGGCTGTAATGACATTTTAGGGGACAATAAGTCTGAGCATTGTCAGGAAATAGTTGATGTATGAGTTTCATGCCTCAGCAGTTCCTCAAAATGAATCGGCACAGGAAGATAGCTAGGGCCTTGCAACTAGCCCATTTCCCAGAATTATCTACTTGTTGTCAATTTGCACAGTGGAATTACACATGCAAATTGCACTGCCTGCACAAACACCACTTGGAGATGATAAAAACAAATTAACAAAGGCTATAGAAGAAGGATTTATTTCACTGGCTCACCCAGGTCAAGCAATACATGTATTTGACGATTGTGTGTACCCAATTTTGGTGTAATTATATCTGCAAATTATTCTTTGTAATCTTATTATTTTTTTTCCTTCAACCTTCTTCTTAAACTCATAATTAGCTTCCGCCGCTTCTCTCTCAAAAACAATTCAGCTGGCTGCCCTGTCAGGCTAACAGTGAATAATCTCATCTGGGTGTCATCCTTCTTTTCCTCCTCCCTCGTGCTTCGGAGTTGGCCGTAATTTTTTAACGGCTTGTACACTGTACACATGGAGGCTAAAAGTCAAGGGTCATTAAATACGAGTGCACACCATCGGGCCAAATGCACAGGAAAACAGGCATATAGCCAGTCCAGAAGTCAAGCTATACATAATCGCCTCTTAACATGGTTTCTCATATTTAGAGCTAAATGAGGAATCCCTGGACCTCCGTGTTGGCTAGTATTAGATATCTCATTTACTTTGTACACACTCAGCTAATCTGCTCTAATGAATTCTGCCACCCCAAGCCAGATCCAGATGACTTAAAATTATTACTCTTTCCTCAGACATGTGCTTGCTCATTTGTGGTTCAACTCGGCTGGCTTAAAAAAAAAAAAAAACAGCCTGTCACAGTAAGATACTAATAATTAAAGCTTTGAGATGATTAGTTTATCTCACCACACTTACCACCTCTTTAACCAAAACTAATAAGGGTTTCCAAGTTTGAAACAACAAACTCTAAATAAATAATAAATGACAGAAATAATGATCTGGAGCCCAAACTGAACAAAATGCCACTGTATAGTGAAAAAAAAATGTCTTGTAATAAACAATGAATAAAATAAAATAAAAAAAAAATTGTAATTAAAATGTCTTGTTCTAGTTGCCTTTGACATTGAGTTGTCACATATATAATTAAATTGGTATTAACTGTGGGGCGGGTGGTATCAGTTATGGATATGGGCTGTGTAGAGTGACGTTTAATATATCTTGCTGACTTAAGCCCTATCATGTCATATGTACTTAAAGTTCTTGATGTTGGATGAAATTGATGTTTTTTGGGACATAGTAACCAACATATACTTAACCCTATAAAGCCTACAGTATCATATCAGATACATGAATGCCTTAGGCCTCAAAATGATCAAAACTTTGGTGAAAAAACTTTTATACACAATCTACATGTCTTCTGACATCTGAATAATAGTTTATACTGAATTATAGTTTATTCTGGGGAAGTCGTGGCCTAGTGGTTCGAGAGTTTGACTCCTAACCCTAAGGTTGTGGGTTCGAGTCTCGGGCTGGCAATACCACGACTGAGGTGCCCTTGAGCAAGGCACCAAACCCCCAACTGCTCCCCGGGTGCCGCAGCATAAATGGCTGTTCACTGCTCCGGGTGTGTGTTCACGTGTGTGTGTGTTCATGAGTGTGTATGTGTGTGTGTGTGTTCACGTGTGTGTGTGTTCACGTGTGTGTGTGCACTTTGGTGTGCATGGGATGGGTTAAAAGCAGAGCACAGATTCTGAGTATGGGTCACCATACTTGGCTGTATGTCACGTCACTTCACTTTACTGAATTAAAATGTTTTAAGGTTTTACAAAGAAGTGAAAAATACTTGAAGAAAGTCAAGGTGAACATGCACTCAACTAAAGGGGCAGTGAGCAGAAACGAGGAGCATTGCTCACTCACTACAGGTTACACATGCAGAGAGAAAGATAGAGAGAATGTGGAAGGGACAAATGAGAGAGAGAGGGAGAGCAAATGAGAAAGAGCGAGAGAGATAAATTGCTGGGCACATTCAAAACTAGTGGCACCCCCGCTGGAGGCATAACAAGCAGAAATTATATTGATGAAAATTTCTGACATTATGACAATACAAATGAGCTTGTTGCCTCAGAATCTGTGCACACTAAATAAATCATTTAAGTAAATAGGTGGTTTTGCAATTAGGCACAAAGCCCACCCCTATTTAGCAACAAAACAGAAAACTGATGTTATTTGATATAAATAAGCAATTTAAGCATCAGTGTTTTCCGTCTGCCAATGCCACAGGCTAAACAAGATTAGCATGCTAATCATTTGAATGATAATGTGGTGATGCCCTCAGCTGTCTGAATAAATTGGGAGACATTGCTCATATAAAAGCATTCTTATCACTCTGGAAAACATGAGCAATTGTGTTTTTGTAAAAAAATAAATTATGTAAAAAAAAAAAAAAAAATATATATATATATATATATATATATATATACATACACACACACACACACACACACACACACACACACACACATACAGTATATATCATAACTGAACTGGCACAGAACTATGTTTGAATAAGTTTACTCATTTCTACATTAAAATGTGCTGCTACTGCAATATGCAAAATATTTTTATTTGTGGTTATTTTTGGTTAAATTACCTTATTGAGGCCAGTAGATTACATATTTATTTATTTTTCACAAATGAAAAAAGTGTGTGGCATACAGTTGTTTTTGTTGTTAAGCTGTTACCAATTTATCGCCAGAAACAACAAACCTTACAAAGTTTTAGAGGAATAAATGTTTAACATAGACCAGTACTTGATATAATGTATCATCTTCATATTTATTTGATTTCTAAATTATAATTTGACAAAAGACCATGGGTAAAAAGCACACTTATCCACCCTCTATTTGTCTATTTAGATCAGGTTTAAAATATAATAATAATAATAATAATAATAATAATAATAATAATAATAATAATAATAATAACTCAGTTTATTTATTTATTTATTTATTTATTATTATTATTATTATTATAGAGCTGGACAAATTGACGATTTAACAGAAATATTAGCCGGGAATTATTATTCATAACACAGACCGGCAGCCTCCACTATTTTGTAAAGGGGAGGATCGCATGTCATAATGAGATCAAAGTGACCAATCAGCGTTTTTGTTACAGCTGTTGCTCCTCCGCCGATCCAATAATGAAGCTCTATGTTCAAAAAGCGGAAATACAGAAGGCAACGGTAAGCGTCATGCAGTTGTTGGTGTACTTCTCTGATTTATTATGATATTGTTAAATCACCCTTCGCATTTAATAATATATTTGCTTTAAACGTTTTGTGGCAGATAATAACGTTTTTGACGATTTGCCAGATTTAATATGTACAGTGGACATCTGCCGCCGGGTCTCAGTGAGGCTGACCTGAGCTCTGAGGATGCTGATGAAGAGAAACAGCAGAAAACACACAAGGCGAGCAGCTCTC
Organism: Cyprinus carpio; assembly: GCF_018340385.1. Classification (NCBI taxonomy): domain Eukaryota; kingdom Metazoa; phylum Chordata; class Actinopteri; order Cypriniformes; family Cyprinidae; genus Cyprinus; species Cyprinus carpio. The sequence continues at coordinate 14,268,917 of NC_056609.1, read as the reverse complement.
ACTTCAGTCAGACACAGAGCCACATTCAGCGTGTGTACAGGTTGAATGTAATGACACAAAAACTGGTTTGCTCAATGATGCATTTGGGAATGATTGTCTTCCTGGAGTTTCCTTGGATAAGTGGCAAGTACGTGGATCTGCTGTAGTTATGCATGGATGCAGTATTGTCAGAGAGTGCAGATCATGCAGTGATCAGATGATTTATTATGTATCTAATTGGGCGGTAGACAGTTAAAATCACTACAGTATAAACAAAGCAAGTTGCATTTGGTTCATTCAGAATTTATTGTAATGTCATTATGCAAGTATCATTGTTTAAAAGCATTGTTTTTGTTTTTGTTGCAGAAGTTCAAAGAGCTCCAGCGAGCAAAAGTTGATCAGAGAATGAAGGAAACACAAAGAAAGCGGAAAAAGGAAGGCGCCACAAGAAAGGTCATTATAACCGTATACTGTTTATTCCTTTCAATGCAAACATAACAATTCTTCATACAGCTGTGCTGATTTGTGTTTGAAAGGAATTTCTCATGCAATTACATTGCTGCCTAGGTACCACAACATGGGTGTCTGGTAAGTATTACTGCAGTAGAACTAACAGGTGTCATTGCTTGTGGAGATGAATAGCACAATTTAAAAATCTTTCTCATATGCGTTATGTTTGCACATGCCTATGTGCAATATATTATAATATTTTACACCTCAAACAGGTGGGACACAGAATTGTGACGCTGAGCAGAAAAGATATGATAGGCAATTATGGTTTGCTTCGAGACAGTTAATGATGATTTCCATAATAGACCATTCCATCAAAACATCACTGCATTAGTCAGCAGGTCATGAGAAAGACTATGAGAGATGTTGTGTAAACAACAAGCTTAAATACATGTTCTTCACACATGTGAATATGTACTGAATACTTCAAAATAATATCATGGCGTATTCCTCATCTCACATTGTAGCCTGTATTGTATATGATGATTTTAAATTCAGATCTACTTCTGAAATAATATATTTGTTCATTGACTGATGTAAGAAATATTGCTATTCGCATATCTAAAGTAAATGCAATGTGATCTTTAATGTGCAATTGACAGAATTAGCTGAAAATCACGTAGCGTATGATGGGCACAGACTCTAGTTTTTTTTTTTAATCTTTAGACTTTGATTCTATCCAATTGGAGATTATAAAACATTTTTGGGATTTTGAGCCAATTTTAGAGCACATACTGTTTTCATAATGTTATACATCTCCAAGCAACAAGGCGCATGTTTCTGCGTGAGTTTGTTGTGTTTGGAACCACTTGAAAAGTCTGGTAGTGTGTGTGATCCATAGTTGTTTAGTGTATGAAGTTCAGGTTTTTTTCTAACCCTTTATGAAATCAGCAGCTGTGTGATGCTCAGTTTTTAAACTCTGTTCAAATCATTCCAGCCTCGAGGCAAAAGGAGGGGAAACAAATTTAAAATGTTTCATCTTAGTACAAAAAAATTCTTCATATTTAAAACATCCTGCCTATTTCAATGAACACCCATATACAGGTCCTTCTCAAAAAATTAGCATATTGTGAAAAAGTTCATTATTTTCCATAATGTAATGATAAAAATTAAACTTCATATATTTTAGATTTTCTTGCACACCAACTGAAATATTTCAGGTCTTTTATATTTTTTAATACTGATGATTTTTGGCTACAGCTCATGAAACCCAAATTCCTATCTCAAAAAATTAGCATATCATGAAAAGGTTCTCATAAAGCTAGCTATTAAACCTCATCATCAATCAACTAGTAACTCTAAAACACCTGCAAAAGATGGATGAAAAACTCCCAGCCTCCTATTACTCAAAACCGCAATCATGGGTAATGACTGCTGTCCAATATCATTGACACCCTCAACACACAGAAAGAAATTTCTGAACAATAGGCTGTTCCCAGAGTGCTGTATCAAGGCACCTCAGTGGGAAGTCTGTGGGAAGGAAAAAGTGTGGCAAATAAACGCTGCACAACGAGAAGAGGTGACCGGACCCTGAGGAAGATTGTGTAGTACTTTTTTCGGATGAAAGCAAATTTTGCATGTCATTCGGAAATCAAGGTGCCAGAGTCTGGAGGAAGACTGGGGAGAAGGAAATGCCAAAATGCCTGAAGTCCAGTGTCAAGTACTCACAGTCAGTGATGGTCTGGGGTGCCATGTCAGCTGCTGGTTTGGTCCACTGTGTTTTTATCAAGAAGGTTCAATGCACATAGCTAGTCAGAGATTTTAGGTGGAGCACTTCATGCCTCTGCTGAAAAGCTTTATGGAGATGAGATTTCAGCACGACCTGGCACCTGCTCATCAGTGGTAACTCCAAGGTATTACTGTGCTCAATTGGCCTGCCAACTCTCCTGACCTGAACATAAGAAATCTGTGGGATATTGTGAAGAGAAAGTTGAGAGACGCAAGACCCACCACTCTGGATGAAGCTTAAGGCCGCTACCTCCATAACACCTCAGCATTGCCACAGGGCTGATTGCCTCCATGCCACAGCATTGAAGCAGTCATTTCTGCAAAAGGATTCCCGACCACAAGTATTGAGTGCATAACTGAACATAATTATTTGAAGGTTGACTTTTTTTTTTTGTATTAAAAAAACACTTTTCTTTTATTGGTCGGATGAAATATGCTAATCTTTTGAGATAGGAATTTTGGGTTTGTCATGAGCTGTATGCCAAATCATCAGTATTAAAACAATAAAAGGACCTGACGATATTTCAGTTGGTGTGCAATGAATCTAAAATGATATGAAAGTTTAATTTTTTAATCATTACATTATGGAAAATAATGAACTTTTTCACAATATGCTAATTTTTTGAGAAGGACCTGTATATATTCCCAAATACTGACTGGCTCCATAATCCACCGTTTATACCAAAAAGTGATGTGTGCAGAAATCTCACAAAGTATACATGCCTAGTACTGGAGTGAATAATACTAATAACAATAATAATAATAAAAATAAACAGAAAGACTTGTCATCCTGTGTCTTTGCCCAGCGAGCCTGAAGAGAAACAGGAGGAGCACTGGAAGGAGCTCATGCAGTATTTTGGCATCAATGATAGACTCAAGCCGCCTCCTTGTAGGAGACCTCCTCACACGGTAACAATGATTTCCGCCATCTTCCTCTACCACTCTGTGGGTGTCCTAATTCCACTCAGATGCTGAAAGCATTTTTATCCCACTGCCTCTCTGTTCAGTGCCTACTGTATGTGTAACTCGTAATTGTTTCCTCTATCAAATGTGAAAGACAGAGTGAGGAGGTGTCTTTTCTTCTGCATGACACTGAGCATAACAGAATAGATCATATTATATTTAATGATGAGATTACCTTAATCTTGACATGAGGATGTAGCTGCACTGTCTGTTCTGGTTGGTGTTTAATATTTCTTATGAGGTGGATTTCTCCGTTGAAAGCCACAGCACAATGAAGTCGAGAGCTCTCTGTAATGCTGTAATTCAGTGAGAGGGAGAGGAACGTTTGCAAATCCAATACACTGGACAGCTTCTGTAACAAATATGACATCAAGTTTTTTCCCACTCAGATGCTGAAAGGCCATCACATGTTGTAGAACAGCATAAACAATATAATAAACATTCTCTACCCACTCTTGAACCCTGCACATTGAAATTGTGATTCAATATCAGCCTCCAGGAGTTTCACATTTATTTATTTTTTTTCATAGCACTTCCGTATTGGATATATTACAGACATAAACTTTATGTTAATGAGTGATTGCTCTGTTAGAGAAATTTTGACTACTTAAAATCTTGAAAAATGTTTCCAATCTATTGTTAGCTTTGATAGATGTGATAATTCTGGATATTGACATATGAGTGTAATGAGAATTGTCCACTTTAAAAAAAATATAAAAAAATTTATATATATATATATATATATATATATATATTTTGAGAATTTTTCACTAGAATTTTCAAATATTTTTTACAAAAAATAAATAAATTAGAGAAATTAAACAGAAAAAGCTGTTTATATATATATATTAATATAAATATAGATATATATATATATTATATATATATATAATAAATTATATATAGTTATATTAATAAGGTAAAATCAACACTGTACCTGTATTGTGCTGAGTCTGAAAACTTTTATCAACAAAAACAACAATAAAGAACACAAATATACAACAAAAATCAGCAATAGATATTAACACTGATCAATAACTGTTGACAGGATTGTAAAATAATATAAATAAAGATTATTTAGATATAGCACAGCTCAGTTTCATTTAAAGCAGTAAGTCTTTTTACAGTATATGAATTCAGTTTATTCCTTGTGAGATGAGAGCAGAATATGTGAGAGAATGAGGAATGATTCGAGAAAGCTGACTTTGTACATTGGCTCATAATTTAATTTTGTCATGCAGGAATTTCCTGATTAAATTTTCTATAAATAAGTCTCTTTAAGTGCAAAGCTTTGTAAACAGAACTAATTCATTTGTAACTTCAAGCCAATTTTGCACTAATGCATATTACTTATCATTCTGTAGCATTAACTCAAAACAGTTTTTGCCGTTATTTTAATTTGTAAATTGTCATGTAAGCAGAATGTTGGCAAATGTAATTTGTTTTAAGTAGGAAAACGCTGCTAATTCAATTGTCCATATCGTTTAATGTTGAGCTCAAATAATTTTGCATTAGCAAGTTAAAATATTGGGTTATTGAGTTAAAATATTGTTTTTATTATATATATCCAGTTGTCCCGTTAAATTAGACAGCTGCCCCAATTTCCCTCACTTTCAAAGGCTATATCTATTTTGGATTAAACATTATTAAAGGGCTGAGCATATGCTGTGAAAATACATTTTAATAGAGTTGTGAGTGAAGCTGATTGGAACAGTCCCTCTGAAATGTTTACCTAAGCAGAATGAATATTATATGGCCATTTCTGAAAACACAGTATGGAATAATCATCAGCTCAGGAATAAATTACATCAGGAGGTTATTTTTTGGTTTATTCCTGTGTATGGACTATAAGAGCAACAGACATGTCTAGAATTTATAAAGAGCAGTCTTTGTCTAGAAATGGTGAAATTTGTAGAATATGAGAATGTTGTGTCTTTGTTTTGGGATTTCTCTCATGAAGATCCATAATAGCAGACAGAGAGCTCACCAGTCCTGCTGCTTTGATGGAAATATCTAATTAAAGACCAACATTTATGTTTGGTAACCTCCTGTGGCTAGAGAGATTTTTTGCCTAATATTTAATCAACCAACGATTTTCATTTATGAGAGGAAATCTACATATTTGTTGTAATGGCAATCATATTAAAAAGAATGCCTGGGGGAGTTTTTAAGTTACTCTTTGATTTTTTTTTTTCTTCTCATCCTTCTCTTTCTGTTTGAAAATCACTTCATTTTATTTCCCTCCTTCTCATCTTCAGTCAGGCCTGGAAAAGAGCATAGAGAGCCATCGCTGAAGGGGACTATGGGAAGGCGGAAGAACTGAGTGACAGACTTGCTACTCGAGAGGTATGTTGCCCAGATAAGCGATCTCGGGGGGCGCTTCCTACTGTGACAAATTGAGCTAATGGGTCTGTGGCCATTTTGCCTGCAAAGACACAGAGGCTACAAACAGCACACAGCTACAAAGCACACATTCATTCACATGCGCAGAAAAGTCGCACGCACACTACAAGCCCTCCCCGAATTTTTGAAGTGCAGCAAAGTCTATAGAACTTGTTCCGGTTTCACACACATGCTTTCAAACCCGACGCTAAAACAAAGGTGCCAGTTTTAAAGTGAGCATTCGACAGTTTTAAAAAGACACATTTTAGCGAGTGTACGTAAGTAGGATCAAAGCGCTTCGAAAACAGCACAGCTGTAATTGCTTAAAAGCAACCTTTTTACATAGCGGGCATATTTTTTAAGCTTCGCAACTTTGATTCAATGGAATCTGAAATGTCCCAAACCTTTAATTCAACAATAACTCAATGAAATTAATTTCAACTGTCAAACCTAAAAATTTAATAAAAAAAAAGGTTTGGGAATGTGAAAACCATTTTCACTTACCTATCAATTCACTTACCTATGCATTTGGGGAATACTAAGAAAACACAATTATTTTGCGAATATCATTTATATTTCTTGTGTCCCTCCACCCTCAAACAGAGTATTTCTTAAGTATAGAAGTGGTCCAGCATCCACATCATCGTATTGATATATTGCATAAAGTACTAATTAATCTTCTGTTATAAACTTTATATTTAGGCGGTGATATATTGGAACTAATTAAATCTTCTGTTATAAACCTTTATATTTAGGTTAAGCCTATTGTGAGGACTCATTCTGTAAATCTTTTTTGTGATAATTTTCTTTTTAGAACGGATTGATTTACGCTACAGTAACTTGGTTTAGTGCAAGGTTCTTAAATGTGTTTTCAGTTTCTACAATAATTAATTTTCTATTAAGATGATTTTACAGTTTTATTGTGTCTAGGGTCATGCTTCGATAAAGTTCTTCCATCCATTTAATTGGGAGGAGCAGCATTAATCGTGTTAACCTCAAATATTAGTTTCCTACGTAATCAATTACAGCTTCTGTTTCTCTTGGTGTAAATGCAAAAAATTGACACCCATTTACTCCGCCACTTTCATATTTTGATGCTGTTGATTGTTGATCTTTAAAGCAAGGGTGATAATCAGCTCCTACAAGCGTAGCGCCATTGGGAACCATTAAATAGCTCAGATGCCACTTGGTTTACGCAAGTTTTCTCTGAGAGTCTTTGCTTCATTGAGACACCACACCAGTGGTTTTATCTTTTTCTTTCCCAGGTAGACGGAGACATAATTACAGTTTCTTTGGAAACCATTCTTGGAGACATTTCATCAGTACATGGGCTTCATTGTGATGCCACACGGCTATATCAGCCCTAGCCTTTGTTTTTTTGTTTGGTTGAGAACGGCAGATTTAAGCATTCCTTCACAGAGAGTTTATCTACACTTCAAAAGCAGGTAAAGAATTTCAAAGATGCCATCATGCTGTCTAAATGCTTGCAAATGACAGTGCTGAAATGTTTAAGGTTAGTGCCTCTTATCAAATAACACTGCTATAGTAATTATAGCAGGCTGCATTATTAGTTCGGCATGGCTTGCAGGTAAAAACACAAATACAAACTGCATGGCTTTGGTCTTTGATTGACTTACCAGGACCATGCTGTCACAGAAAGCTTCTTACAGCATCAGTGGATTTGAGCAGACTTAGCAGCCTCGAATCTCTCGCTCAGCCAGACAGCTGAAGTCTGCTTCTGACAGAACACTGGCAGTCGCTGCGCAGTAATGCCACTGTTAGCTGCTTTATTTGTTCTCCTCTAAAGACTGTAAATTACAGTTTTCACCAGGTAATGTGCATTTGTCATCTGCTGGACATGTCCCTAATGCTCTATAGATTGATTCAGCGTCTCTCAGGGCGATGTGGGTATGAAAGATTTTCTGGGAACATGCCAAGATGAGATGATACTTGCATGTTCTATTTATCCAAAGTTTCTGGCTAACATCATTCTGCATTGTGCAATGATAGAACAGGATGCACATATGGAAGATCATTTCTGAAATTTGTAGGGTTTCAGATTTAGTTGCATGAGTTGCAATATTTGTTTATGTAGACATACATTATGGCTGTATGTTTATGTGTCACTGTGGCTACCACTATTATTTAAACGTTTGTGGTCTAAGATTTTTTGGTGTTTTTCAAAGAAGTTTCTTATGCTTGCAAAGGCTGCATTTATTTGATCAAAATTCAAATAATGAACAAAAATGATCTTTAATGTCACTTTTGATTAATTTAATGGATCCTTGTTGAATGAAAGTAATAATCTTCCAAAATAAATAAAATACCAGCCCCATCTTTTTTGAACAGTGGTGTGTACTTTTACCACTTTTATTTAGAGGAGAGTAATGAAAGGACAGGAAATGATTGAAAGAGAAAGGTCGGAGTTGTATCTGGAAATGTGGCAAGCCAGATTTGAATTTGAATCACCCATATGAGCACCAGAGCTCAATGTGCTAGCAATTAGGCTGCAGCTCTTTTTTGTGCTCTTTTTTGTCTTGATTGACTTGATGTAATCACAACACAACCTTCTATCATGCAACAATTCTTTTAACAGAAACACAAACTCTAGATAAACAGAAATATGTTGACCCGTTTCAAGGGTCCTTGGGGGCAATTCGGATATTAGAGAATAATTTTATGCCCTAATTTCTAATCCGGCTAGTATTCATTATCACAGCGCTCCGTGCGGCCACAGAACACTATGCCCAGGATAAATGTTGTTGCAGACACAGCTGTTTGAAATAATGCAATGAACTAAACAGTCAATAATCCCAACTGTGGCAAGCCTCAATTTCAAGGTTCTAATAATATTTGTGTCTATACTGATATGTGAAATATCATATGTTCTGTAATGTGTTTACATGCTAATACAGCGTTAAATTAAAGTGTTAAGAAATCAATGAGACAGTGATATACTAAAGGTCTTGTGATATTTTTTAAACCCCTTAATTTGTCCTCCAGAATGATCTTTATAAATTATGCCTGGGCTAAAAGTCTTTTATTGATCAAAAAAAATTTATCATTCATTATAAAAAAAAATTAAAAAAAATGTTTGTATGCTTTATATAAAAAAATCTCCTGTTTGGAAACATTTAAATGCAGAGGAATTATTAGTTAGCTTTTTTTAATCATATGATAATATTTTGCCCATTTCCTTTAATCTGCAAATTAAAGCAAATTTGTTAAAACCTTCTTTCAAGTTATCCTGAAAAGTGTGTGATATGTGGGCTTTCATCTTTGTCTGGGTGTTTAAACACAAACGTGGATAGTAAAGGTTCCTTTGAGATTTTCCTTTCATAAAAGAGTATTCAAATATTCTGTAGAAGGTTTAAGTCTTTTTGTTTTTGATTCACAAAGTGTTTTATACATTTGCCTAAAAGGTAAAAGCTTTTCAATTGATCAGAATTATTAAATTCTTCCCTGCATATCCTCTAACAATAATAAGATACAGGTACCGGTTCAAAATGCTTCAGCAAACTGACCTTTAAAACTAGGAATATTTTAGCTTAATGAAAGTATGAAATACACTATTGTCTGTCTGTCTGTCTCTCTCTCTCTCCCTCTCTCTCTCTCTCTCTCTCTCTCTGTGTGTGTGTGTGTGTGTGTATACTAAAGTGTGTTTGTGTGTGTGTAAATGTATCAGCTTTATGAGTGTGTGTGTGTGTGTGTGTTTAGATGTATATTTGTTCAGATATCTGTATTCTGTTACTGAACATTTTTGAGTATTTATTAAATGTATCAGCTTTATATTAAATGCACTTTTAGATTTAGGGACAACAAAAAGCCTAATACAGGAGAATAATAAGCAATAACCATAAGTCAGATGTTTAAGTTAATGAATGATATATATATAATAATAATAATTCAAATTTCTAACATAGTTTAGTTTATATGTCAAAGATTATGCCAAAGCTTTGTTTGTTTGGAAACATTGTTTTTATTCTGACTTTTAGATTCGTGTTTTTTTTTCCGATGTTTTGATTTTGAGCAGCTTTTTTGCCTGAATGCATTTCTTGTGCCAACTTATTTTTAAGGGGTTTCATTTAGCCTTCTAAACACATTTAAAAACAAGAGCTGCAGTCTGAGTCTCAGTGGTAAAGACGAACTGAGCAAGACTAAACAAAGGACTGTCACACTTTATTATTTCCTACAGTTTTTCTCTGCCCTGATCACAAATATTAGCTCCGCATTACCACTTCAAAACGCAGACTTTCTAGTCTGCAGCGGTGGGGGGTACTGTGTCCATTTCAAGTTCTCCAGGAGTAAGACTATATGAAAATGATTAAAAGACGAAGACACAGTCTGAAAAGGAGTTGATGGAGGGGCGAAAAAGATAAAGTCGGGTGAGTGAGCGGGAGTTCATGAACACGGGCACGTATACGCCTTTCAGTATGTGACTTAGATGCTCACTTTTCTTTTTAGATTATTATGCATTAGAACTGGCCTTAGTATACCCATTAAATGTGTTGCATTGTCATTTCCTTTATCAGCCTTCATCTCTGACCAATCAGCTGGGGTTTTGTTCTAATATGCTTTTGAAACACAGCATGTCTCAGTAACTACAAACATACGGATCTCTAATGACAAGGATCTCTGAAAGTTTGTCTTTTTGTGTTCTTTACAGGAGTGTCATACTGTTTGAAGTGCCATTATTGCAGTTAGGTCAAACTCATTCAATCCAATTAAAATGCACTAGATTGACAGCTTATGTACAGACATGCTCATTGCTTTAAACATAATGCATGTCTGTTTATTTATTTTTTCAGCCAATTATTAATCATCTTAATGTCTTTCTTCTGATTTTGAAAGCCTATGATTAGGTATTTTTAGCCTTTTCCATCCGTCTATAACGCACAATCTGTACCGAAACACAAGAACGGCTCTTCCTCCTGTGCGGGCCCCTCTGGCAACAAGAAAACTGCTAAGCAAAAACTCTCCTCTTTGTTCCATTTTCTTTCAGCATTAGCAATTTATCACAGAATGAACTTTTATTATATCTGCAGATGACTCACATTAAATTTTTGCCCATTAATTTTGAAATGGGTTTTGAAATGGGTCCTAAGCTTTTATCAAATGCTGGGGAATCTCATTTGGATTATTGTATTTCATTAATTACTTGATAGACAAAGCATACTTTTCAATGTAGAAATTAATTACCATTTAATCAATTATAATTAAAACCATTTTAATTAAAAACCAAAGACCATTTTTTTTTTTTTCAAATTAAAGCCCACAGCAAAACACATATATAATTTGTTTGTAATTAGCCCTTAATTGGTGGTAGTGGAAGCTTAGCACCCTCGTTTCCTTTTTTTTCTCCTGATTGCCATTTTATTTCCAGTCAGTCATTAATTAAACTGTTTTTCTAATTAGCTTATAAAACTGTTGATGGCACATTATTGTAAGTGTGAGTTCAAAGCTTGCTAATAAGCCTTGCCTGCTCAGAAGAGGGAAGATAATGAAATGCACACAAAGCCAGCGAACTTTCAGACTTTTTTTCCACTCCCTTGTTCCCTGAAGATGACAGTCTAATGTATCTGGAATCAGATTATTGGGGCTGAAACATAGAGAAGCGCATTATACCGAGAGCTTTTCCAACAAGATCCCCCTCAGAGAGGCTGCTTCTCTGTATGTCTTGTAATGCTGTTTGTCAAGTTGGTGGCAAGATTACAGGAACTCCTTGTCTTATTTCCCCCACCACCCCCTTGAGACTGATAAGCTATGTTAACTGGATCTTTCACTGTATACAAGGATATCAAATGTAGGACTCTCAATATGTCACTTTTGTTGAGAGGATTTTGTCTCCTCCGCTTTAGTGTAGATGACACAGGGTATTGTCATGGGAGCGTGGCCTGTTTCATTCAGGCAGTGCAGTGGTTTTCTTGAGATTTCCCTTGCCATTGTTTTAATGCAAGCCATGATTATTACAATCTGTTTAAACTGACCCCATTTGGCATGGTAGAACAAAATTACAATAATGTTGTTGATTTATTGGTAATATTGGGGCAAACAATGTGAGAAAATGTAATTAGTTCTCTAATGTAAAAAGTATTCCCAATGCACCAAAATTGACATAATTCTGCAATATTCTCATGTAAGTGGAATTTATTATTATATTTATATGGTAAATTGGTGCTACATAGCTAGAGAAAACTGAGAAAAATTGCTGTGGGGAAAAATGTCCTTTTCAGCACCCACAATGCAAGGGGTTCGATCAGATTATACTTGATGCAAAAATGTAAAAGTAGTTTTCACAAGTATCTCGGGGCTGTCAAAACTCCACCAGATGATGCATTTCATGTCATCCTGCAGACTTTTGCTGACAAATAAACAGGTGCATCTTGGTTAGGGTTGCAAAGTGGTGGAAAATATCTGGTAAATTTCCGGTAACTTTCCAAAAATCCCTGGAAGATTCCAAAAAATCCTGTAAATTTTCCAAAATTTACTGACAATTTTTCACCATTTTGCACAGGTAAGACAGAGAAATAATACACATTGTTCATTTACTTATGCTACCGACAGTGTAACAATACAAAGCTGGTTGAAAATCTGTTAAACCTAACTTTAATTAGTCAGTCAATCAGTCATATCCACATCTTATGAATTTTCTAAGGAGGGAAATTTAAATAATAGCTAGTACCATTTAGTAAGTACTGTAAGTACAAACCACACAACTGGATACCTATTCCAGTCTTATATAAGGTGTTTTGTTTTAATTATTTTACAGAGTGAATGTTATGTTTGACAACTATTGTAGAAGACGAGAAGAGAATAATATCATAGTATATTTCAAAGCTTTGTCTGCTCTGAGTTTGCAAGTTGGTATTGTCATTAAGTTTGGAACTGTTGTTTTCATATATTTGTGGAAGGCTCAAAAATGAGACCGCTATAAGTAATGAACAGTGCTTTGAAATCAGATAACAGACTAGCATTGTAAAGTTATATATTACATGTTTGTTTGTTTGTTTGTTTTGTTTCTTCTTTACAGCGTCTGCTGTGGCAGTCGATGATATACTATACATTACCAAGTGTGTTTTGCACCACTGTTGACTTAACCCACCTAGTGGCCCAACATTGCAGTTACAGGACTGTTCAGAATTAATTCATCCCTCACAGACCTTTCAAAGGTCACGTCATTAATGACGCTAAATAAACCCAGCACTGAATAAGGTTTTGCTGAGGACTGGCGTAAATGGCACACAATACCTTTAAAGAGGAGAGTAGGTAGGTAAATGACAATGGAAATGCACTGAATGTAATTCTTACAAAAATATGGGAAGGTTTAGTGTGACTACCTAGAACAAAGAGCACAAGCACTTTTTGTTGTGTATGTTATCCCCCAAAACCCCCCAGCCCACTCTTTTTTTTTTTTCTTTTTTGGATTGTGATTTTCATTCCTTTTTTCCTGCCCTGCATTTTTCCTCTGTGCCCGCATTTGATGTGAAAGGATTTGGCACTAAGTCACAAGAGAGGGAAAAGGAGGGGGGATAAGGATGAAAAAGGAGGGAAAATCATGAAAAGTGGATCAAAAAAGTAAATGAAAAATAATGTCATATTACGGAAAATATGAGAGGCTAATTTGTGCCGACTTTTTGCTAATTTTGTTCTTGCCACAGAAAGAAGTGCTGTCACCTGCTCTGCGCTACACTGATGACAGTGCCAGTGATCCATGAAATAAGCTGCCGCCGGCTTTGTTCTGATAAGAATGAACAAATCTGCACAATGTACTGCGCTCCCAATCTCATTTTCATACTTGCATGCAGGCTAAAAGAAATAAGCTGTTTGCAAGGCTTGATTAATCAGACATTGGAGAGCTTTTTTTTTTCCCTTTTTGTCTCTTTGATCTGTTCTGTCTCCTAGGTAACTTGCTTGACATTAATGCTGAGCCCTGGTAAAGACAATCAAACCGGACTGATTAAAAAAAAAAAAAAATTAAAGACTTTTAATGCTTTGAATATAGTACTGTGTGTGAAAATCGGGGAGTCCCGGTTGGAAGAGCGAAGGGGGCTTTATTTTGGTGGTGGGGAAAAATTTGGTTAAAGCTGGAGTACATGTGGAGTGCATATATATATATATTTTTTAATAAAGCTTATTTGCGATCTGTGCTCCTTTTCTGCTCGCAATCGCTTTTTCATCTATTCTGCTTAAATGCTCCTCTCCAACAACACCCTGGTGTGAATTATCTGCGAGTGGATCTGCGCTAAACATGGGCATGATCACCCATTATAACTTCCCTCTCTCCGCTGTCTTGCTAGAAAACATGATTTATGGCTCTTAAAACCTGGAAAAAAATGGCAAGGATTTAAAAAAACTGTCATAGTGTGTTAGCTTCAGGTTATGCAGACGCCTTTACAAATCTTCCAAGTGCCTGTATAGATGAATGCCTCGAGGGCCCAGCCGGAACCCCGCTCTCTCAGCCTGCTAAAGGCCTTATCTTAAATCCAAGCAAAGTACCATTAATCTTTTTGAAAGACCTTTATGGCTTTTAATGTATCCCAAATTAGAACATTTTACACCCTTGGTTCCTGAAATATGGCGATAAAAAGCCTTTAGAGTTTAATTTCTCCTTCCTGCTCGCTCTGACCTGCCTAATCCCAGCATGCATTAGGAGATATTTTAGTTTCAGTCTTTCTAATAAAGTTTATCCCACTTAATTATAATTGAAACATTTTTTTCCACTCTCTTGCTCTCTCCAGGTTTTTTCGAGCCTACAAATGGTGGCACATTTCCTCATTACGAACTGAGTTTTTTTTGTGTTCCCTCTGATTGTGTTATTTCACCGTTCTAAAGAATTACCCTCATATCCCCTCCTGAAAAAAAAGGAGGCAAGAGAAAAGCAGTGGGTAAAAGAAAAAGGGTTTGCGATTTGTCCAAGTGTTTATCAAAGTTTCTTGCGGTCCAATAATAAACCCATCCCAGGAGTGATGGAAGAGGCCCGGACTCTCCTTTTGTTTCCTGAGCCCTCTGTGTCACTCTGGCTATAGGAATTAATCTAGCCACACCACACACATTTCCCCTCACTGATACTGCCGACATGCGCCTTTCCCCCTCCTCTATTCATTTTGCCGTCCTAAGTGCGTGCACTGCAATTTTCAGAATTAAAGGTCCTCTTTAGATGAACAGATTAAGTGTATGAGATAATAACATTAATTATGCACATCCATGCTGAGTGGTGGAACCAGAGGGTTGGGTGTCCTACTTCTATCTATGAACCGCAAATTCTTTTTTGATTTTCGAAACTCGAGCATGTGTGTGTCCGTGCTGCCTTCCTCGGAGTGATCAAGATATGCCTTCATCGAGCACCACCTTGACGCTCTGGCAGCACTGGTGAGGTTTGCCAGGCAGACTGATTTTCTCCAGCTAATGGAGCTTGTCTCTGTCTCCTTCTCAATAGCTGGCCGTGAAAATCGCACAAGCCGCCGATTGCCGTGACTTCGCCCGCACCAAACAGGAAGCAGAGGCTTCCCAGCCAGCCCGAAAAAGGAGGAAGCAAATCGCTTGGGGGTTTGTTGTCTGCTTTTTTTTTTATTTTCTTCTGTTCGTCCCTGGTGCTGATACCCTGCAGTTTCATTAAGTCACTCTGCATTTCACACTTTAGATGTCCCCTCTTTCCTGGACATGCTGCTGTGTGTTAACTCATGTGTATTCACTAGAGCTTTCTAATGAGTATGCGGATGCTGCTTATCTTTTTGGTCAGTCAGTCCCTTTAGAGGGTCTCTGAATGCCCATTGTGAGCTTATAGCTACGATTATACTTTTCAGATTCAGTTTGTGCATTGACTGCAATTATATGCAACCATGTTTATCCAAACAAATCTGTATTCCTGCTTTGATTTGTTTTTCTTTATATTGCTTTTATTATTATTTTTTCTAAAAATCCTAATTATTTTGACTCTGATTTCACTGCATTTTTTTTTTATTTTAGGTTTGAAGCAAAGAAAAGATGGGAAACCAAAAGCAATATGGGATTCATGTGACATTCGCTGCAGTTGAAACGTTTCTGTAAAGATGAGTAAAGATTTGGCATGTTGATTAATTGTTTATAGAGGTAATCGTTTTATAATACAATATTATTGCATTCAAGTTTCCTTTTGTCATTTAACATTTTTATTTCTTTTTTAAACCAGTTCTTTTGTCATTCATTCAGATTTGTGGGTAATTTTTTTATGTAGCTAAATAAATTCCATAAGCACACCAATATTGTTAGATTGGTGGTTATTGTATGTATTTTCATTTCTTTTCTCATAATTAAATCTGGCACGTACAGCCGCGCACGCCATTTATTTACTGCCGTAAGTGGGTTAATCAGGAGCCGCTTTTTTTCTTCCACGGAGGTATGGAGTGAGGGAAGAGAAAGGAGAGATTAGGGGCCTAATGCAATGTACAGGATAATATGCAATAGGATTTGCCCGGGCAAAATGAAATTTGTCGGCTGTAAGGAGGTTTGAGCAGTCATAAACGAGGAGTTTAGTCGGGTTCGAGTGTAAGATGACTGTGTGCGAGGGAGAAAGAGAACGAGATGGAGAACGGTGTGTATGACAACGCACTCAACCCATGATGCATCACAGAAGATTCCTGTGGGCAGTGCACATTTTTATAAGCCTGTCTTTTAGATAAGATCCAGGTGACTGCACTTTCCAAATATGAAATGTATTTCTTTCTGGATAGAATGTATAGATGTTATTCTCAAAGGAACTCAAAAGAAGAAGCTTTGAAAAATGTTCATGCTGCTCTTTTACATAAAATGAAAGTGAATCAGCACAAGGGGCTGTCAAGCTCCAAAAATGCACAACAAAATATCAGTGCAACATAATAGAAGTAATCCATATTCCTATTTTCTATTTTCATATTTCTATTCTCCTAAGACTTCTGAGGATATGTGATGAGTTATTAATTAGCTAAAATCTCTCCTTTTGCTTTCATTGTGTTGAAAATAACATCAAATAAAATCCATGATGATGGTAAGTGAATAATGACAAAATTTTTATTATTTTTTAGCAGGATGATTCTTTATGCCAAGCACCTTCCTTTTTAAACATCCCTCCCACCTCCACGGCTCGGTCTGTGAGGTCATTAGAGGGAATGTGGAAACTCACTCCCTTGATTTATGCTGTGTTGGCCTGAGGCGGAGACATCTGTAATTTTAGGGCTTTGACATACCCACCCTGACAAAAGACAAACTGACAACTGTAGCACAAACTTGTCAGTGCTGCCTTAAGGCAAGGGGTGTGGTTTCAGCCCTGCCAGTTACCACGGAGACATCTCTCTGAAAGTAAAGCACCTCTCTGTTGTAAATGCCTTCTTTAATATATCAGTCAAACTGTGGTTGTTAGATCACTAGTATACGAGGTCTTATACTGTGTCTACACCGGATGCAAGGATCTAAAGGATAATAGAACCCACTATAATCAGTGATTCTGTGTACATGATGTACATGTGAGGCATAATACGATGCAACGTGACAAATCTCTGACACTAAACTGATGCCTCATTTTGTTTCTGACGTACTCAAAGTGCCTGACATGGGGGACAAATGAATTTGCAATGGTTATGGGATAGCAAAGTGTCCACTTGCTAAACAATTCACAATCCCACTGGATTGTTTGCTTACTTTATTATAAGTATTACATATTTATTATACATACTGATTTGTTGAAGGGAAATACGCTTCAAAAGAGTCTGCAAGAATGTGTTAAATTGATCAAAAATGATGTTTACTTAGTTACTAAGGACTTAAAATGGACTTCTAGTAATGGCTTCTGAAAATTCAGTGTTGCATTCACAGGAATATTTATATTTCAAAATACAGTAGTCAACATTTGAAGTGGATCAAAAAAAAGTTAATCAAAGTTGTCCTAAAACAAGAACACATTTAGGTTTAAGAACAACTTTGAAAGGTTTAGGTCCACTTCAAATGTTGACTACTATATATTACAATAGAAAATGGGTATTATAATTTGTAATAATATTTCATAATATTACAGTTTTACTGTATTAAAGTGTAGTGTTAGTCTTCAGTATATGAACATTTCATATCAATTACATCTGTTATTTATTTATTTAAAATTGGGATTCTGTAATCAGTTGTTCTGCAAAGCATTATAGTATTTTTATGAAACTTTCCTTTGATTTATGCATACTTCAATAACTCATGGTTCCACATATCACAAACATCTCCGAATGTGTTTAGAACATGTCCAGGGCTGTACCGCATCTCATCAGACTACCATTAGTCATCTTGGTCTTTTGTCTTTAAGGAGGGCACGTGTCATCACCTGTGAGATGCTAATTACACTCATCTTGCAGAAGTCTTCACAGTGAATGTCTCATCTGCTGAAAGATGACATCTTTTCACCATTTCAGAATCCCAGGCCTTACATCACTGGACTGAAATTCACACACATTTACAACGCAAAGCTTGTGCAGAATATTTTTATTGTTGCATTGCGCAACAGCCTGAAGAATGTTTCCAACAGTGTTTGCCAGAGACAAACACACTGTCAGACAGTTTTTGCCTTGAAGTGGTAAGTGATGATTAAAGTTAATGCAAATATAAATTATACTATATAATAAGTGGCCCTATGTAGAATAAAACTAACGTAATTTTTAACATGTTGCTTTTAATATTTTTTTTTCCTAAATCTGTGCATCTAGCTTTTTCTTTAATTTTCTTTCATTTTAAATCTAGTCCTGCAATGGTTCAGTATTCTCATGGTACAGTACCTCACATCCTTTTGGTCATTTAAAACCAATGCCGAAATTATTGAAACCTGGGACGTGGAATGATTTGTTCCAGTAAAAATTGAGCAATGATTTGTGTGAGCAGAACCTGCACCAATCTCCTCAGCCTTTTGAAAATAACCTGTACATCATTTACAGTAATCCCATGTCCTCCAGGAGTCCGGAAGGAACATGCATCTGCTGAGAAGCTAGTCTCGAGCAGCATACATAAACCATTTCACCATGAGGGAATGTTCAAGAGACCGGTTTTCAGAGAACATGACTGTCCTTACGCTTAGAGGGGTTGCTTGACGGCTCGGTTCCCTATCAAAAGCATCTCAGTCTATTAATCTCTTTGAACATGGCACAAAGCCTTGAGCTGTGTGTTTGTTGCATTTAAAGCAGGACAATCCGCTTTTCGACATCTTTGTGTAGCTTTGCAGCTAGTGCAGCACTTCTTTACTGCAGGCCAGGCTTGCACCTTGACCCGTGTTGATTTGTTGTGAAGCGCTGAGGAAAACTCTTGATGCACATGTTGAAACACTTAAGGGGGGAAAATGGTTATTGTTAGGAAAAGAATAACATAAAAAATCTGTGACACCAATCCTGTTAGATCCATGAACGTGGCTACGGTGCGTTGAAATCCAGGTTTTTGCCATGAAGGAGACATTCGGCCTCACTTGAGGAAAAGAACATGTAAACAGAAATACAACAAGTGGAACCTTGAGGACAAAATCGCAGCCGAGATTCCCTAGATAAGCGGTTTAGCATGTCGAACAGTGTGATTAACACCAATCCATTTGGGAGAAGAATAGAACTTAGCTTCGAACCAATTAAACGTTTTGTCGTGTTGGTGTGCGACCACTGCTAGCATTCGTTTCACTGTAAGACAGGAAAAGAGGAGCTGTCTGTGAGGATGTTGATATTTTCCTCCGCTGATTTAACGACCTGCTTAATTCTGCGGCCCTCGCAGATGTTTTGCAGTTTTAATTAGTGTAATCATCACTCTTGAAAGAGGCCAGGAGGTCACTCAGCGGGCCTTGTTTGTCAAGATGCTCAGAATAATAACACAAAAGACATGTCATTTATTCTGGCGCTGCGTTCATTAAATAATTATATGTGTCAAGACAAAAGATTCTTAATCAGTCAGGAGAAGAAAAAATAGGCTCATTACAGAGTCAAATGAACCTCCATGCTCAAGAAAATGAGTTGGACTGTTTATGTTACATTAGTGGCAGTATTACAAAAGCATTAGATGGATATTTTCTGAAATTATCTGCACATTTTGGATGATGAGGACAGAAATATTCAGAAAGGTAGTACAGATGAAGTGTTTTATTTCACAGAATTGGATGGATATATTTATAGAGTTTGCATAAATATCTACATATATATTTGTATGTCTCTAGTGACCTTTATTGAAACTTAATGTTTGTCATTTATTTAATATAAAATGAACT
Organism: Cyprinus carpio; assembly: GCF_018340385.1. NCBI lineage: Eukaryota > Metazoa > Chordata > Actinopteri > Cypriniformes > Cyprinidae > Cyprinus > Cyprinus carpio. The sequence continues at coordinate 14,249,134 of NC_056609.1, read as the reverse complement.
GCAATGTCAGTGGAGGCCAATTATGAACATTTGTTTGATGGCAAAAATGAGATTGTATTATATTTGAAAGTTTTTGTTAGCTATCTAGATTACTTTATGCACTGGTAACGAGGACAAGTAGACAATATACATCAGTCGGATTAAAAAAAAAAGTACAAATGCAATTTCTGTATAATTAAAACTAAGCTGTGCTTTGGCTGAATATTGATATGCCAACATGTGAAACCCGAAAATTGTATTTTACTTTGAAAGCACTTTAATTGTACTTATTATCATCTAAAAATAACTCTTGAAACAAACTGGAAATGAACTTCCAATTAAAATTATGGTATCTTTAAATGAAATAAATGTTCCCTAGAACAAATATGCTGAATGCGCAGACATAATGCTCTCTCATCATTAAAAAATAATGACATATTGCGTGTTATCAGAATTAATTATTAAGGAATCTTCATGAATATTACACAGCTCTTTTTAGTGAAAATAGCCAATGCACACAAATGCAATATAATCTGTGAACCTAGAGCTAAAGTACTGCATTTCAGTATCGTTTGGAACACTAGTTGACCTATAATTTAATTAAGAAATAAGACAAAGGTTTCATTTTAAGTTTGGAAAATTTAACTTCAAGGTTTTTTACATTTAACCACAAAAACTTATTGTGACCCTGTGAGAACGGCCATAGAGTTGCTCAGTGGTCAAGCCGCTGCAGTTCCTGTGTAATGATTCACCTTCACCCTCAGGGCTCTGACACCACTGACCAAACTAGAGAAATGCCCCTGTCTTACAAATGGACACTAAGCGCTCGCAAAAGCCTTCTGGGGATCTGCCCAAATCATCTTAAGTGACGTAATTACCATTAGCTTGATTTGTCTTTGTAGCCGTGTACAGTGAAGTGAACGCTGCTGCGGAAGCCCAATGAAACCTTTAGCCTTTTTCATTGGAGATTCAGTGTCTGCTTGTAGACAAAAGGTATTCCTTTCCCAAGCTAATAATTACAAAAGTTAGCTTGATTAGAAATAACCCATTAACTGACCACGTTGTCCTAGCAACTTGAACCATGTTTTGGCTGGGCCGCATACTGAAATAGCCTTTGATGATGAAAAAGATGCCATCAAACAGGTTTAAAGCAAGTCGCGAGAAACAAAGAAAAGGAAAAAAATACTTGGCAAAACAAATTCAGGCAGGCCGGTGTATCAGCAAGTTCTAACGAATGTTTGAAAATTACACTTGGCAGCAAGCGAAACAATTTAACGTGCATGTATTATAATCAACTGGGTCATTAAATTTGCTGGAGTAGCTGTAAGTCTGTGGCGGTGTTGTGTAGCCACGCTCCTCCGAGTTATGGCAGCATCAGTATTTTCATGTCGAGGGCTGAGCTTACTTTCAGCGTAGACCTGATGAGTGCTGAACCAATTTGTCTCCGAACCCTTAGGAACTTTGCACAACTCTCTAAAGTAATTCCCTCACTTCTGGCTGCCTAAAACCTTGTCCCAGCACAAACAATAGCAATGCTTTGTAAAAGCCATTCTAAAACCTCTGCCAAGCATAATTTATCATTTGAATGACAATAGGCCACTTAACACAGCTTAAATTATTTCTTTGCACTATCAGCTACTTGACTGGATATGTGTTTGTAACTGCACACTATCATTAACTGCAGAGTTTATGAGGTAGTCCCTTATCAAAGGCTCTGCACCACAAGTTTGGGTAGGAACTATGCTGAACTTTCTGTTTTCTCTCTGAGGTAGAAACTGAATAACACAAATCACATATTTCATGGTGTGAAAGAGCTGGTCCTGAGGGAATGGGTCGTAATTCAGTTGTTTTGAATAGTTGCAATCATTTGTGTAACTCGGATTGCTTAATTCATATGTCGCAGTCATTATTTTAAATTAAAAGTCTTGCAGAGGTGTATCTGTGAATATTCAAGCTGATCGTTACAATAGAAAGGTTGGTGATTTCTAAAAGGATAGTTCAGCGGAAAATGAAAATTCTGTCATTTAATCACCCTCATGTCGAACCGTTTCCATTTTTATACTTTTTTTTGTATTAAGTTGTTTTGGTCTTTTGACAAAAGTATTTTTCATTCATCTTCATTCATCTAATTTCAATCAATTTTTCTGAAATGCTCCCTACTGTCCTAGTCGATTTTTTCTAGGCAATTGAAGTTCATGGTGTCCGTGGTTCTCCCTGACTTCTATCAACTTTCATGAGATGATTTTTATTGTCCTTTAACTATTTCATTAAATCATTCCTTCTTTTTTGTGATAAATATATAATTACAGTTTAAAAAGGTTTTTTTTTTTGGAAAGAAAAATATGATTTGAAGACATACTTACAGTTGAGGTGAACAGTTTACATACACCTTGTTGTATCTGCAAAATGTTAATTATATAACCAAAATAAGAGGGATTATATAAAATGCATGTTATTTTTTAATTTTTTTTAGTACTGACCTGAATAAGATATTTCACATAAAAGATGTACAGTAGTCCACAAGAGAAAATAAGCTGAATTTATAAAAATGACCCAATTCAAAAGTTACATACACTTGATTCTTAATGTGAATGAACCACGGCTGTTTTTTTCTTTTGTGATAGTTTTTCATGTGTCCCTTGTTTGTCCTGAACAGTTAAACTGCCTGCTGTTCTTCAGAAAAATCCTTCAGGTCCCACAAATTCTTTGGTTTTCCAGCATGTTTGTGTATTTGAACCCTTTCCAACAATGACTGTATGATTTGGAGATCCATCTTTTGACACCAAGGACAACTGAGGGACTATGCAACTATATCAACTATGCAACTATTACAGAAGGTTCAAACACTCATTGATGCTCCAGAAGGAAACAAATTGCATTAAGAGCAGGGGGTGAAAACTTTTTTAAATTTAAAGATCAGGGCTAAATTCAACTTATTTTGTCTTCTGGGAAACATGTAAGTATCTTCTGTAGATTCTGAAGGGCAGTACTAAATGAAAAAAAAAAAAGATGTTTAGGCAAAATAAGAAAAATGTATACATCTTAATTCTGTTCAAAAGGTTTACACCCCTGGCTCTTTTGACCTCAACTGTATTTAGCAGGGACACATTAAATTGATCAAAATAAATATAATTATAATGTTACAAATTGTATAATTTTCTATTAATCAAAGAATACAGAGAGAGAAAAAAGAAGAATTTCACTAAAATATTAGGCAGTTTTCAGAATAGGTGCTCGAGACTAGAATGATTTCTGAAGGATCATGTGAGTAATAGTTGCTGAAAATTCAGGCTTACCATAAAAATTAATATAGATAGCTTTTAATAATATCTCACTATATTTTTCTTTTTGCTGTATTTTTATGAAATAAATGCATGCTTGGTGAGCATAAGAGACTTATTTTTAAAACATGAAAAAATCGGTCACACTTTATTTTAAGGTCAGATTCTCACTATTAACAAACCATTAACTATGTAGAATACGTTCATGCAGAATATGTGCTTTATAAGTACTAATAAACAGCCAATATGTTAATAATATGCATGATATTAAGCAAGTAGTTAATAGTCAGAATTGGTATCTATACTAAAGTGTTACCAAAAAATCTTGCCAAACCTAAACTTTTGAGGGCAGTATAGTTCAGATAAATATATGTATAGAATTATTGTATTTACAGGTGCAGCCAATTTATTTCCCCAAAATCTGACCATTTAAGAACATATTAACAGTCTGCGTAGCTAAAAATCAACAGGCACAAATTCAAAGTTTTGGCTTGGTGTCCTTAAACCAACTAAGTATTTCCAGATTAGGACTTATTAAAAGTCCAATGACAGATGCGCAGGCACAGAAACAGGCCTATTTCATTAGCTTTGCTATAACTGATATAATGCATGCCTGCATTAATCCTTTTTGTCTGAAAGGAAAAAGTGGACTAAATGAAGTTCTCGGTTCTCTAAACTAAGCTTGTTCACAAACAAACTAGAAGGCTGAATGCTAAATATCTGACGTCATGAGGCTTAACAGCATTAGGCCTCTGTTGTGTATGCAGGAACCAGTACCGGCGCTCTGCTCCGCCATTCTTTTGGAAAGCCCAGATTTAATTAGTGCATAAATCCCCTGAAAAATTCATGAATTTGCCTTGCCCCCTCGTTGCAAGTGACTCGGGCAGTAGTGCGAGGCTTGCAGGTCATCCCAATAAAGCAGGGTCATGCATGCGAACGCTCGCACACGCACGCACGCACATTCAAAGTAAGAAAGAGAAAAGAAACAACTGTTTATGTAAATAGGGGCTATGTGTTTACTTGACGGAAGAATGGCAGGGCCCTGGTCTCCCCGTTCAGCTTAGCGAGTCCCAGCCAAAGGGGACCTCTCACCAGTAACTCCAGCCTTATTAAACTGATTACCAACTCCAACTAATTAATCAGAAATGAGGAGGGAGCAGTGTGCATCGCTCCCAGACTCCCCCTTTCTCTCTGTCTCCTGGTCCAAACCCCCCTCCTCCACTTTTCTCAGCTCCCCTTTTCTCTTGTCTCTGTCCTCGGCTGTGATTGAAGTAGGGGAACGGTTATTTTTCATGCATCATCAGAACTGGTGGGATGGGAGGACGAGTAGTAATTACCTTACACAAACAAGGCTGAGATTGCCTGTGAAGCCACCTCTTTATTTTAGCTGGTGAGGAAAGAAGCGGGTAGAAGGGGGGAGGAAGGGAAAAGGGCTGCATAATGACTTCAAAACAGAAGTACAAGTTTGCCTCTTCAAGAGGATGTCGATTTTTTTATTTGCAAATGCATTTCGTTAAAGGGATAGTTCACCCAAAAGTAAAAATTGTCATTATTTATTCCCCCTCCACTTTTTCTGATCCTGTATGAGTTTCTTACTTCTGTTGAACACGAAATAAGTTATTTTGAAGAATGTTGGTAACCAAACTGTTGACGGTAGCCGTTGACTTCCATAGTATATTTTCCCATATACTAAGTGAATGACTACCGTCAACTATTACCAAAATTTGCGCACAAAAAGTATTCTTGTAACTTCATAACGTTACGGTTGAACCAATCCAGATGTCACATGGACTATTATAACGATGTCCTTACTATCTTTCAGGGCCTTGAATGTGTCAGTTCCATTGCTGTCTATGCAGGGCCAGAAAGCTCTCGGATTTCAAGAAAAATATTTTCTTTTGTGTTCCCGAAAATGAATTGAAGTTCTTCCGGGTTTGGAATGCAACGAGGGTAATTAATGACAGAATTTTTATTTTTTGAATGAACTAACCCTTTATTTATCTCCATGATGCAAATTCTTCTAAATTTCTCCTTGTGTGTTTCACAGAAGAAAGGTTTTAAATGACATGAAGGTGAGTAAATAAATAATGGCACTAATTTAATTTTAGGGTGACTCATTTATTCCTTTAATATTGGTATACATCCTGGCACCATTTGTTTCTTTTTGTAAACTGCGACTATTTTAAAAAACACACAAACACTACAGCATGCTCTTCCAATATTCCAAAGTTCCAAACCCTCCAAACAGAGTGAGATGCCATTGTCAGTGTGTTTTTCCAACACGTTTCTCCGGAGACCAGACTAACACAGTCTTTTCTTCAAGCAGCCAATCTCTTAAAATGCCAAGTGTAACTGGGTGCCCTACTGTTCCTAATTAGAGCATGATTAAAGAGCAAAATGAAGGATTCCACAAAAGATGTATTCTCTCTCCCTCTCTCTCTTTCTCTGTCTCCGTCTCTCTCTCTTCAAGGAGTTCAGATTAATCCCCATTGGATGTAGTCGAACCATTTATGCATTCCTCTTCTTCTGTTTATCAAATAAACCCAAGTAATTAGAGACTTTAGATAAGTAGGCTAAATGGATGCCCACTCTGTGTTATCCAAGGCGCTCTATCCTGATAGGAACTCTAGTGTGTTTGGTTAATATCTGCTGTTATCCTTGTTGGGGAACAATGCCTTTGTGTCTGGCATCTGTTATTATGCTCACTGGGGCTTCTTTGACCTTAACAGACAGGATAGTCTGATTACACAAACCACTTTTCTGAATGTTACACACTGACAGCACACTTTCATTTGGATGGAATGGAAGAATATACATGACCTGTCAAAATTTGAAATAATTAGGATTGTTTAAATATTTTTGAAATAAATCTCTGAAGTTCACCCAGGCTGCATTTATCTGATACAGTAAAAATACAGTAAAACTGTATACTTTTAAAATATGATTACAATTTATTTTCCTATTTTAAAAATGTAATTCCTGTGATGGCAAAGCTGAATTTTCAGCATCATTACTCCAGTCTTTTATGTCATATGATCCTTCAGAAATCCAAAATATTTCTGTTTTACTGTATTGATCCAGTCTTGGTGAGCAAGACTCCTATCAAAAACTTTTTAAAAAAGAAGTATAAAGAGATATAAAAGAAAGAGCTTTTTACTGGACAAATGGATGACAGCGGCTTTTTCAGACAGCTTGAACATGTTGAGAAGAAAATGTGCGTTCTTACCAGATGAAGCTGGTGTCTCTGTGAAGATCACAAACCCAGACGTTTTTGTTCAAGTCTTCATTGTGGTTTGATTTTCCAGCTTCAAACTGAATACCATTACGCTTGAGAATGTGGAAAACCCCTTGAAAACATCTAAGCTTTAGAGTACCTGAGTTGGGCATGTTGGCAACCCTTATGCTTAACAAAAAGAGGATTAGTTGTCCGTACTTGAGTCAGCCATAGAAAGTGAAACCAAATGGAAACCAAATGGAGCCAGAGCTTTCCTTTCTGATACTGGTGCTATAATAGCATCTATATCATTCTCCCATATTATTTACAGTTCACTAGACACGCACTTTCATGTTATTTAGCGTTTTGAAAGGAAGAAATCAATATTAGCAAATCCTTTAAATCCTTTTTGAATATAGAATTGATTTGACAGTCACTTTTACATGTTTAAAAGAGAATCAAATGTGTTTAATTGATTGCCCAGTGAGCTTGTTTCGTCATAGGAAAGGAGGATGCTAAATCAGATCATCGCATTGTCTTTGTTTATGTAAGGACTCAGAATCGACAGCTCGCTGTTGTTGGATTTGGCTTATCTTCCGAGGATATCCGTTGTATGCCTTTTCATTTACAGTAAGAAAAGGCTGGCTATGATCTTGCATATCCTTTAAAGAGATACCTGATATAAAATGCTTGGATAAAGATGACAAACACGTCTAAGATTAAGAGTCCTCATTTGGCATGAATTAAAAGCGCTCATTAGCATATCTCCTAACTGTCCAGTCGTCCAAAACCATCATTTCTTGATGAAAACCTTGAAGTTAATAGCCTCCTTGTGTTGAATAAACAGACTCAAGTAGGTCAAAATATGATCATGCGCTGTTAAAGTGTGTTATGCTCTCTTCTATTTTAACAGCTCTTTGTATAAATTATGCTAATTATGTTAGCTATTCTCAGCTGATTGGCCTCCAAATCATTTAAAAACGATCAGCGCTCTGAATTGAATTAAGTTCAAATTGAATTGAGTTCAATTTTAGCAAGGATATTTAGGGTGTATGTCATATATTTGGAACATTAAAGCAGCCTTTTTCCAGTTTTTCATATGATTGGTATTTAATAGTATTCTCTGAACAATTCTCTCTCTGTCTGATGTCGTTACTCAAACCATGTAAGAGTCTTTGCTAATTAGATCAAGAATTTCAGTAATTGGCTCTCAGAAGTTTTTTGCTGGTTTCCTCTGACCATGGTAGCTATTTCAAATGGTCATTTTAATTCTCTCTTTCTCTCCCTCCTTCCTCTTTTTCCATGTTTTGCATTATAAAACAGCGGTGGGAAGAATGACAAACACAGTTAATCTCTTGCTCACTGGCAATGCATTACAAAAGGCCTAAGATAGGATTCCGCTCCAGCAGAGTAAACACTCACAATTCATCTATTGTCCATTACGTCTAAATGCGAACGATAACAAGCCTCATTAATTTAACTCTGAGAGTGAGTGGGGTAACACATATCAAAATTAATAATTGGCCTCCAATGTAAATGCAACTGGCATTTTCCAAATTCTGGATGTAGCTCACACAGGTTTTTTTCCCTTCCCAATCCTAGGGATAGGTTTAGTCATGGATGGCTCTTTTAATTTGTTTACCACCTTCTCTCCTTTTCCCCAGAAAACTGATCAAGAAGCCATTTAATTGCTAGAAGAAAAGGAATCGCTTCCACCCTTCTCTTGTTTTGTTGCCAAGTCTGCTGCCAGGAACATGAAATTTCTCACCACTTGTTTGTTGTAAGTCCTTGTAAGGAGAAAATCAGGTCAAATATAATGAAGGGCTCGTTAAAGGCCCCCCAGAATTCTCTCCTGACGACACTTATTTTGATTAGCTCAGAAAATCTCGGCTCTCGGAAGAACTCGCTCACAACCCTAATCCATTCCGGGGTTAAAGCTGGAATGGTAAAATTTAATGAGCAACGTTTAAATACTTCAAAACACTGATGAGCTGAACTGTCGCATTGAACTTACACAGAATCAACATCAAATCAATCATACTATCAGACGTTTTTGGCCTGCTGAACTCTCTCCTCGCTCTTCCTGTACTCATTAATCTGGGTGACTTGCATCTTGTTGTGAAAGTGCGGATGTCGCTGCGTTAAGTGCATGTGAAAGATGCATTTCTGGAAACACACCTGAGTGTGTGTGACAGGCAGGAGCTCCGGGGAGACAGACGGAGAGAGCGACAGGCTCAGGCATGCCCCTCATCATCTGGCAGGAGACGCAGACACTGCGCTTTTTAAAAATGGATGGTAATTTAATTAACTCTTTCCTCCCCACAGGCTGCTCTGCACAGATGGATCTAAGTGAGGGTGAGGGCAGAGGACTTACTGTTGTTGCCAAGGGTTGGACAGTGTGAAAGTTGCAGTGCCGATTATGACTAGTCAGTCCCGGGTGATATCGAGAGACACAAACCTCCTGGGGGAGATCGGAAAAGATGTGTTAACTTAGCTTTAGCAGTCAGTGCGTCTCTGTCAAAGTACTGTGGAGGAAAAACAAAAACAGCCGTTGTGGTAGTTTAACACTGGCTGCTCAAAAAATCGTTTTCTGCAAAGCGAAAGAGGAAAATGTGGAATGTCAGTCATCTTAATTGGTGTTTTTCCCTATGGATAAAATTTATATTTTAAAAAAGGGTCATTTATGTGAAATTATTGGCAATTCTGTTTGTGTACTAAAATTAGTGCAATAATAATTGGTGAAACTATATACTCGATGTTAAATGAACTGGAAACCCCAAAATGTAAATTTTCTCATCATTTATTCACTATTATTCTACAAATCTACAATCCCATTAAAAAAATCACTCAGAAATCTCTAGTAAATTTCACAAATAATTACAAAGAAACTAAAAGTGACAATTTATAACATATAAAATACCTTATATATAGAACTTATTAGGGCTGTAAAGATTCACTCAAGTCACGATTTGATTCGATTCACGATTTTTTTAACAAAATGAGATTGAAGACAAATTATAAATTAAATGTGTCCCTTTTATTATTGCTTGGAATAATTGTAATAAAAGTAATATTGTGAAATATTTTTACTGTTTAAAATAACTGCTTTCTATTTGATTATATTTTAAAATCTAATTTATTCCTGCAATCAAAGCTAAAATTTTCAGGATCATTACTCCAGTCTTCAGTCACATGATCCTTCAGAAATCATTCTAATATCCTGATTTGCTTTTCGAGAAACATGTATTATTATTATTATTAGCAATATTTAAAACAGTTGAGCATTTATCTTAAAGAAAAGCTTTTGTGACATACAAAATATGGTGCACACTATACCATTCAAAAGCAAAAGATGATGAAGACATTTATAATGCTACAAAAGATTTCTATTTCAGATAAATGCTTTTCTTCTGAACTTTCTATTCATCAAAGAAACTTTTTTACAATTATATATGGTATGTTTATAATATGTGTGTGTGTTCTTCCCCAAAGAAGAAAGAAAGTAATACAGCAGGAATGGCATGGAATCTGAGCCTACATTTTGTGTTGAGTTCATAATTTTATCTTGTAATATTTTGATAATCCACTGAAATCCAGTCCAAACACCAAATACAGTAGTGCTGTAACTTTATGACAGTGATGTTTTGTATTGTATCATCTACATTTAGGCTTTTGACCAGTGGTTGCACAGGTTCATGGGTCTCAGACATAGTCGGTGGTTATTCCCAGTCGAGCGGAGATAATTGGTCCAGTCCCGCTCAACACAAGTCCAGACTTGAGAGGCATGAATGTGCATACATGACTGCCTCATTGGCTCTGTGGGTGGGCAGAAGGTGGTTAGGCCTTCTGGGGGATCTCATGTCATGTGACTGGAGTTTTTCTAAAGTGAGGAGAAAGTGTATCCCAGAGATGAACTCCACAGGCACAGGGCCACTTCTCCTAGAGCCAATGGGATGAGGGCTCCTCATGATCTGTTTTGACCATACTGTCAGTTTCAGTGTGGCCCCGGAGACTGAGGTCTGTTGTGAGAAGGTATAAAGTATTCTCTGTGGAGCCGTACTCAGTCTGTGGCTTTATAATTGCATTTGAGTGAGCCAGCAGACAGTTAGGTGTCTATCTATCTATCTATCTATCTATCTATCTATCTATCTATCTATCTATCTATCTATCTATCTATCTATCTATCTATCTATCTATCTATCTATCTATCTATCTATCTATCTATCTATCTATCCAGTTTTTTTATATCCACCCTTTTTTAAATATTTTAATCCATATATCCATAAATTAATTTTTATTACATCCATCCATCCATTTTTATCCATTTCTTCATTTTTATATATTTCATCCATCTGTGCACTTTTATTTTTATCCATCAATTTTTTTATATTTTCATCTATTTATCACTCCATTTTTTTGTTTTTTCATCCATCCATCAATTTTAATATTGTTTTATCCATCTTTCATTTTATATATGTTTATCCATTCATACATCCATTCATCCATCCATCCATCCATCCATCCATCCATCTATTGTTATCTTTTTATTCAACCAATCTTTTTTTATATTTTTGATCCACCATCCATCCATTTTTATGTTTTTAATACATCCATCCATTTTATATCTTTTATCTATCCATCCATTTATATATATTTTAACCATCCTTCATTTAATCATTTTTTATATATTTTCATTCATCTATCCATTTTTATTTTTCATCCATCCATCAGTCCTTTGTAACATCTTTTTATTAAACCATCCATTCTTTTATCCATCCATCCATCCATCCATCATTTAAAAAATATTTTAATATCCATCCTTCAATTTCTTTATCCAGCTATCCACTTTTTATATTTTTCATCCATCCATCATTTCAATACCTTTTTATCCATCTGTTCATCCACCAATCCATTTTTGTTTCCATGTTTTTTTTTATTCATCCATGCATCCATCCATCTATTTACAAATCCTTCCATCCATCATATAGATGTTATACCTTTCTATTTGTGTTTCAGTAAGAAAAGTTGACTCTTTCATCGACTTGTTAAGAGTCAGACCTGATTGGAGTGAAGCTTCTTCACCTGTATAATTACACCATTGCTAGTCGAGACGCTGTGTTTTCTTTTTTAAACCATGCACTAAAACAGCGCTTTGACTGACATAATTGATGTGGGAATTTCCTGATTATTGCTCTCTCTCTCTCCCTTTCCATGTATATCCCTTTCTCTTTCTCTGTTTTTCTAATGACATATTTAACAATTTGTCATAAACACCACAATCATACCCTCTACCACGGGAATTTCTATTAAAGGGGGTTGAGGGGAGAATCAGCGAATAAATAAAAGACATTCTCGGGGGAAATCAAGGAAACATGCAGATACATGTTGAAACTCTAGAGAGGCTTCTCATTGAGACTTGAGAGGGATCTGCCAAATGCTGAAGTGATGGAACCGCAGATGCCACACAACAAGAGGAGGGAAAAAAACAGGGGCCCGAGACCCACAAGAAATAATGAAGCAATTAGAGAGACAATTATGAGCACCTGTGATGCTGATTGGCACACTCACACTCCATCTGTGTTTTCCTGATGCTAAAGATGCCTTAATGTTGCTAAGTTAACCTCTAACAAGGCCAGTAATGATTAGAAGTGCCCAAACTTACCGTCACACACACACACACACACGTCCTCATCTGCGCTCCATACACACACAGGAGGTTTGCATTAGGAAGAAGAGTTCATCCCATAGAGCAAGATTGCGTCATGTATTATTGAAGCTCTCGCTTGTATAAACACAACTTCAATAAATTGGGGTCTCCATTTTTCCGATTCATTAAGGTTAATGCAGTTTTAATTAGTACTTGATTTGAAGCCTATTAGATGTAATTTATAAGTCCTCTCTCGGACCTGCAAACGTTGCTGCATGGGATTACTAAGATAAAAGGGCCGAACTGAATTAGTCACTGTCTGGTACCGGCATGGGCTCTGAGATTCCTCTCTATCGGTTCTAACTGCCTGTTTATTTGCACAAGTGCTTTCAATCACATTAGGGCCGACTAATGAATGGTGGCTTTCTCTTCAGGGATTGCATCACCAGGCTTGTCAACTCTTTCTGTCAGATTAAAACCATCCATAATCAAGTCCGAAGGAAAGGGGTGTTCCTACACTGACGTTTCTCCTCGATTTCCTGAAACAACTCTCTCCCTCAAAGCCCTCTCATGGGCGAGTCTCTTTTTAATAGCTGGTTTTATAAAGGATCAATTATTCAAGAGAAGAGAGAGAGGATATGGCCTTGGAATTAATGGAGCCGCTGAGCTTTTCAATTGAACTCGTGATTTATGTGTGGCCTTTTGCCTTAGTGAGAGAGAGATAAGACGTTAACATCATCATCATATAACCTGACTTAAACGTCATATTTCTTTGTGTAGCTCGTCGTATGTTGTGATCTGCTCAGTGGATGCCATTGTGAGGGAAACTTTATGATTATTGATAACATAAATTGATCTTCCTTTCAAATGAGGTGTATACTTAATTTCAAATAAAGTTCGATTTATGGTTATAATTTGTTACACACTCACACACACAATATATTTTATGTATACACACACACACACACACACACACACACACACACACACACACACATATATATATATATATATATATTATATATATTATATTTTAAATTATCTATTAATACAGTAAAATCCAGTAAATTGTGTAGAATATAAATATATATATTTATATAGTATATGTAAATCTGGATATATATTATATGAAGATTTCAGATGCAAAAACCTTGAAGTCCCATCTGAGATTTCTTTTAAATGAGCATTTTTATCATGTTCTTATGAAAATAACATTTTACATTTTTGAGAATAAGTATATGTGCATGTGAGTGTCACATATGTGCATGTGAGTGTGTGTGTGTCTCTTAAATCTCTCTCTCTATATATGTGTGTGTGTGTGTGTGTGTGTGTGTGTGTGTGTGTGTGTGAGTGTGTAAATCTGTAAAACCTCTATAAAAAAGTCTATTTGAGGTTTTTCTGAGATTTTTATTCTTTTAAATTAATATTTTTATCAGGCTCCTATGTTTAGGTTCAGTAATTTCACTATAATTGCACTGAAAAGGTTATTAGTCAGTTATTAAATGCCTTATTCTCAAAAATGTAAAATGTTATTTTCATAAGAACATGATAAAAATGCTCATTTAAAAGAAATCTCAGATGGGACTTCAAGGTTTTTGCATCTGAAATCTTCATATTTTAATGCAAAAACCTATGCACACACACACACACACACACACACACACACACACACACACACACACACACACACACACACACACATATATAGATAGATTTAAGACACACACACACACACACACACACACACTCACATGCACGTCTGTGTGTGTGTGTATTAATATACGTTTTTGCATTTATATTCAGTAATAATAATTATTTAGGATTTACATCGGCTGTATACTGTATAATCAGAATTATAATTATATGTTCAGACTTATTTAAATCTATATATTCAGCAATGTAACAGTATATATTCAGATGTACATCTATTCGTTAATGATTTTAAATGTATATATTCAGATGTGTATCTGTATATTTAGAAATAACTATATATTCAGATTTATATTTATATAACTACATATTCAAAAGTATAAATACATTTTCTGATTTACATTTCTATATTCAAAATTCTAACTTTATATTTAAGATTTACAAATTCCTATATAAAAATATTTATTATTATTATTATTATTGTTATTATAATTTTTTTTTACTTGATGACATGACCAAATACACAATGACCTGAGAAACAGTTCTGCACTGCATACAAGCATCTGCATCTCTCTGTATCTGTTCTCCATTGCAGTAAAGGTCTGTGTTAACCTGTGAGTGACAGTGATATTACCTGTAGCTCATCTGTTTCTGCTTTCACGAATGAACAGTAAAACTTCCAGTACCATAGGCACCAATGCAACCCGACCTCCTCGTTTTGTTTTGATATACTTATTCTGGGAGACACACACTGAAATGGTAGAAGAGGGTAAAATTTAGCAGATACTGTAACATGGTTCCCCTTTGATGACAGCCAAAGTCACAACAGATGAGGAAATCCCCCCTTTCAACATGACGTGCTTACTGTATGGAAGAGAATTGTTAACATGGTCAATTTGAAGGCCATGTCACACACAGATGTTTATCTCAAGCAGGGAAAGACAAGAAAACGCTATGACGGGAGAGCAGCGAGGAACAGGTGGAGCACTTCTGGATATTCTCTTTCACTAGCATGTGTGTGTGAATTGCCCCTAGATGTGAATTAAATGGTCCCATCTGTAACCTTATAAGACGCAGCTTTGCTCGCAAGACCTGAGATCGATTTTGTGCACTTATTCTTTGAGAGGGAAAACGCAAAAGAAGCTCGCCGGGGATCCGTTTTCAGATGGATAATAGCATTGTGAAACAAGGGGGCAATATAGGGCAGCGCTTTCACACATTCTTACATCTTTCTGTCTGCATAACATGAACCATATTTACGATCAGAATCGCAGCCGCACACACAGCAGGTTCCACTTCATTCAGTCTATCTCAAGCTATTACATATATACACTGTGTGCTGTTGCTTTATTATACAAAAAGCTGTAGATATTCTACATTTTCTCATACTTCTTAAGTAAAAACCTTTTTTGTATTGCCGTATTCTTTTTCATTCTGTCATTTTGACTTGTATGTGTGATAATAGCTTTTGACTGACAGCTGACTGATCTTTGGCTCTATTCCTCATGCATGCTTGCATAAGGACATAGGGCAGGCAGTGTGGAGAGGAGAGAGAGCTTTGCGGCTTTCAGTAGTCTTAGTTTATCAGTCTAACCAGCTCCAGCCACTAGATGGGGTATGATAACCATGAAGAGATTCCCTGCAAACTCTCAACTACTTAAAGAGCTTTAGATCAGTTTTGCATGAGGACCCATGCTTTACATTGGACATCATGTGGCAACGCAGATCCAAAATGATTTTGTGTATAAATGTGAAGAACATTGAAATGTACAATTGACATTTTTTTAATATGTCTGACTGAAATTTATTATTTTGGAAATGCATAAGCAACAGCAGAAAGTCTAACAAATGAAACAAACACTTGGTTACATATTAAATTAAAATCTAGTGAGAAGTGAATTTGCAGCAAAATATTCTTCATTGTTTTCTCTTTCAATTTTAAAAAACAGATAAGCCTAAATTCTTTGCTAGTTATTTTATTTGTATTATTATTATCATTATTTTGTATTTATATAAGTTAGTAGCATTTTTGTACCAGTAAACATTTTTTTATTATGTATTATTTGTCCCCCATACCTATATATCTTTCTTACCCATAAAAGAAGAACGAAAGAGGTCTTGTTGGTGATTTATGGTTTCTTTTCCTCAAATAAAAACTTTGCACTTGCAGTACACTATAATAATTTTTATGACCGTCTTTAAAGACGGGAAATTTCATAGTAAGTGGTAAACCAATAAAAGTCGATTGTAATTTACATTAACAACATGATAACTGGTCTGTATTTCTGTCCTTAAAATGTGGTGACACATCAGCTTGACATGATGCCAGCCTGGATCTTTTCTTTAGGTGCATGATGTGCAGTTTTGCAGTTGCAATAACATGTAAATCTCAACATGTGTTAATAACTGTTGAGTTGTGATGATAGATTTATAAAATCAAAGCTGCAATGAATTCAGTGAATTGAATCATCAAAGCAATAAATGCTGTATGCGATATACATTGTTTTTAGGGCCACAAAATTCACAGTCATCTGTATTTGAAATAAGGTAAAAAAAAATGTAGATAGAAATATTTAAGCTTGATTCTTAACCTATTATATATTCTTTTAAAACAATTAAAATAGTTGAAACTAAAAATTGCCAATTAAGCAAATTTCTGACCCAAAAAATACAAACGCAGGTGTGCAGGAATTAACTTACATTAAGTTTTTGGTTTCAATTAATAAATTCACAAGCTAGCCAAAATGTCAGTATGTAACCAAAGCAAAACACTCTCTCCATGGGTGGACATTCCATCCTTCATGAATATTAAAATCTTTCCAAACTAATCATAGGTCTTTTGGGCTTCATCCATGTAACTTGATGTAGGCATGTGTAAGTGATGATGATCTGTACTGAAAAAGTGTAAAAATATATATTGATATTTTTAGACAAATAAGAAAAATGTCCCAAAGAATATTTGTCTAACCCAACATATATGTCAGTAAGATTTTTAAATGTTTTAAAAGTATCTTATGCTCACTAAGGCTGCATTTATTTGATCAAAAAGTAAAAACAGTAATAATGAATTATTATTGTTCAAATTTAAAATAATTTATATATTTTTAATTTGAATTATTAAAAAAAATAATAATAATTTAAATATTTTTTATTTTATGCCTGTGATGGCAATGCTAAATTCACATCAAATTCAAATCACATGAGCCTTCAGAAATCATTCTAATATGCTGAATTACTGCTCAAAAATCATAATCAGTGTTATCAAGTTAAAATAAATATGTAAAAAAAAAGAAATGATTGTTTTGTTGCTTAATTTTTTTTTTTTTAAACCATTATACTTTTTTCCGGAGTCTGATTTGTAACTAATTTGTTACATTATATTAACTCACTTTTGATCTATTCCTTGCTGAAAAACATATGAATTAAAAAATTCAATAAACTATATTTAATGTATAGTTATATAATAAATGCAATATTAACTTTGAGACTGTTCCCTACTGCGCTCGTGCAACAGTAGGAATGTTTTACATCTACATGTCATTTCCATGATTGTGTTTTCATAGCCAGATTTAACCACAGAGCCTGTGAGTAAGAAAAGTGATAAAGCTCTACTGATCACTAGAAAATTTAAAGCAGGTCCTGGAGTACAAGAGACACACTGAGACAGAGAATATTTCCCCACCTGCTCTGAGTTCAGCAAGGGTTCACTCCACAACGTTAAGCCGCTTTGAGTTCACTCTCCTCAGGGCACCCCAGTATATAAACATCAGTCACACACAAATATACTCACACTCACACACAGTTCAAGCCATCTGATTGTAAGTGCTCAAATATTTTTAATGTCTTTAGTGGTGCAGTGAGCGGACAGGAGTGGAGGAACATTTCAAGGTCTGAATTGGTGCTGGTTCTCACCGCAGTTGGTCACACTGATCGTGCTGTTATATCGAATAAAATATATAAAAGCAAACATTTGCTTCCCTCACTTTCCACAGTTTAAACACACTGTTTTTGGATGAGATGGTGTGGATATATTGTAAATGTGGGATATACAGTATCAAGGGGAAAATATATTCCTTGCTCAAGTGTAACACTCCCCGACCGGCACCTCTATTAAAATCAACCCACACCATCCTCATCTCTTAGTTGACCTTTCTTCTGAATTTTTCCCTCGCCCAAAATAATGAATGCCTCCTGACTACTTCAGAGAGATGACCTAACACGTCGTCCTGCAGTAGTGGAATGTCATATCACTCCAAAATCGCCCAATCAGCATGCCGGAGCACAGAGCAAACAGAGAGGGGGCCCGGCTGTGGGCCGAGGATGAGTTCGCGCGGGGCTGGAGTGCGCTCCTTGGGATGTCAATGTAATAGACTGGCTTATGATGTGTAAATAGCACGCTGCTTTAATGGCGGCTGTGTCGCGCCGATGCACTCAGCGATTGAATTTAAATCACAGGGGAGAGGAGGAGATGGAGGCAGAGCGAGGGGAGGCTCCACACCAGGCCATCCCGGGCTTCCTCTAACGTTCTCAGGCTAATCTCGTTGACCTCCAGTGTGGCAGGAACCGGTGGAAGACAGTGGCCGGTGAAAGCGGGATATGGAGTGCTGGCTCACATTTTACATGACATACATTTAGTGCAGAGCAGCGTGGGTATAGTTCACATTTAGCATTCTCCTTTTGATATTAGCAGCATCATTGCTTTGAAAGTTTCACACTTTCTAATGTAAAAAGCGTAAATATTTGTTAAGGTATGTAATATATATATATATATATATATATATATATATATATATATATATATATATATATATATATATATATATATATATATATATATATATATATATATATATATATATATGTAGTTTGTATATATTTGTAAATTTTATAAATTTGGCAATCAATAATTTTTTTATTATAATTACATAATATGTTATAATATTTAATATTGATTAATTAATATTTATACTATAAAATAATTTAAATTTAAAATATACAGAAAAAGCACATAAAACAGAACATGGTATGGCACATGGTAATCTATTAAAGCCTTTGTCTGAATCGAGAAACAACAAGAAAAAGTGAGTTTTTATTTATTTATTTATTTTTAACACACCACTTTCACACACACCAAATGCTTGTGTCTCTGCTTCTGCCATAGCTGAGATCAATGGATTGTTTTGGAAGTTTAAAAATGTAAAACAAAAAAAGATTTTGCAGCATATGGAGACAGGTTGTCTAATATACTCAATTGTCATTTTATTTTATTTTATTTTATTTTATTTTATTTTATTTTATTTTATTTTATTTTATTTTATTTTATTTTATTTTAATCAGTTGCAACTAAAATAAAACAAGAAAAAGCAATTTATCAAGATTTTCCATATTGGTTATAAGTGTAATGTATAACTAGATTTATTACTGCAATTAATTGCAAATAGCAACCAAAATATGCCTAACTTCTTTATCCTCCATTAATCTCTTTCTCTTTTATTCCTTTAGGGGAAGAATTCACATGCTCAGAATTATTTTTGGATTGTGAAGAATACCACATTCATCTGTTTATATTAACTTATGTGGTTACATAAGTTTCAATTACATTTTAATTTTGTATTTGGAAACAAGTTTCCAATTTCACATTGAATTAAATGCGGTAGATGCAAACTTATTTTTAAATGCATTAAAGCTCCCAGTTATGCCACATATACATTACAAGGCCTCCATCAACATGCAGCAGACATATGATAGTGTCCGCTGAGAGAGGTGAAAGACAGAGTTTGAATCCAGCCTCCGTGGAGGTAGCAGCCTTTGATACGTTCTCCGTTTCCTTTTTCATTCTGGCAATAGTGTCGGTTCCCACAGCAATTGACCTTGGAGTCTCTTCAGAACTTTCTCCCCACCCAATCTGCTGGTGCTAAAAGCTTGCCTGGAATCTGGCTGTTGTTTCATTACATCACTAAACTCCGACTCTCCCGAGATCCCCTTTTGAAAAATAACACCTGAGTTTTAGGGCAGCAGTGGCACGGGAAAGGAGGATCGGATTGGAAGCGGCGGGTTGGAGAGGGCAGATAAAGAGAAGAGGAAGAAATAAACAAAGTAGATGAAGTGAAATATAATTTGGCCTCCTGTGTAATCCAGGGCTGCTGGAGACACCTCTGATCTGGCAGTTTGTGTGGTTAGCTTAGCGGGACTGAGCGAAGCTCGACTGGCTGCTGCTTTTCGCTCTGATCCTGAGAAGCAATCAGGCCGAGGTCGCTATCTCAGAAGCGCTGAGGAACACTCTAAGCTCACATGCGTACTCCAGGCTGCGGCTAAAAGTCAGTGGAAAACCTGAAGTGTGGCAGGGGAAACTGAATTAAATAAACATTTACTCAAGCAAAAAAAGCATACTGTAAGTCTTATATTTATTAATAACTCTACTACTATTACTACTACTACTACCAATAATAATAATGATGAATAAAACTACTACCACATTTACAAAACTTAGCAATAGCATGCACAATGATGATGAATATAAAAACTTTATTAGTAGTAGTAATAGTAGTAGCAGTAGTAGTAGTAGTATTGGTGCAAACAATAAATTACAAAAATAATTTCAATAACAAGAATGTGCATGTATTTATTTTCCTCTAAAAGTGAAAATTATACAATACTAATAAATATATAGTTGTCGACTACCCTATATATATTTATACTTGGGAATAAAATTGCTATAGATTTATATGTATTTGTATAAGATAAAAAAATATATGTAATTATATTTAAAAAAAGTGTGCATTTATGAGTTTCCCTTGTTGTTTGTCATAGGGTCATTGCTCTATTTTTGCTGAAGTGCTGGTTCATTTACATTTTGCTACAGCATATTCACAGCCCATCTAAGCCGGAAACTGCACTTTAAAATTATAAACACAAGTGCTTATGTGAAACATATTTCAAGACATTAGTCTCTCGCATGTGTTTGCGTTCTCTGTTTGTACAGAAATCTTTGGTGGTAAAATGATATATCACAGGAAACCTAACTCTTTGATAAACCTTAACACAGGGGCAAAGAAAGAAAAAGAAAACACAGCGAATGAAGAAAAACAAGTGCTATGTCCTCCAGAGGAACTTGCACTGTATGCTAATAAAGCGTCTGCAAATCATCCGGACAGACAGATCATCTCCCTCTCCTGATATACTGCTTCCTTTCAGCCCATTTAACATTCCGGTTACATTTCTAATAAACGGTGACTAATACACATTAGTCATCATTTACTAATTAAAGTCCTAACATGTTTATCCACTTTTGCTTCGTTGACATGTCAAACATTTTGAAGAGTAGTTAGATGTCTCTACACGAACTCAAATGTTTATTGTGTTTAAATTACTTACTGGCACAGAATGGGAGTATCTATGATTTTGACAAAGCACATCTTGGAAATGCTGTTTGCGTTGTGTTGGATATTTGCGTAGCAGACACTGGTCAGGGAGTATGAATGAATTAAACTGTGATCACGTGGATAAAATCAATGTGTGAAGCTGAAACACTTGATGAACTTTGATGAATAAACTCTCAAAGCTTGTGTGTGAAGATGCATAGTGTGTGAACTTAAGACTCAATTATCATATCAGGAATCATTTTTGCTTGGTTACAGTGACAGCAAAGCCAAAATAAAGTTCAAAAGCCTCGCAAAAAGCACTGGACATTATATAATTCCAGCTGCTTGTGAAAAAATAGTCTTCTTCTTCCTCACCTTCATCCATCATTCTGACTTCTACCTGCTTCTGCATCCCATGTTATCATATTAATTCCCTTTTTAAATGAGTATCATGCTTTAAGAAGTTTATTGTGACTTCCTGAGTAGCGTGACCATTGAAATCATTCGATATGGGTTCTTGTTTAGAACCGCAATCAACTGTATTTCAGTTATTTGGTTTTAAGTTATTTGATCCATTTCACTTACTAATCAGATTCTTAATAACATGTCTCACTTCTAGAAAAGTGTTTAGATGAAGCTTTTCCTCCTTTTTGAGCACCACCAGATGACTGTTTTAGGCTACACCGTTTATCCCTGGCCCAAAGGCATGGCGAATTCCATGCATGTGCGTTTATTTGATTGTTTAAGAGTGATTTCCGGAAACCAAGTATTAGAGCGCCAGGAGCTGCCTTGTAACAATTAGGGGGTTAAATGGTAGTTGGCCACACAGGAGGGCATCGCCACACCGCACCCCTTTTCCGGCCCCTCAGAGGTCAAAGTTCATGGAGCTTTTCAGGAAATGTCAATTTCTCAACTGGTCCAAAGCAGGTGGACACCAGGTTGGCATTGTTTACCCAAACAGAATGAAGCAAGTAAGGAAACAGCTCTCAAACAGCAAGGATGAGAATGTCCCATTGTCTCTTCTGGAACTCTCACTTCAACTGCGTGGCGCTGAGATGCGCAAAATAGCGTTTGTTATTTTAATTTTGGGATAATCCTGCCCTCCAGCAAAAGCAAGTCTAATTTAACTTAAACTTTAGTTCAGGTACTCCAGCTTTGAAGCTGATGCCCTTAAAAGCTGGTCAGTAAGCTCCCTCAGAGTTATGCACTTCCACCATGTTATTATATTGGGACCTGAAGATGAACCCTCCGGGGAAGAGTTAGCTATTAGTAAAAGGATCAGACTGTTATTTGAAGAGCCAAGATCAGATTGAGAAGACTGAAGGAGAGATAAGTTCTAGCCTTCAGTGTTTTGTTTATGAGGTAAACAAGCGTAGAAGAAGTTGGCACATCTCTTGAAGGAACACTCCACCCAATCTCCCCCTCTTCCCCACCGATCGCGACGCACCTGCGAGAGGAGCCCGCAGAGTAAAGCGGAGGACAGAGGTCCCGGGAACTCTGGCGCTGTTCTCCTTGACACCAGCTGCCATCACCAGCATGGCCAAGGGCAAGGTCACAATGCCGACTAGAGGGAACAGCCAGCGGATTGTTTTCGCTCCAGCAAGAGACAAACAGCCGCCGTGGACACGCTGAGACAGCCAGCTGTGGCCGTGACCTTTACACCCTACAGCCTGACCCCAAATTAGCACTATAAAGGCATGCAGGGATGACAACTAATTACTGGCCTCTTGGCTGCTTTTGGCTCTACCTGAGAAAAATGCAGCTCAGATGTGCTGCTATGTGCTGTTTTTGTAAAGCCATAATAGTGAGGTATGACTTCAGTTTTGTGTATTTGTGTACAGCACAAATACTGGGCAAAATGTATCATGTTTTTAATTACATTGTAACTCATTTTAAAGGGATAATTCACCAAGAAATTGGAATTCTGTCATTATTTACTCACCTTCATATCATTCCAAATCCATAAGACTTTCAATCAAGATATTTTTGATGCAATGAAAGCTTTCTGACCCTGCATAGACAGCAGCGCAACTACCACGTTCAAGGCCTAGAAGAACATCGCTAAAATAGTCCATGTGACATCAGTGGATCAACCGTAATTTTATAAAGCTACAAGAATACTTTTTGTGAGCAAAGAAAACAAGATGAACGAATGGTTTAGATGAATGGCGGGTTTGGAACGACATGAGGGTGAGTAATTAATGACAGAAATGACAGAATTTTAGGTGGACTAACCCTTTAACAATACTTTCCTGTAATAAATGAATTTTGAGAATATATTTTTTTGAATATTTTAGAATTAATTTGAATTTAGAATTAACATTTATCTTTTCCACTATCTTGGATGTTTTTTTTTCCTTTTCTGTGAAGCATGTATGCAGTGGTTTGCGCTAGAACACAAATGCGCATTAGCATTATTTGCTGATTTAAGCTATATAAGCATACAGTAAATTATTATACCACTATTGTCAGAATTTATACTCACAAAATGATATATATTTTTCAAACTACTATTCATTTCTTAATTGAGCACCTCTAGTTTTTACTTTTGACTAAATTTAGCTTTGACTAAAAGACTATTATGCACCATATTTGTTCAGGTGAATTATTAGTATTATTATAACTGGTCTTTCAGTGACAAAATTGCTGTTTTACTAAAACATACATGTTCATCCTGTGACCTATATTCACTCGCAGACAAGCCTCTTTAATGACATTGATTCTGTAGTCTGTCCCTTGACAACCTGCTTGCGTAAAAAATAGGTTTTGTAGGTTCATACGACATAACATTCATCGCTAAATTAAAGAACTGCATGCAATGTTGGCTCAGTTCCCTACGATGGAAATACCCACATAGTCGACTAATTATAATCATTTCAGCACTATAATCACTGAAGCGTTTGGTAAAAGCTGTGTTTTACAGTCCTACCAACAGGTTGTTTTTTGAACGTTTAGCGCAAACACAATTCTCACGAAGATTGTGCTCCACCTGTTTTACCACCCAAACAGAAATACAGTTCTATTGAAACAGCTCAGTTTTCCATTACGTTTCCCATCAACCACAAGCTGTATGCACATAGTTGTGCTGATGTTGCCCGGTGTTCTTGCACAGTATGTCGCTAAGTTGGCCTTATCCCATTATTAGGCTAATGTAATGGGCTGTCCTAATCCAAACACACCAACTCGATGGACCACAGGGGGTGTAACGTTGGGGCACCATGTTATCCGGGCACAATGCAGCTTCTTCCACTGATACTCTGGCAGGCATTAGGCCTGTTCAAACAAGTCCTTCACACCAGGTCCCTTTTAAAATGATTTTCTCCCTTCAGTCTCTCTTTTTCTCTCGCCCCGGCTCTGACTGACAATCACATCGCTGGCTGTGCACATTCTACGGTCTTTAATGCCAAATTAAGCTCCGGACTCTTTTATTTTAAGTGGGGGAGCCAGAGAGAGTGCTGACAATCACGATTGTGCCAGAGAGAGGAAAAATTAAACGGTATTTAAAAAATACAGAACCCCACATTAAAACCCTCCGCCACAATTGCTGCTAATTGGTAGATTATCCGGCCGCTCTTGGAAGCCTAATACATGGGGTGAGGAAGAGGAGACCGGGCCCCCGTACTCTTCCTCGGAGCGGCGGGGTGTGGGTCCAATCGCGTCTGAGTTGGCGAAGGATTAGTAGCGCCATTGTCGGAGAACATGACCTTGAGTGGAGTTTAGTTTAGCCCCTCCCTGTCCTCTCCGCAATCTCTGTCACCATATTCTTTAACGCCACATAATGATATGCTTTGGGAAAGCCGCCGATCCCACAACAGACAGGAGAACACTCGGCGATGCCAAAGAAGGTCTGATTTACAAGTATATAAAAGTGTCGCGTTTCATGTCCTTTTGAAATAAAAGAAAAACAACTGGTAATGAATTCCTACAACTTGAGCTTCCAGAGTGACAGACATAAAACACACTGATGGTGATTTAAAGGGAGACTTCACCCAAAAATTTTGTTATTTAATAACCCTCATGTCGTTCCAAACCTGTATGACTTCTTTCTTCTGTGGCATACAAGAGAAGATATGTTTTGGCTGTTATTTGTGTAAAAAAAATGGATTAATTTTACATTTGACTTCATGCTACATTTACACTACCAGACAAAGCTTAAAAATACAGTAAAAACAGTAATATTATGAAATATTTTTTTTCAGTTTAAAATAACTATTTTCAATTTTAAAATATTTTAAAATGTAATATATTCATGTGAATTTTTAGTAGCCATTACTTCAGTCTTCAGGGTCACACGATCCTTCAGAAATCATTCTTATATATTGTTTTGGAATTTTACATTTACATTTACATTTAATCATTTAGCAGACACTTTTATCCAAAGAGACTTACAAATGAGAACAGTAGAAACAATCAGATCAACGAGAGAACAACAACGGTATACAAGTGCTATGACAAGTCTCAGTTAGTCTAGTACAGAACACGTAGCCAGGGGTTTTTTTTTTTTTTTTTTAATATGATAGACAAGAAAAAGAAAAGGTAAGTACTTTCTTAATTTTCTTAATATTTCTTATTATTATGAATGTTGAAAACAGTTTTTGTTGCTTAGTATTTTTGTTGAAACTCTGATACACTACTATTACCATTTATAATTAAAAAATAAAGAAATAAAAAATCACTTTATATATATATATGTGTGTGTGTGTGTGTGTGTGTGTGTGTTTCCTGTTTTTTTTTCTATTCTCTTCCTCTTCATTTAATGTATCACAGTTTCCACAAAAATATTGTGAAACCATACCAGCAATTACTAATAATTGAGCACCAATAATACTTTATAATAAATGTATAATAAATACAGTCAGTTTTATAACATATTAAAATGATCAACTAATCAAAGAAATAATAATATAAGAAATGATAATAAGAAACTCCTGATGATAAGAACGATGATAAGAAACTTCTTTTTTAAAAACATCAAAAAATCGTTATTATTCCAAACGTTTGTCCAGTAGTATGTATCTATTTTTTAGAACTTCAGAGTTTTGCATTCCATTGATTTGAAGAATATGGACAAAAGAGATGATACATTTTCCAAAATATCTTCTTTTGTGTTCTGCAGAATAAAGAAAGTCATATGAATTTTGAACAACATGAGGGTGAGTAAAGAAATTTCATTTTCGGTTGAACAATCCCTTTAATATTCAGTATTTTCTCCAAAGTTGTGCTTGTTCCATTTGAACGGCGAGATCAAATGCCCAAGCTGTTGACGAGCAATTATCTTCATTAATATAAAAAATATTTAATTGCTCTACATTAAAACTAACTGCTATTATATCTCCCTCACGTTTATTGCAAAGCCCCTTTTAATTAATCACTACTGCACCATAATAACACTCAAATTACATTTAAACTTCATTACTATTTGGCTTACTGATCCATAAACAGGGGGCTGGGAACAAATTAGCAGTGTGTTGTCCAGCATTGCACTCCTAATAATTTGAACCGTAATCCTTTAATTGCGAGTGTGTGTGACTCGGATATCATAGCAGGAAGACGTGTACAATGTCCACACCTGTGCAACCGACTGCTTTTCAGCACTCTGAGTGGACACTTTACACAGTCCTTGGCTGTGTGATTTCCCAGAACGAGAGCGAGACCCATTACCGTCCCAAAGAAAGAGATGTTTTTCGGGGCTGCTTTTGATGAGCGGCCATTTGCATCAAAAAAGGCCTCAGTTTCCGACTGTAACTTGTGAACTGATCAAAAGGCCAAGCGATGTCTTAAAAGCTGAGCGGCTTTTCCCCTCTTTTGACATAAGAGAGGCTCTCCAGAGGCCCCCTTGCTGTTGTGGCCTTGGAGGTTAGCTAAACCAAGCTCTCAGACTGTACTGAACAGATCCGTGCGCTCCTCTTCACTGTGCCCCGTTTCAATGGAGAGGCTCAGTCACAGCGTATCGACGCCCCCTTTCACTAAAACACAATGAAAGCTACTTGTGTGCCTGCAATATGTGTATATGTGCGTTTCGGTGGTCATAATGTGTGTTCTGTGAGTGCATGTTGGAATGCTTTTGGAATAAAATGCCTGGAAGTTCAAGAATTAAACTTCAAGTAGCATAATTTGTGCCATGCAGAAAGTACATTCAAATTCTTACTACAAATCTGAGTTGTATGAGAAGAAATACAGTGAGGGTCTAAATATCTGAGACCAGATGCAAAAATGCTTTTATTTAGCAAAAGCATTTTTTTTAAAAAATATGATTATTAATATTGATAAAAAATAATAAACATAAAAAAATTATAACACAAATTATATTATCAGCATGACAGTTTAAGTGAAATGTTAACCTAAAAAATGTGATAACCTAGAAAAATGATTGAATTGATTGAGGATGTTTATCAAAGCAAAGATCTAACCTTCTGTACAAAGTGAGAATTGGTTGAAATGCGCAAAACTTGATTGTGTAAAACTTTTCATCTGAGATATATATATATGTTTTAAAAAAAAAACCTTCTGTTTATTTCAGTTTAAATAAAATTGTAAAAAAAATCTGTGTAGTTTTGAACCCCCCTATATTTCCTTGACCTGCGTCGCTTTCTTCTGTTTGTTCTGGTAAGGTATAAGTAATAGAGCACTTCCTTTTAAAAATAAACATCACAATTTAATTCATTCAAGAGCCATGTCAGTTTTAAAATCTAAATATTTGTAAAAACCTTTACAGATGTCATATTCATTTTGACCATATTCAGCATCGTAGGTTTTACACTTTGTGAAAGGGTTTACATATTTTTCGGTGACCATTATAAGCTAAGGGTCAGAATAAAGATGAGAACAGGTTGCATGTGATGTGTGTGTGTGTGTACACACGTGCAAATCTCTCCTGATCTGCACCCAGCTGCTTTCGCTTACAGGACATAGGGGTATAGGGGTCACAAGGTCACAGCATGACCTCATCAAATTAGCCCCAACCGAGCGAGGTGTTTAGCACGAGTTAACGTTCGTAATCTGAAGGGCATTAAATGCAAATGCAGCAACCATATGCCCACTTCAAACAGGCACCGCTCGCTGGTTTCCCACCATCTCCCCCCCAACCAGTATGTATTCATTGCCCAATCATTCACATGCCTGCCTGAGTGGGGGGGCTGTTAAAATGACAATGGTTTTCTCTCATACTGACCAGGTGCAAAACATTTCCATCCCTGCAGAGGGAAAGACTAGGAATGGCAAGGCATTTGATATCTGTTACACAAAGATTTGTGATCTAAATTGTGTTATTATATGTTTTCTTTCTCTGCTGCACTCCCATTATATATTTAATATCTGCTTATGAGTCAATGAGGTGATGCTCATTTTTGTTCTATCTATTAATTGATTCAAAAATGCATTAAAGTGCAATTCAAACATTGCAATGATTTGAATACAGGGTAAAAAAGTATAATTTAACATTTTATGATAAGGCAAGGAGGTTTCAGGTTGAAAAATGACAAATGGTGCTATTCCTCAAATGTATTGATATAACTGTAATATTTAGGAATTCATCATTTTTTAAACTAATGACCGAGTCTCAATCAGTGATTGAAATTAAATTTAAAAAAAAAATTATTTAAAATGTAAAAAATCGAATAACTTTCCAAATGGGTGTTAAACAATTTTTATTTATTTATTTATTTATTTTTACATTTTTGTCCTATCCTATTTATTCAACAATACGTTCAAGTGCAATTCATACATGGTTTTAATACAGAAATATATATAAAAAAAAATAGTAATAAGAATTTTTTTATGCCAAGACATTTTAGATTTTAGTTGTAAAATCGAATGTGGTGCAACTTCCTCAAAACTTATTGTATTTATAAATTCATTACACTTATAAATGTTTTTTGGTCTTTTTATTTATTTATTTATTATTGACAAGGAAATTGAACATTTTAAACTTAACACCTTTAAAATTCTAACAACTTTCCACATGTCTTCCACTAAAAGTTTTCCATTTTCTTAATCCTGGACACTCTTATATATCAATGACCAAAATATCCATGCATTGGAGTGCATTAGGGATGTTGATATAGTGAAATGAACTATTGGGGTCAAACCAAGCGAAGGAAGAAAACATTTACAAAATGCTTTGCTGCCCCACTTGATCTCTCATGAGACAGAGTGAGTGAGTAAGAGAGAGAGAGAGAGAGAGAGAGAGAGAGAGAGAGAGAGAGAGAGAGCTGCCAGGGTTGCTGATGATTATGGGTGTGAGGGCTGATTGTACACCCTGAGGGTGTGTTGCATGCTGGGACATATGGCAGCTCCTATGTGCTAATAAACACCTGTGCACAGAGTGAAACAGGGGAGACCCCCACTGGGCCTGAGGCCTTTAAAGCCACCTGTGCAGACCTCCACTATTTAAACTCACCATCTTTTTTCCCAACATCTCCTCTTGACTTTGTAATCTCTCTCAATCTTTTATCTTTTTTTTTTCTCAAATTCTTTAAAAATGCACATAGTTTTTTCTTAATTAAAAAGTAAATAAATTAACAGTGTGTTTTTTTTTAAAAGTATAAATAGTGTGTTAGTAGCCAATAAAGGCTGATGGCATTTACACAGGGCAGCCATGTTGAATCATGTCACATGATCAACTAAAAATACTACTCTCCTAATCTTAGTAACTTCCTTAGCATAAGAAACTTTGGTAACACTTTATTTTATGTTACTCATTTTTTATGTTACTCATGTTACCTAACCCTAAACCGAACCCTAATCCTAACCCTAACCATATAGTAAGTACATGTAGTTAATTAATATAACTCAGTACTTAAATGCAAAATTTAGAGTGTAACAAGGACACCTTAAAATAAAGTATAACCTAAACTTTGCTCACTTGAATAAATGAATCATAGTTGACTGTTAATAGCGAATTTCTACATTAGTAACCAAAAACAATTGCTTTTACATGAGCTCAATATGACTGGCATACCATAACATATGACAACAAAAAAATATGATAATTAAATTATGTAATTCAATTTAATTTAATTCACACTACAATTAAAAAAAAAAGAATACTTTTATTCAGCAATGATACATTAAACTGGTCAAAAGTGGAATTATTTAGATTTATAGATTAATACGTTTATTTAGCAAGCATACATTAAACTGGTCAAAAGTGGTATCAAGTACATTTATAATGATAGATTTATATATAAAAAGCACAGTTTTAACAAAAATATTACGCAGCACAACCATTTTAAACATTTGTTCATTTTTTAGCACCAAATCAACACATTACATGATTTCTGAAGGATTTTCAGATAAAATGGAAAATTGTTCTTTTAAATTGTTTTAATATTTCACTGTTTTCCTGTTTTTGATCAAATAAAAGCAGCCTCTGTGAGCTTAAGAGACATAATAATAATAATAATTAAACCCCAAATCTCAGAAGATTTCTACTTTTAACAGATATCTACTTATAGATTGCACAATCATTTTAGTGTGTGTGAGCTTATTGACTATATAAGCACCAAAATTTCTTCATGCAATGGAGAAAATTTAAGATGTGCACCATTAGAGCCGAATGCAATGTTAAAATGAGTAGTCTACCACCATGTAGTATTATTCTGGTGGCATTTGAATAAGGAATGTTTTCAGAGTGAAATTCAAGTGTTGGGTTAAGACGCACCTCCACTAGCTGGTCTGCACAGCTGCTGCTGAGTAGGAGGAGTGCAGGGCAAAAAGAGAGCATTGTGGGAGAGCTCCCCCCTGTCACTCAAAGCTCCTCTGATTAAATTTGTTTAAGCTGTAAAAGCACTTTGACAAGAGTAAGACTGTGTGCCTCATAACATATTCCAACTGCTAAACCTGAAAATTAGGGATGCTCTATCAGAGATTCCCAGAGAACAGTTTACTGCTTTGAAACCAAGAAAAAACAAATCTATTACTGATGGTAATATCTTTTAAAACTAATATTGCTGCTGCTTTTAATATAACCTCAGAAAAATATTTATTTCTCATTATTAATGACACACTTATGATCCATTATTGTTATGTTTTGGTATAAGATTATGTTGGTGAAATTCATGATCCCTTTAGGCCAGGACGGAGTGTAGTGGCCAGAAAGCACATGTTGGTATGTGTGTGAGATGTACACATGCTTTTATACCCACTTAAAGCTTTGGTTCCCTCAGATTATTAGATTCTTTACTGTGGGTCCAGTCTGCAAAACCACATAACAGAGGGTACTATATAGAAAATATGTGGGCCTTTATTCAGGGGGGGAATGCTTATATGCTATGAGTGATGTCCTGGTGCATTTTTCAACTCTGAGATGATGAGGGCTGATAATCAACCTGAAATAATTTATAGAATTTCATTTTCGAACATCTGCTCCTCATTAAAGGATTCGTGTGATGCACGGTGACCTCTGTGGACATTCTGTGTAATCTAATGAAGATTTGAACATGCACATGTGAATTTGTGTTAGTGAATATTAAATATTCTTTTAAAGACATTCTCCATTATTATTATTGAGTTTCTGGCATTATATTTACAAAATACAATTTACTCTATTTATTTGAAGTATTTAGTATTTGGACTGAAATAACACTGAATCCTAATTTTACACAAAAGCTTTATGATTTGAAATCCAACATTTCATAATTTTATCCATGTTAATCAAAAGGGGCTATAAATGATTTAATGGGGAAATAATAAATAAAAATCACATCAAGACTAACTAAAGAATGAATTAGATAGACATTTGTGAAAAGTTATAGTTATAGTGGTGTGTGTGTATTGAGAGAGATAATAATAATAGAAAAATAGTTTTATTTTTTTATTATTTTTTTATATTCAAACCAATAATCTATGGTGGTGTAAAATGTGTAAAATGTAATTTTATCCATGTTAATCAAAAGGGGCTATAAATGATTTAATGGGGAAAAATAAATAAAAATCACATCAAGACTAACTAAAGAATGAATTTGATAGACATTTGTGAAAAGTTATAGTTATAGTGGTGTGTGTGTATAGAGAGAGATAATAATAATAGAGAAATAGTTTTATTTTTTTATTTTATTTTTTATATTCAAACCAATAATCTACATTAACAATACAAAAAAGCTGTTTTTTTCAGATTTTTCTTTATTAGAAGGGTTATCATTTTAAAGAATAATTAAATAAATATACTAGGGCTGTCAAATGATTATTCACGATTAATCACATCCAAAATAAAAGTTTTTGTTTACATAATATATTCGTGTATGCTGTGTATATTTTATTATGTATATATAATTACAAACACATGCATGTATACATTTAAGAAATATATGTTATGTTTATATATTAAATATATTTATATATAATATAAAATATAAGAATATAAATATATAAATGTATACATGTAAATATTTTCAAAATATTTACTGTATGTGTATGTATTTTATATATTCACATAAAAAACTTTTATTTTGGATGCGATTAATCGCGATTAATCATTTGACAGCACTAAAATATACCATTTATACCACACAGATATCGGTATTCAACTGTATTGTTCTTATTTTGTCAGACAATTAAATATTCACATATATCTATGATTTTCTGATTGCATGGACTTTCCTAATATTAAAATAGAATTGAAATAAAAAGAAACAACTTTTATGGTAATAGTTCAATTTGCAATAGATCGCATCATTTATCACTTACCACTTCTTCAAAGGTGAAACATGTCTTGTGTTGTTTTCTTGTTTGTTATGGTGTCACAATCACAAATCTGAGATTTAGTTACCTTACGCAGACGGGATTCTCAACATCGCGTCAGAGCAATTCTCTGTTCCGCCATTTATGTGAAGACTAACATTAGACTACCCAGCTTTAATCCTTTTCCTGAGCCTCTGTCCTAAACAAGGGCCTTTTGACCCATTCATTGAGGCTCTGCCCTTTGATATTGAGGACTGGTTGTAGAGGAGCGCAGCCCCTTTTGCAATGTCTTAATAAGTAGCTTCAAACATAAAGGTATGGAGATCTGCTCTTGAAGGTGAAGGGTTAGCATTGCTAGGGCATGAGATCAAGCACTAGTTTATCCCAGCAGGGAAGTGAAAAGCAGAGCCACTTCAGATACTAACTGCCCGGACAATGGCGATCGGGTCGAACAGCGTTTGGATGAAGTGGTGCCCCTTTCACATCTGCAACAAGTGACAAAAGAGGCAGAATGAGAGACTAACCTGCTGTTTAGATAAATAAAGCTACTCTATCAGCTCTCATAATTGCTCCGGCCCCCTTCTCCTCTTCAGAGTCCCAGCACCCCTATTGTCCAGCGGCGAGTGCTGCATGGCCCCCTCAGATCCTCCTAATTGCTGACAGATTTGATTTCTCAGTGACGGCGGGAGCTCTGTTCGTGGCCTTTACATCCAGTAATTTTCTTTCTCTTCTCCCCCTCGTTCTCCCCTTCCCCTTCCTTCTTCACTCTGCAGTCCGTCCTGCCCCCACTCTTCTCCCAAAACGGAATTCCCCTCTCCCCGTTCCGAACCCCCTTTTAATGGTTTCCTTCTATGTTAATAAATCCTCGCCATTTAAATCACATTTAGAGATGTTTTGAATAACTGATTCCAATTACCCCATGCCCCTCTCGCAGAGGAAAGCAGCGCGAGTCTCGGTGCGAGACCGAGCTGCAGTTGGAAAGTGGGAAAAAGTACAGGGTTGAAATTGAAAGAGAGCCCCTCGAGTCTCTCAATAGTCCATGAGCGCATTCTGCAGAAGTTTGCCGGAGCCTTCTGAATCACAGAATCACTAGGATTTTTTTTTTTTTTTTTTTTTTTAAATTGACTCTCCTCTTGAATATTTTCCGATCAGGGGGATTAAAATGATACAATTGTGCTTCACAATAATTTGATGATAGATATAATTATAATAAAATGCTAATTATTTTTATTTTTAACTTTTTTATTTTAAATTAATTTTTAAATTCTAAAGTAATTTCAAAATATGATATATAATTTATAATTTAATGTAAATTAATATAATTTGAAACTATAAATATTTCTAGATAATAGTTAAATGCTTCAATGACATGAAAGAAAAATACACATTTCACATTCATGTAGCCATACAAGTTTGTGTTTACATAATATATATGTGTGTGTGTATTGTGTGTATATACATATATTATATATATATATATA
This sequence comes from Cyprinus carpio, assembly GCF_018340385.1. Lineage (NCBI taxonomy): Eukaryota > Metazoa > Chordata > Actinopteri > Cypriniformes > Cyprinidae > Cyprinus > Cyprinus carpio. The sequence goes on along the minus strand of NC_056609.1, from coordinate 14,214,842 downwards.
TATATATACAAATATGCATGTATATATTTAAGAAATGTTCATATTTATGATTTATATTATACATTATCATCAATATAAATGATTAATTTCTTTAATAAATACATGTATGTGTGTGTATTTATATATACATATAAATATACACAATACACACACACACACATACACACACACACACACACACACACACACACACACACACACACACACACACACACACACATATTATGCAAACACAAAATTTAATTTGGATGCTATTAATTGCTGTGACAGCATTAATATGTATATATACATATGGGATATAACATGTTCTTGTTTACCAAAATGTGAAATCACTTTTTTTTTTTTTATACGTACTTTCATATATTATACTGTTACCATAAAGAATCACGAGTAGGTGCTCCACAATATTGCAGAATGTGACTCACAAAGCTTTTTCAAAACACGAAGCAATTTTAACTCTGTAAATGTGGTTTAAGCATGAATGAAGGGGCCATTCAAAAGCAACAAACCTATTAATGCAGCTCCATTAAAATATGTACAAAGCCTCAAGCATAAAATCAAAAAGAAGTCTAAACAAACAAATATGCTGCAGTACAAAGTTATTTACAGCTAGAAAGCCACTTTTCCCCACTAATAAAAGTCCTCAACACACGTAAACACACAAACCCAAGTCTCATTCCCCTCAGGAAAGCTAGAGGGCCCACTTGAAAAAAAAAGAACAGGCGCCAGAGCACAGCTCCCACAATCACTCCAGCAAACATTAAAAAGCTAATTATCCCGGGAACAAAAGTGCCATTTTATTTTCACTTAACACAATTAGTCATAAACTGCATTTTGAGTTGTTAATCCAAGCCAGCTCCCATTCTCTGCCAATTATTCATAGTTGCATATTCATGCCGACCGTATTCAAAGTTTCAAAGCAAATGTATTTTTTTATGCGGTTGTGTGAGCGTTAATCACCCCACCCACACATTGCATGGATTAGCCATTTAGATAGGAGGCAGTATCAAACCCGAATGCAGCTCCGCCAAGTGCTTCCTTTAATGTATATAGTGTTTATTCTCTTACACTGGTAAGTGGCTAGGTGCTATGTTCTCTGTCGAAATCATTCTAATCCACTCTCAGAGTGGGTGGAATAATTAAATGATTAGCAAAATATAGAAATATTTAATGCGTCTTGTCTTTTATTCACCGAGAATCAATGCAGCCCATTGAAGTGTCATAGGAGCTTGAATGCTCAAAATCAAATTGGCTTGACATTCAGTTTCGAATGCTTGAAACTAATTCAAATGAACTCTGTCAACACGTGACCCTAACAGCCGCTGACTTTTCATTACCGTCGTGAGATTTACACACACGTGTAATTGACCTATGCTCTTTGTTTGTCCTCCTCAAAAATATTTTATCCTATTGAAATTGATGTTCTGTAAAGAAAAGTGAAAAATCACTTGTTTGGAGGTTTGATAATACAATATTAAAATTACTGCCCCTCCGTCTCTGACTTCTAGTTCAGAAGCTTCACCTCTGAAGGTCATGAACCTCAATGTGTCAGTCAAGCACGTCTTAGGAGGAGCATAATGTCATCTTGGTAACCTTTAGTGTTAAGATATCATTTTTTTATGGAAAGGCCTCTCTGATGAGCGATGCCCTTTGTTCATCCAGCAAATATACAAATAATTATGTGGCTTGTAATACAAAGACTTTCACTGTTGTAGCCTTCCAATTTGTTTGTAGACTATATGACAAGTAAAAAAAAGTAGATGATCTGCAGGCCACGTTCATGATAAGGTACAGAGAATAGTAGGTGTACAAAAACATCAAACATGAAGCCGAAAGCGTAACATCTGGATAGTGCATTAGCGGTCTGGTCAGATATAAGTGATTTTTTGGTAAGGTGACTAACGCGTCTTGTGCAGCGCAGGATGAAGAGTGATGGTGACAGTAAAGCAGTCCTGTGTCTCGCTGACCCTCCTGTGCTAGCACTCCTGGGACACCTGGGAAGAGTTTTTAACAATACCCATGACAGCTACGCTCTACACAGAGGAGTTATTTAAAACATTTTCACTGCAGCATTTCATTTTAGTATGCAAGTCCAGACTTATAAAATATACTCAGTACATGATAATATAAATACAGTAATGTAAAATGTAATACAGAAATCAAACACACACACACACACACACACACACACACACACACACACACACACACACACACACACACATTAAATGTATGTTAAAAAAGTTATTTAAATAGATATTTTTTACGTTAAATGTCATATTTACAATAATTATGTAAAAATCAAGTAATAATGTAAACATATTTACAAAACAATCTGTAAATTTGTTTAATCAAAAATAAAAAAGATAATAATAATAATAATTTTCCACAAGCTGATGTAAATACTGATATATAAGAAGGTGTTATACACAAAGCACAATTATTGTAACACATGAAAAGGAAAGATAATGCAATAAATATGAATTAAACAACATGATTTGTAACAGAAAGCTCAATATACATAACTGACAACAAAAACAGTTAGAAAACACATGTAAACAAAATACCATCAAATGTGAAGTGTCACACAGGAGGTTCTGGGAATGTCATTTTACTCTTTTCACTGTAGATTATAAAACGACTTGTTCTTTTTCACTTCCACAAACTTTACATGCAATGTATCTGTATGTTACTGTAAATCTAGAATGTAACTGTAAAATTACATGAAATGAAAGGTTAGATCTACATATTAGTAAGAAAATTTACTGTTAACCATTTTACAGGTTTATGCCGTATAGCATTTTTATGTCTTTTACAGTTAAAATTACAATAATTGTTTCTGTGTGTGTGTGTGTGTGTGTGTGTGTGTGTGTGTGTGTACATACAAACATACATACATAAATATTGTTATTTATTATCTTATTTAATTTTATGTAACCTTTCTTTTCTGTTCTTTACATGCATGGTCCAGATGGATCAGCAAAACTTGATTTATGAGTACATGGCTCTTACAGGTACTTGCAACACCATTTGCGGTATTAAGCAACCATAAATAGCTCTGGCTCTGCCAATGGGTTTGTACAGTGCTAGCCTCGTAACTGTCTAGTGTGGACACCAGTCCCAAAACATTTGAAAATAATTTCTAAGCTAGACAAAAGTGTGTCAAGACCCCTAGATGACTTCATCACAGCTGCAGAGTGAAGATGTGTGAGTGTGTGTACAGTAGTTTTGTACGGCGCTCTCTTCTGCCTCAGGGATTAGATGAGTGTGCTGTTCTAGCTGGAGCAGAACTTCACCCGATGTGCCTGTCTGCCTCTAGTCAACAACATAGCTGTTTGCCTCCACTCTCACCATGCTATCTGACAAAGGTAACGGAAAAGGCATATTCAATGATAATTGTTATGAATTATTAATTGTTTTGTTTCTTAAGTATCTAACTATCTTTTGTGTGAACTATGTGTTAAAATAGACTTGCTCAAAGATGCCATTTTTCAAAAAGTACATATTCTAAATTATTAAAATATTATTTTTGAAGTAATACTTTTGTGATAATTATTTTGTTTTTTAAAAGGCCATTGACTGTAATAATCATTGACATTGATAATATTTGTTGCTTTAAAAAGCCACTTGATCACTTAAATTAGTTTGGATATTTATGACTCAAAATAAAACAAAACTGGTATATTATACTATCACAAATATATAATCAGTATGTTTTACCTAAAGAAAAATAAATACAAAATGCAATTTTTTAATTTGTCCATTGAATTGAACATAAATTATAATTTCTCATTCGCATTCCCTAAAATATAGCTTTCTTTTATACAATCGAATTTGCACAAATATATGAGATATCCAGTCAGTTGTGTATTGAAACTACTCCTACCCACAATGCAACAATATATCAGTTATGATATCGCTTGTACATGGCAGGTCGAGACAACCTTTATCGGCTGAACGCGTCCTTGTGGGAGAGAGAAGACCTTCACCACAATGCTAACCTTTGGCACCAGGTGCACACAAAGGGCATCAATTTAGCTAAATGTTACCAATAAAAAGAGATGTATCTACTTATCTTATATTTTACAAAAGGAACTGCGCTGACATTAGCAGCTTAGATAATATTTGATGGATAAATATCATTCTGTTCTACATGCAGGCATGTGTTGCACCAAATGAAGGCTGTCTGTAAAATTGTGAAGCAGTGAAGCGTATATTTTCTAAAGAATCACTAGTAAGTAAGTATGTATTATTATTAACAATTTAATTTTATCATTATTATAAGATGACTTTTATATAATTTCAATATGCAAACTATAAACTCTTGATATGCAAATATGGTTAAATCTCTGATAGAAGGAAGCTTTCTTTGTCAGTGGTAAACAAAAATGAATCATATATTATTCTGTATTTAATGCATTTTTACACCAGTGTGGTGAAGAGTACAAAACCTGTACATTACTTAATCTATAGGCTGAGTGTGTTGTTTATCACTTGTGCATTCAAATACAATACAATGTAAAGTGTGTTTTATTGTGCAATTTCTGTTTAATTGACATGTGCTGATTACTGTAATTGCATCATGCGTTTGTCTGTGTTTAGGTTTTATAAAGCTGCTGACAGAATCCTGTCCATATGCATTCAATAATAAATCTTTGCACATTTTCACAAATATCTTTAAGAATGTGATTGATTTGTTTAAACAGATTGAGAAAAGCCTCGTCTTGTGGTTAGATTTTGCTTATTTGGTGAGGCTTTCAATGTGGGTGTCTTTTCTTTGTGTATGTGATTAACCGCATGGAGTTTGATTTATATACTGTATATGCAATGTGTTTATTTAATTTATTCTAATATGCTGCTCAATATGAGCTATTTTCAAGCATCTTAAATAGATAAGGCTTTATCACTGAGGGAAGACATGAAAACAGCACGCCGTTTAGTGCGGAGTTGAGCTTCCCAGTGACTGCTAATAGGCTTTCACTAGAGCGCTTTAGCACTTTGAAGCCGAGGAGACTTAATGATCCCACAGAGTGTATTTCCATGCAGGGTAAAGCTGTTTCTCACACATTTTTTGAACTCATCATTACTTTAGATGTATAGCCTCTTTCCCCGTAACACTTCTCCTGCATGTAATACAGCTTAAATATGTCCCTGGTATGCAAATAACACAGGCTCTTATACTCCTACATGGAAAAATGGAATGCCGCAACAGCTTTTTCTCCATTTCTCCTACTTCAGGCTATAAGCAAAACTGTGGAATAATAATTTCAAATTCTGAGAGCAAAAAGGTTTCACTGCCTACCTCAAAGACAGCTGTATGTTTGCTCATGCTGTATTATATTTTGGGGAAAGAAAGTTACACACACACACACACACACACACACACACGTATATTTTTCATTATATATACGTAACACACACACAAAACAGCTAAAATACAGCTAATACTGTTACACACATTAAACATGTTCATTGTTTGTTGACAGTCTTTATATTTATATAACATTACAAATACACACACATAGACAGACAGACAAACAAACGATAGATCAATAGATAGTATGAAGATTAAGTATGAATGAGGTTTGTATGAGTATGAATTGAGATAACAATAACTTGAGGTAACAATAACAGTTTTATTTTTACATTCTACATTAAATAACTGATCATTTGAGTATGAGTGTTGTTTAGACATTCAATAATTACAGTAAAGTTATATATATATATATATATATATATATATATATATATATATATATATATATATATATATATATATATATATATATATATATATATATATATATTACTTTTTTTATTTGTTTTTTTCCTTCAATAAAAACTCTGTATATTTAAAAATAAAAGCTTTTGTGGAACACGTGACTGTCCTGCATCATGTCCTGTTCCCATTCCTCTTTTCTGTTCCCTAGTTTCTCGTCTTGAAAAAAACAAAAACAAAAAAACACAGATAGACCAGTCGAATAATGCTGTAAAATGCTCAACATTTACAAAATTGCAAAAACTTCTCAGAAAGCCCAAATTAGTTTTAATAAAATGATAAAAGGACCATAACACTTAAAAGCCTTACTGAAGTATTTTATGGTAGTATAATAGTGTTCTAGAAATAAAATGATATATTATATGTGTGTATGTCTGAGACAAAACAAGCATCAAAAACAAACACATTAAGCTGAAATCTCACTTGAAGACAGAGATGATGCATAGTAAAATTCCAGCGGAATCTGACATGTCAGTTTCTGTAGGGGAGATGTCTGATCTTCAGTTGCCCAGCACACGTTATCAGATGTTAGAATTAGTGACATGCTATAGCTTAACTCATCAAGCACAGACAGAGAGATCTTACTGAGAGATAAACCTGGCTCTTCTGTTAATGGACAGATCTTTGATATGGACTTGACACGTTTTCTTTCATCAAGTGTGAAACAGAGATAGGTTTGCTCTTTTTACAGTTACTCAAATGGAAGTCTATTAAGTATCAGAGCACAAATGCAGAATGTGGTCGTAGATGAGTAATTCATTAACTGAATAACAACAATTAAATTTCTTTGTCTGCAAGGCATACATACAGTTCAATCAATTCATTAATCAGATGTTACTTGTCATGCAGTTCTACTTTCAGTACATCCCTTACAATGACTTCTGGATGTTATTTTAATATAATTGTCGATAAAACCAATAGTTATTTGCCCATAATATTCTAGTTTTTTATATTTCAGAAAGCCCCTGTGCACTTTAGCGCACAACACCTTCAAAGCCTTTCTCCTTCATCTATTCCCAAATTATTTCTGGGAGCGCATTAGCATGTGTCTGAACTATGGCACTGCATACCTCCCCATCACTCTAATATATACATACACACAAGGGGGAAAGAGGGGCCGCGGGGCACACACATGTGGGTCTTTTCTCTCTCTCTTTTTCTTTACTATCTCGGTCTCTCAGGCTGGGGCACAGGGGACTTCTCTTAAACTCCAGCAGGAGGGACACCTGTTCACTCGGCCCCTGAAGACATGAGCTCAGTATTGCTCTGTCAATCTCTCAGCATCCTGGCTGTTGAACACATGGCAGCGGCTAACCATTCACTGACTCATTGAGAATGGAATGACTGGGTAAAAACACGAGACGTTTAGACATGCTTTACAATCGAAAAGATTCTGTAGTGCAAAAGACCAGTTTGAAACGAGAGGGAAGTGTTTTTCATATAACTTAAAAATGTGTTTCATGTGGTAACAAGTAAATTGAATGGGTTTAAATTGAGTCTAAAATGTTTAATCTGACTAAATTAACTTGGCAAATTAGTTTACAGTAGTTCAGCAGTTAATGGATTCGACTGAGTAGAAAAATATCCTTGAGGTAACAAGTGAAGGTTACTACTTTTTTCTTTCTTTTTTCCCCTTTTTAATTCCACATTAAATGATACATATATAAAAATATCAGTTAATGTGGATTTTTTTTTAAACCAAAAAGGAAAAAATAGTCATCTTTACTTGTTACCTCAGGGATATATTTAATTAAAAATTAATATAAATTCATATAAAATTAAAACCTTTGATGGAGTGTTCTGTTCCCATTCCCCCTTCTCTCCCCCAGTTTCTTGTCTTGAAATGAAAAAAAGTCCATAAATCAAATAAAACTATGGTAAACTCCCAACAATTACAAAATCACTTCTCGGAAAGCCAAAATTAGTTTTGATAAAATGATAAGAATATCATAACATCTAAAAACCAACCTTATTAGTGTTCTTTCCAAATTTCCCAATAATATTATGAAATGCAATGCCATTTGAGGATTTCGACATGATGATCCCTGACTGCAAATGATTTGCTTTGGAGAGAAGAGCTTTATGAAGACTTCAGCTGAATTACAGCAGAAGGACACAGGGGATTCTATTGCTAATTTAATGTAATATGAATTGCACAGCAGAAACAGACCATTCAAATTAATGCAACATCTGAGTAGCGCAAAGTGGGTGTACCTCATTTGCTATAATTGCATGCATTTGCCTCCATAATTCCCTGAATTGGTCATGCCATTTGTGGATCCAGCTGTTTTAATCACTCTCATTTGTTTAATTTGTTTGTCATATCCCTGGTCTGCACATCCTCTTATGCATACAGAACAGTGCTGAAAAGCAGCACTCGATTCATGCAGTGGAATGCAGATGGAATACACTTTGGCAAATGCTATAACTTGTTTACTTCATCGTGTTTACCTTACAACACACTGACTGTATGTTTACCTTTGCAAATGACTTGCTTGCCAGTTCACAATGCTCCGCTTCGTTAAATAAGCACTACTCGGCTGTATCATTCCAGTAGCAGTTTTGTGCTTCTCTGTGAAAATTCCAAAAAATGACTTAATGTTTTATTTTGTTGTTCCATTTACTGTCATTTGATTGTAATCATAAAATATATGGTAACCTCAATATCCTCTTGTGATTATTCAGACATATGAATGCACACAAAACACACACACACACACACACACATATGGACAGTTGCATCATGAAGACAATTTGTGCTGACACAAATAAGATAAGATAAGAGAAATGTGTTCTCATAAAACATCTTAATGTTACTTGTGACATTGTAAAAAAAAAAAATCAAACCCATCACCATTTATGATTTGACCTCAGAGGTATTCTCGATGCTAAAAGTGCAACTTCCTAACTTCTGTGACAGTTGGCTATGAAGGGTTGAGAGGTTATAGCCTTTAGTGATACTCAAATAAACACTCTTGAAGTATTGTTCCACAAAATGGACCTTTCGGCAGCCGCACGCCCCCAACAATTTCTACTCCAGCCGTCGCAAGCAACATGCACATCTGCAGATCTATATATCACCGTGCATTGCACACCCCAACATTCCACAGAGCGCAGCGCCGACAGTGATTTGTGCTCTTCTCTCCTACTTTTTTTAATTATTACATTTTCATCTGTAATCTGAATGTCCTCTTGACTAAAAGCACAGCTTAAAAAAAAACACTTAAAAGTGTTTAATAAATGTAAAACAACCTATATAGTGTTGAAGAAAGGGGTCTAAAGCAGAACCAGCTGTCTGACCGTGGCAAGAGACCTTACAGAGGATTCGGGCCCATAAAGATGATGCCTAATACAGGCCAACACGTGGGCCTTACTGATATGCAATACAGGGTCCTGTTGTATATTGGACAGTTTATGGGCTACAACATCATTCCTCTGGAAAAGTGGACTGAGGCCATACGTTACTCTAGGCTTATTTATGACTTGATGGATTTTTTTCCCTTTATATACTCTATCAGATGAGAACAATAAAAGGAAGCAGGTGAGGTTGGAATGTAGAGCCTTTCATGTTTTTATCCCACTCCAGAGGCACACGGGCGTATTATGGTCTTAGAAGGTAATACATGAAAGTGTCTAACAAATTGTCAAATTAAGGATTGGTGTCATGACCCCTGGTGGTGTCTCTTTACAGCCATGAGCCTCTTCCACCCCATGAGATTCTTTAGAACTGAACAGTGCAAAATTGAGAGCTAAATTTATGGATTGGAGAGGAAAAAACTTTATTCTTTCCTATATCTGTCTTTATTTTGTCTCTGCCAGTGAAAATAATTCCAAACAAAGCCACAACAGAACTGGAGTAACATACAATAGTGGTGTTTTTGATTATGACTACTATTATCTTTGGCATTTATTCAGATAGGATAATTAGAAAGCTGACAAGAAGTAAAGTACGTATGGGATTGGAAGGGATCACAAGCGGAGGTTCGAAGTCAGGGTGAATTGAAGCGCAATAACATTCTTAAAAATAAAGGTTCTTAACTGGCATCTATGGGTTAATGAAGAACCTTTAACATCCATGGGACCTTTTTCATTGCACAAAAGGTTTATTCAAACAGGTTTTTTCACAGTAAGAAAAAACGTTTTTATTAAGAGCTTTTCACTGATATATCTTTGGGGAGGCCAAAATTGTCCTGTCATGGCATTGCTGAGAAAACACCCTTTTGGAAGCTTTATTTTCAAGAGTGTTGGCTGCATGTGGAAGCACTTCCCACAAGACAATGTTGCAGTGTTTTATTTCTGAATGAGTAAATGATTCAGTGGCTCATTCATAAAGACAGTCACTCCTTGCATTCCTGAATAAATCTGTGTTTTTGAAAGAATTGGTTGAGTGAATAATTTAATGACACTCATAATCACAGTATCTTTAGTTCTTGAATGAATTAGCATTTTTGAACAAATAATTTCAGTGAATGATTCAATTGGCTCACTCGTTATAAAGATTTATCGCCACCTACTGGCATAACAATGTAACCTGCAGAAAGAGTAGCTGAAAAAAAGTCCACCACTAATATACAGACAGTCTGTCTGCAGTGCGTAAAAATAAACTGCAGAGTGATACAAACAAGGAACAACTATATAAATACATAAATTAAACATTGTTTCATTGGTCCGTGAAAGGACCATACAGCTATCTTCAGGGAGATTCTTCCGCTCTGGTTCCTCAGCTGTTTCCTGGTGTTTGCATTGAGGCTTAACTTGAAATGGCACATAGAAGGGCCCCTTCTCAGTTTAAGCTGTCTTAAATGCATTTTATATGACCTAATATTTCACCACACCAGGCCCATTTTCATCCTGAGATACACTCCAGATAAGAGTTATAATCTATGTGTGACGAATGTGCCAGACTCATGCCTCTGACTCTGGTATGTACACAACACTCTGCGGTTATGGCAGGCTGATGGGGATAAGGAGAGAGAAAGAGAATAAAATGAAAGAGCAGGTGTGTTTGGTTAAGATGTACCTGACAACTGGGATGACACACATGTCTGTACTCATTTAAATGAATCTCTTATCAGTACCTCAACGTCCCCACTCAAGAAACATTGACAGACGGTATGTTAACATGTTTGGTTGGTTTAGTTTTGTCAAGAGCCTCCAATAGACATTTATTGACTTTATTGAGTGGACATTATAAGAATCCCAGATAAATCTTCCTCTACATTTTATTTGTTTTCCACAATTTATGCAGCTTTGGTTAAATTGGATTCTCTGTTTCCATTTTGAAGTAATTAATCTTCTGATGCATTAATTATATATAGGCTATAATTATATATTTTTCCATTATGTTAGGCTATGTGACCCTGAACCACAAAACCAGTCATAAGGGTAATTTTTTTTTTTTAAATTGAGATTTATCATATCATAGTTTGAAGGCTGAATAAATAAGATTTCCATTAATGTATAGTTTGTAAGGATAGGACAATATTTAGCTGAGATACAACCATTTGAAAATCTGGGATCTGAGGGTGCAAAAAAATCAAAATATTGAGAAAATCACCTTTAAAGTTGTCCAAATGTAGTTCTTAGCAATGCATATTACTAATCAAAAATTTGATTTTGATATATTTACAGTAGGAAATTTACAAAATATCTTCATGGAACATGATCTTTACTTAATAATGATTTTTGGCAAAAAAAGAAAAATCAATAAAAAATACCCATACATTTTATATTACTGATGATTGACCTGCTAATAAAAATAAAAACTAATAGGTTTTGTGCTCCAGGGTCACAAAGGCTATATTTAATACAGCCTTTTTTTCATTCTTGATGAAAAATTACTGATTCTGATGTCATTACTGATGATTGACCTGCTAATAAAAATAAAAACTAATACTAATAATTAATAAATACATCATTTAATATAAACATCAATCAAATTAAAAAAATATCCAATTTATAAAAAAAATTTTTTTTTTATAATTTAAGGTTACTCGTGTTTTATAATTAAGTGTTATGGTTTCATTTGACCCATTTTTTAGTATTCAAAATAGCAATACAATGTTTTACAAACAGGTTGTTTATTACTTTCCCGAGGATTTTTTATTTTTTATTTTTTCTCGACAAAACTAACACCAAAAGGGAAACGAACTGCTCAAACTCTCATAAGCCTCGCAGTCATTCGAATCCCAGGAACAGCGCCAGGCGCGCGCCGACCAAATCCTGTGTTTCCACAGCAACAGAGGAGGAGTTTGCACTTCGACCCGTGACCACATCGGCGGAAATGAGGAACTAGGAAGTCGACTGCAGGGCTGATGTGGGAAACCACACATTTGTTTAAGATGATTTAGTGTCGCTTACAGCAACTTATTAATTTCCATTCACCACAGATACCGATTGGCATAAGCGGTCATCCCACATGCAGCGGCGACGCTAGCTTGTTCGAGAAAGATGCGTCAGAGGTAAATATCAGAGGTTTGAGCTGTATGACTGGTTGACAGCAGCAGTAACTGTGGCTAATGAAGCCAGCAGAGGAGCTTCTGTAATTGAATTAAATAAGGGAAGACCGCGGAGGTTTTTTTTTTTCCTCATTAAATACTGGTTGAGTTTAACCCATGACCACCCTTCTGAGGTTAAAGTCAAATTTGTCAATCTCGGTGTTTTGAGATATAAAAGATTTACAGAGCAAAATAAATGAAATGAGATAAATAACAATAATCCTTATTAACAACAACAATATAATAATAATAGCAGCCTAGTAACATTTTATGTTTCGGTTATGAATTGAATGTTAAATGATAAAACTGGTGTTTATTTGAATCAACTATACAGTAAGTTATAAGCCTCGCACGTTTTCATACATAAAAAAAAAAATAGTGCGACGTTGTATAAGCTACATGGATAATTTTCTATAAAAACAGTGTTTTTATATGTTTACCATTTTTAATTAAATATTTCAAAATTAAATTAGGGTTATTGGACATAGTTATTGTTTTGGACAATTTGATTACCACAATAAATTCATGGACATTTTTATAACGTTTCCAAATTAAGTTACAGTCCATCCTAAGCAGTGTAGGTTGTAACATACAGCAATAAATGTACTTGACATGAATTTATGGTTTACTATTTTTTTGTTAAACTATTTTTTAATTTTCAACAAATACATATGTGATTAATATACAAGTAAGTTTTAGATACATATAGCAAAAAAAAAAAAAAAAAAAAAAAAAACAGACTCCTTGGTTACCATTTTAGGTTACAATTTAGGTTACAATTGTTATTTCTGTGTTATTTGGTATATGAATTTGTTTTACTGTTATTTTTCTGAGGCTGTTTTTTTCTCCTTTGGTTTAGGTGACCTAAATTGGAGCAGGGTGAATGTGTGGGGTGTTTGCGGAGTGTAACGACATCATTACCTGTTCTGTTAATCGATGCAACTTTTGTAATGACATGATGTTCTTTCCATGCTGCTAAACAACTTTTGATTTTTATCTACTCTTGGTCACTCATTTCCTGTGATTAGAAGCTAAACACAATGCCACAGCCAAATTGAAGTAATACACTTATCATTTCACACACACCAAAATCCATCATTTTACACCTGAAGTCATCATGTCATTGGGCGAACAGTCACAGAAGTGGTTTCCAACTCACGTCCAAGCCACTGTTCTTCAAGCCTCAGACCTGCAACCAAAGGGCAAGAATGGCACCAACGATGCCTACACCATCATCCAGCTGGGCAAAGAAAAGTACTCCACATCAGTGGCGGAGAAGACCCTCAGCCCGGTGTGGAGGGAAGAGGCTTCATTTGAACTGCCAGGGCTGCTGATGGAGAGCAATCCAGAGGTGTATGAGCTGTGCCTCACAGTCATGCACAGGTCCCTGGTTGGATTGGATAAGTTTCTGGGCCAAAAAATCATCAACTTAAATGAGATTTTTGACAACAAGGAACGGAGGAAAACTGAGTGAGTTAACTATTTAATTCATTTTTGATGCCCGATCTTTTAAAGATCTATCAAAAGTCTAGTAGAACAATACAAAAGAAGCATTCTTTCGAATAAGCAGAAGTGAAATTTAAAAGAGGAGCCAAACACTAAATGTCTTCTCATTTGGTGTTACGGTTAAGAAATTTTGTTTAAATTGTATTTATGCAGTCTTCAAGATTCTTTGAAATCACGGGCCTTTCTTCTCTCTCTCTCTCTCTCTCTCTCTCTCTCTCCCTCTCCCTTTCTTTTCTTTTTAACAAAATGTTTTGATTATTTAAGGGTAGATCTCAAAGTCTTGATCTGACATATCATCCTACATAGACCCCTGTGTTTAATGCTTGTCAGCATTTTGAAGCCAAGTCAATTAATAGTACTCAACATATAACATGATGGGAGGTTTTGAATGACTTGGGCTATTAGTGATGCAGTTTCATTTGAAGTAATCCTTTGACGTAACCCTGTCTTTGTTTTTAAAACCTGTCATCTGAGTTTTAAATGTCTGTGGACATGCCATTGCTGTGCATAACTATAGAAGGGCAGCCATCTCATGCAGGCCAGTTTGTTCTGGTATGAAACTCAGATAAAGGCCTTTTGACTCCATGCAGTTTGAGTCACAATCCCGTGGCAGATGAACAGGTCTAGTGAGGATGATTATCATGTGTGCTATTATATTTTCCTCTCTGTTTGTCAGGCCCTGGTGACTAACAGGAGTGTTGCCTTAGAGGAAATCTTCTGACTTCCTCTAATATTATTGTCAGATGTAACAGAGACTACTTTCTGAAACTAAATGTCAAGACTAATTCATAAGACTGCTTCATAAGAGAGACAATATTTCCTGATTTCACTTTTTTGGGCATGTACGGACTAGCGTGGCTATTTGAGTATTATGAGAGAAACGAGTATGGCTGGTTGCAGTAGAAAGGCCAGTGCCAATGTCTTACATACCTGGCGTTAATGAATGTGGTAAATGACAGAAATCAATTACAAAAATGCCGTTTTTAAGAATACTGCAGTTTGCTTTTTATTTACATGTAAGTAGGTTTTACACTGGAGATCCTCTCCTGTAAATCACAATTGATACAATATCAGTTATAGGCTGATATTGGATGTATAGTCTATTTCACTGTGCATAATTATCGGCTTATTGGTATTTAGACTATTATTATCGATGCTTCCTTACTTTTCCTCCAAGCTTCTAATCATTGGCAATATGTCACAATCAGTGCAAGGATTATTTATTCAGCAATCCTGTGATATCACACCCTTGGGAGGAAGTTATGTACTGTAACCGATTTCTAACATCACTGTTGACACTCGTGACACAAATCACTCTTCCGACCTCGCATCCCCTGGAAAGACTAAGTGTTAGCAGTCCCCATTGACTCTGTTCATGCAAGGGTTTCCTCTAACTGACGCAAGGGTACAAGAGTCCGTTTCGACATTGGAGTCGACAGGCCCTAATTATCGCACACCTGTGTTTGTTGATTGTACGGCGGTTCCCAGCGGCCCTCGCAGAGTGGGAGTATTGTGGTTCCAGGCAGAGGAAGATTTATCTTGGCCTTGACTCCCATGTGAAGAACAAGGGCTGGCTGGCTTTCCACATGCCCAGATCAGAGCTCCCTCACTGGGCCTGAGACCAGGTAAACCCTCTTCCCTCGGATCTACAAGCTCCCCAGTGTGTGGATGGTCTTGGAAAGAAACATAATCACCAATCGCTAGCTGTGCCATGATGGAAGAAGAGCACTCAGCAAGATGGCAGCCTGTGACGACCCCAGAGGGAAGTGTGTTCCGATACTGAAGGAGTGTTTACAGTAGTGTTTGCATGAAAGCACTGTGTCTAGGTCGGAAGTGTTGAACTGCATTCTAGAGGGCTGCTTTGTGAGTGTACAGAGTTTCTTTTTAATTAGTGCTGAGGTCAAGAAAGAGCCTGCGTGATGTTTTACAAAAATAATGAATCACTTTCTGCAAGTCTAAATACAGATACACCAATAATTATTTTTATGTTAGGCCAGTATCAAAATGTTATATCATTCTGTCTTAATAAATGGCAAATACTAAACTCAGTCAGTATAAACAATGCAAGTTAGTAGTTAATATATAGTTAATCAGTGGCGTACCTTATTGTTCATTATAGTTTTTACAATTTTATATATATATATATATATATAATATATATATATATATATATATATATATATATATATATATATATATATATATAGAAGGGTGAACCTGTGCAATATTGGCTAATGTTGACAGACATAAATGTAAAAAAATATATATCTGTAATTAACAATATCTTTCCAAAATAGGGTTTTCCACCATACATTTGACTATAGTGGTGTAAAATGGTGTATGGCATCCGCTCACTGAACAAATTGGCCCTGTATTGAATAAAAGTCTCTGTCTAGTGTTTTATCTATGCCTTAAGTGTTCATGACCAATATTTCTAAATTAATGATCCTGCTCCAAGTGTCTTGAATTGTAGGAAAATCAGTATTCAGCCACTCTTGAGATTCATGTGCCTCTGCTGAAATATTGTCCATTTCATAATCTCCAAATACTGGCGTGAGCATCAATGAACAGAGGCCAGATTTGTGCAAATGCCACTTCCTTTTCACACAGTTACAGCATCAATCACATTACTTCCAGCAGAAAAAAAAAAAAAAAACAGTAAGAGGTTATACATATGCCGGGGAATGGCCTAGATGGGGCGTATTACTTCACATTCTTTATGTGGCCCAAACCTTTGCAGTTACCAGGGAATTATGTTTATCCCTACTATAATATGCGTTCTCGAAAGGGGGAAGGCTTCAAATGGACTAAATGGACTATGCTGTGGATTTGTGTGAAGTGAAATTGGGTTTCTGGCCAGACAAACACATTGCCCCCATGTCGTTTTTGTATGAATTATACATACAGAGCAAAGCCTGAAAGAGAGTCTTCCCACAAGGGGGGTTTCACAGAAAAGGAGAAGTGAAAGAGTGTGCGGTTTTCTCCTGTTTGTTTTTATCAAGCAGTGAAAGTACACTGGAACATCTGCAAATTACTGGTGCATGTACCACCAGCCTAGCTGTTTTTAATAACACCTAAAAGGCCAACCACGCTCGTGACACAATGGCCAAAGTTGTGTAGCTCTGTAGCAGCTGTGTTCTGAATTTAAATATGCTTTGAATTTACAAACTTTTCAAAGTTTTTTTTATTCAAATTACTCAATTTTTTTTTACTCTAAATAGATTATCTAGTAAACTTGACTACTCGTGTTTCTTGATTACTAGTTGACCTTTGTGCAGAGATTGTGTTCACTGAAAAATTGTAAACTGGAAATTTCCTGTAAAGTTAGCATCACCCCGATTCCCTCAACAAAAACAGATTTTTCCACTTACTTTTGGATTTTTACAGAAAATAAACTCTGTGTACAACAAAAGATGTGAAGAATCAATCAATAAATAAAGTTGATTGAAAAATAAGTTGTATCCCAGTCCATCAAAGTGACATTTTATTTTATTACTGTTATACCTGCCTTTCTGAATTTCTGATGTTTTATAAAATATATAATTCCTGTCTCTCTCTTGTCAGCTGGTACACACTAGACTCACGGCCAGGTAAGAAGAGGAAAGACCGAGGCAAGATTCAAGTTAGCATCCAGTTCATGCGGAACAACATGACCGCCAGCATGTTCGATTTGTCTATGCGAGACAAACCCAGATCACCGTTCTCCAAGCTCAAGGAAAAGATGAAGGGTCGCAAGCATGATGGTGCCTTCTCAGACACATCTTCCGCCATCCTTCCACGCTCAGGACAGAGTGAGACTGATTCTCTGCCAGACAAGCACCCGCACCCTCACCCTCACCCTCAGGCTGCACCTGAACCCAAGCCAAAACGCTCGCTGCTCACTGGGACGCAGAAACTTTCTACTGCTCACTCCATGTCTGATCTGATAGGAACTCACTTCAGGCCCAAACTCGACTCCATGAACTCTATTGAGGGCAAAGGTGAGGATAAACAACCACTGTAGTCCCATTTAATCACTTAGTGAGTCATTACTGATGTATTTTATTTTGTAGAATAAAATGTGAAAATATCTTGAGCTTGTGTTATCCACAGACATTATTTCAAGCAACCAGAAACCCATTGCCTTCAGGATGATGAAACGTGCTAAAGTGCTAACTCGTCTCTTGGTTTCAGCCTACAAAAATACCTCATCCCTGCAGCTCTCTGTGGAGAAGCTCTAAAGAAAATCCTCCATCTTTCTCATCCACAGGGGTTGCTGCATCTCACAGACACTCTCAGAGCGATGGATATGGTTGCCCAACCAGCGACGTTCCATGTGACCCCTTTTCCGACATCGGAGACAACATGCCCCAGAAATTCGCCACTCTCCCACGCAACCGCAATCCCTTCGAGGGAGATCAGGGGATGCTGTGGGGGGCAGAGAAGAGAGAGAAGAAGGAGAAAGTGGGTCTTCTGGGCAGAGTGACTGGGAAGAAGGAAGGAAAGAAAACAGCCGCTGGGACGCGTACAGGAAGCTCTGGAGACCTGCGATCTCCAAACCCCTTTACCAGTGAAACCAACCCTTTCCTCTCACACTACAGATCCAGGTATGAATAGTTTTAATCATTTTGTTATTGCCTTATACGTTATAGCTACTCTAATCAAGCTTCAGTTACACTTACTTGAGGTCAAATACCATTAGCATTTATCAATAATGTTTAATGAGGAAAAATAAATAACATATTATGAAAAATATGTATTTAAATAAATGTTTAAGTATTATATTTAATATATTTAATTTAATTATGTATTATGTGATATATAATATTATTATTCATTCAGCAATAATTGCTGAGGAACGTCTCTTCCATTACATTTGCCTGTCATTTCCAACCTCTGCTCTTTTCTCAGTAGACTTAGATGAGGACAGTCAAGCACTTAATGTTTATCAGAGAAAGTCTGTCATTAGGAAGACCTTATCAGTGTCATTAGGCCCAATTCAGACTACAGGGTCCTGACCAAGCCACAGTAATGAGATCTGAATGAGAGATAGACCATTCAATTAACAGTTTATCTGCCCGTAGCCTACCAGGCCCTTCATCCTCTCCAGTTACTCTCTCATCTAAGATCACAGGTCTTCCAGGGGTCATAGGTTAGCTAAAAAGACATTTAACAAACCTGCTTAATGTTGTCTAGTATATAAAGATATGTGTGATCTTTCCACCGTTATAAACATAACCAGCATCCTTGATGGATCCCATCCATTCCCAATACTTTGTCATTAAAAGATTGAAACACCACTCATAACAGTACGCCCATATAAGCATGCAGTCAGTTTATTTTCTTGCAGGTTGCAGTGGTGTTTAATGGCTGTGGTATGGGTGGAAGAAATGTGTCAGGCGGTTGAATTTCCAAATTTCCTGTTATGATCAAAAAGAAAATTCAACATCAGACTATCTATATTCTAAAAAAAGGGTGTTACAGACAAGCATTGTCAATGTAGATAACTTATTCACTTGTTATGTGTATTTTTATTAAAATGTTGTTAAAAAAAATAATAATTTGATATTATTAAAAAATGCTTTAGAATTTATAATAATAATTTTTTTATAAATATATTTATGCTACTAGATTGTCTAATAGACATAAGTACATAGCATATAATATACACTACTGTTCAAATGTTTGGATTCAGTCAGATTTAGTTTTATTTTTTTTTTCAGAAAGAAATGATAACAGCAAGGGTCATTAAATTGATCAAAATTGACAGTAAAGACATTAACAGTGCTAAAATTTGATAGATCTACTTTAAATAAATGCCATTTTTAAGGCTTAATACTCATCAAAGAGTCCTGAAAACAAGGTTTTCCACAAAAATATTAAGCAACAAGACTTTTTTCAAAATTGCTAATAATAGGATATGTTTTTTGAGAACCAAATCTGCATATTAGAATGATGTCTGAAGGATCATGTGACTATAAAGACTGGAGTAATGGCTGCTGAAAATTCAGCTTTGCCCTTACAGGAATAAATCACATTTTAATTTTATTTAGAAATAGAAAACAGTAATTTCAAATTGTAATATTATTTCACAATATTAGAGTTTTACTGTATTTTTGATCAAGTAAATACAACCTTGGTGAGCAGAATAGACTTCTTTCAAAAACTTCCCACCCCAAATTTTTTTTAACGCTTAAATATATACGTATACCGTCACTGTGGTATAAAATTGCTCATAATGTGATTTTGGTCTCACCGCCCACTTACTGAGTGCCGTAACTGGCTTTAATGCCTTTGTTGTGGTCAGTGACCAATTGTTGAGAAATGAAAAGTAGACTTGCTGTTTGCGTGTGAGGGGGTGTTGAACCATTTCCTGACCCTCAGTCTGATAACTAAGTCAGCTCAAAAGTTATATTGAACTTCTGCAGGCAAGTAGCAGTTGCATTAAAGGATGTGATGTGTTTCATGATAATGCTTGTTGTTGCTGTCGACCAAGATTTCAAGAATTGATTTGAATATTAAATGAAGGGTTTTGTGTAAGATGAAAGTGCATTCTATGTATTTATTGAAGTAACAGTTTTGTCTTTTTTCCTGCCTTGCAGTGACAACATGAGAAATCCCACTAGTACTGAGGACCTTACACAGAGATTCAAAACCTCCCCTGAAAAGAAGCATGTAAGTTCATTCCAAAGAAATAGTGTACACTGTATGTTTTTATTTCTATATTTTTTTACACTATTTTGATAAAGCTAAATTAGGTTTGACCACAATAAACATACGAATATTATTTTCCATTTCTATACATTGCTAAAAAAAGGGGTGTATTTTCACATTGTCACTGTCCAGTCTTTCCAGACACAGTTTGACCACATTTCTCATAAGTTTTCAAAACTTGCCCAAAGTTTTAATTGGTCATTTATTGCAGCCCTATTATACATGGAAGCCGTTGATGCTGATCTCTGACTGAGTATCACTTGTGGCGCTCTGGTTGGAGGGCCGTTTATCTAATTAACAGCTGAAATGGGTGGTCATCATCTTTGATCTGCATGTAATTTGAAGTAGTGTGATGTTATTAGTGCGCTTCCATTTCGTTAGTGAGCCATCTTGGACAGTATGTTCTCTCACTCAATAATTGGAAATCTAATCATTAATAATACGCAATTTGTCACTGGTCTAATTTTACACTATAGGTCAAACCACGGTCAGCGTTAAACGTGGAAAGCAGCCCTCTCTCACTTTGTCATAATTATACTGATTGTGATCGTCATCGTTTCCAGCGTGGAGTAACGCGACGTTTGCTTGCCTGCTGTGTGAGAATAGCCGCTGAAGTGATGTTGAAACTGGAGACGCGTTGCTGAAAATGGCTTTCCTCACCCATTTTTGAGGTTATGTTAACACTGCATCCGTGAAATAGTGTCTCTGGCACTCTAAGGCCTTAATTAAAGGATGGGGGTGGGGGGAGAGCCGGCCGAGCCATTTCAAAGGACTTGGAGTTTTAGATTTTCAACGCAAAGGCCCTCATTAGTGCCCATAATGAGACAACTGAAGAATGCCAAGTGGAAGTCTTATCTCTCCCACACTCCTGATTGCTTAAATCTGCTCATCAGCTGCTTGCCAGTTCATGGTCATTTCCTGGGCTCTTTTCCTGCCCCCGCTAGCTTGTGCCCTGGTGGTTTTGCTATTCATGCAGCATCTCTTTCTCTAAATCTTCCTTTGATTCAGTGGTAGCTGTTCTGTATTGCCAGAGAGAGTTGTTTTGGCTCAGCAGGCACACCTGAAAATGTATAAATGTTTATCGCATGCAAGTGGCATCAGCAAACAAATTTGGAAAGTGTTTTGAAATTGTGATTATTTTTTGTGGATGTATGAAGTCCGTTCCCTTTAGGTTCCCTACAGGTGTAGTTCATCATATTGACTAGGAAAAAAATTCCACTAACAGAAATCATAAAGCATCCAAATACTCTTTCACTGAACTTTTTAACAGTAAATCATATTTTTAAACAATAGATTAATTCAGCAAATATTTTGCTTGGAAAGTGTACATTTTCAATTCAAATAAATTCTGCTTGATTTTATATCTTGTTGTCTAATGCAATGACATTCACATGATTTACGTGTCTAAATACTTTTTAGGGCCACTGTATTTTTGCTTCAGTTTCTAGAATGGCAGTTTTATGGAGTCAAATTTGCTCTGCTGTTTCCTCAGGGAAAAAGAGAAGGAATGTTTTGTTTTCATAACCGTAATCTAAGGAAGATAATCATAATCAAAGTGTCACATGTATAAACAGCTGTCCGATATGGTGGATCAAGTTCAAACCCAGAAGCAGTTCAGACTCTGAAGCTTCAGGTTAAATGTGTTGAAAATTGCTCCTGCCAAGTATTATTTTCGAAACAAGTGCAATGTGTGAATGCATATTATTATTAATCTTCCATTTATTATTATACATGTAAACACAGATAACTTTTATGTGTTATATACATACATATATATCTCATCACACAGGGCTGGTCCCTCAAAATTTGAGGCTGTAAAAAGTCTTATATATTGTTTGAATTACAAACTTATTGTTTAAACAATATTATTGTTTAAAAATTAAATTTGAAAAATAGATTTTTTTTTTTTTCGATACTGGTTGCCCAGCCCTAATAACTATTCATAGTTATAGTAATCATACCAATGTTTTTTTTAAAGGTTTTAGTCCCTGTTAAAACCTTATTTAATGACTTAATATATTTATTATAATATTATAAAAGTATTAAGGTCTTATATTTAATTCTTTAAACACAGAATCTTATCAGTGTAGATTTGGTGCAAGTCCTTCATTTCTGGAGCTATTTGGATTGTTTGGTAATTAGATGAATTTCGGGTCTGTGTCTTGTTGATGTTATTTGGGTGGCAGTTTTATTGTAATTAATTAAGCATCAGTAATTTGGCATGACTGACTCATCCACTCATATTTTGACACTGCTGAAATGGATAAGTTCTCCAAGAGATTATATCAACTGACCGAATTTAGTGCTTGTTTTCACCTTGACAGCAGAAAGTGTGAATTTGTCAGACACTTGCTAGCAGATTAGCAAATGTTTCTAAATTGCCGTTTCTTCAATATCATTGTGAAATCTGATGCAGACACTTCTCATGTCAACACATAATCGCTCCGCTTGAGAAAACTGAGGCTTGAGCGTTTAGAGCAACACTTTTAAAGGGGTCATATGATGCTGCTAAAAAGAACATTATTTTGTGTATTTGGTGTAATGAAATGTGTTTATGTGGTTTAAGGTTCAAAAAACACATTATTTTCCACATACTGTGCATTATTGTTGCTCCTCAATGCCCCGCCTTTCTGAAACGTGTAGTTTTTTTACAAAGCTCATCGGTCTAAAAAAAAGCGAGGTGTGCTCTGATTGGCCAGCTATCCAGTGCTTTGTGATTGGCCGAATATCTCAAGCGTGTGACGGAAATGTTACGCCCACACTAAGAGCTTGTAACACTCCAAAGAGAAAGGAAATATGTAAATCGCATCATATGACCCCTTTAATAAAAGCTTGTTTATCAAGTAAGCTCTAAAGGTAGCATTAAATAACATGTTTATTTCGATCTTGTCTCCCAAAATATTTTGCCCCTAGAAAATTGGAATGTTTTTTTTTTTTTTTTTTTTTAGTTTACTTTGGAGTCCCAGAATTATTAGTCTACCTACTACTGTATGTAGCATTATTGCTTATCCATGTATACATTGTGCAGTGTTTAAATTAACATAGGAGCATAGTGGAAATTTTACAGTATCAAACTATAGGTCAAAAGAAGTACACAATGTATTTACTTCAGAGAGCAGTTTGAATTCCCAGCATGTTATGGGCAATAAAAACGTAGAGATTTAACAATCATATGTCATGTATTATTCCTCACATCTAGGAGCCTGAACATCTGCAGACGAATATGGCGGCCTACAGCAATCTCTCCTTTGAAGAAGTTGTGCAAGAGCTCATCAAGCATAAAGAGGTGGTGAGAAAGAAAGATGCTCATATTCGGGAGCTGGAGGACTACATTGATAACCTGCTGGTCAGGGTAATGGAAGAGACACCCAGCATCCTGAGAACACCCTATGAGCCCAAGAGAAAAGCTGGGAAGATCTCAAAGAAGTAAAGGATCTCCAAAGCATATTATAATTTTCTGGCAAAATATGTATTGCTTGTAAAAGGACACTGGAATCTCATTTCTGACAGGCCAAGTGTATTTGTTCACACACTGACAGATTTCTTGCCATAAAGTTATTCTAGGTTTGCAAGAACAACCGGATATATTGTGAAGAAAGATGGGCACTAAATGTGGCGATGCCAAACCCCCCTTTCAGATTTTTTCCATGACTTTATTTAGATTTTTTTTAAAGAATCTTTTGAGCTGTTGACTAATACTTTGAGTAAAACGTTTTTGAAAATCTTCACAAGCAGCCATTCATAGTTTAGAGTGGTGTTCTTGTGCGAGGAGACCAATGTTATGTTTTTACCGAAAATAACTGTGTTTAAGTTCACTTAATACTCTCACTGTGTTTTGCGATGATCACTGGGGTGGACTGTCCATATGAGGCCTTTAACATGGGACATAGAGGTGATTGTTTACTGCATGTATTAGCATGAATTCACACTTTAAAAGCTGTACCAGATCAACTGATAACGTTTGTCCGCAAATATGTGGTGAAGCAAGGAAACGCCATATTGATATGCATGGGACATAGAGGTGATTGTTTACTGCATGTATTAGCACCAGAGCATATTGGGTTTGACAGAGTAACTCTACTGTCACTTTTGAGTGATCAGACTCATGATATTGGCATGTGTTTGGTGCCATATTGATATGTTACAAGATGTCGGTACTGAAAACTTCGGTACTTTTTTTTCAAAGCATACGTCTATAAAATAATACACTCACAATTACACTACTAATATTTATTTTGAGCTTGATTGCAATGGGCAAATGTGTGAATAACACTGTTCACTTTTTAAGTCTAAAAAACAAACTGCCTGTTGTATACAGCGATGACAAGTGTAGAAATGAGCATCCAGTCTCCAAAGACTTCATTCTGAATGTCCTTCAGTTGAACTGCAATGTACTGATGCTGAATATCTTTAGTGTATTGAGGACTGTCAAAATGTGTGGACTGCCTACAGTTGACTACACCAAAGTGTTGACAGGTTTTTGATTAAACTTAAGCTAGCCGGTCAGTCAATCAAGCACGTAAGTATTATATAGCCCCTTTTTAATTTCTAACTTTACCGGAGCAAGTCTAGCCCACGTGTATTTAAAACCACAGCAAATAACTTATTAATTTGGCACGTCTGGATGCCTCATTATGGAAACATTTCAGTTGGTTTGATTCATTACAGTGTATAGCATGTTTCGTGATGAGCGATGTAGAAAAAAACTAGCTGAAGAACAATTGTTTACAGATTGCTTTATAGATTCAAGGCAGTACACTTTGACATTACTGCTTTCCCAATTCTTTTCTTGTAGGACACTTCTTTTAGTGTTTACTGTGATTTTTCTCATCTTGTGTCATCTACTCTGACATTGGCTATCATTCTTGGTAATAGGCCTATATTTTGCACCTCGGGCTGTTACACTGGAGCATCTGTGTAGTGAAATACTGTACAGCAGTGGTACATGTGCTCCCCGCATACTTAAAAATGTACATTTTGAGAATACTAGAATGATTGTAGTCTGTAAAATGACCCATTTTAATATGTGAAGAACTAAACAAAAATTTTTAGGCCATTATATCCCTTTTTGATATATACATTATATCCCTAAGACACAACATATATACAGTATATGTTCTCTGTGTATATAGCTCTGCAGCGAGCTTCCAAGAAGTAGTTTTTCTTAACAACATGATAAAACACTGTGCTGGAAAGGAAGTCTCGTCTTTTATAATATTCAGTCACAATGAGCAATTGATGTATTCTAGCTGTAAAATATTACTGTTTTGTTTATTTAAAGTTTTATTTACTTACATTTCATGTATTTGGAGAGGTTTACATGTGTGTAATTGGCAGTTCACGTTAAAATCATTCAGTGCCACATGCAGTGTTACACAGTGCTGACATTAGATAAACGCTCTAGTTTAATGTCAGTTTTCTAAAAATGAGACCATTACAGTTTGTGTGAGCAGACACAAGCTAGTTTTTCCATATCGTTCTGTTTATGTGCAAAATTGTTTATCCTTTATAATATATAAAAACGTTAAAAATCATATATACAAAAAACATACAAAATTATGCCAGGCTCACGTTATTTAAACCAGGAGCATGCTATTTATTTAATGATTTTTTTTCTGCATTATATTTATCACTGGCCAGAAATGTTTAATTGAATGAATTCAATTCAGAAAAATTTTACGATGTAAGTAAAGTTGGCTATAGAATATATAGTTAGCAAGGTTTTTATTTTTTTTTATTTTTTCTCTCTCTCTCTCTCTCTCTCTCTATTTTTCATATCAGGACTTTTGTGTCTTTTTTTTTTTCTTCAAGAGCTTTCGATCAAATAAGGTTAAAAATTGCTGAAGATTTGCTGTAGATCTTATTGTCAGATGGATAAGAAGTTTTGACTTGCATTGATCATATTCAGCTGAGCACTTTGCTTCTCCTGTCTGTTTTGAACTGGAACTGCTATGCATCTCTCTCAAGAGCAATTCTTTGTGGTATGCTGAATGTATTTTGACCAATCAGCAATGTCTGTAATCACAAACACAGTGTTGATTATCCTGTGTAGATATTACCTAGAAAATCTTTTATCACTTTTTACAGCTAAAATGATGCTGATGCATTGTTTGCTTGTACTAACATTAACAGTATAATGATCTCCATGGTTTTAAGTTGATTATCAAGAAGACATATCATTTATAATGTGTAGGTTTTTTTTTATATCCATTGTTTTATTAATGGTCCCAGTGTTTAGACTACCTATTATTTTTGCATTTTCTTTCCTATTGCTACTTGCTTGGCTGTTGCTCTTTGATTTTCAACATTTTATTGTTGTATATTTAGAGGTTTATAGCTGTTTAATTCTAAATATGTTACAGTGATCATATTTGTTTGTATGCTGCTATTTTCTTGCTATTTCCCCAGCAAAGGGTTTAGATGAATTCACATAGCTTCATTATGACTTGAAATTGAAAAAAGTTTTTCCTTCATAAAGGATAGTAGCAGGGCAAAAGTAAAAAAAAAAAACATATGAAAGCCACAGTATCAACACAAAGTTAAATTCGAAAATAATAATAGAATATCTTTTTTTTTTCTTTTTTTTCATTAGTTGTCTTCAATACATTAATCTATGGTGCTGCAAAATCATGTCATATATGCATTTGTACCAATTTTTCAGTATTCTGTATCATATGGGTTTCCATTGATGTAAACGACTTTATACTCAGACACTCCTTCCATTAAAATACTTCTTCCTCTATTTCCTCCAAAAACTTGAATTTCCAATAGTGTGTAAATAACACTACTTAGAATATAGAATTTTACCCTCAGAATTTGATCATGGTATTACAAAAATCATAGTTATGATGAGGACTTTTCTCAAAAAGACACTTTCCTATAGGGTGGTTAAATATTTTGTGTAGATGTAGTTATTGTTGATTCATCCGGAAGTAATACGTCTGTCTTTGCATTCTTGGCATGCGGCATGAATGAGTGTAGAAGAGAGATCTGAGTGTATTTGTCTATGTGACTACCATATAAAAGGGTGAGAATGACGGTACAGCCCATTTCAATAAATCTCCTGTACTTCATTACTTGTGTCTTGTATTGCTTTCATATACTGTACATGTAAAAGTAAGACAAAAGGCTTTTAGAACAGAATAATTTTATGTTCCAAGCTGGGAGAACTCAAATGTTATTTGACAATTGCTCTTCATCTCAAAAGCATCAAAAGCAGTTTGCTGTGTTTATTTTTTTTATTTTTTATTTTTTTCAGTTGCGAGTTGCTACATCAGTAACGTTAATTAAATCAAAATTCATTAGACCCTGCAATTATCTCCCCAAGCTTTGGGAATTTAGCTTTATATTTGCATTACATTGCGAACCTCACGAATGTTGTTTCTTTCAGGGAAATTAATGGGAAGGAAATTCTCATGCCCACCCAAACAAATAAAATAGCCTCTATAACGACAAGGTAGCTTGTTAAACTTCTCACCTCATTTGTCTATGAGTAACAGGAGAGTGTGTGTGTGTGTGTGTGTGTGTGTGTGTGTGTGTGTGTGTGTGTGTGTGTGTGTGTGTGTGTGAACCGCTGCATGTACAAGTGCCACTCAAGCTGTTTACCATCTCCTCCTTCTGAGGAGCAGTATCATTGCTTTGCATTCACAAGACCGGCCCTTCACAATCCACACAGAGATACTTTCTCACTGCAACATTTGGATGAAAATAGAGCTTTTTCAGACATAATGATATGTAGATGAACAGAATTCCCTATTGAAACTAGACACTTCTCAAAGCAAGGATTTCCATTAGTTCCTTCAATAAGACAATCTGTCTAAGGAAGCTTGAGACAATGTGCCGTGCAAGACGGGTGCTGTCTTTATAATAGAGGGTGCTTAAAAGTGTTCAGTTTTTTGTTTAGTAGCCGTTTTATTTTAAAGGGTGTATGGGAAACCATTAAAGTACAAGTTCATAAGGCCAAAATAAAATAAAACTCATTACAAATACATTTGTTCATTTAAGTTATTTATTTATTTTTTTTTTTAAATATAATGACCTTTGCAGACTGTTTAGACAAGTTAAAAAGAGGTTCAAAAGTCTTGCTAAAATATTACATTTTTAAATGTGTGAAATTTTCCATGACTGTAGTAATGGATAGTCAGTTATTTGTGGAGTCTTGCTTTATAAGTGAAATATAAAGCAAGATATGCAAGATTCTCCATTCTGTATTTCCATTATTGCTCAATAATTTTCTCATTTTGTCCTTTTCTTTGGGCGAACTTGGTTTCATTTTACTTTAGTGTTTTAAAGCAGAGCATGAATGTCAATAAATACCCACTGACACTGTTTATAAATTTCACATTTTATTATGAAACAAGTGATGTTAGAAAAAAATTGTTAAGCCTTTTCACATGCATATGAATTCATTTAGCATTCAGCCAATGCGACTTCTGAGAAATGAAGTATATACATATATTCACATATTTTCATTGCAACTAAAAATATGTATATATTTTTATCTTAATAAATACATAGCATGTATATATATATATATATATATATATATATATATATATATATATATATATATATATATATATATAAATTAGGATAAAAGTTGACATTTCTATTGTTTAATTATTATTTAATTGCATCTTATACTGTATTGTATGTATACATCCATACAATTTAATGATATTTAAATATGTTTACGTGTCAATTAAGGGTCCAAATACTTTCTAGGGTCACTGAAAATGTTCCACTTTGTACCACTACTGTTAATGATTATGCAGCATTAGACATAGAGGATGGAAGGTGTAATGTTTACTGAGATGCACTGTGGATCATTTTGGACTGGTAATACATTAATTACGCTTTTTGAAGGACATCTAAAAGCCAGTAGTTACATTGATTACAGCATAATGTTTTCCCTTTGGATCAGAAATGTGATCTTCTTTTGGTCAAGTCAAGTGCATATTGTATTTTGTTATTGGCCCACAATATGCGACATAATCCTAAAAAATAAATGAGCAGCTTTTTTGCTCACTTTTCATGAATTAGCAATGACTGACGCTGTAAATGTTCTGGCGTAGGTTTACATCTCATTTTCATCTGCTCTAATTTGAACAATAACTTTAACACATTCATTACGAGTTACTGTTTCGTTTTGTCTAGTGTCCAGTGGATGTGGCACGCGTCACATCCCTTCCACTGGACTTTATACGATACATGATACCGCCTGCGTTTCATCGTAAATTACAGGACGGACAGCCGTGGTTCGAGCCCACTGGACGGCGCGTGTGTTTACAGGGACACGCTTGCTGGTGGAGGCCACCCACAGTTCATCTGTGCTGCTGTTAAAAATGGATGGGCGTCATGGCGCAGAGATCAGTGACACCCGGCACGCGTCCATTCAGAGAAAAACACCCCAAGCAATTTCTGTGACAAGATGTTCAACAAGTGAAATTCAACACATGGACGAGCTATTCGGATATGACAGTCATTGGTGGCTGTTGGCCCCTCCTAAAAGCCCCAGCTCTGGCTAACCTAACATAAGCCAGATGTCAAGGTTAGCTTCCACTAGGGCTTCCACCCTGCTCTGAAGCTTTTGCAGAGAACAGTAAATTAATCTGGAAAAGCACTTGCTTTGTAGGGGAAACCTGCACGCAGCTAGGTGTCAAATGAGCCTCTCAGCGTGAGGATGGGCCCCATCAGGCCCTATTGTGTGCACCATTGTGTGCTTGATTGGTGCCACGTGTCCTGGATCAGGTGAACAAAGGCCAGATGACACCCTGAGGTGCAAGACGAGGAGAAATCAGACACATGAACAGGTCAATTAAAAGAAAAGGAGGTGAAAGGAGCTGAGCCCAAGCTAAGAGAAAGCCAAGAGAAATTCAAAGGTAACTGATAAAGTTTACAAACTAGAAAGAGACTGACAAGATAAGGAATAGCAGTACAAGGGGGACTCTCAAGGTATAACAATCAGTTTAAAGAGTACAGCTTTATATGCTGCAAAAAAGGCTAAAATATAATGTATGCTGTTTTGTGTAGGCTTATGTGCATCTCTATGGCTTTAGTCCTGCCCTTTCACACATTGCTTTTCCCTAAAAAAAAAAAATATTAAAAAAGCAAACAAATATTAAAACTATACATAATATATTTTACATTTATTATATATAATAATATAAAAACGATTGGGCACAAAGAATTATAAGCTAAATATCCACATACTAGCATAAGGGTTTTTTTTTGTTGTTGTTGATTTAGTTTTCAGAAACAAGCTATGTCTCTTTACAAAGATTTTTACAAAGACCTTTTGATTTTACAAACCCCTGGTGGTTCTAAAGGGAATTGCAGGCGGTTTGTGAGTTGATGAAAAGCTTATAACTAAATAAATGATAAGAATGTAAAAGTAAAATAAATATTTTTATAAAAATGTTAAATTAAAATAAATATATATATAAAAAAAATGTCTACCTGTATGTTGACCATTAACCATCATTAGAGAACTGTGAAAATGTGAAAGTATTACAAAACAAATTGTTTAAATATTAACTTCTTTAAAATCTCAGGGGGTACATTAAGTTAATATCAAACCAAATAGGTTTAGCTGACAAAAACATTTAGGAATACCTGCTTTAAACCACAAAAACAATACTAACTGAATATATTACATTGTATCTCTCTATACTTTTTTACAAAGGTGAATTTCTATTACCATAAACAGAAGAAATCTTACCTAATAATAATAATAAAAAAGGATTCCCAATGAAAACGCAGTTTTATTCTTGTGAGAACTTTTAGGTGCCATTATTCTCAGTTTCCCCTGAGCTAATCTGACTTTAGAATTGATGTTTTTAAATGACAATTTTATATTAAATATGTTTTATTATTTGAATACAAATAATAAGACACATAAACAGGGGTGGGGTGGGGAAATAATGGGGTGGGGAAGCCTAGTTTGCTTTCCCAGCCTGGTCAAGCTAGGCCATTTTTGTTTGTTTGTTTGTTTGTTTGTCTTAAAATGTAGTATTTGTGCCCGCCTGCATTACTCATAGCATTTTATCTGAACTTTTCCCATCTTAAAATATCTCTGTTTTCATGAGAAGTGACTGGTTCATAGCTCTTGTTATATAATTACCAACAAAAGCACTTGTTCAGATCTGTTGAAATGCTCGACAAATTGAACTTTCGAATGTTTGGTAAAGACGATTTGCATGAGTCAGTGTGTATATGTTGATCTGTAAATGCCTCATTAGTCAGTCTTTACATTCTTCATAGTTTACCCATCTGGCGGTACCAGGTTTTCTGGTTTAAGCTGATACGACTCTCTCTCAGGCCCACAGGGGAGCAGGTTTCTCTCTTGCTCTCCTGAGCACTTTTACTCTCAAATATGCTGCTAAACATGGAGTAATACAGTCAATCAGTCAGTTGTCTGCCTGCCTTTCCTCTAACATAAAAGCCCAGTCGGCGCACCGCTGGACCCTGTACCAGCCAAATTACTCCGGCGGGAATTACCAGCTCATAAATTCTAATGTGTCAGAGGGGTGGCGGGATTTCAGAAGCTGAATGTTTTCACCATTTTTTACTGGTTCCTGTGTAAGAGCTTGCCATTTTCCAGGCCAGACAAACAGTATCACAAACTGACAAAATGTAATGGTGTTTACACCCAAACACGGCCCAAAATCACAGCAATCTGGGCGGAGGGAGGCGATGGAAGCTGGGAGGCTGAGTGGCTCCCCACCATGCCTTAACAGGTCTCTTCAAAAGCAACATCTGTGATGTGTCAACTCTCAGAGACTCAAATCACCATCCTAAACCATGATAATCCACTTTGTAAATGTGGGGCAAGTTGCAGCCTGCCTTTTTCTATTTCTCTCTCTCTCACTTTCTCTCTGTTTTCTTCACCGTCATAAATGTTTATTCTTCCGGCACCTTGCTGACTCTTTAGTGTGGGAATCTGGTATTTAAATGAGCATCTTCCTGCTGTTTCTGATTATTGAACATACGGTGAAGAACTGAAGTGGATGGATTTAGATGCACATTAGGAAAAGCTGTTCTGTGCTTAATGTGGTTAATGAAATTTCAGCAGAAAGATGTTCAGTGAAAAGAATATTAACATCATTTTCCTTCCAAAGGACTTTGAGATTACATTTACAGCTCTCTCAAATACATTTCAGGCTTTCCTGTAAGGTTTTGCAAAATTACTCCAAACACAATGTGTTGTGAAATATATATATATATACATTGCCGTTTAAAAGTTTAGGGTTGGTAAGATTTTTTATGTTTTGAAAGAGGTCTCTTATGCTTACCGAGGCGAGAAGCAGAAATGGTAATATTGTGAAATATTATTATAATTTAAAATAGCTGATTTCTATTTGAATATGTATTAAAATGTAATTTATTCCTGTGATTGCAAAGCTGAATTTTCAGCAGTCAGGATTCAAGTCTTCAGTCTCACATGATCCTTCAGAAATCATTCTAATAAGATTTTTTGCATGAGAATCATTTCTTCTTAACTATACTGAAAACTGTTAACTATGCTAAATAGTTGTGTAAATAGTGATTTTTTTATTTTTCAGGGTTTTTTATTATTATTATTAATAAAAGTTTTTCTTAAAGAAATCAAACAAACTGATTGATGTGTGTTATAGTTTTTTTTTTTTTTTTTTTTTTTTAAATCATTTATATATCCAGCTTCTCTCATTGGCTAGATTATGAGAGTGATTTTGCCAAGTAAGACATGTTCCTGGATCAGAATCAGAATCAGAATGAGCTTTATTCTGATCAACATTATTGTCCAAAAATATAGACTTAACCCAATCCTTACCCCTAAACCTAACCCACCCATAATTTGTTCCTAAAATCAGTAGGAAATGATAGCTGATTAACAAGGGTGTAAAAGCACCTAACCCTGATCATAAGCCTAAAACAGATATTTCCTGAAAAGTTATCTCTCAATTCTGATTGGTTGATTGGAATGTTGTTCTAGAATCAACAAGGATGTTGATCCAGAAACATGTTGTACTTGGTGATATCACATTCACTGTGACAAGTTATCCCATGAGGAAGATTGAGGTGTCATTACAACAGCTAGCACCAGTCACATGTTTCAATTTGAGAGTGCATTTGGAAAAATACTATGATGCTTGGTGAATATTGAAGGCGTGCTGATGAATTGTTTATGAACAGCAGATGTCTATCATTGAGCCTCAGGTGGGCTGAGAGTGCCAGCTCACTAGGCACCAGTTTGTTTGTTTATTTATTTATTTTTAACTCTGAGGATCTTTGTTTGTTATTCTGTTAACTAGCCTGTTTGCAGATGTCTTGCCTGCTAGTTTTCTCATGTCAGTGCTAACAGAAGGCATTTTATTTTATTTTTCATTTGCCTGATCATGCCAGATGGGCACAGAGAAAAATAAAGACAGCATGGCCGTGACTGGTCTAGTCTATACTGGTTACAGTATATTAACGAATATGATTTTTTATTTATTTATTTAATATTTTTCCTTTATTCAAATAAAAAAATAAATAAATAAATTGACATGTTTGTTTGTGATAATATCTATGATTCAAACTGTCATGATATTTAAAAAAAATGTTTTAATACATTCACACGTGTATTCAAGGTTCAAGGAAAATATTTCATATTTTTATGTGATGATTTTAGAGTTAAGCAATATTTATATACCAACAATAAAAGATTAACCCATACTGTTTCTCTATATTATTATATAAATATCATAATAATATAACAATATAAAACAATGTAATATCATAATATAATACAATAAATTATATTAAAAAATATATATTTATTGATTTTTTTTTTTCATTTAAATTTTCTAATATTCTTTTCATTCATTCTTGTAGTTAATGCTGATGGTCCCATGCACTTCATCACAAAGTAGAACAGTATGATCTTTCTCAATGGGATGGAACATATTGCTTTGGAAAGCTGCAGGCGTAATGATGTAAGATTGGTTTTGATAGGTCATGATGGCGGCACCCAATCCCTCTAACACCTGCCACCTCAGTTTTACAGGTGCCTAAAATCAAACCGGCTTCCTCCAGTGTGAATGTCACTTCACTTTTATTGCATCTCACTACGTCTGAAATCTTCATAAAGCTTTAACAGTCAGTCTCATGTGAATACTCTAATTTCTCTCCCTGCATTAGAGGTGTCAAGGTACTTAGTGTAATTTCACTCTAATCCTCTCTGCTAGCCGCTAACAACAGGTGATATGATTTCCCAGCCGTATTTTTTCCCATTCTTCCCATTTTTTGAACCTCAATAGAATCATTCTTTGGGACGTTTTATGTTTGGATATTCTTTAGCCTATAGCTGAGCGTGGACCGAATATAGTGACGGAATAAAACTGGCAGTGTCTCCGGCGTGAAAAAGGTCACTGCGCGAGAGGAGACATCCGTCTCTCGGTGGTCCCTCATTAAGAAACAGGACAATTAGCCAATTGCCCAATTAATTACAATCCTCTAATCTACAGAAAATGACTGGCTGGAAAGATGCACTGCTGCTTTCCGCTGCTCACAAAGAAAAGCTCCATGGGCGCTCCACAGAAGAGACTTAAAAGCTCTTTAATCAAATTAATCTGAGATAAACAATCATTTACCCCACTATAAAACTGCTACCAGTGAGGATTACAGTGATGTTTAAGAAATGAATTAGCTTGAGTCATTCACGTTCGCCTCTTTCTCTGCTATCGAGAGACTTTCTCATTTCCTCTCTCACTCTCTCGTCCCTCTGTATGCCAGAGCGTTTATATTACAGTTAAATACTCTGCTGATTTGACACCATTTCAACAAACCGTGGACTGAAAACCCATCTCCTAGTAATCCCAGAGGTCACGAGGTCACCCCAGTTGTAATGATAAACAGCGATGCCAAATCATGCCGAGTGAATCTTTGGTGCAGAAATGAAGCATTGCTGAATATGAGTCAGCACAGATGTTTTAGCTTCTTCCTTTGACGCTGTAATTATCCTGGAGAGCCAACACGGCCTCACAATGTTTCATTTATTTTTCGGCCTTTGTGGCAAACTTTCTAAATGATTGTGGTGTTGACATGAAGAATGATCGTTCAGTTCCCAGTCACGGCCAACAACCCCAGGCTCTCACAATCCCCTCTTAGCGGCGTGCTTGCAAACATGCCAAGGTTTATTTTATAAACACGAGAACATGGCAGATAATCGCGCAGTACTTCTCAAAACAGGCCCACAGCGTCATTCCGGCCGGTTTTCGCCCATATGTCCTCATTAGGGTCTCTCGCGCTCCGTTTCCATAGTGCAAACAAGGTGGAAATTCTCCAATGTTTTGCAAGTGTCACATAGCTGGGTGATGAGCCATCAAGCACTGGCTGGCTGGAATATCACTGACCCTCAGTCACCCCTCTTTTTTTTCCCATCCGTGTTTTTCTCTGAAACGTTCTTGATTTGCAAGTAAAATGAGCACAAGAGTCGGCCTTGTAAACTATTCGCAGGTGGTTCGATTTGAAGGGCTGTTTTGATACAATTAGGCAAAAGATAGAGGGAGGGGGGTTCAAAGGGGGTCTCTGACTGTGAGAGTTGGGAAAATATGAGTAATTAATTGTGAGGCTTCAGTTTTGACGGGCCACGAATTAAGCTGTCAGACTGTGAGAATGGAGATTCTTATCCTCATCCAAATGGAGAAATTGCTGGCTGTCACTTGATGAATTGAAAGAGCAAAAGTATACACCTGTATAGTAGAAGGAAAAGA
This sequence comes from Cyprinus carpio, assembly GCF_018340385.1. Classification (NCBI taxonomy): domain Eukaryota; kingdom Metazoa; phylum Chordata; class Actinopteri; order Cypriniformes; family Cyprinidae; genus Cyprinus; species Cyprinus carpio. The sequence goes on along the minus strand of NC_056609.1, from coordinate 14,178,633 downwards.
AACATGCCAAAGAAACATGCATCATGTTTCTAGAAATTTGACATCTAAACAATGCAGTATTTTGTTGCATGTTGTGGAATTTCTGAATGCAAGACCTAAAGTAATTCAGTCTTTGTGCAAAAAAAAAAAAATATAAATATATAAATATATATATACACACACACATACAATCCTTTATCATCAACCCTTTACAAATTACTTTTATCAATAGATTTTTTCTTCTTGTGTCAGAGTTTTGATCTTAAATGATAAAAATCCATATTAAAAAATGAATTTTAACAAATAAAAACAAGACTATAATAATCTAGACAAAAACATTATACCATTTCATGTTTTGTGTTAAAATTATTTGTATATATATATTTTTATCACTATTGTCTTTCATTTGTGTCTTTCATTTTCTGTGCCCTAATAATATTTATTCAAAATATTAGTGGCATTAAATGTAAATAACTATTTTTATTGTATGGATTTTTTATTATTCCAATCAAGCCGTAATTCTGTCAAATTATGCAAACATTGTGAAACTATTATTTTCATTGGTGTATTTTGGGATACATATTGGTATCAGTGAAATTAGTCTTTTTTTATTTATTTTTTTTACTTTATTTTATTTTGCATTGTGTTGCAAAGTACAAGTGTTGTACTGTATGTCCACATACAAATTAAATAAACTAGTGACAGCATGAAAAGTGTGTTTAAACTTTTTGTTTTTTGTAAAAGTTGAAGAAACACCTATAAATGTATAAAATGTCCTGCAGCCTTTGGCAGTGGTATTTTCCTTTCCTTGACAGAGAATGTCCATTAGGACTGAAACTCTGCATCAGTTTCAAGTGCTTATCAGCACACACACAGACGTGATATACTGTATATCCTGAAAGAGCAGGAAGGGGCTGAATTGAATGAGAAGGGAGACAGGGATGAGCATAGATACTGAGGGAGAAAGCAGATAGCAAGACAGATGGACAGATGCATAGACGTGGATGAGTTTAAGGCCGGAGTATGGAGTAGCTTTTGACTCACTGGACCAGAACCAAGTGGGGCCGACAGAGCCATCCACAAGAGCACTATTGTTCTCTTTATTAATCGAACTCCACTAGGGCAGGTAACATTCCCCTTATACACACATACACACGCACACATACTTAAACACAGACTGCCAGGAGGCATGAATGGGCTGCTTTTTTAGCTGGCAGCGATTGGCGTTTGAGTTGAGGAGAGGATGTGTTTCTGTTTCATTAGTGAGATGAGCTCAGCGCAGGCTCGGCACCGTGTTCAACAGCAGGTATTAACCTCCAGAGTTTGACCTCTGCTCGGATTCAGCTTCCATTTCGGAATCTTTCCTTCTTTCTCTCTCTCTGGTCTCTTACTTTTTTCTTAGCACATGTCTATTAACAGTCATCTCTTTCTGATTTTGTTTTAGGATGATGGTAATTGGTCATTTCCAGTCATTTCACTGTGCTGTTTTAATCATGGTCTACATCATCTTTTTAAAACACGTCAAGTACTGATTATTTGTTTAAAATGATTCTGTTTCATGATGACAAGAGTTTACAGATGCACAGTGGGATCCAAATATTTGAGACATCTATCTATCTATCTATCTATCTATCTATCTATCTATCTATCTATCTATCTATCTATCTATCTATCTATCTATCTATCTTTCTATCTATCTATCTATCTATCTATCTATCTATCACATATAGCATGAAAAAAAAGATTTAAAACATAATTAATTATGATAATTATTTACTTTACATTTACATTAATTTATTTACATTGTAGATTTTTATGCATTTGGCAGGCGCTTTTATCCAAAGTGACTCACAGTACACATTAATTATTATTAATAATAATAATAATATAAATAATTCATAAAAAATATATATATATTTATGTCAAATTAAAAAAAAAGTACAAATTTCTATTTTATCAAGACGTATTTCGTATTAATTTTACAACTTATCTTTGTTTTAAAATCCTAAAACATTTTATTTAGTTAAATTTCTATGGTATTTAATTTATGCCAACTCATACAATGTTTGTAAATATGTACATTTATTTGCTTTATATATATTCAATATTAACATCTGTGAATATGTGAATATACCTAACTGCAATTTTCAGTGTGCTCTCAGACTTTGACTGCACAGTATAATTCAGTGCAGTTGGTCACAATCTTTACATTTTTGAGCTCTCCGTTTTTACCTATTCCCTATACAGGTGTAAATAAGGACAGTCAAGTGCAGAGATATATTATAACCACCCTCAAGTGCTTCTCTCTCATTCCTTTCAACCATAACAATGTTCTGTTAACTACATTTGTTAACTAAGAGATAGCAAAAACCATGAAATCAACAGCATGAGTGTCTGTGCATAAATTCCCCAAAAGTAACACACACCTCTTCAGGCACAGTAAGGCTGTGAGCATCGAATGCTCATTCATGATAAAGATCTAAATGGCACACTCATTAACCGATCAAAACAAACAAGAGGGGGCAATCTGCATGCTCAGACACATGAAAACAGCACTCTTTATGCACAAGACGCTTTTCTTTTTCCTCTCTCTAAAGATAACATATTTACGTATTTTGTCTATGGAAGAGCTGGGAAATGAGATCCGTAATGCTTAACTGCTAAGATACAGGGGGCAGCATTAAGTTAAAGGTGCTATATCTTCACTGGTCACAAATATTCCTCATAAACAACTGCTTATTTATGTGCATTTATTCCTAGTTTCTTGTTAGGCGTGTTCTGACAGCAACGTGCTGGTCATGACCCCAACCTGAAGCACTAACTAGTACTGTCATCCTTTTTCTGAGAATGCTTGTATGTGTTAATAAGTGTGACATTGTAACATGATGCTGTTCTGCACATGGTCACATAAAGACCTTTCTTTCATTAATAAGAAATGAAATTTCAAGTTTATATTGTTAAATTTGGCCCAAAAATTGTATTGATCCCCATGTGGTTTCAAACATGTAGGACTTTCTATGACTGGAAACCAAGTAAAAATTCAGAAAACTGTGGAAAGAAACATAAGCTTAAAATTTTTTAAAGTAAAAACTTAAAAATATAAGTAGTCCATACAACCTATATGCTTTACTCCAATTCCTCTGAAGCCTTAAAGTAGCTTTTTATGAGAAACAGACTAAAATTAAAGGGATAGTTACCTAAAAAATAAAAATAAATAAATATATAAATAAATGAATGAATGAATGAAAATAAATAATAATGTAAATAATGACATTAAGTAAATTAATGTCATTATTAATTAAGTAAATAATGGGTTAGGGGTTAACAACTCTTATGTTGTTACCAAAGAGTTTTTATGCATAATATTATTGTTTAATATTATTCTGTGATTTATCATTTTATTCAGGGTAAATTACGAAGTGGGTGATGATTTTGATGATGGGCTCTCTTTATGCAGAAATTAGAATGTACAGAGAATAATGCAACACGCAACTGACCAAAAAGAAGGTCAGGGTAGTCAGACCACTTAAACTTTAAAAAGAGCAGCCTAGAGGGTTTTTTTTTTTTTTTGACTCACCAAATTGCACTGGATTGGCATACATATTTCCATGTACATGCACAGCTGCCATGTGTTCTTCAGGTTTTTCTCATCATCATCATCATCATCATCATCATCAAAAAAAAAAAAAAAAAAGTTAGTTAGATTTTTCTGTTATTGTTGTTGCAGTCAAACCCTGAATTAAGCCATTTCTAAACAAGATGTATTATAAAGACGTCTTAGGATATTTCAGACTCACATTAAATCATATTGTAAAGTCAGCACTCTTTTGACACACTGTAAATCTCAAAAATACAACATTCAGGGTTTCCATTACCCTTTTTAATGACAATTTATGTCAATGACATTATTTGATATAAAACTTTTAATTTGTGTAAAAAAAAAACATGCATGCTCTATTGCATAGCTGTATAGATTTACTAGCAAAAGTTTTAGTTTTACACTAAAATCACTGTATTTTTGTAGTTGCTAATTTGCCCGGTGTCACCTGCTGTTAACTAAACAAGCTCTCTCACAACCTGTTCACACTCCCTTTTAACATTTTTTTTTCCCTTCACAGTATAGGAATAGCCTATTTAATATATATTTATTTCTGAAAAAGCTACATTTTAATGAAAAACGCTTTTTGTAACAATAATATTTAAAAAATGCAAAAAATGACAATATGGGTGAACCATAAAATTCCATACAAAAGCCATTATTTAAGGCATGCAGTCATTGTTTAAGCATTTATCTAATTAACTGTACTTTTGTCATTTCACAGCAGCCGTGATTTGTTGTACCAGCAGTATGCATAGTATTTCATGGTTCTGTTATTCTGGACTACTAGAATTATTTTCAGACTAGTTATTTAATTGGCTTGTACTTAGACTGTGCTTCTGAAAATCTAACAAAATGTCTTTGGTATATATATATATAGAATCCACAAAACAGATGCTCATGAATTTAATTACATGTTAATTCACTTAACCAGAGTGCTCCTTGACTCATGAATTCAAGGGTTCATGGATATCAAAACGCTCTGCTTCTCTAAAGCACCATGGATTCTGGGGAAAGGCCTTTTCTGAGTCTGACGCATTAATTAAAAAGCTTGTGGAAAGTGAATGTCTTATTTTCCTGTAATGAGTGTGGCTTTCATCATCCTGTTTTCCCCAACATGACGCTCCAGGCTTAAGTTTGCTTTTTTCAGCCTTACTCGCAGTGCTGACGCTGAGGCGGGCAACAAAGGCCTGTGAGTCACAGCGTGTCAACTCTCTATAGCATACTGTTTTTCCTCACCTCCTTTGAAAACACATTATTAATTGGATTTAGATATTTGCAAAATGATCTATTTAATGGGATTACTAGTACAATAATGATCTTATTTGAGAAGGAAGCCATCCAGGCTTTTGGGGGTGGATTTATAGTGTCTTACCAGTTCTTCGGTAGTTAATGTTATGTTTGGGGCAAAGATAAAGCCCAGTTTGTTGTTTTTCTGTGCATGTGTGAGTGAGAGAGTGAAAGTTTGGATGAGAGATGGGCAACCGAGTGAAAACAGAGCTGGTCTGGTGAGATGTCGGATGAATCCGAGGGGACCTCTTGCTCACTTGCATCCAAGGGGCCCCTCAGACACTCAGCCACTGAGCTCCTGACAAGTTCAAGGTTGGAGAGAGGGAACGAGAGAGGGACAAGTGAAATAAGGGAGAGGGATAGAGTCTCCTGTGGCTACATAATGGCCTTTTCTGGCGTCTTTATCCAGCCTCATATCTGGCTGAAGCTTTAACAGGCCCCATGTCAACTTAAGTGCTGGTATAGGTAATGTTCTTTTCACTATCACTCTCTCTTCCCATCTCTGTAATTTGTTCCCCCTCTCTCGGTTTATCCGGTAATGAATTTTGCAGGGAAAAAAAGTTGATAAAGAATGCAGAAAAAGTCAGACAGAGTTTACATTGTGTTTGAGCACGTGAGAGTGAGGTCTTAAAACAATCTGATGACACATTTAGGCAACTGGAAACTTTCTTCACGGACGTTCTGACCTAGAATTTGTGCGATTTGTCACACACATATGAGTCTACTAATGCTCGAACACACTGCTCACTAATTCCTTCACAGTCCACACCACGTTTACATTAACATTTGAATATGTGTCTTTAATATACATGTATTTTAAAATGCGCTGTAATCTTTCACTTGGTTTATAAGGATGTAGTCAAATGTGATTATGCTAATGACTCATAATTTGCATAAAACGGGAGGATATATTAAACTAGATTAAAAATATTGAATATTTATGGCATTATTTATTGCTGTTAGTCAACAGACATTTGTATGAATCCTCAAGATAAATTCATTGCATTTTAAAATAAGAGCAAATAAGAAATCTATTGTCTTTAAACACATTTTTCATCTGAATGTACCCATTCTGGGAGGTCCAACATTCAATTTGGGACATCTGTGAGTCCAAAACATAAACATAAACACATTCAGTTTTTTTTAGTCTTTGAAGTAATAGTTCGCCTAAGAATGAAAATTTGCTAAATTTACTCGCCCCCCCAGGCCATCCCAGATGTACTGTAGATTTGTTTGTTTCTTCATCTGAACAGATTTGAAGTCATTTAGCATTACCATTACTTGCTCATCATTGAATCCTTTGCAGTGAATTTTGAATGTTTAATGTCTAAGATGGTTTTGAATTCAAACAGTTGCTTCCAGGGAAAGTGCAAGTCCTCACAATATTGTCTTGGCTAAATTAGGAGAGATATATGCACAGATCAAGCACTGTTTACAAGTGAAAACAGTCCAAACCAATAATATATTTTGGTGAATTTTGGTGTGAGAGAACAACAGTGGAGGGACTTTTTGGATTTGTTTCTTACAAACACACAGCTTTTTGCTTCACAAGATGTTAATTGATGGACTGGAGTCATGTTGATTATTGGGATGTTTTTATCAGCAGTTTGGACACTTATTCTGATGGCACCCATTCACTGCAGAGGATCCATTAGTGAGTGATGTGATGTAATGCTACATTTTTCCAAATCTGTTCTGATGAAGAAGCAAACTCATCTACATCTGAGGGTGAGCATATTTTCAGCATTTCTTGGGCAAATATTAATACTTTTTATTGTACTAAAGTGAATCTTTTTAATGTGGCAATGAAAGCTCCAGTCAAAGTCTCATTGTTATATGCAATCAGAAGGCAAACAAGATGTGTTCAGGCACAAGTTCTTAAGTAAAACTTCATAACAGACTTGTTCTTTTATGTCATAGTCACTTTAAATCACTTTTAGGGGTGTTTATAATCTCATTTGAGTCTAAGTGTGATTTGCTGAAGATTTTGTAGACTGGAGGTATGGTAGCTATCTGTACGTGTGTGTGTGCAGTGTGTAACAGGAGTGAGTCATAGGTAATCCTCAGACTTGGTCTTGAGGCCCACATGTGAAGCCATCCATAAAGGGCAGACTCACAGACCGCCATTCAGAACATTAATCTGCAAACAAGTGTTTTTTTGTGTCTCTCTTTTCCAATTTTCATCGCCATCAATTTGGTACACAGATTGAATGTGATTCAGCTCATGCTATCGAGTTCCAGTCTTCTTTTTACAACCACAGATAAACTCCCCCCATCCACACACACACACACGCTGCATCTGTGCACGGATATACACACATCACCTCTCCCCACCTCACCCCTGACCTGCCCTGACTCCAGCCGTGGATTTAAATTGGGTCGGAGGATGAGTAAAACAACAGCATAGATTTATCAAGCTCATAGCTGCACATACATCTACGTGGATAAACATTATCATAATCATATACTTGCATAGAGGGAGATTAAACCATATGCATGAAAAAAATATGTTTACATACTACAAAGACTCGATAAAAAGCACTTCAATGCATTCGCAGGCACACCCCTTACCGATTTGCAGATGCAAGTTCAAGTAAATACAGACAGCAGTATATTGTGTTGTGTTTGATACATTTAAATGAGAAAAGTGCATTAATGCATCAAATCTCATGTCCCTATACACAAACAGGCAATGCCATGCACCTCTATCACAGCTGCTGTGTATTTCATTTCCTTTGAAACAGTCTAATCTAATGAATTAAATAAGCGAAGAGCAAAGCCTCCAGCAAATCACAATTATCAAATTGGCAATATGATTTTTAATATATATATCCCTGCAGTCACATTTAATGGCATTTTTTTGAAAATTAATAGAATCTAAATTAATGTAAATAAGCCTTAGGTGGCAATGGCAGGCATGTTCTTCTCATCATCTTTTTCTTTGAGTGACTCGGGCCAAGACCTACATGTCACTCAAATCAAGTGGCTAATCGAGTGACACACCTTCATTTTTCTCATAGCCATTCCCTTAATCTGCTCATCGCTGGATCATTCCCTCTCACAGCACCTCCACAGCACCTCCGCAGCAATATGTTGCAATATTCCATTTAAATGGATGCATTCATTATTCTATTTAAATTATACTTCACATGTGATTTCTGAAATTCACTTTTTTTATTAATTGGCCAAAATTTGGCCTTGGAAAAGATTTTAATGAGTTTATACATTTATATATATATAAAAGGGCATTTCCCCCCAATCATATAAAAAATCAAAGTCCATTCATGTGAAATAGTTCAATTGAAATAGTACAAGTAGTTTAAATGAATTGTCAGTCTGAAAACTTGGTTATTAATTAAAAAAAATAATATGAAGCAATTGTAAATAATGATTTAAAGGGGTCATATGATGGGATTTCAATTTTTCCTTTCTCTTTAGAGTGTTACAAGCTCTTGGTGCATAAAGTAGATCTGTGAAGTTGCAAAGACTAAAGTCTCAAATCTTTTGTTTGGTCTTCCAAAAGAGGACACAACTAGAAATCAGTGGTTAAGTTGTATTTACAACACCATTCTGAAACAGTTCAACCCAAATATTCAGGTGTGTGCAGCGCATTTATGGAGGACGAGGACTGTGTCCTGTAGGAGTAGCCTACAATGCCGGTGTCTGTTTCTATAAAGTAGGGCAGTTCCAACTTTGTAAGGACGGTCTGGGCTTCTGACTCATAGTCTGTAAGTACGTTTTCATGCTCAAAGAATTTGGCACTGATGATTCAAACGCGAGTTTTGAGCAGTGTTGAGTAGGCTTGCTGTTTCTCTGATCACAAATGCAGACATGGTTTTATGTTTACGCAGCATGACACACAACGCTTAAAAAGACAGTTTATGTCATTATAATCAGTAATTATGTCCCCACTGGATGCAACAAATGCCGCGTTTATAATGGGCTATATTGTTTTGGTCTCGTTAAGCCGGGAGACGGCTTCACAATATGGTAAGGGAATAATCACAACGCACTGGATAGCTGGGTAATCAGCATGCAACTCGCTTTTCAGAACGATGAGCTTTGTAAAAATCTACGCATTTCAGAAAGGCAGGGCATAGAGGAGAAACAATAATGCACATTATGTGGAAAATAATGTGTTTTTTGAACCTTAAAACACATAAAAACATGCATTACACCAAATACATGAAATAGTGTTCTTTTTAACAACGTCATATGACCCTTTAAAACAATGAATTAAATGCTTAAGTATATGGTACATTTTAAATAATTGTCTTTAGATTATATGACTAATATATGACTATATATCTACTGTGTAATATCACAGTAATTTCTGCCCCAAAAGAAGGGTGTTGCATAGCATAGAACAACCATCTTGAGTTTGCCAAAGAACGCTTAAGTAAACAGTAATTAAAAGAACTCTTTTTCTTAATGTGAAGAACGTTTAATAATATAAAGACTCTTTTTCCAGTATAAACAGCCTTTTGTGCATTGGAAAGTTTATATAGATGCTAAAGAGTGTGAAGAGTGTAACCTTGGTTAATTTCTCTGCCTATGTTTAAATATAATAAATGACATTCTAAAATGTTCAAAACATTCACATGCATGAAAAGCAGCATTTCACAGCAGTCACAGCAGGCACTGTGGTTGTCCAACATTGTGGTGTGGTAGTTTTGTCACAGAAAGCTAAGTGCTGTGATTGTCTGCAGAACATTAGCCATGTTTCAGTATCTTTGCCCCCCGAGCATCACAGCAGGTTTGAATATTAGTCTCCTCAACCAGCTTGTATTTCATATTAATAGTCCATCTGACATGCAGAATCCAGAGAAAGCTCTCCATGGGCTGCCTCAGTTCTGTGCTGCACAATAACACTTTGATGCAATGATTAAGACTGTGCTGCATATGACAGGCCGGCCTTCCCTCTCTCATCTCCCTCATGTCTCTCTCTCTCTCTCTCTCTCTCTCTCTCTCTCTCTCTCTCTCTCTCTCTCTCTCTCTCTCTCTCTCCCACTCTCTTTCTCTCTCCTGCTCTCAGAGATTATTAATGTAGTTGTAGATACTGCCGGAGTGAAATAACTTAGACATTAGGATTAATGGGGGCTGGTGAGTGCAAAGGATATTGAAGTGTAGGGATGCACAGCTGGGATGAATAACAGACCCATTCCTGTTTAAGGCATTCTTTGATGAAAGTTTCCGTTAGGCCTTGAAATGCACCTTTAGATTCATAACACACTGTTACTGCAAAAGCATTATGCATCTATTTTCTTGGCAGTGCTGGCTCACGTTGTGAACCAGGTAACATTTTTAGACAAATTGTTCTGGATTATTTTAACATAAAATAATCATGTAATGAACTTTTTTCCTTCAGATTTTTAAAATGTTTTTATTTTATTTATTTATTTTCCAAATTGCATGTAAAATCCACTTGAAAATTATGATTTATTTATTTATTTATTTATTTGTTTGTTTGTTTATTTATTTTTCTGATTAAACCTGGTTTTACAGACAGGGTTTAGGGTTAGGCCATAATTCAATAAAGACATTTAATAAATTTTTATAAAGTGCCTTAGAAAAAAACAGTGTGCATCTTGAAACAAAACAAAAGCACTGATATATTTTAAGATCAGTCAGTGCAGTTTTCTTTCAGCTGAAACAGCTCAGACTTAAATTGGCATAGGTCTTGTCTATGAAACTGGGGGATAATTACAAATTAAGATATTAAATCTGTTCTTAAAAATAAAGTGATAGGATCTCTTCACAAGACTTGGATTAAACCACTTGATTCATATGGATCTGTTTTATGATACCTTCATGGATCTTTTAAGTGTTGGTTAACTGGAATTGTAATGGAAGAACAGAAATCTCTCAGGTTTTATTGGAAATTAGTTAATTTGTGTTTAAAAGATTCACCGAAGTTTTATTGGTTTTGGCATAACATGGGGCTGAGTAAATGACAATTAAAATTTTTGTGTGAACCACCCATTTAGGAACTTTAGAAAATGTATTTTTGTGCAGTAAGAATACAAAATGCATAACTTTTGTAGTGCCCCTTCTGGTGTAGAACTGATCTAAACACAGGCTTTGTTTACTGCCTTGAGGAAGAGGAAATTATATGGACTCATTAAATCTGATTTATCTGAACTAACCGTTTATGTGCTTTGAATATGCGTATGAACTGCAATCCTGTTTAATAATTGTAATATCTTCAGACAGTGCAGGTTTAACGTGGTCTGCTTATAACCTCACGTTTAAAAGCCAAAGTATTCAGAGAATTCTTCTGCCCAGGTGCTTCTGTTTTAGCCATGGAATCTGAATTTGGCAGTTTAAACAGCCAAATCGGTATTACCACCCCAAACACACACACACCTTGCAGCTCTCAAACATTAACCACGCTTAAGTTTTATATCCTTAGCATAGAAAATTAAATGTTACATTTTTATGGCCTTTCACCCTTTTTATTATAGATGGCACATTAGAAACACTACTTTAACAACAAATTTTCTGCTCTTGAGTAGACAATCCAAAACCTTTTGGTATTTGATTTTTCTGTTCAGCAAGCAATCTTGCTCAGATGGGCGCACAAGCAGTCATCCATATAAATTCCTGCCAGGTACCAAGCAACCATACTGACATTCACAAACAAGCCCCATACAAATAAACTGTTTTCAGGTAATTTAGCTCCTAGGTTACAGCATGTTGACCCGGAATGCAAAACTGAGCGTGTTAAATGAATCACACACCTTATTCACAAGCGAAAGCAGCACTGAAACAACAGAAAGACTTTTCTTTTATACTTGACATCAAATGCATCCTCCTCATGGTTAATTTGTGCGATTGTAATCAACAGCAGATGCCTGCCTAGGTTCTTCTTTATCAAGACTCACAATTTATAACTTCCTAAATGATTGTTCAACAGGTGGCTCCCTGTGCATCTGTGAACCTTGCCTTTGTGAACTTGAAGCATGCTTTAAATAGCTGCAAAGTTAGATTAAACATATTCCCTGCTGCATTTTCCCCCTTTTTCCCCTTTCCATCGCTTCAATGTTGAATATGTTGATTTATGAAGTGTTTGGGACTGAGGTCAGCGGCCCATTGAAGATTTATGAAACAGCAACTGAGAACGATTACAGAAGCCCAATCTATCACGCCACGCTGTTCTAGTATTGTTGTGACTCCGCCGTTATAACCTCCATCAAATGCATCACTCTCTGTAAATTGTGGAAGTTTGTTTGAAGTCAAAAGGGGATTCAGAGATCAGTGTAGACGGCACACTTCAGTGGATTGAGCTCATCTCTCTTTCTCAGTATGAAAAAAGCTCCATCTAAACTTCCACTGTGTAATGCAGAACATGTTCCTGTATCTGTCAAAGCAAGTGGATAAATAAGCCTAATTGTTTTTGTAACCCAGTGTATTACAGTCTCTTTAGGACTCTTTATATCACTGAGTATGAAGTGGGACAGTATTCAAAGACATACAGAACTTCTGAAAACAGAACAATAGTATGGATGTGTTTAGATTTTGAAAATAAAAGGAGTGCAAGGGTCAATGACAAATAAGGGTCCTAAATAAGAATAGTAAAAAAAAAAAAAAAAAAATAATATATATATATAATATATATATATATATATATATATATATATATATATATATATATATATATATATATATATATATATATATATATATATATATATATATATACATATATACATAATTCACCTGTAAACATCTTAGTTGTTCAGAAAGGTTTATATGGGTTTAGGGGTCGGTAATTTTTCATTTATTTTATTTTTTAATTCAGACACTGAAGACTGGAGTAATGGCTGCTGAAAATACATGGCACACATACATAATTTAAACAAAATCTTTTATTCTGGATGTGATTAACTGTGATCAATCATTTGACAGCACTAATATAGGGGAAGTTTAGGGGAAGTCGTGGCCTAATGGTTAGAGAGTCGGACTCCCAATCGAAGGGTTGTGAGTTCGAGTCTCGGGCCGGCAGGAATTGTGGGTGGGGGGAGTGAATGTACAGCGCTCTCTCCACCCTCAATACCATGACTTAGGTGCCCTTGAGCAAGGCACTGAACCCCCAACTGCTCCCCGGGCGCCGCAGCATATGGCTGCCCACTGCTCCGGGTGTGTGTGTTCACAGTGTGTGTGTGTGTTCACTGCTCTGTGTGTGTGCACTTCGGATGGGTTAAATGCAGAGCACAAATTCTGAGTATGGGTCACCATACTTGGCTGAATGTCACGTCACTTTCACTTTCACTGTCACTTTTTCACTTTCATATATATATATATATACTGTTGTTGTTTTTTAATGCTTTATGAAATGTATCTTATGCTAACTAAGGTTGCACTTATTTAATCAAAAATACAGTAAAAATAGTAATATTGTACAGTAATAAAATAAAATATTATTACAATTTAAAATAACTGTTTTCTATTTTAAGATATTTTAGAATGCAGTTTATTCATGTGATGGTAAAGCTCCAGTAGTCATTACTCTTCTAAGTGTCTTCTCTTACACTGTAATACACATGATTAATACAAAAAGCATGTACCATGAGCTTACAAACACTGAGAAAAACATAGCATCTTCTGAATCGAGTGTACAGAAAAACAGCAGCTCTCAGTTTGGCAGGATGTAAAGTTTACTCGAGAACATTTGGAAATGAAGCTATGGCATTTAAGCTAAAGAGTTTTACATGATCCGTTTTTAAGCGAGCTGTGGATGGCTATGAGTTTAGGCTGGTGGGCGTTTTTCAATGGCTCTTCTGGCCTTAGCAGTGGGCAGATGCAGTCTCTGTCCCAGATCACTGAATAAACTCACATTGTTGAGTGTGTGGGACGACTTGCTTGGCAGTCAACGCTGACAAGTGGATTAGTGGAGGCAAGGCCACCTCTGAATGGTACCCACACGACTTGCAGCCATGGTGACGAGCATCGCCGAGCATCAGTGCCACATATCATCCATCTGACAATGCTTGGTGTTTTCAAAAGAGAAAGGGAAGGAGGAAGAGAGAAAAAAAAACAACAGATATGCTACAGCATATTTTGAGGCTTCCGTGCATATGGCAGTGGCATTAAATGGTGGAGTAAATTTGGCATGTCTAAAAACTAGGATAATGATGATAAATGTGACAGCATGAAAACTAATTACAATTGTTTCACTGCGTTTTCCAATAATGCCGCAAACGCTTCTGTGAAAACTCATTTGAATCTTCCACAAGTCCAAAAGGCAGTCTTGCTCCAAAGCCATTTGGCACGTCCCCTCACCAGTTTACATTTCTAGCGGATTAGCAGAAGAGCTCAAAAATAATCATGCCAGATGTCTCCTTACATCCAGAAAAAGAGCCTCCCCGGTGGCCATTTTGTTTTTATTCTTTTTTTCCAATATCACTTTTAAGTGAAAACATTTCGAGGCCTTTAGAAATGCTAAATCTCATGTCAAGATGTTGTGTATGCAAATACGAGTCCTCTCATGTCTGTCAAGTTTTACAGCGTTACCAGATTTATTCATTACTGCTGTTTGTAGTGGTACTTGTCAGAAGGGAAACCAAAATACCTCTTTTGTTGAAAAGTGCGTAAAAATAAACTGGACGGCAGGCAGATGAATGAACAGCAAACAAATTAGTTTAAAGTGGTGAGAACTTTAATAGCCTATACATTTTCATTACAGAGGGGCGTTGTTGCTTCTGTCACATTGTTAAATTAAGTAATACGCTTTTACTGGACATTTCATCTTTGATTTATAATTGAAGGCTGTACAATTAACCGCCTTAAATGTTTTAGTGGTCAGTAGCCTCTACAGAACTACAGAGAATAACTAAGTTTCATTTTTTCTAAATATTTGTTTTATTTTTTGATACATGAAATAATGATTATTGCAAAATAGAGTTTAAGAACAGCCTTTTAAATAAACATTTGACGTTCAGTACAACAATTTTTCACTCAATAGTATCTGAGGTTAACAATGATTACCACAAAAAGGCGATTACAAGTAAAGTGGAAGTCAACAGAACCAACGAGTGTGTATTATTTGAGCAGTACAGTTGTTTGTGTGATTTTTACATTAGGGTTTTCACTGCAACAAAGATGTACAATTTAATAGGACTAAAATTAATTAAATATAAATGTGTCTTAGGTGTCCATAAAGCATAGTATAAAATTTAATATAAAATTACATAGAAAAGGTAAGCAATTTTTCACACTAAAATCATAGTGCGTATTGTTTATGTCTTGTGGCTATACTGCTAAAACACAGTTTTTTTTTTTTTATGAATTTATTTAAGTAATCATTATGTAAGGGGCTACCTGTAACTCATATGTTTATATTTTCATTACATATTTTTTTTTAAGAAAATGAGGAATGAGTTGAAATCAGTGTTGGGAAGATTACTTTGGAAATGTAATAGGTTACAGATTACAAGTTACCCTATTTAAAATGTAACAAGTAGTGTAACTCTTTCAGTTACTTTATTAATGTAACTGATTACATTTGATTAGTTTTTTTTTACTTTTCTAAATTTCTAACAAATATTTTCAACTGTTAATCATTTTGAAACATTTAAAGCAGGCAGGGTTAACCTTACAGTAGTATCAACAATGATTACTGTCAGACTTTCTTCATCACCTGCATTAAGATTATAATCATTTAATTTTAAAGCGCAACCACCACAAAATTAGACTTTAGCAGCTCTTTTTAGTTTGAGACTGTTCTACTAGTTCCACTTGATCTAGTTACACTACACCATTAACTAGTTACACCCTAATACCGGTTAAAATAATTTTTGTGGTAATCAATATTATGCCACAAATCCTGCCAAATGAGCTTGTATTGAACCCCAAATATAAGTCATTTAAATCTGTAAAAAATAGAAATAAGTGTCAAGGCAACCTGACAACTTTTTCCACAGAGCGCAGATTCCTCAGATGACCCTCCACTCGCAACTATCATAGCCTTAGTGGGAAAATAAAGACACATGTCTCGTCACCCCATGCATGAGAGTGCTACAGTGTTTGTGGGATGAGTGTTTTCAGCTTTAATGAGCTTGGCAGGAATGCTCTGTCTCCCACATGTCTCAGGCAGGGAGGGGGCAATCTTATTGTTGCCACATGTTGAGGTCCTTCTCCAAGCAGTTCCTCCAGCCTGGTGTGGTCAACTAGTTCAAAGCAGCACGGCTCATTTGTTACACAACTTTATGTAACAATGAGCTGAAGCTTCGGTGTGTCTGAGAGGAAAAAAGGGGTAGGCGGCCAAGAAACGTATATGCACTCATCTTTCGTCCTTCTCCCTCTTTAATGTTAAACGAGACCTGGACCTTTCACTTGTAGCCTCTGGTTTATCTGTTTTGGATGAATATGTTAAATCCAGTGCCCCATTGCCACATTTTCCAGACAGCTCAGTAGTCATTTTCTTCCTTTTTTTATTCGTGGAAGCCCTTTTAGGAGGGTTTTAAACTCCAGTAATAGCACTTAAGTCGCTCTAAGAGACGAAAACTCTGCACACCGCACTTGATCATTGTCATGGTGGGAGCAGAGCGCCGTGCCACATATGGCAACAATCTGCCACACTAATCCAGCCAGAGATTAGACGACTTCGGGTTCAGGCTCCCTAGATCATACACACTCCATCACATCTTCTATGCACCATTTTTATGAGAAGAACATAGCCAGCAGACTTAAGTGGTAGCTGACAGAATCATTTGCCAGTGGTGGGGAATCTACCTCCAGCAGTGTCATCTTTGGCCCAACAGCATGAGGAACAACAGTTGTTGATTTGCAGGGTGCTGTAATTTAAGACCACATGGGTTTAAGCTTGGAAAAAGTGAGTATGAGAGTTTGATCTCTCAGACTTAAACTTGAATTACTGGCACCATAGATTGTATTTGTTTTTCACCTGACAGGAAAGAAAAGTCATAGATATCATAAAAACGCTTTAATATATCAGTTATTTCTCATAGGCAGCAGTAAGAATAAACAAAGTGATTTTTATGCTTCTTAGAGGTTTCTCTGAGAAAAAGACCCCTTTTGTTTCAGGAAAAAATGTCAACATCTCAAAAATGTGTGAAATCAAAGTCAATTTCTATAGGAACATTTAACATTTCTCATCAAATTCTTCCAAAAACTATTTATTTATTGACATACTTATTTGTTTACATTCTCTCTATCTCTCACACACAAAACCAGTCAAAGGTTTCGAATAATAAAGATTTTGTAATGTTTTTAAAAGAAGTCTCTTATGCTCACCAAGGCAGCATTTATTTGATCCAAAAACACAGTAAAAACAGTAATATTGTATAACATTACTCCAATTTAGAAAAAAACTTTTATCTATTTTTACTTATTTTAAAATGTAATTTATTCCTGTTATTGCAAAGTAAAATTTTCAGCAACCATTATTCCAGTCTTCAGAGTGACATGATCCTTCAGAAATCATTATAACATGCTGATTTGCTGCTCAGTTATTAATAATGTTTCTTAATATCAAACAGTTTTTGCTGCTTAACATTTTTGTGAAAACCATGATAACTTTTTTTTTTCAATATTTTAAATCTTATTTATCCTAAATGTTTGAATAGTATCACAGTTTTCACAAAAATATTAAGCAGTAAAATAGTTTTTATCATGGATCATAAGAAGAAATGTTTCATTAGCACCAAATTAGCATATTAGAATGATTTATAAAGGTTCAGGAGACATTCAAAAACTTTGTAAAAACCTTATTAATTTTAAATATTATTACATATTAAATTAATAATAGTCTTAATTATGGCTATTATTTTTGTTGTTTTTATTATTATTATTATTCAAGAGACTTTATTCAGAGTTCAGAAAACATTATTATTAGTGACATCGGTGACTGTTTAGTGAACTACAGTCAGCAACTTCCTGCTCATGCTTGCGCTCATGCACAGATACCAGCGTGAATGAGACTGAACATGTTTTAGTGAAGTTCTTTTTCGTACTTCTTTGCTTACAAAAAAAAAGATGGAAATACTTTTGCTGAGATATACTGTTAACGAACATCCAGATGCCCTCCACACTGCTAAGAGCAACATTTAGATAAATATGTAACATGTTAATATGTGGTGCATGCTTTCTTGTCAAATAAAACCAAACACACACACACACACACACACACACACAAAAGACAGCGGTGAGAAAGTAGAGGTGAAGAAAGCATCTGATGTGGATATGTTTGCATTTTACACAAAGGTGATCCTTTAATGAAAAGTTGATAGTTGGTAAATATAATGAGTTCTGTCTAAATTAATGTTATCCTAAGTTATACCAAAAACCACCACACTGTACTCATACTGCATCATTTCTGCCCTCCATTCATCCGTCAGCCAGTGTGTCTGCTCTGGGCCAAAGCCCTCAGGGAGTCCTCGGCGCCTTTAATTTGGGCTGCCCCTGGGGGCTCCAAGCTCTGGCTAGCTGGGGCATATGCAATAATCTCCTTTTTACCGTTTAGAGGCTAATTTGGTAACATTACACCTGCCTCTGTGAGCCACCGCTTTGGCATGGTGTGGTTTGTGGGGCTTTTCCCTTTCTCTCTCTCCTCATTTTTTCATCTGTTGGTAAGTTTTGTAATGAGATTACCCCAAAGCCTCGCTCTGCTTTGTGTCACCCAGAATACTCTGAGATCCAGGATCAACCAAATCAAAGCGAGGAGTTCCAATCGGCGCAAGATGCAGCCCAGCTGACCTTGATTCGGCACAACCCCCCTGCCGTCCAGACCCCCACTCCGCATGTGACTTGGACAACCTTGCTCGCTATCACACATGACATTGTGTTAGAGCTTTGCATAGGAAATATCTTTGTCTTCTGTGTTGTGTTTGCTCGCTGGGATGTTTCTTGCTTCTGTCTTTATCATGGCGTCTGGTCTATATTTATTGTCTATATTTGAGTTATTTTCCGCAAACTTTATTTTATGCAAAGAAAAAAAAAATGGGTCAAATATTAAAACAGAATGACAAGACAACAGTTCACTGCTTTGTCTGCTTCAGCTGTGGTACAACCCAGCATTTCCCTTTCTGTTTTTCTTTAATAGTAATATTGGATTTCATACCACAAGTTTTGAGAGCTAGACGATGCTAAACAGCCCTTTATAGACGGCTGTGTCCATGACTGATTCCAATAAAATGTTGAGCCACACACCCAAAACAGCCCATCTACAACCACTGTCTTTGTTCTTCTAATTTGCTCCAACCCTAATGGCCTTGTGACTACAGACACTGCAGCACAGGAAAAATGATACAAAAGGAGAAAAAAAAATGAAGTGAAAAAAAGAGAAAACTTCACAAGACAAAAAAAGTCTTCATTCCCAGAACATTGCCCATGATCCTCTCGCTGAACACATCAAGAAATAACATGTCAATATTTTGCCCCTCTCCACAAAATATGATTTTGATTAAAAGGTGTAAAGGTTAGGGTCATAGAGAGGGTGAGGATTAGTATTATGGGCTGTGTCTGGGGTTACCATAACAGTCTGGCTAGAGGGACTAGTAATAACAACAGTAGTAATAATAATCACAGACTAATTGACTGAACTTTGTGTGCTTCCTAGCCAGAGATAGATATTTTGACAAGCCTGGAGCTCCCCTTGAAGTCTGTAGTATTAAAGCTAATATAATGAGGGATGCTTAGAGCACTTGTTTTTAAGGATGAGATACTGATGATCGTGGAAATTGCTTGTTGAATACCTTTTGTTTGGTATAGTAATGAGTAGCACAGAAAAAATATTTGAGCTCATTTTTTCCCCCAAGAGTCTGAGAACTATGCGGTCACTCATAAATCTTTGGAAAAATGTTGTTAGTTGTTAGAGATGATATTGAAGGAAAATATTTATACATCTGATCTTTTTTCTTAAAGTGCTGCTACATTCTGTATGAGATTTTTTTAACAGCTGAACATTTTAAGAAAATGTAAATTCTCAGTAACACTTTAGTTTAGGGACCAAATCTCACTATTAACTAGTTGCTTATTTTCATGCATATTACTAGCATATTAGTTTATTAGTACTTACAAAGCACGTTAATACCTTATTCTGCATGACCATATTTTAGATAACCAATACCTAAACATAACAACTACATTTATAATAAGTGGCAAATTAGGAGTTTATTGAGGCAAAAGCCATAATTAATAGTTAGTTACAGTAATAGTGAGAATTGATCCCCAAACAAAAGTGTGACCATTATTACTCACCTTTATTTTGTTAACTTCATTCTGTGGAACATGTAAGAAGATATTTGTTTGTAATATTGTAAATTTACTATTTGTAATTGTAATTGTAGTATTTATTTATTTGACAATACAATGAAAGTCAAAGAGGTCCAATATGATGACAATGCAGTGTTCATTCACAGCTGACACATTCTTCAAAAATTTTTTTTTTTCAGTGTCTGGTTTGCAGAAGAAAGGTTCGGAATGACACGAAAGTGAGTAAATAATAACAAAATTTTAATTTTTGTTGTGAACTATCCCTTGAACATGGTGTACATATATGTTACAACAATAGAGTTTATACTGACTGCCTTTTTTAACATTTTAAAATGAGCAAATATGCACCATGAAGGTCTTTTTTACACTGGTTTCCTCAATGTCAATCACAACAGCTTATTTATAGCACAAATCATCCATTTTACTCGTAGCAAAGAATGTGCAGCTCTCACATCGGCTGTAGCCTCTCGGAGAGAGAGGTAGGCTATGTTTGAAGAGTGCTTTTGTCACGCTGAGGAAAATCATGTTTGAAGTCTGGCCCCTGTCTTTCACACTTCTGATAAAGCCGTCGGGTTTAGCGTGTCTTCCGTGCAAAGCCCATGTCCTCCCCCTTTGTCTGACGCTCTCTTCCCCTTGCCTGTGCTCCCCCTGGCTCCCCTCTATTGTCTGCTCGCCTGTCACCATGCCCACATTACACTGTGTGGAGAATGGGCCCAAAGCCTTATCCCGAGGCTTCATGGGAGATGTAGTTGGGGGAATAGTTTTGTGGGGGTTTTTCTTCAATTCTTTTGTGTTTGACCCTTGCCGTTGCTGTGTATATTTAGTCTTTTCAGGATATATTTTAGTCCAAATTAGATGAAAACCATATATTGTGAAGAAGAAAAAGCCAGTTATATACAACAAGATTTTTATGGTGAGCCGATCTAATTATATTATAATAAATTGCATTATATTTTCTTATATTTACATGCCGAATATTGAGCATTTTGCTTCAAATGTCAAATTTTTCAAAAGGCAATTAAGCTTTTGTTTTCCCTCACATTTTCTCCTCCATTGTTAGCCATACAGCCATGTTTCTTAAACACTCCTCGCATATGCATGCACAGTATCGTATCAATTGAATATCTCAAACATTTTCAGAATAGCAAATATTTAAACAGGCTGGACAAACAAGTGACCGGAGGGATTGTATTAGGGGGGATATTTCGCATAGTGTCCTATCAGACCCCTCGATATTTTCATATTGAATGGGTATGCATGAACCATATGATCCCGGCATAAAGAGGGTGCCTGAACCTAGTCTCTTAAACTGTAGCAGGCATATATTACCAGGCTTAGAGCCTGGCAAGCCCTGCGTTTCCCAAAATAGATTTTCAACAATACTCCACGAGGTTGCATTAAATAAATCTGCACTCAGCTAATCCTAAAAGCAGTTCATATGTCGTGGAGATACTCTCGCGCAGGACAAAGGCAGACACTCCGCTCGTCGCACCTTCGTCGAGGGACAGACACATTTAAATACAGATATTTAGAGAAGGGGGGTGGATGGGGCGCCAAAAAATCCTCTTTTAATGTGACACAGAATTCGTCTAAAAAAGCGAGAAAGAAAATCTCCATCAATGTGCTACAGTGTCGCACAGCGAAGCAGATTTTTCATATCAACCTATCTCCCTCCCTCTCGCTTTTCCTCTCTCTTTCTGCTGCAGTCTATTTTTTAATCTAGACCCAAACACTTGCAGGAGGGGCCATTTCAAACATGTTGTAGATAACTGTTAATCACATTACTGTTTTCCCACTTCCGTAAAACACCATAAATAGCGTACTGAGGTTCATCCCCTTCATTTTTTCCCCATTGAGAGAAAATTACGGTTGATGAATTGCTTCTGCCATGCATGTAGGCTAATGAAAGCCTGGCTCCTGGGCTTTCCTCAACAAAGGCTCACGATTTTTCCACTTTCCACTAAAATAAGAACCTGTTCCACTTTTAATTAATGGTTCTACTCTTCTTCATTCAAAGGCTACGGCAGACTTTTAAATTGATTTTGGAGGTGAGCTTTCTCATTAGCACGGGGAAAAACAAAAGCATTGTTCTAGGATTGCAGGGGAGTAATTTGATCACACAGGTTTACAAAAGCTTTTAATTCTGATGTGATCTGCCAGCCGAAATTACGTAACTCTACGCGTAACTATAAATACACCAAACTCATGTCAACACAAATCAAGTTGTATATTCAGGAAGCTCTTCTGCGAGGTAATTATATATTGTGAATGTACTTAAAAGTCGCGATGGAATTCTTCTATGTTGTGACATATTTCCGAGAGTAACGGATTATCGAAAAATAAAAAAAAATATTGATTGGACAAATCCTATATACATCATCAAACAAAACGTATGTAGTTTTCACCTGAAGATTCAGTTATGAGATTTTTAATCAAAATTACAAGCAGATACATAAATCATTCACAATACTATGGGGCATGATGACTTTAAGGTAAAGATTGACAAATCTTGGCTTGTTGCATGGGTTATTAGCAAAACCTCCACCATAAAGCAATTCTAATCTGAGCAGACAGTCCCAGATAAAGCCTAACCACTCCTTAATGTGAATGACAACAGTGAAGGCAATCTTAGCATGCTCCTTAGACAGCTAGCATTGTGTTTGTTCATCGGTGTGACTGGTGTTTGCTTTTGGATCAGTTGTCCACACTCGGCTAACAATTAGCATACATCTGCTGCAGACAGCATGCAGCCTTGCTATATGTACACTGCTATCGAGACCCCTCACAAGCAGCTCAGTGCAGTAGTGTGCAAACATGCATCTGCTTGACTGGATGCTAGCCACCCTACCGAGTGACCCTGAAAGCAGAGTCAAGTGCACCAGGATTCTAATTGGTGAGCAATTATGCATGTCAACAATTTAATTACACAGTGTTTAGGTGGGACTTAGCCCTGATTACCGGCAACTTCACAGAATCCTGTTTAGTCACCAATAACAAAATTCCATTTACCTTATCAAATGCAGTTTATCCAGACCAATGGAACACTGTTTGGTTCCATGTTCTTTTAGATTAGACTTTGACAATCCTGAATACACATTTTTGTCTTTTAAAAACATAGTTTACTAAAAATGAAAATTCTGTCATTACTGTTTGACTTTCTTTATTCTGTTGAACACAAAAGAACATATTTTTGGTAACACTTTACAATACGGTGGCACTAATATGCATTAATTCATGCTTAACTAATGCACAGATAATCATGAGTTAATATATAACGAAGAACAAAATCATTTATTAATAATTACTGCATCAGCAACAAATGAACATTCTATATGATTCATAGATTATGTAATCAATAAATTGATATTAGTTTAATGTGTCATAATGTATTAATTCCCTAATAACATATTATATTAAATAATAGTATAAATTTGTGTCTTAATTACCACAGTAGTTCGAAACCATACACTTCAACTTCCAGTTGTCTGCTTTAATGAATTATTACCTAATAATTCACAAAAATATCATGTAATGTTGCTGTCAATCAAGTCATGTTATGACTTTACTTTTTGAGGCACATTACTAACTAACTAATTCAAAATCCATAACCACAATGGCATATTACGTAACAATTAGTTAATAGTTCTGTGCCTCAACATGTAAAGTCATAGCATAATGATACCTTTTCAAATAATTAGCTATTGATTAATTAACTGGAAGTTGAAGTACATAGCTTTGACCACTGTGGTAATTAACATATGAATTTACAGCATTAGTTAATATAATATGGTATTAGGGAACTAATACATTCTGACACATTTAACTAATAACAATTTATTTATTACTTAATCTATGAATCATATAGAATGTTCAGTAGATGGTGATGTAGTAATCATTAATAAATGGTTTAGTTGTTCATGAGTTATACATTAACTCATGATTATCTGTGTTATCTGTGTCATTAGTTAAGCATGAATTAATGCATATTTGTGCACCCCGATTGTAAAGTGTTACTGATATGTTGTATGAGAGTAATATTTTCCTCAATTGGCTTTCATTGAATTAACAAAACAGTTAAAACAATGTTCACAATAAATATTTAATATACCATATACTGTTTTGGAACAATATGAGGGTGAGTAAAACAGAATCAGTAGTCTAGAACAGATTTTATGGGTGACCTATCCCTTTAAAGGAATAGTTCACCATAAAAATAAACATTTTATCATCATTTACTCACCCTCATGTCGTTCCAAACTTGTATAAGTTTCTTGCTTATGTTGAACACAAAATAAGATATTTTGAAGAATTTTGAAGAACCTAACAGTTGTTGGTCTGAAATACTGTAGAAGTCAATGGGGACAATCAACTGTTCGATTACCTGCATTCTTCAAAATATCTTCTTTTGTGTTCACCATAAGAAAGAAACAAAGACATAATAAATGAAGACAAAATTTTAAAGTGAACTATCCTTTTAAGTAAAACACATTTATTCATTAGTTCTTCAAGTAATCTTAAACACATTAATCTTTTTAAAATAGTTTTGACCATTTTAATTTATCTCAATCATTAAAAGCAGTTCATATATTTAAATATGCTTTGGAGAACCGCAAAGAGGCTGATAGGTGACTTGTGATCTGTTTCTACCAAATGGAGAAATGGTCCCCCTGTTGGGTGTTCGCTGCAGGAGAGATCTGGCATTTGTATTATTAGCTGTCAGAATGAATACGTGCTGATGCTGAACAGACGCCGTGCAGAAGCAGTTGCGGAAGTGGCACTTTAGCACTGTGGCTGATTTCATAGCGATTAGTGCAAATCACCCAGCACTTCACGTTATTGCTCAGAAGGGCTAATAACAGCTTGACACCTCCACCTCGTGTAAAATTTGTGATGTGGCACTTGCCCAAGTTTACTATGTTTTTTTTTTTTTTGATAGCCCAAAGAACCCAAAGTCACAAATTATATGTCAGTATGTTTAAAAAAAAAAGAGAGAGGCAGGCGGTTTGTGTGGAATAAAGTTCTAAGCCGTAGAATGGGAGTATTTAGGGGTTTACAGGGAAACGTTGGTGGCGTCCCCAGAGGCTTGGCATGCCACAGAAGCTGCTGTCGCCATGGTGACAAGCCACTTCAGCTCAATCAGTGGTGCCCAGTTTTAACATGCTTTGAATCAAACTGAATTCAGAAGACTAAAAGAATATAACTGGGTTTTGGTTTATAGATCACAATAATTACTGTAAGACATTATGAAATATGATGAACAGAGAATTATTATAATTATTAAAGATTAGGCTCAGTTTACTTAATGTTCGGGGTCCCAAAGATCCCAATAAATGCATGTGTAAAAACAGAATATAAATTATGAAACTAACTTCTTATATTCCTTTGAAATGTATTTGATGTGTTTCCCTTAATTAAACACAACTCTCTAGGCCTTGAACGTGTCAGTTGCATTGTTGTCTATGCAGGGTCAGAAAACTCATCACTCACGGATTTCATCAAAATTATCTTAATTTGTGTTTCAAAGATGAACGTAGGTCTTATGGGTTTGGAATGACATTAGGGTGAGTAATTAATAGAATTTTGGGGTGATTTTTGGGTGAACTTACCCTTTAACAACACTGAACCAACCTGAATACATTAGGTTTCACCAACATAATTCATTTTAAGGGTTGGATTAATTAGAGGAATATATATATAGGCATATTATATTCATATAATGTATTATATATAATATGTAATGAATATAATATTTTTATATATGGTTTGAATGTGAACTGTAAAAACTCTATTTATTCAACATCCCAAACAGATCTACCTTTTTTTGGATGTCAGTTGAAGTGCATTATCAAGTTACATTTTTGTGTCTTGGTTTTATTAGGTTACGAAAGGTCTTCCAGTATCAACCCCATACTTCAAACTATTAAATAGGCCTTTAGGTCTCTCAGACTGTAAACAGATCACAAGTGTTTCTGGTGTTTCAAAAAAGTGTCAAGCTGAAATGACGAGAGAGAAGGACAGGGGAAAAGCACATATCTGTAGGATGTGATGTGGAGAGTCTAATAGTCTCAAACTGTCACAGTGTTTGCATACACCCGCCAGCCTCCAAAGATATAGGAATATCCTCTCCCCTGCCTCCGACAGCAAACGTCTGTCTCCATCAATCAAGTGGAGTTAATTTAAAAGCATAAGCTTCTTAATTAAAGGAGGTTAGCTGAGCACTGAAATCAAATTCCTGAAATGAGTTCTAATGTCCTCATATTCCCCAGCTCATAGGATGCCCCGTCCTCATCACCTCTTGAATGGTAGAGTAATATTCATCAACTCCGGTTTCCACATTGTCCTAAAACACAGTCTCTCTGCATAGGCATTTGCTAAAAGGCCGAGAGACGTTAATGTGGTCTCAGCAGGCCAAATGCACTTCTCTCTTATCGCCATCCACTCTTTCTTTCCCTCTCTCAATCCATGCCCTGCATCCATGATTGGACAGCCAGCAAGATCGTAGCATTAAGTAAATAATTTGTATGATAATTTATTACAGTGGCATCTTTTTCAACTTTAATTGGTCTAAATGAAGAGACATTTCACACCATTTAGATAGAAAAAAAGAAAAAGGAGGCCAGCATAATGAAAAGGGGGCCTGGCTATCGGACTTCAGAGGTTTGCTCTAAATGAAAATGTAATTGCAGGCGGAATGGTACAAGAGGAGTCGACCCAGCGCAGCAGATCGGGGGTATCTTCAGACAGCAGCGCAAACGCTAATGACTGAGCAATTTGGAACATTTACTCACCCCAAAGACTCTCATTAAGTCAATCACAGGCTTAGCCGAAGCCCACTCGCAGCGGCGGAGGGAACCCTACGCGTTTATTCCGACATCAATCAGGAAGGCCGTCTCTCTCTCCGCGTCTCACTCTCTGAAGCTCTCTCTCCCTCCTCCTTCTGCTAGGCGGCGGGAAAAAAGAAAGGCCCAAGTAATTTATTCCGGATCTTTGAGAGGATAATGGCCAATTATTTGTTTATAACACTGGTTAAATTTTCATTAGGCAGATTAATGGAATATCATGTACTGTCAACAGTGGACCGAGGGGTGGTGTGTCAGAGATAAACGCCCCGGCAGATGATGTCGCTCTGTGGGTAAATTGGTTTTTCCCACTCCCCTGTCTCTGCTTCTCCATATGGAAATGTAAAAGGTGGATGAGGTGGACAGCGAGGAGATGACAGAATATGGAATTGTGGATATACTGAGAGAAGTGTGTGAGCACTCCAGGCAGAATCTAGCCTTTTTATGTATTTATATAAGCGTATGGTCTTTTTCAGACTTTCTGTCACTGTTTAGATCATAAAAGTTGCTAGCATGTCTGAATTTTTAGCGCATGATTCATTTCTGGAAAATGTGTCTTGGGAACATGGGCCCAGTGCTTCTTGAACAAGTTATACATTGCAAGAATGCGGATATAAGCCTTCTTTTACAGTTTTCAATTTCAACTCCAACACTTGCTGGGGAAGTCGTGGCCTAATGGTTAGAGAGTCGGACTCCCAATCGAAGGGTTGTGAGTTACAGTTCTGGGCCGGCAGGAATTGTGGGTGGTGTTTAGGGACGGAGTGAATGTACAGCGCTCTCTCCACCCCTCAATACCACGACTTCTTGAGCAAGGCACTGAACCCCAACTGCTCCCCGGGGCGCCGCAGCATAAATGGCTTGCTCCGGGTGTGTGTTCACAGTGTGTGTGTGTGTTCACTGCTCTGTGTGTTGTGCACTTCGGATGGGTTAAATGCAGAGCACAAATTCTGAGTATGGGTCACCATACTTGGCTGAATGTCACGTCACTTTCACTTTCACTTCTAATGGTTCAGCTTCATTGGAGATACAGTTCCCGCTTTGCCTTCTATCGGGGCAAGATGTTGGCACCATTTAAATGATTCATTTCAACAGTTTAAACTTTCAGATGGGCTCATAAATAGATTCATGGAGTCATAAATAGAGCTTTTCGAGTGGTGACACGAGGGGGACAGCATAATCTCACATTATGCAGCTGACTCTATTTCTGTAAATGACAGTCTTCAGTGAAGCGGCTGCTACAAGTAAAGGCTGTGGGACACATTCTGACCCCTCAGACTGATAGGATGATAAATAGCGGTTTGAACCTGAAGTCAAAGGTTCATAAACAGCCACTTGAAACGTATCTAAGAATTCCTATTTTCTGCATATATACTGCCAGAGGCGTATTTATATACACACAAATCCAGATATTATATTTACTGGCTTTTTATGCTTCAAAGAAAAGTTCGGAGTAGTCTTAAAGTAAATCATGGGTTAGAAAATTGTTTGGCGAATTCATTGAATAGTACCACCACTGATGCATAGTATTTCAGCATAGTAACCTGAGCTTTATTCACTTTTAGCACCAATAATCCAATATACATTATTTATACATTTATAGATTATTTCTGTGTAAGTTTGTTTATTTAAAATTTGACCTAAATTTGTATTTTTAATCAAAATGTCATAACATGATCGCTTAAACCCAGCACCTTTCTTAAAATCGTCAGCAAGCTCACATTTAGATCTGCTTTCATCCAATCAACAGCCAATACATTCAGCCAAGCTCTCTCCCTACATTTTTCGATAATCCATTTTACTTGGATTTACGTCACAATATGGAAGAAAAGATCTGTCACATCGCAAATACAATTAAGATGTTATTTTGTAGTGATCGTAGCAGCAGTATTAACTACATGATGCTATGGAAATTAATAATGGATAAGAATATTACAAGAAGTCATATGTCTAAATGTGTGGTGTACAACAGTGTAATTTTTGACATTTTAAAAAGCATCATCTGGTACATGGATTGTAGTAGTAGAGTGATGCTAACTGTCTCAGCAAAGATAGCCAAATTGCAGCAGTCTGCTGTAACCTTACAATAACTGTAGCAAACAAATTGTGCTCTGCATAGATTTTGTGGCCGTATTTGTGGCATTATATGATTTGCATAACTGCTTCTCAAGAATCAGGCACTAAAACAGCACAAGCAAGTTTTTATTAATTTCTCCCTTTGACTCTATGCAATAAAATAAATACTATCAAAAATGTCACATTCTAATTTTTTAGACTGACAAGTCTAGTTTTAAAATAAATATTTGTATATAAAGGGCATTTTTAAGACAGCCCAGGATGATAGATTAAAAATGTTAATTATAGATGCTTCCAACAGTTGGCTACATTTAAGAATTGCAAACATTTTTTGAAATGTTATGTTTAAATAGACATTATGTAATTAGATCTGAACTAGTTTGCATGCATACAGAACAGAATCTGTACATTGGATAAAACTAGATTCCAATTCTTGTTACATTTTTTGTCACAAAGGTGATTTTGGATATTTCTTTTTATCACTCCATAAAACAGAAAATATACTGTCAGAAAACAGTAGAAACCAGCCTGTTTATAGGGACAAAATGTTGTATAAAATAAACATTTTATAAAAAAAAAAAAAAAAAAAAAAAAAAAAAAAAAAAAAAAAACCCTTCAGAATATGGACTGGATTTAAACTGTAAAGTTTGTTGTATATGTAAGTACTACTGAAGTGAAGGAAAGCGCATGAGGAAAAAACTGGTTCAATGCATGAGTAAAATTTTTTTTGCGAAAACACCTGTATGGTACAGTATGTACGGTGTTTGAAATCTATAGACACAAATAGTGTAATAAAATAAACACATAAAAGTGTAATTTGGCTGTTTCTTTCCACTAGTCCAAAACAACATGTTATGAAAGGCCAAACAACCCATAATCTCAAAACTGACCTGTGCATAAAAACAATGTTTTTGTCTTAAAAAACAAAACAAAACACATGGTAGGATGAGTGACATCAACAAAAAAGATTTCAGTGAGTTTAGATGCAACACTTCCGCATCAAAGCAGAAAGAAGAAGTGAGCCGATCTAATGGCCTGAAAAAATGGGAGAACGAGTCAAGCATGTTGCCCCCTCCTCTCTGTCACCATCCATATCACCATGGACAAATTGTCCTGATCTCCCTTTCACACATGCCTCCTCCACATCTAAATATTCATCCATCACTTTCCCTAAGTCTAATATCACCCTCCTTAAAAACCCATGGGGAAACCTGAACGGCCGGCTCCACCCAATCAAAACAATCGCACGGCGAGAGGTGGGGGTTATCGAGGGGCGAGCTATCTGTAGCTAGGGCTACGGGTTGCTGGCAGGACACAGGGTCCATTTAATTAGGCCTGCTGCTTCCCTCTGGTGTGAAAGACTCTCAGATCACTTTGATTCACCATTGCTCTCCCAGCAGGAAGTGCCTGGTGATAATTGACACAGGATTTCCTTGTTAACCAGCCACAGACTGGCTGGATTAAAGTGACAGAGATCTCCAGAAGAAAGTGGGGAGCAGATAAGGGAGGGGTTGGCGAGGTGAAGGTGCTCGCTGAAGGTAGGGGAAATGGTGCAAGGGGGGTGAGCGAAGCAGCTATTTACCGCTCTTGAGAAACCGGAGAGGAAATCGCAATAACAGACGGGTGTGTGGGTCCCCGCGTGAGTTGTAGCTCCTACTTATCTTGGCCATTTCAGCTTGGCTGATCAAAGATTGGTTCCCTCAGAGTAACCTGGACCCTGGGTTGAGTACATGCTTCCACGTTTTGGGTTTTTTGGCAAATTATCGTTCCCTCCTTCCCTGCCTCCTCCTTTACTGTGGTATTACTGTTTATAGAGGGCTAGAGAGGTAATCTCCTTTCATTCAGACAATTATGCACTATCGTGAAATGAAAGCATATTTGCAAATGACGTAATTTTCGCCTCTTTGCACCAACTAGGTCATGAGCCCTGACAAAAGTATTATCATACATAGAGAGAGAGAGAGGATAAAAACTCATTCAACCGTGGACAAACATGAGGTTTCCACAGCACCTAATCCATATTTTTTATTTCCACATTTTCACCTCCCTTATCCACACAGTTCACACACACACTCACAAATACACTCACACTGTGTTACCAAGTGTCCAGATTTAGGCAGGAATGGAAAACTAAACAAACAATAAAACAAAGCACAGAGCACACATCCTACATCACACAATACAGCATACATACATACACAAAATAAACCAACCAACTGACATCATTAATTATAAAGATACATTCTGTACATTTCACTGATACATGAATATGTTTGTAATAAAACAACATATTGTTGTAGAGATGCAATTACGTACATGCAATATTTAAATACTTCTTTGTTGAAACAAATAAATCATATTGCTTGGCTTTACATCCTTTTATAAAGCTGTGTTTTCACCAAGAATTTAGGTACAGTTATCTTTCATATGTAGTAATTTTGTAATTTTGTTTTTGTTAAATTTTGGATATTCTGTTAAATATTTGTTAAATATTTTTGTTTTCGGAAATATGTGAATAATAATTGCAACTAATGAACAGAAATACTAGAATGAAATTCAACCTACCAGCACAGACTAGGTTACTAAAATATTTTATTGTTTAATAATTTCGACATACACTAATGTTTGTAATTTTTTTAAGAGAAAGTAATACTTTTATTATATAAAATTCATCAAAAGTGACTGTAAAGATATTTGTAAGGTTGCAAAATATTTCTATTTCAAATAAACATTGTCCTTTTAAACTTTCTATTTATTAAAGATTCCTAAAATGTATCATGGTTTCCACAAAAATATTAAGCAGCATGACTGTTTTTGACATTCATATAATAAGAAATATTTCTTGAGCAGCGAATCAGCATATTAGAATTATTTCTGAAGGATCATGTGACACTGAAAACTGGAGTTATTGCTGTTGAAAATTCAGCTTTGCATCACCAGAAAATGAAAACTTTTTCATGGTATGATTTTTTCCCCCCATAATTTTAAGCAAATAAGTCTTTGTGAGCATAAAATACTTCTTACCAACCCCAAACTTCTGAAAGGTAGTGTAAATGCATCAATTATCTCTATTATAAGGTATTTTAGAGCTTTTTATCAATACCTTCTCTTTCATTGGCAGTATGATGAATAATCTGACAGTGACATTACTGTCTTGTAGTGGAGTTCATCAGGAGGACTAGCATTTGACCCCATCTGACCTTCACTTCCTTCAGCTCCATCTGCCCAGAGGTCAGCAGCACATGATCACACACGAGAGAGATAATAAGTAAGGTATGATTTTGGCCTTGTGTGACAGAGAAATATCTGTAACTGTCTCTCTCTATACAGCAGACTAAAAGTCTAAAAAACTGTAAAAATAGTGTCATTGTGTTCTGGTCAAATTCAAACAGGCATCTTTTAACCTTTTCAGACAGAATGCACTAATATTTGGACATGTTGCTCCAAATATTTTGAGTCCTTTATCACAATAAACAGTTAAAACTGATTAAAATTAGGTTAGATTCCACCTTCTTTAGTTGACTGAATGTATGCTAGTGTGTGTGTGTGTGTGTGTGTGTGTGTGTGTGTGTGTGTGTGTGTGTGTGTGTGTGTGTGTGTGTGTGTGTGTGTGTGTGTTAACTTGTTTGCGCATCTATTAGAAAATATATGATGATATTCCAATTTAAGTTTAAATTGACAGAATTCACAAACCTTATTCTGGTTTTGAACAAGATCCTTGAAACTGACATACCCAGTTCCTGAGAAAACTTCCCCTCATGAAAGACTTTTTGCAAATATCTTGAGTAAACAAACTTTAATCAGACACAAAATCATTTTCATGCACATAAACTCACTTTTTTATTAAAATTAAGCACATTTCTAGATTAAAAGCATATTTTAAATGTAGTGTTCTTCTTTCACAGGCCAGAGAAACTTTACTGTGTGTTGTGAGACTGTTATCAGTGCTCATGTCGGCAGGAACTGCATCTAAACCCTGCTGTAAGACTTCAATATGTGAGTATTAACACGCTTCAGGGTGCTTGACTTCTGTATCCGGAATTGCTTTCTAGCAGAGAGTGAGAAAGGCGAGACAGAGGGTTAGAGATTTGCTGTTCTCTCAGACCAAAGTAAATATGATAGGCAGGAAAAGCAATCATATAACCAACATATGCTCCCCTATCGAGAAAAACACAGGAGTCTAGATTAAGATTTTGTCATGAGTGAAATCATTGCTGTTTAATTGAATCGTGCTACAGATAAAACTCCTTGGTCGAGCCCTCTCCCGATGGCTTGGTCGTGATAAACAACTTCAATCAGAGTGCTATAGAGTCACACACTGGCTCTCTTGACTTTTACACTGATCTTTATTCTGTGAAACTAGAGGGGATTGTGTGTGCGTGTGTGTGAGTATGCCTTGATGGCGAGTGCTGTAGGACTGAGCTATTTTAAATGTTTTAGGCCATTGGTGCATTTCTTCATAGTTTTTTCTCATGCATAGATGTCACAATGTGAAGTTTATTTACATAAACCTCTAAGATATATCAGTCTGTACAGTTATTTGACATGAATATGCATGTAAAAATGCCTCATCATTACATAGTTAAATGTAAGTTAGTTGTTGAGTTTAAGTATGAGGTGGATTATGGAATCTAAAACATGGTCATGCAGAATAAGGCATTAATATGTGCTTTATACATACTAATAAATAGCCAATACGCTAGTAATATGCATGCTAATAAGCAGCTGGTTAATAGTGAAAAAATTGGTCCATAAAATAAAGTGTTACCTTAATAACATATTTTATGTGTAGTGTTCCTCTTTCACAGACCAAAGGAATTTTGTTGTGAGACTGTTATCAGTGCATAAACCTCTGAGATATATCAGTCTATACAATTATTTGACATGAAAATGCATGTAAATCTGTGAAAACAAATTAAAATTAAATGACAGGAACATTTTTCCATGAATCAACTATATTCATGGTACACATTAAGAAAAAAAAGCTGTCACTAAGGTGGTACCATTTCAAAAGGTTCTAATATGCACATTTAGGATTAAATAAGGTACAAATGGTGTATCTTTTGAAAGGGTTTCATCCCAGTGACAGCTTTTGTACCTTTTTTTCTTAGAGTGTATAGGCCACAGCGAGCATTTGAAAAGATCTAGGAAATCAATATGAAGCATCATTATGGATCCTGATCCAGAGGTGATGATTATGATTTACTCTGAATCCTATGTCACTGAAATTTGAGAAAAAGCACTTTTATCCAGTTGAAAGCCTGTCTAACTCTATATCACAAAGGCAAACTTCAAACATGTGTTTACAGGGAGCTGTCTGACTAAACTGCCATAGGGGACATGATCTTGAGTGCAGATTGTTGGGTTAGTATTTTGAGTGTGCGCCAGAATCAAATGATTGGTAGGCTCTTTATCAGTGCACCACCACACAGAGGGTGGGTAAATTTCTGGGCGTTGTGAACCATTGTGATCCAGTCACTACACATTCCCCTAATCTGACCACTTCAGCTTTCCACTCATTGTTCTACTGTATGGAGCCATGGTCTAGGATCCATTTGTGCTACTGGCTTGCTTGACTGAGATAAAGTAGTCCAAGGCCTCCTATGAGATTTCAGTACCGAATACAGGCACTAGGATTTAAAAAGTTGGAAGATATCTAAAGAAAATAGTCTTTTATGTGTCATTGTTTGCTGTTGCAACTATTAAGCCATTTTTGCTGCCTAAATGTTTGTAATGTTCCTGTATTATTTATATGCTTATGTCCCTTTAGTCATTTGGCTTCAAATGGGTCTGGATCAGCTCAGATTTGTTCACTTTAGTGTGGCTAAATATATATATATGCTAACGGATATGTTGAGGGTAGGTGACCCAGGGTCAGCTGCAGACTTCAGGACAAATGTCCAGGGAAAGGGAGGAAAGGGTCATGGCCTCTTCCGTCCAGGACTCCTTAGCCTTCAGATTACCCCCAGCGGCAGCCCCTGATAAAGTACTGAAAATCAGAGCCACCTGTGAGCACATATGAAACCTGAGTGAGAGGGCAGAGGTGCTTATTTGCTTTTGCTAAATTAATGGAGGCTAATTGATTCCATTACATCATTACAGAGGGGGAGGAGAGATGGAACGTTTCCAATTAATCTTTGTAGGATGCCGAGGATGCCGAGGACACTTGATGAAGATCTGTACTGCTAATCAGAAACAGACATGCTTGTCCACACTTTGTGACTACGTGTCAAACTTTCTCTCTTCCTCTTTCTCACTGTCATTCATTTTGTTCGCCAGAGAGTGTGTGGTGTGGTGCAACGAAACATTGGCTCCATCTTTAATATGTTTATTCAAGTAGGGTGGGAACTAGCAGGGACATGGTGATATCATATTAATATCTGGGTAACAATATAAAAATAAAGCGACTATGTATTTTCTAGTTTACTGAACTGAGTCACAAATACTAAGAAATGTGAATTACTTTAAACTACATTAAACTCATGTTAAATCTAAATAATTCACACTAATGTTGTACCAGCTAATCAAACACAGTGGTCTGAACAATATTAAATTTAACGATATTGCTAAAATATTGAGGGTTTGTGAGTTAGTATGCATTGCAGCATGACCAATATATGGTTTATACAGACTTCAGAAACTATATCCCAGATAGCTTTGCTTTTGAGGAACATAGTGATTAAAATGAACAAAAAGTGTTACTTAGGAAAAAATTTTAAGACAATAGTTGAGAGAACTATTGTCGAATAGAATTTCTATTTGAATAGAAATCTATTAATAAATCTAAATAATTACATTTTTTGCATCATAATTATTCAAATGTCCAGTTATTATATTGGAAGCTTGACTACAAATAATTTAGTAAGATTTTTTTGAAAGAAACTAATATTTTAATTCAGCAAGTGCTCATTAAATTGGTCAAATAAAAAAGTACAGATATTTATAATATTTATAATTTTTCAGAAGATTCAAGTAGATGCTCTTCTTTTGAACTTTCTATTGATTAAAATTAAAGAAATCAGCATATTAGAATTATTTCTGAAGGATCTGGTGACACTGAAAACTAGTAAATGCTGCTTTCGAAAATTCAGCTTTGCCAGGAATAAATTAATTTTAAAATATATCAAAACAGTTATTTTAACTTTTTCATTTATATAAAATAAATAATATCTTTGCTGCCTTAGTGAAATATCTTTCTTACCCCAAACATTTGAATAACTGTGTGAATATATTTACAGTGCATAGTTTAGTGTGCCTAAAAATCAAGTGAATTTTTCTGTTATGTGACCACTGAAGATTCCAGTTATGGTCATGACCAGAAGCTTAGTGAGGTTGAGATCTGTGATAAAGTGAATTAGCCTGTTTACTCTGACCTGAGTGGGTGCTGAAAGATGTGCAGTGTGTGTTGGATGTTGGACTAGTGACATGCTAGGCTACACTGGTGATTTAGATGACAGCTAAAGGAGAGGGCAAAAAAGGCAAACGAGTTCATTATACTTTTCTCCACTTCCCCATCACTCCCTTAGGAGTGGACAGGGAAGACATTGAAGAAATGCGAGAGCTCGGTCTTGTTCCTCAAAACCTATTAGCAGAGGCCCAAGGGTGAGAGGGCCATCTACTATCCTACCCCCACATCCTCGACCCCTCCTCGAAAGGTCGCCCTTTTTCTTCCAGTACAGCTTAAACATTTGTATTCTTAAGTTCTCCCCAAGCACAACTTTTATTTTTCCTTTGACTGACAAAATGAACAAGAGGGTGGAGGTTTGTAGGAAGAGGAGTGATTACAAATGCCTCCGTTCTAGTCTAATTGGATCAAGCTGACTCAGAGCATAATGAACAAGATGCTGTTTGTCATGCTGCATGTAGATGAACAATTGAATTTGCTTCATGATGAAGTGTCACATACACCTCAGAGCCTAAATTAAGCAGTTGTTTGCATAAAATAAAGCTTTTCTAGCAATACCATTAACCGGGAATTGCTAATTATGCTTCTTAAATAATTTGGCTACACTTTTCTGTAATTTGTAAAGTGAAAGTGTTTCATATTTATCAGTTGCATATGCTTTTCTTGGCACACTCAGTTCACAGTTGCTGCTGCCTGACAGAATCTATTAATCCTCGTCTTTAGATTAATTTAGCATGTAATTTAGAATGACTGAACTTGATAATACAAGTGTTGAGTTGATATAATGATTGTAGTAGCATCGTAGCATAGTGGCATTAGCTTGTTTTGGCCATTTTGGTTAGTATTTTTTCTACACCTGAACCTGAAGTATTTAACTTTTGTCCTTTTAATCCTGACTTCATTCAAACTTGCACGACATTACTCCATATTTTGTTCATGCAGAACTAAATTGTATAAACATTAGAGCATAGTGCCAGCAACACCATGGTTAGGGTTTGATTCCCAGGGAATGCATGAACTGATTAAATGTATTCAATGCCGAATGAAATTCATTGTTTTTATTTTTAGTTTTTATTTTATTTTAAGATCAAAACTCACAGCTAACATTTTGTTTTGCCACCTTGTGAGCACTGGTATTTCCTTCAGGAATTTAAAATCTTGTTACTTTCAGATGGTTTTGTAAGCCTGAATCATAAACTTGTGTCATCATTTTTCCTTCTGCTGCCAATTTCTAAGCTGTTAATTGCAGTTTCTATGGATATGATCCCATGTAATCTCAGCAGTAAAGCTGCCTCGAGCCTAATGAACCTGTTGCTGTATTGCCCCCAATATTATTAAAGATGTGTGAACTGGCTCTGTGCTAGAACAGGCAGCCAATCAGAATCAGCGATGTCATTAAGCCGTTTCGCTATCCCTACCAGCAAAATTCCCCCTTTGGCTTATGAAGAAAAGCAGCTATATCCAAACATGCTAACCTGCTGGTAGCATGCTAGACCAATACAGGAACATCGTGTATCAAAACCTTATTTTAAAGCTCCATGAATGTCAAAATGTGTTGCCGTTCTTAATTGAAATGTAGTCCGCTAACCAAGGAAATATAGCTAGCCTCAGCCAGCATGTTTTATGCCGATGCTAACAACACCTGCTTAATATTAGCAAACCCCCCTTACAGTATATTTTACATTCCATGCGTCACTCTGACTTTGATTTATCCGAGGGAGGTCAAGCTGAGATAAGATGGCTTATTCATACTCTTATAAACATTGAGTCATTGATTTTTCCGAAGTTGGCTTTGTCTCAATGCACAGTTTGTTTTGAGGACACTCAAGGTGCTAAACAAAGTCAACTTTAAGCATTGGTGAGATGCTCCCGTAATGATTAACAAACGCTCTCTGAATGTTTGTCATCTGTGAGTGATTCAGTTTCAGCGACTAAGCCATTTCATGTGTGCAAGATCTGCAGAGGCACGTTTCATAAAGCAACACCAGGCTGCGAGTCTAACAGCTGCGACGGCGGAAATGATTAGCCAGGACCGCTGGTGTCTTTCGCCCAGTTCTCTGTCGGAGAGATAGAGCAATTAAAATCGGTTAATCACCAACCCTTCCGTAGGATACAAAGCAGTTGCGTAGTCTCTCTGCCAGCATTTCTTCACAATGCTCTTCTTCATGTCAGCAGTTTGGGATTGTAGATCTTTGGATGCTATCTATCGCTCTCCGTTTTTATTTCCCATCCTCTCAGCTGCAGCATCTGAATATAAGACCCTTCCCCCTTTCTGTCAACCTTACCATAACCCCAGGCTCCTGAACTCACTTGTACATTTTAGTCCTCGATAATAAACCAACATCTGCAGAACTTACAAGTGCTTTAGCCGAGTTAATTGAGTAAATTGAAGCAAGCTGTGGCGCAGTGGTGATCTATGAGCCCCAGTCCAGAGCTCAGAAAGGAGACAACAGATTTACTGCGAAGACAGTGGGCGGCCTTTTGTTCGGGCATTGGTTCACGGGAAGTTTGAGGTCAGGGCGGATTAAAATATCTAGAGGAACAAATGGAGTAATTTTGAGTGTAATATAAGGAACGCTGTGCCAGTTTCCACCAGCCGGCAGGTGTGATTTATTTAATTTGAAGCCCCCTTTTTTCATCTGATTTTCACCATCCCCCAGCTCTCACCTGACCGCTGTTGCATTATTCAGGATTTATATATAACAGGAAGATTAGACCATATTAACAGGTAACTTCAGTTATGGTTGACATGACTAAAGGAGAGTTAAAGAGCAGGGGAAACACAGAGAGCGAGCGGGAGATGCATAACAGCAGTAAATAAATAGCAGCAGGGGAGAGCCTCCACTGAGGGAATCAATCCAGCTATTTCCTCCTGTACTCATGCCCCGGGGGTCTCTACATGGTCAAGTAGTGTTCATCTAAAACCAAAGAGAAGTGTTAGAGAGCATGAGAGAGAGAGAGAGAGAGAGAGCAAGATTTATAATTCTTTACCATAGCTTGGTCTGATGTGGTCCACTTGTGCAGTGATTGCATTAAATTGAGCATGCAAATTTTGCATGTTAAAGCTCAGGTAATATATTTGTGTAGAGCGTGTCACATCTACAAGAGAAAAAAACAACATGCTGAGATAGTTATTTAGCACATGTTTTCATTAATGCATAACATATTTTATATTTTCAACAAATGTCAAAGTTTAATTCAATAAAATTAGCATTATCATTTTATATTTTGGAAGGGCTTTTTTAGTTAGTAGTTGACATAAAAGATTACTATTATATTATATTATATTTAAATTATATATATAAAATAA
Source organism: Cyprinus carpio (assembly GCF_018340385.1). NCBI lineage: Eukaryota > Metazoa > Chordata > Actinopteri > Cypriniformes > Cyprinidae > Cyprinus > Cyprinus carpio. The sequence goes on along the minus strand of NC_056609.1, from coordinate 14,138,905 downwards.
AAGTCCTAATTTACTATATATAACATTCATGAGAACATTTAATCTGACATTTACAATAAATAACACTAAAATATAAAAGAGCTGCCCAACTGTACTTGATTTATCTGAAACAATAAGTGGAGTTTATATAGGAGCAGCACAAAATGGCAATATAACCATATTTTAAATATAAACAAACATATATTTATTTTAAAAATTTTACTGATTTATCTGAAAGTGGAGAAGTTTGTAATAATAATAATAATAATAATTATAAACAAGAAAAAATAGTTTTGGAAGTTGTAATAACATTTTTATTATGGTACATTTTACACAAAAATACTTTTTTCAGCCTTTTTGCTTCAAAATTTTGTTTAATTCAATGTTACTTGCCATTTCTTTGTACTTAATTGTGAAATTTACTATCAATTTCTTTTCCAGTGTAAAAAAAAAAAAAAAATCAGTAGTAAATAAATAATATTATGTATTTGGTTTTAAATCTACTACTACAACAAGAAGAATTTGCATTATTGAGTCATTTAGCAAATGCTTTCATGAACATCAGAAGCAAATCAAAGGTAATCAGTTTTATGAAACTTGTTATCATTTACGATCATTAGCATGTTATGTTCATTGTTCGGTCAACTTCCATAGGCTGTCTATTAATGTGGGAACACATAGATTTGATTGTATATTAGGCGAACACTAATGAACCTGGATGTCCTGGATGGATCTGATAATTATCCTGACCTGATCAATGGCACTTCAATCCTGCTGTCTGCTTCAACATTCATATTCAGCCAAGACCAGAGATCTGTTTCTTTTCTCTCTCTCTCTGTGCGTCTCTCTTTCTCTCTAACCGCTCTTTGTGATTGAGTATGAAGTCTCCCACAAAGAGAATGTCAGAATGAAAGGCAGAGAGCAGGAGGGAGGGAAAAACAGTGGGCCAACCTCGTTTTCCGCTTGATGGGTTAGCTGCAGAGAATGCGCCTCGACGAGGTAAATGATTAAGGAGGGAGAGAGAGAGAGAGAGCTACAGATAGCGAGCGAGAGAGAGAGAGAAACCTTTGCGGCTCTGCCATTTTGCACTTCAAAGATTTAGCCAGGCAGGTTAAATGAAAAGCAAATGTGTTGCCCTGCCGTGCAAATACCTCAAATGTTTTAGCAGGTGCAAGCAATGAGGGAGGTGGGCAGTGACAGAGTCTTGAATGCACCTTGCTTTAGGAACAAGAGAGCGACGTCCTCCTCTCCCCTCATAAGAGACCTGGCCTTCAACAGAGGCTATAGAGAGGTCAACTTAGTGCAGGTCTCAAAGGTCAATTACTGCAGGTTACCATGGGATAATATCCAGCCAAGTAAAGAGGTCAGTTTTCTCACAGAGTACATGGGAATATGTTGTGCTCTTCCATACTAACAGTGCTTTCAAAATAATGTGTGAATGTGGTCAGTGTCAGTATTATGCAAACCTATTTTTATTAAGATGTAAATAGAATTTACATAATATACAGTGAATTAATCATCTGACTTTTATAGTAAGTCACCAATAGTTGGCACTGTTTCTCTGGCTGTAGATAGAGACTGAAGCATAGCATAATGTCTCAGTGAAACGTAAATATTACATCTGTGCTTGGAATGCTTTGTATTTTAGTCTTGTGTAAATCTGAAAATAAAACTATATTAAAGAAGGTTTGAATGCAAGTCGATTAAATCGACATCTGTAGGGTGGTGCATTTATTTAGCACAGATAATGTTGTTGTTAATATTTAAGTCCTGATGCCATTTGTAAATCCTTTTCCAGGGTTTCCAGGTGTTTGTAAATCCCCTTGACATTTTACCAAGACATTCTTTACTGCTCAGTGACATTCTGCTACTCCTGGGTGGGGGAGAGAGTTTCTGTGCTCCGCTTTGGGTTTTACAAAACTCTCCTAGGACCATCATGTGAAAGACTGACTATATATTTTATGTTCACCAATGCTGCATATATTTAATAAAAATTCAGAAATGCATTAATATTGTAACAATTATTACAGTTTAAAATAACTTATTTTATTTTAATATAAATTACAATAAAAGTCATTAGGCAATATTAGCCATTAGGCTTTAGTGTCACGATACTTCAGAAATCATACTTATATGCAGGTTTGGTGTTTGAGGAACATTTCCTATTATTATCACTGAAAACAGTTGTGCTGCTTATTATTTTGTGCAATTAAATGTAATTGTGCAACATTTTGTGGTTTTATTTTTTTATTAATTTTTTTTGTTTGTTTGTTTGTTTGTTTTGCGAATGGCAAGTTCGTCAAAAGAAAAATGTATTTAAAATAGAAATCTTTTACAATATTCTATACATATTTACCGTCACTTTTGATAAATTAAATGCGTCCTTGCTGAATAAATTTCTTTAAAAAAATTACTGAGCACAGAATTTTTAGGGGATATATATAGGAAGTTATGTGCAGGCTGAGTACAGATGCCGCTGTCAATAACCCCTAAACCCACTTTTCCAGGATGTAATCATTATTTTCCAAAGAGCCATGCCTTAGTGTCTCACCCACTTTGCAAATGCAGATCATTCTTACTTGCCTGAAGATGAATGGGGAATCAGGGACAATTATTAGGCAATTAAGGAAATTGTTTGTCAATTGTTCACATCTCAGTGTCAAACACAATGGCACTCATTAATTAATTTAATCTTGATTAGTGACTGGTGCACTGGCTCACCATAAAAAAAAAAAAAAATTATATGGATTCAGTGTTGGTTTCAGACATCATTATGTGTAAGATGATACAGTATCTACATATCAGCTACTACTAATGTTGGGGTTTTGTTCATGACAAGGCGGTTTGTGTTTCTGTAATTACAAACTTAGCTCGAGTGTTCCATGCTGATGGAAAGAAAAAAAGTGAAAAAACAAAAACGAGGGGCAAGGCATTCCCAGCACGCCTACGTTTGATCTGCGTTACCACCAGATTGCTTAACACGGCACTGCTCTACTGTCAGACAGTTCAAGTCTATTTTGAGGAGGATCGATTATATTTTCCTGAGAAAATTGTGTGCAGTTGGAACCACAGTGTAGCTTGAGGCTGAACATTATGCAAAGAGGCAGTAACCCAACAAAAGAGTTTTTTTTTTTTTTTTCTTGTTTGAAGGGTCAGGTTGGGGAGCTCTCTGATGGAGGAGAGAGTGGAGAATCTTGGCTTCTGGATTTATCTGGTGAGCGAAGCGTGAGGCACTTCTCTCCCTCTTCCCTCCATTTCTCCTCTATCTCTGGCACCAAACTTATCACAATAATGTTGAGTAAGATCGTTTTTGGCTTGTGCCTGACAAACTGATATAAATTTCAATCTGACTCTGACAGAAGTTTTCATTTTGCCAAGAGTGCAAAAAGAGTTAAGGGTAGATACCGTATACACAATTATGTGGATACAAGCGGTAGCTTTAACATGGGGAGTCAAGAGTTTTTAAGGGTGACTTGAATGAGATTTTTACTATTTAAATTGATCTGCACAGCTGAGTAGTGACTTCTCATATTTATGAATATTTGGTTCTTTTTAAATATTAGAACTTGTTCCATCATTGAAAATAAACAATGTTCTTAAACAGTCAGACAGTTTTGTGCCCTGAAATTTATTAGAACAAATTCAGAGTTTGCATGCATTTTAATACTTATCATATATCATTCCTTAGATCTTTCTTGAAGTATTTCTTGACTGTTTATCCAAAGATGAATCAAAAAAGACAAATGATTAAAATGTAACAGAATGGCCATTTCATTTAATTTGTTGATTTCTTTTGCTTTTGACTGTTGCAGTTTCCCCGATGATGGGCATCTACAGCCAGGTCCCGTTTGGCACAAACAACAGAGGGAGGAATCTTGCACCCTCATTACATAGCAGCCACTCTAATTACAAGCTGCTCAAGAGATGTTATTCTACACCTGCCGGTGACAATGACAGCACCTCTGTCCCTTGCTCGTCTTTGCTTTTGTGTAATGGGGCGCGGGGTGCAACACAACACCGTTTTAAATAAATGAAGCTTCTCCAGAAGGAACAAAACACAGAGAAAAGAACTTGACTAGACAAGTTGAGAAGGCAGGTCATAATTTCACTTATTAACAGTTCAAATAAAATGCATATGTACTCTTTTAATTGGTCCTAATTGGTCAAATTTACTTTGTTCCTTAAGTATTTATACTATTAGCTAAACAAACTACACTCACAGACAAAAAACACATCCAAGAATCATCATTCTCCATAAAAATGTATTGTGACAATTTTCAACTCCAAACTCAATGAAACATAAACTCCTATCACTTCATCATCAACACAAAGACATATTCTATTTGAAATACTTTATATCACATTTCTGCCTTTGCAACAATAGCCTGGAAGAAGAGAGAGAGAATTTTGGGTTATTTTGGCACAGGCATAGACATTCATATTGACATTTAACATTGCACATCATGCTGTAGATGTTGTAAATTCTAACAAATGTGTGAATCAGTTCATTCGCATTACATTTTTGCCATTTGTATCCTTAGCTATTTGTGTTTTGTAAGCCACAAGAGGGTTTTAATATATTGCAGCACAGCCTGCGTGATCAGTATACTGTAACAAACCCTAAAACCATTGTTATACCGTAAGTTCCCCCTTGGTCTAAATAAAAACATAAATGTATAACACCGCAGAACACTTTTACACAAGTACACATTAGGCGGCATGTCTCCTAAAAGGTTTATGACATCCATTTAGCATCAGTGAAGCCAGCTTAACATGGCCATGTCAAGATAACATGTAAGCATCTAGTGGGCATTCATTGCCTGTCAGATGAGATTTTACAGTGGCCTTGAGGAAACGGAGCCTATGTTTCCCAGGCAGGGACAGGGGACTTAAAATAGCACCTAAAAAGAGAAAGAAAGAAATAGATGGGGGTGAGAAAGAGAGACAGGGAGGGAAAGAAAGTGACAGAGGAGGCAGTAGACTGAGAAACCTGCTCTATGATAATGGTAGTTTTATAAACCTTACACTCTTAAAAATAAAGGTTTCAAAAAAGGGTTTTAGCAGCAATACCATAGAACAACCAATTTGGGTTCCCTACAATGAACAGTCCCTTTCAGTGAACAGTTCTTAAAAGAACCCTTTTTGCTAGTGTGAAGGTCATTCTAATAATCTAAAGAACCTGTTTCCACTCCAAAAACCATTTGTGCAATGTAAAGATTCCATAGATATCAAAGGTTCTTTATGGAACCATCAATGGCAATGCCAATGGCAATTCAAAATAATAATAAAAAAAAAAATTACTTTATTTTTAAAAGAATAAGATATTAAAGCAAGAAGGCTGTTGTAATGAACATCAGAGAATGTAATGTAATTGCTGTAAGTGTGAAATTCAAAAAACATTTTCTATAATCAAGAAGTTCAAATAAACAAAAATTGGCCAGTTTGTATTGTCCTCCATAAATGAAAATAGTTCCAAAATAGGCCAAAGCATTATTTTTTTCTATATTTCTAAGTAACACAAAGACTGGAATGGACTAACTGATTAAAGCATTCTATAATCAGTCCACTCCAGCTCCAGTCCAGGTTTTACCACTCTAGTACAAGACCAGAAGTCACTAGCATTGTAACAGTCCCAAAAAAGGTGGACTGCTAACATTAAAATCCATACTGGGTTATGTATTGGCTCTAGATGAAAACAGAGTAGAGCAAGTATCTGTGGATAAACTAGATATAAGAGTGTCTCAAGCAGAATAATTTGAGATGAGAGCCGTAAGAAGAGACTATAAGAAGAGTGAGAGCAGCACGTACGTGATGAAAGGGAACAGAATATGGAATAGGTCCGAGCACACAGAGGCACACTAAAGTGCTCTTTACCAGGCTAGAAGAACAGTATATTTCCACCATCTTTAGTCTTAATTCATCTCATTAGCCCCGTTCCAAGCCCCAGAAGGTGAAAGCAAACTGCTTATTATCTCATGAAAGGCTGTGTATTAGTGATTGTTGGGTTGAAATTCACAGACTAAATAATTACCCTCTGTTTGTGTCTCTCTCTCTCCATCTCCCATGCATAATAAGAGGCTTCTGGTGAGATGAGTAATCTGGTTCCAGCATGCCTCTCCCGGCGCGCTCCCCTCTTCACGCGATCGTCAGATGGCAAGGCAGCTTAGTCAACCCTTCGCTATAGGCCAGGATAATAATTGCTGTATTAATTGGTGTTGTCCAAGCTCGACAGAATATAAAAGATCCCACTGGGGCTAATAATTAATGTTTTTTCACTCTTAGTTCCTCTGTCTACCGCTTTTCTTTCCTCTTACCATGTCTCTGTCTGTATCTCTCTCTCTCTCTCACCCCCCACAACCCCTCCTTCCCATCTTTGGTTAGATGTTGGAGGCTCATTTACAGTGTTTTTGCATTATTAGCTGGTCTACTACAGCTTTGCTGGCACTTTATTCTGTTTATTCAGAGTATATGTGAACGTATATATAAAACTCCAAGTGGTCCAAAATTGTCTACTCAGAAGGAATCTCTGATAATGTCTATTGTTGAAACCTTCTCTAAATTAAATTATCCTAAATTGATGAAATTATGGAGTAGTCCCACAGAAAGTCTGATATCATCATGTTACTGTAAGTGTTACTCTGGTGGAATAAATGAGGATAATTTAGCCATAATGGGTTATTATTTATATATTTTTAAAGATCATTACCCAAAAAAAAAAAAAAAAAAAAAAATCAGTGTTTACGCAACTAGCGTCAATTGAAATGGCAAAAATATTGCATTTTCAAATGTATTTCCCTCACTGTACAAAGTTTGAAATTTTTACAAAAAAACCTGCAAAATGCTACACTAAAAACCTATTATAGTTATTATATATAATGATAAATAGTAAATGCTTTGACGTCACATTATATGTAATTTTACTCTAAAAACAGTCAAATGTATGGATTTTGCACCACATGCTTTACGGAGTAGCTGTAAAAGCACCAGAAGTTCACTTCACATTAGTATATGATTTCTTAAAACTTGTTGTTGTTATCAGTAGAGTTACATAAACATTAGCATCTTAATGTAATAACAGTATTATTATATAATAAATAATATTAGTTAGTAATATTATATATTGATTATATTATGGTGATTATCGATACATTAAAGTTACAAAACAGCTTTGGTTGTTCAAGTAGCTTGGTATCACATGCCATCTGAAACACTGTCAACATATTTTTACAATGATTTTTTTTTTCTTTTTTTTTCACTGGTCTTCCATTGGTTGGACAAACTGTTTATCCCCTCCAAACTCATTAGTAAAGTTTAATGAAAGTAATAATGCTGTTATCAGGCTGGTGATGATGCTCAAACAACCATAGCAATATTGTGACAGCACTTTTCATGGAAATCAACCTACAAATGTCCTACGAATGGTTGCATATTAAGCTGGGATAGGAGAGTGTGTTTAACATTGAAAGAAATGACACACTTTAAAGCAACAAGACCAAAGTTCTGTGCAGTTTTCCTGAAGGGTCTATTTGAGGTGATTGTAGAGGAGCAATTTCATACGCTATACCAGTGTCAGGGACAAATTCACAATGCTTCATTATAACCAGTTGTACTGCAGAAACTTATCAACAGATCTCAGAGTCAATCTCAAACATGTAATTCTAATTAAGTCTCAGTGCACTTGAACTGCTTAGTGGCTGTCAATAGATTACACAGCAGCCTTGCATCTGCATAAAGGCTGGTAATGGTCTTGACCCCCTACCCTTTACCCTCCTCAGAAAGACAGCAGGAAGACAACTAGTTCATTAAAATGCCTCATTAGTCTTTTTCTGGTATGAAGGTTGTTCTCGAAGTAACACATTTTTGGAGGTCCATTTATGAGCCTCTAACTGGGCGTTCATAGGCTAATCAAACTCTAAAGAACTGTAGCCTTATTAGGGGATCGGTGCTTGGTGAGCACACAACCATTTGTCAATTCCCGATACCCTCTTTCTCTCTGAAGCCACCTGATGACACATTTGTAAGTAAAGTCCTGCTCTTTGTTAATCCCCCAGCTGCATTTATTGTTCTCCTTAATTGTACCCACAGCCGTAGTGAGGAGGGACATGGGTCCTGGTGTTAGCAACATGATTGTAATGACCTGTTAAGGGAATAAATCCTGAGTATCACAGGTATTTGACCTTTATATTTAAAACAGGAAAAGCATTACAAGGCATTGACATCTTATGATTGCAGGTCTGCCATCTGTCTTAATTATAGGTGCATTCACATAGGTGCAGAGCCAGGGTACAAATATGCTTCTAACCAATCTACAAGAAGGGCAGCCAAAAATCACATAAAGACACAAATTTCATAACAATAAAGCCTGACATGTGAGTACTTAGCAATTTTTATCACAATTATTTAATTACTTATGTTGATATAAGAGTACTTTAGAGATCCAATGCATTCATGGGGACAAGATGAATATTTTGTTCAAAGTAGTTATTTTTACAGTGCAAAGACTGTATGTAATGCTATACATAAATATTAAATGCTTGAAAATGATGAAATGTTCTCTGACCATTAATATTTTTGCAATAATTTTGGTGCAGTACTGATGAGACATGGGCATGGCAGAACATGATGAGAAAAAAAACTGCATAAGATGCCCACAGGGCAAATCAAATGGCTGCCTTCCCAGCATGCACTGCTGTGTGAGATACTGGTAATTAACTTAATAGGGGCCTTTAATTATAGTGGACGGCTGATTCATGGCATGTGTTGATGCTCCCCCACTGGCCTAAACAACCACTTGCTGTCTTGTTAAAGACAAATGCTAATGAATCTCATAGCAGGTTGTCTGACAGCAGTGGGAAAGCATATTTTTGAAATGGCATGACTGTGGCAGTCTGGTCATGTGTGATCAAATCTTTGTTCATTACACTCAAATGCATTCAAATTGTACTGATGGGCATATGTGCATTTACTGTTGTTATCAAAAAATAAGTACGTCTCATGCTAATGTTTGGCATGTTGTCAGATAAGGAGCAGAGGTGTGATATATAGCTTTTCTATAAAATGCTTCTCATCTCACAGATTAACAGGTCCAGCCAATAAAATAACTTTCTGAGTCCTTTGTTTCTAGTAACTGGTCTAGTCTCTGAAGTCCTGGCCCGAATCACCTCACCATGTGCTACCAAAGAATCATTTAAGGGACCTTTAAGGTCAGAAATGAGGAGCAGAGGGGATAAAAACGTCACTAGTAAATAACATGTTTTAACATTTTAGTAACCAATTTTAAAAGCATACAGGAAAAATAAGTAAAAGGACATGCACACGTAGTTGTGGACAGATAATCAAGATTTTTTTATGCATTAAAAAAAAATTAAAAGTTTTACAAGTTGCGTGAGTGCAAGTTTTTCCAAGCAATTTGTACACTTAAAGGGCAAATTTACATATGTAATTATTTATTTTGGAACAAAGTTTTAAGCAAAGTTTATATAGGGAAAAAAAAAAACAAACAGGGAAAAATGAAGGAACAACAATGATAATGTTATACTCACTAGCTGTTCCTAATCTGTTCCTATTATTTAAGTTTTTTGGCAGTTGTAATGAAATAATCACAATAAACTTTTTGTGTGTGTGTGTTTTGAGATGCTTGACAATTTAGGAAGCTGGAGAAGCACAATATGCTGTCAGCTGCCCAACCCAAGCAATAACGCGTGTTAATTAGTCTGATAAATTACGCTCAAAACAATGACATGTTTAAATAGCCCAATTTAGCTTGAATCCTAAATGAGATATTACATCAAAAGCCATCAATTTCCTCCTTTTTTCTCATTTGAAGAGGCGTGTGCCTTCCTGAAAGCATTTTAAAGGTTACGATTTCCTTTGACGATAAAGCAGTACCTTTTAATGAAATTCTAATTAGTAATTTCATGGACTTTGTTATTAAGCATATCTGATTAGTGCACATTTTTATAGCACAGCTCTAATTAAGAACACTTACTGTATGGTTTCTAACAATTCTCATTTCAAAGATGGAGCAAATATGTTAAAAACCTATTTGGTAAACAATAAATGTAGCAGTTCAGAGTTTTAATTAAGTTAAAGTGTGATTTCTCTCCACACCCTCTCATATCATTATAGTGTGGCAGCGGTTCTCTAGAAATTAGCAGAAGTGTTTGCTTCTTTTGATATTTAGTCACACTGAAACTTAATTTAAACTTTTTTTCTGTAGACTACTAAATCACACAAACTCTCTAAATGGCTTGATATGATATGAAATTTACGCCACTGTATTTATGACATTACAAGAACTTTAGGAATTTTTTTTCACTATTCTGTATGCAAATTTGCATTGTACTGATGACAGACTGATATAATTCTAGGTGTGGAAAATTTTGCGGTTGGCGAATTCATTTCAGACTCCACATATGCGCAGATGATCTGTGATTTTTGGAAATGCAGCCATTCTTTGAGAATATAAATAAACATACAAAATTTATATTATTACCACGATTGAGTGGTGGAATTTGTAATCAAATACTGTATATATTTGCAATAAAAACTACACCAGACTGACCTGGCTCCTTGAGAGTCATTGATTCTTATTGCTCCACACCTGACATTGACTTCTCAAATGGTCCCAGTACAGGCCCCTGTGGGACTCCCGCAGTCCCAAACTGCCAACATGTTTCCACAGTGGCGATATGTTGGGCCAATGACTGACACCCCAGTACAGGAGAGCCCATTTAAAGTCCACAAAGCCCCACAGACCACCCCTCCAAACTTAAACCTTATCCCCCTCACCCCCACCCTTCTTTAACATGAAGTCTGCCTTGTCAAGTCACAAGCAGGACCCCGTAATTTGGTCTAATAATTACCAGACATCACCACAATGAAACATCAGTGTCTGAACTTCTTTGGGCCCAAATGAATTTTAATACATTTGGAAAAGGTTGGCCGGAGGTGGGAAAGGGCTTTCCAGAAAAAGGGAGGTGGGAGCTCACATGTGGAAGCACTTTAGGAAGTGATAAATGATTTGAAATCCATTGCGTACCCTAGAATGGAAATTAGGGCAAACAGGTGTTAAATGGTAACCGTTGGTGCATTTTTTAAATCGGGATGGAAAGGGGTTCCTGGTCTTTGGGATCAGAACAGAGATGAGGTGTCAATCTAAGAATTAAATGGCTTAGAAAACTGTAGGCTTTACACCTTTAACCCAAAGGCCTGGACTCTACTGATCACTGTTGCTTTTGAAGAGCTTTACTACTGTTCAAATAAATACTCTTCTGTCCATGAGCTGTGTACTTCTGCTTTTGTTACGTACCCTGGTCCCTTTAGACACTGCATGTAAGCTACTACAGATTGTGAGGGTATAATATTACTAAAATAGCGACTGACATGATTCTTTCTTTATTTATTAGTGATTATTTCATTTGTTTATTAATAAATCACAGTTTAGTGAAGTTTGCACATTTCAGTACTGAGATCTAAAAATCTAAGTTTGTTATCTGAACTAAAACTATTAAAAATATTTTTGTTATTTAAAATAAATCTGAAATTAAATATAAAAATCAGATGAAAAACAAAAATTAAAGATGTAATTGAAATAAGTTATAAAATAATAAAATAATTATTAGTTATAATAAAAACTAGTTGAAATAAAAATGAAATGTAGAAATATTCTTTGAAAAAAAAACTAAACCATTACAAAAAGCACATAAAATTACTAAAAATGTTAATTAAACTAAAATGAAAACTAATAATATAAAAATGAAAGCTAAGTCAAAATACTAATGAAAACTAAAATAATACATAAGTAATACTAAACACTGCTGTGAAATGTAAAGATAATTTGTCATACATACACATTGTTTTAAATATTTGTAAAGTGGTCAAAAATATTCTCTCTTTTGATACAAATACTTTTACATTTGTTACCACTTTTTAATATACAGTAGCCCCAAAGGTATTTGGAGATTAAAGTCTGAATGTTTTGCGTTAGATAACAGAATATCAAAGCATGTGTCGTTTGCCAACAAATGATACACGACTCTTTGTCAAAGCTAACTTGGTGGTCTCACTGTGATTTTGGTAGATATATGAAGTCAGTTCCCCTCAAGTTCACACAGGTGTCCTAGCAGATGTAGATGTTCGAGCAGGTGTAGTTCATCACATTAACTATGAACATGTTCGACAAATGTTTGAAAACCACAAAGTATCCAAATACTTTTTGCCTTCATTGTTTAAAACAGAACATCCATCCATCCATTTTCTGGAGCCTATCCCAGGATCACCCTGAATGAATGGCCAATTAATCCAGAACATATTTTTCATTATGTTTTTTTTTTTTTTAATACTGAATACCTAACAGAAATCAAAATGAAATCATGTTGATGTCTCAGTAATATCATAATGGCCTCATTTTAATGTCGTTGACTTAGAGGCCCTCAAAGTTAAATCCCTCTAAATAGCTTGAGACAAATTAAACACTTTCCCTTTTAGTGATATGAGCTATGCAGACTAATAAATTATCTCATAATTGTAATCAGTCAGACAGTCTGTTTATCTGTTTGTTTTTCTGTCTCTTTCTCCATATCTCTTTCGCGGCCTGTCTCTCTGATTCTCACACCCACCCTTCAAACTCTTGATTTTATGCAAAGTTTGAGGAAAGGGGTTGAATTGTCCACTTGTTCTAAGTCGAAACACTCTCGGCTTGTTTGGTGCCAGCTGTCCAAACACAAGAGGCTGAGATGATGATGGTAGTTTAGGGGGTTGAAGAGAGGGCGACTCAGTCTGATGACGATGTGTTATATTTATCCCTGACCCCAATACATCCCAGAATGCATTACAGCAAAGCACACTCTAATCAGGCAGCACACAGTGGGGAGATGGACAGCTGGTGAGACTATTTATTGTAATTCAAGTTAATTTACATCATACCTATAGGCTGGCCCACAGCCCAGATGGAACATAATCCTATCTGTTCTCCAACATGAGTTAACCATTTCATTAGCCCAAGAACACTGCAAGAGGCTTTTTGGCCTGGATCTTTACCTACACTATGGTGCTTTGCCATTGTTTTGCTATATTGCAGTTTTATGGGAGTTTCATTGGCTGTTTCATTAATGGAGAAACTAATTTACCAGATCCTGTCTGCTTTAAAACTGCGGGAACAAAGGAGTGGGAGGGTGGAAATCAATCTTAGCCTTGTGGCAGAGCTGCTGACCCGTTTATGCTTTGAAGACGGTCACTTTAAAAAAAGAAAGGGAGGGAAGGGAAAAAAGAAAAGGGGAAAAGGCATCTCAGAAGTTATTTAACTACAAACAACGCCTACCTTCCCCATTCCAGCTGCATAATCAAGCATAATAAGTGGCCTGCAAAGGTCCACTTAATGTATTTCTAACACCGCAGACCAGCTAATCCTGTCAGAGGGAATAAAATGGAAGGAGGATGTGTGTGTGTGTGTGTGTGTGTGTGTGTGTGTGTGTGTGTGTGTGTGTGGTGTGTGTGTGTGTGTGTGTGTGTGTGTTTGTTGGATGAGTGGTGTGTGTGTGTGTGTGTGTGTGTGTGTGTGTGTGTGTGTGTGTGTGTGTGTGTGTGTGTGTGTGTGTGTGTGTGTGTGTGTGTGTGTTTGTTGGATAAGTGGTGTTTGTGTGTGTGTGTGTGTGTGTGTGTGTGTGTGTGTTTGTGTGTGTGTGTGTGTGTGTGTGTGTGTGTGTGTAAGCTGCAGCATGGATTTGAATGTTTAACTCCATGAAGCCTCATATTTCTGCCCAAGTGCGGATCCATTTTTCCGCTTTAGTGGCCATCAAGGAATAGAGAAAATAACAATAACAGCAGGGGCAGGCCAGCAGCTCACAGTGGACTGAAATATGCCTGTAATGACTGCTCTTATTCTGCCTCTAAATGGAGACCTCCTCTGTCAGGCTCTGTAAAGCATATCTGAAAATCTGTGTAATATTCTTGCAAAGAGACGTGAGTACAAATCTGAAATTTTGGTGTGTGTTTACCTTAAAAAAGCAGAAAGCAAATGGGGTAACGGAACATCTCTATCACAGAAGTCATTTTGATAAGATGTGGTACTTTGAGAAGTTCTTAGTTCTGCAGTTCCATTCGAGCGATACGCTCTAACTGACCTTAGGTAAAGGGATAGTTTACCAAAAAATGACAATTCATCATTCCAAAGCTGTGGGACTTTCTTTTTCCTTAGGAACACAAAAGAAGATATTTTGAAAAATGTATTATATTGTTCATACGCTAAAAGTCAATGGGGTCCAATGCTGTGCAGTGTTGGACACTATATTGACTTTTATTGTGTAGACAAAAACAGCTGAAACATTCATAAAACCCCTTTTTGTGTGTTCCCTCAAAGAATGGTATGCAGATTTGGAACGACATGAGTTAATAAGATGGTTATACTTTTTGATGGGTTTTAACCATATAGAGCTGTGACATGTATAAAATAATAGACAGAAAAATATTTCTTTTATTTTAAATGGAAGAGCTTATTGAATATTTATTTATTTATTTATTAAATTTCTCATATAATATGATATAATGAGAATATAGAGCTCACACTCAAGAAGTTGACTTTATTAAAATATAATCAAGTTTGTGATCTAATTTGTAAATTTATAATCAAAATTCTGTAATCTTTATTGTGGGGGTAAAACTTATAATTCAATGCAATACAGTTATGATTGAGAATTGTAAAGATAAAAGCCTGATATATTAATTTGATACATTTTAACAAGATTTTTCTAAAACATTACACATAGTTAATCAAGTTAACTGAAAAGTTCAGTAAATGTTCATCTTGAAATATTACTAATAACATTAGTGTTGTTACATTTACTTTATAAAATGATTTCACCTCAAAAAGACACATGTACCATTTGTAAAATTATACTTTAAGGCATTTTAAACACTTTAAACACTTGCTAAAACACAAAATATTAACTAATAATCAGACAATAGTCAGCATGTAGTACTTTGTGTATAACAGCTTTTTCAGCTGTTGATCATGTAGATAATTTAGAGGTCATAGAAATTTGCATATCAAGTGAGATACAGTACACTTTATAGGGTCAATTATAAAAAAAATTATAAAACATTTTGGGTGAACTACCCCTTTAACAGCATTTATTATTATTTTATTTTTTTTACTATTCTCGTTCTGTTGTGGGTACAGCAGCAGAGCTCAAAGCCCCATGCCGAAGAGTTTGTTAAAGCGTGAAATTTAGAGATGCATGTGATGCTAGACCAGTCATGAGGCAAAACAAACAAAGACGTCACGGAAGACAAACAGAGATTTGAGTGCATCAGATGCCTCGTTCTCTTCTCTTGGCTCTGTCAAAACACCTTTCCCGGGATCTGTGAAACAGACAGGGTCCATTAGGAGCTCAAGCATATAATCACATCTCTGTAATGAGTTATTAATTAAACCAGGGGCATTCATTGCCCTGCTAACAGCCTCATAAACAATTGACTGGAGATTTGTGATTTTTGACTCGCTGACACCATTAAACAAATCAATATTGGGTTTTGCAGCAAGAGCTCTGTGCCCGGCTCTCCCTGGTTTTTGCCAATCAGCCATGCTGAATACTAATAAGGGAATTAGTCGCCTCATATTCTGCATGTGTCCCATCAAACAGATCCTTATCAAGAGGGAGCAGAAGACTCATTTGCATGGAGGAAGACTGCTTTGTAGGTAAAGATTTCACAATATGTCATTCATTTCGGTTCACTTCCCATCCTCCATCTTCCGCTGCACAATCACACACACACTTCGCTTTTGCCCAAATGACAAAAACATGGTGTGCCATCGCTGGCCCCTAGGAAGCAGTTTATCCTGCTGTGACAACTCTTGAATGCTTCTTTAAATGCGCCTGCTTTCATGTTTGCGCAGTGTTTATCATATTTTTTATTTATTTTCTGAAGCATCCTATTTTTCTAATGACGTCTCTGTCCTTTCTTTGAAAACGCTGCCGCCAACAAGCGGTGACCCAGCCAACCCCAGCTAGCATTCGGTTCCTTTTGATAGCTGCACCAATCTAAGTCGATAAATGTTGCACTTAGCACACCTAATGATGTTTACCATTCAAAGCGTGGAAGGAGAGGCTCTAAAGTGTGCTTTTATGTGTGATGTGTTAGCCAGAATGCATGAGAAAAAAATTTCGTGATTAGGCTGAGGACTGCGCCTAAAGCTAATCGGCACTACAAACATGTCGGTATACTTTAAAATGTTCTAGAGGAAGAGATCATTTAAATAAAATCAGGTTGAGTCTGTGCAATTCCTTGAATGTAGAAATGATATGGCTGCCAGTTTAAATGATGTTTTAAAAATATGAACCATTTTAAATGGGTTGCTCTCATGGCGTGAGATGCTGAAAAACAGCAAGATGCATTGCGTTCATGTGTACATAGACCAACAATTGAAAATCCATGACAGAGGAAATGCAAGTCATGTTTTTGATGTGTGTGTGTGTATATATATATATATATATATATATATATATATATATATATATATATATATATATATATATATATATATATATGCTTTGGAATATATATTATAATTAATCTTTATATATATGTTCTTGCTTTTTTGCTTTTAATATATGTGAAATTTTTTATTAAATTACCCTAGTTTAAAAAAGGTAATATATTTAAAATACATTTATTTCATACTAAGTGTAGTTCAAATCTAATTACATATTTACTGACTTACCGATTGAGACTGATATAAAAATGATAATTCAACTTTATTTGGAGTACTGCTTGTGCACAATGCACATTACTTATTATTAAGCCCAATGTGTTTTAATGTGTTTAATGTGTTGTTATGTGTTTTAATGTCACTATTGATGAGGATTGAAGATATTTAAAGTGTACCTAAAGTATACTTGCAATATATATATATATATATAATGATATTTTAGTTAATATTTATTTCAAGTAACCCTGACAGGGTTAAAACATCTGCAAATATGTTTTCCAGTGCACTTTATAACCTTTCTTTTACCAGGATATCTTCCCCAAGTCAGTCATTTGGCAATCACTCTGCACTCATTTACACTTAGTATTCAATAAACCACTCTCTTAACTCAAGTTAAGGACATAATTATGCTCGGCCTCCCCCACTTCTCTGATCCTGAAATCATTATCAAGGCCTAGGTTTAAGTTTCACCAGGTGGACAGGGGAAGGAGAGAAGCACTCATTTACTCAAACTCAGCAGTGATACTGGGTCCATCCCTCCTCTCCTCACCTGAGTGCCTCACAGAAAGGAGCTGGCAGGGGGGAGGCCGTGCAGAGTGAACCCCTCGTGTGTGGTCGCAGCTCTGTGGGGCTAATGCAGGAGATTGACTCTTTAATTGAGGAAAGAGTGATGCTCATCATCTCTCATTAATGAGGCCAGTTAGAAAAGTGGGAGTGCGTGTTTGAGAAAATGAGAATGTGAAAGAGGGAAAAAGAGAGGTGAAGAGGCTCCGAGACATGCCTGACCATCTCAGGGTGGTTATTAGTCACGAAACGCTCTGTGTTGTGTGTGCGTATGTGCATTCAGAGTGTCTAATGAGGCAAAAGAGAGGCTCGCTTATGATATCAGATATCAATCACAGTCAATATGTCCAATTAAGATCAAAGCTCCATGTTATTTTGTACTTCCCTGAAAAGAAAAATGATCTTCTAATTAATATAGATTATCCAGGACAGACTGGAAGAAGAGAAAAGGACCGGTCTAGACACAGAGCAGGGTACCTCATGTGTTCACACCAGTCCCACTTAAACGGCTCCCTCTCTTATGGTGCATAAGAGTGAGGGATTATGGGGGGACGAAATGGGCGTCATTAAAAACCTGCTCCTTTGGGTTTCATTGAGAAATTATTGGTAATTTAGTGTTTGAAATCTGCTACGGACCAGTATTCGATATAGAGAGAAAGAGCAAGAGAGAGGTGAGGTGAAACTCTATATGTCCTGCTTATGCAGTCAATTTTCCCATTCTTTATCCCTCTTACTGCACCAGGATGTGTGTTCGCGGCTCGCGCCGCCCGGCGAGGTTGCCAAACTCATTTCACCTCGTGGACCTCAACTTGACTGTAAGCCAGACAACCCAACGTGATAAGGCCGCATTAAACCTTCACTCTCCTAAGGGAGGGTTATTATACGGACAGAGAGAGATGCTGCTCTGCATGTGAGAACAACAGGTAATGCTACATCATGCTAGCATCGTGTTCGCAACATTAAAGGGGGGATAAATGCATGCCATTACCATTTATATCTACAGACGGGTAGAGAAAGTAAAGACTATAAAGGGAAAGAATGAGGAAAAGGGTTTCTTCTGTCCATACAGCCTTGACAACAGAATCCAGCTATTGAATACAAGAATCAGGTTCTGGAAGTAAAAAACCCATTTATTTTCTCCATATGGGAATTTATAAATAAACTTTTAAAGTCCCATTAACTTCGCACACATCAGTTTGTGTCTTTTCAGCTTTATGCTGCATTTATTTGTTTATTTTTAAATCATGTTTAACAGTGCGCTTCCCGGTTTGGAACTACACCCCCGATGATCCTGCAAAGAAATATCACTGAGGCAAATAAATTGTACTTACACAAATGAAGCACTGAAACATAAGTAATCAATCAGTTGTTCTTCCTAATTTCTTTCAAACCACTCTTTGTTTATATCTGAATATTTTGCAATAGAAACTCAAGATATATAGTTTCTGTACTAATAGTGATAATAATTGTAATGTTGCGATTCATCACTAAACAGGGCTGCGTTTCTCAGTAACGATTGATCTTAGCACAACAAATCTTAGAGTCATTTTACGGACGTTCGTTATTGTTTCACGTTCATTTCCCAAAAATGCACTTAACACAATCACACGTAGCCGTTCTTTAAGTGCTACTTAGGAGTCGCTATCCGTTTGTCAAGTGCTGAAATGTCACCTTATTATAGAATGGCTCGTAATTGTAGTACACGATCGTTTATTGAAATGTTAACCTAATGCTGCGTTCAAGACAACTTGAATATAATAACTATTTCACTAGCTAGGACCACGCCACAAACAAGCTATGAAACTGTTAATTGAACAGGGAGTTGGGGAAGAGTAGAAAGAGGATGAAGGGGTCGGGGGAATGGGATGATGGTCAGGTTGATCAGGGCATCTAGAAATGATGGCTCAGCGAGACTCAGGGTGGGGGTACTGTCTCTAGCATATATTTAGGCCTGACAATTAGGACCCCCGATACAACCTGATAGAAAGATAATGTGGGATAAGGTTGGCTAAATGGATGAGAAAGGGAGGGAAGGTTCGAGAGAACGAGATTAGCAGTATGGTATGAGGTTGCCCGATATATATGGAGGTTTCAGGAAGTCAGGTGATTGTTTGGGGTGTGCCCCTGCTCCTGAACATCTGTTAACCAATTAACTCCATTATATTATATTACAATAAAAAAAAATAAACTATTCTTAATACAATACATCACAACCCCCATACCTTAAATCAGCAGTTCTTAATTCCAGTCCTCGCAACTCCCTGCGCTACACATTTTGCATGTCTCTCTTTGTTAACACACCTGATTCAGATAATCAGCTCGTTAGAATTGTCTCTGTGTTCCCACTGACATGCTGTTTATTGCTCCCTACTCCCTGAGCAGGGGAAATCTGTTGAAGTTTACTTCACTTCGGAACACTCATTCACGGATTTGCGCTATATATATATATATATATATATATATATATATATATATATAAGTCACTGCTAGCTAGTGGGTGAAAAAAACAGAGCCGGCCAAGCCACTAAGCGACCTCTGCAATTGCAAAGGGCCCCGTGGCCAGCAGAGGGCCCCCTAGAGTCACTGCTAGCTAGTGGGTGAAAAAAAATCATACATCAAAAGTAACATAAAATAAATAAATAAAAAGAAATGGGCCTACAGTGCTCTTTTTCAGGCATCATGATAAGCTCAGTTGTTATTTATTTAGTTCTTTATTATGGCGAGTTCCCCGCGAATCTTGACCCTGACTGATCCCTATGATGTCACTCGTCACCTGGTCAGTGTCTGTCAGTCAGTTACTCTAACTGTATTGTTTGAATTTCGTTATGAATTCGGAATAATTTTAAAGCTGGTACTTTTTATTAAAAAGTGATAAAGCACAGAGCTTTTTGCGATTACTGGACGGCAGTTGCACTTCAAATAATGAAGTTCACGAATTAAAGGACACAGACCAAGATCTTGTTTAGAAGAAGCCATATTAGTAATTATTATAAACGAGAATTGTTAAGTTTGTTCAAGTTGTGCACGAAATAGACGCTGTATTTCTGCACTTTCTCTTCTTGCGTCTCCGTCATTTCTCTCTCGCTGCACAGCGGAGCTGAGTTTATCAGACTGTGTGCGTCAGCACTGATGTGCGGCAGAGAAGAGAACTGTCTGAAACCCTCTCCTCCAAAACTTTGATGCGCATCGTCTCAGTTTAATACGTGAACATAACAAAAGATTTGATCACAAAACAATTAGGAAAAAAGGCATTACATTCAAATTTTTAAGTTATAACATGGTAAATATTATACCCAGATAGCAATAACACTAGGGCTGATTCTGGCTGAAATGCGTCTCTGTCGGTTCAGTCTCGGCATCGGTGAGAAGATAATGGGCCAGAGCCGCGCCGACTCTACAAAACGTTCCCGGTTACTTAGCTGTAACCTTGTTCCCTGAGAAAGCGGAACGAGATGCTGCGCTGCTCAGCGCATTGGGAAACGTCTTGTTCGTGACCAGCTGTGAATAATGTGTGTAACACGTCGATAGAATTGACCCGGCGGTAATATAGCCTCGGTTGATGACGTCATCTGAGCACGCCCGCAACACGGGGCTATAAATAGATAAGCCACAGGTGCATCAACAGGACATTTTGTCTGAAGAGCAGTCCTGGGACATATTTCAGTACGGCAATGCAGCGCAGCATCTCATTCCGCTTTCTCAGGGAACAAGGTTACAGCTAAGTAACCGGGAACGTTCCCTTTCGAAAGCTTCAGTCGATGCTGCGCTGCTCAGCGCATTGGGAACGAGAATACCCACGCCGCCGTGCTTGAAAATGTCTGGACCCCTAAGGTTGTGCAGGTGTGCTACCAAACCACAAGAAGGCCTCAGACATTAGCTTGTGATGTTGAATCAAGGACATGAGAGCCCGGAGTAGCATGGACATCCAAACTATAAAATCTTATGAATGTGTGCGGAGAGGACCAACCTGCCGCATCACAAACCCGTTGTAAGGGGGCACCCCTTGCTAAAGCACTAGAGGAGGCGACCCCCCTTGTGGAGTGAGCTCTAAGACCTATAGGCGAAGCTTGACCGCGCGCCTCATAAGCCAAAGCAATAGCATCCCTGACCCAGTGAGACATGGTCTGCCTGGTGGCAGCTGCTCCTCTGTTACCACCACCATAACAGACGAACAGTTGCTCCGACTTACGCCACTGGCTAGTGCGGTGGACGTAAGTATGAAGAGCACGGACTGGACACAGTCTATAAGATTTCTCCTGCTCCGGCGTTGCGAACGGCGGAGGACAGAAGGCCTCTAGAATGACCGGATGTACAGCCGAAAACGGAACCTTAGGCAGGTAATCAGGATGAGGATGCAGAATCACTTTCACGCTCCCTGGGGCAAAGTCTAAGCATGATGGTGAGATAGACAGAGCCTGCATATCCCCAATCCTCTTCAAAGAAGTTATTGCCATGAGAAAAAAAACCATTTTTAGAGTTAGAAGTCTATCAGACTCTGACTCTAAAGGTTCAAAGGGGGTTTCAACCAGACCCTCGAGAACTATAGCTAAGTCCCAAGAAGGCATCTTGGTCTTTACTGTAGGCCTCAGTCGTCTGGCCCCACGAAGAAAGCGAGAGAGCAGAGGGTGTCTCCCGAGTGGCACCCCGTCAATCAAGGCGTGGCAAGCCGAAAGAGCGGCCACATAAACCTTAAGAGTAGCAGGGCATGTGCCTGTTGACAACTTCTCTTGCATGAAGTCCAGAACTGAAGCAATATGGCAGTTGACCGGATCTACATTGTGTACCACACACCACCTGTCAAAGACACCCCATTTACTGGCATAACTCCGTCTGGTGGAGGAAGCCCTAGCACTAAGGATGGTATCAATAACACCCGGCGACATCCCTGTGTTCCTCAGCTGGTACCCTTCAGGGGCCAAACATGAAGATTCCACAGGTCGGGCCTGGGATGGAATATCGTACCCCCTGCCTGAGACAGAAGGTCCCTCCTCTCCGGAATCGCCCAAGGCGAGCCGTCGAGGAGAGATATTATCTCCGAGAACCATACCCTGTTCGGCCAACGTGGCGCTATCAGCAAGAGGCAAGACCCTTGTTGGCGAACTCTGGCTAGGACTCCCCGGGAGCAGAGAAACTGGAGGAAATGCATACAGGCGCATTCTGGGCCATGTGTGTGCCATCGCATCCAGACCCAGGGGGGCTGGGTGACTCAGAGAGAAGTAGAGGGGACATTGCGCTGTCTGAAGGGAGGCGAAGAGGTCCACCTCTGCTTCGTAAAATTTTTCCCAAATCTGTTCCACTACCTCTGGGTGGTGGAGTTTCCATTCCCCTGTCGGAAGTGTCTGTCTGGACAGTAAATCCGCTCCCACATTCAAACGCCCCGGAATGTAAACTGCCCTGAGTGACAGGAGCTTGTCCTGGGCCCAAAGAAAAATCTGCCTCGCTATCATGTTCAGATTGCGTGAGCGCAGACCCCCCTGGTGATTTATATATGAGACTGTTGCTGTGTTGTCCACCCGTACTAGAACATGACAGTCTCTCAAATGATGGAGGAAATATTTTCAGAGCCAGAAATACGGCCATCAGCTCGAGGCAATTGATGTGCCAATTGAGCTGACGACCCCCCCATTCCCCTTGAGCTGGGTGGCCATCCAAAACTGCTCCCCAGCCCAACAGGGAGGCATCTGTCGTTAGCAGTCTGCGACGACACGGTGCCCCTAGAGTGGGACCCAAGGCAAGGAACCGGGGTCTGACCCACAGAGATAGTGTACGAAGCCCGCGGCGCGTCACTTTTATTTGCCTTTGAGGATTGGCTCTCGGATGAAATCCTCTGGCTTTTAGCCACAACTGAAACGGTCTCATGTGCAACAGCCCCAAAGGAATCACCGTGGATGCTGAAGCCATGAAACCTAACATCTTTTGATACTGACGAACAGTGCGATCCTGGCCTAGCCTGACCTTGCTCATGGTCTGCTGAATGGTCTCGATCCCAGCGGGAGACAGTTGTGCCCGCATCGTGATCGAATCCCAAACGATCCCGAGATAAGTCGTTCTCTGAGTCGGACAGAGAACACTCTTCTCGGTGTTGAGTCTCAACCCCAGAGAAACTAGATGAGCTAACACGATGTCCCTGTGTTGTAGCGCCATCTCTCGCGATTGCGCTAGTATCAACCAATCGTCGATATAATTCAAAATGCGAATGCCCTGGAGTCGTAATGGAGCCAGCGCTGCATCCATGCATTTTGTGTACGTGCGGGGTGATAAGGCTAGGCCGAAAGGAAGAACCCGAAACTGGTATGCTTCGCCCCCGAAAGCGAACCTCAGGAATTTCCTGTGTTGTGGCAAAATCTCTATATGAAAATATGCGTCCTTCAGATCGATCGTGATAAACCAATCGCGATGCCGAATTTGCGACACGACCGTCTTGACGGTTAACATCTTGAACTTGAGTGCCCTGATTGTACGGTTTAAGCCTCGAAGATCCAAGATTGGACGCACTCCCCCACCCTTTTTGGGAACTAGGAAGTATCTGCTGTAATAGCCCGACTCTCTCTGTGGAAGAGGAAAATGTTCTATGGCCTCTTTGCCCAGAAGAGTTTGTAGCTCTTGAGACAGTACCTGCATCAGCTCCGGTATCACGGAAGTGGAAACCACGCCGTTGAAACGTGGAGAATGACGAATAAATTGGATCCTGTATCCTACCCATACTGTGCTCAATACCCATGCAGAAATGCCTGGCAGAAGTTTCCACGCTGCCAGACTCTCTGAGAGTGGTACCAATTTCAATACTTCCTTTTGAGGTGATGTTAGATGTTCCGTGTCCAGAATGATGGCAGGAAGTACTGGAACATCTAAAATCTCGCTGGAAACCCCCGCCCCCCGAGACACCAGAAGCGGCGGGGATGGAGGGGTTTTGTGAGGGTAACGGGGCGGGGCGAAAAGCTCTCGAGCGCGCGCCCACCCCGTGAGGGACTACCCCCACCAGCACGGGTGCCATGGCGTCAGGACTTCTTCTTCCTATTAATAAAAGTCCTGAGGTCTGGCTTGGGAGGTTGCTGAGCACGGCGAACCTGTCCCCAATCCCTACGAGGGGGAGCACGGTCTGCCACGCTCTGCTTTTTAACCTCCCTGGTTTTTGAAGGACCGGGGTGAGGCTGGGTGGCTGATGGCCCCTCCCCTTGAGTGCGGTGAGGAAGAAAACTGAACGAACGCTTCTTCATGTTTCTTTACTTCCCTAAACCTGTCGACGACCGAATTAACTGAATCGCCAAACAGGGCCAGATGGAGAGATAGGGGAGTCCAAAAGAAACAAACGTTCCCTCTCTTTAATGCCCGTCAAATTAAGCCACAGATGCCTCTCCGTGCTGACTAAAGCTGACATCGACCGGCAATGGCACGAGCCGTCTGCTTGGTCGCCCGGAGAGACAAATCTGTGGCCCGACGAAGCTCAGCGAATGCTTCCTCGTCGATTGTACTGCCCACACTCAAGTCCTTCAATAGGTCAGCCTGGTATGCCTGTAACACTGCCATAGTGTGCAGCGCAGCACCAGCCTGACCTGCAGCTTGATAAGCTTTACCCACTAGCGATGATGTAATTCTACAAGGTTTAGTGGGGAGAGTAGGTTTCTTCACCGAGGATGCAGATTCAGGTGAGAGATAGCTCGCAAGCGACTCTTCAACCCGAGGCATCTCCGAATATCCCCGCGATTTTGCATCCACGATAGTTGAAAAAAAGTCAACGTCGAGGGCACAAAGATGCGGGAAGTATATGGTTTGCTCCATGACTTCGACAGTTCATCATGGAGGTCCTCGAAAAAGGGGAGAGACTGATGTTGCGGTCTCTCTCTCCTACCACCCAACAGAAACCTATCCTCCAGCTTACTACGTTTGGGGGTCTCTTGGTCGCGTGGCCAGTCAAGCTGCAGCCTGTCCACCGCGCGAGTAACCACCTCGAGCAGCTCCTCGACCGATTTCCTCTCGCGAGAGGAGCGTTCAGAGGCCTGCTCATCGCCTGAAGACTCAAGAGATATATCATCCTCCTCGTGAATCGAAGAAGCACCGGAGCGCGCGCTTCGAGATCACGAGAGAGGATGCGTGGATCTGGTGACACTGCAAGCGAAAGGGACGGGCCCGTCGCTCGCTCGTCACGCAGACCCGCACGAGAGCCCTCCGACGAAAAGGTGGGTGCGGTCTGAAAATAGTTCAGACGAGCACGAAGCATCTTCACTGAGAACAGTTCACAATGCTCGCACTCGCCCGTCTCTAAAGCCAGAACCCGCGTGCTCTTCCCCCAAACAAACAAAACAGTAATCATGCGTATCCAGCTCATACATAGGACGAGAGCATGGAGGAACACAACACTTACTGTTTCGTTGGGTCATCGTACGAAGATCTGTAGTAGACAAAAAGAATCTTCCTGACGCACACATGCACAGAATGATCTGAAGACAAAAGACCTGTTGATGCACCTGTGGCTTATCTATTTATAGCCCCGTGTTGCGGGCGTGCTCAGATGACGTCATCAACCGAGGCTATATTACCGCCGGGTCAATTCTATCGACGTGTTTACACACATTATTCACAGCTGGTCACGAACAAGACGTTTCCCAATGCGCTGAGCAGCGCAGCATCGACTGAAGCTTTCGAAAGGGAACACTTGTGGCTGACAGACGGCTTTTTTTCCCTCTGGGCCGATCTCGGCTGAAAGCTGTTGTACACGCGGCAGGTCCACACTCGGTGTAGTTGTGTGTATTAACCTTCGGCCCGAGTTCGTTATATCACAGACGGGGCGCTGCTAGAATGAACCAAATCATCCGCCTGAGAAAGTTTTTTAGCTTTTAAATCCTGAGGAGCTTTCGGCGGGTAGTCGCCAGTGGCGACCTCAGCAAAAACGTCACTCGCAAATTAATATTTATGGTCGCAAATGCGATAAAGTGATAAAATCACTTTATCAGTCTTTTTATTCAGCAAGTTCATCAGTGTGTGTTCGTTGCACTGCACTGCCATTCAGCTCAGTGGTATCATAATTTTCCTGTTAGACATCAAACATGGAACTCAACTCAAGGTCTTTTATTGTCATTCTGTACATGTTGCCACATACTGTAAGAACGAAATACTTACTCAGGACCAGCAGCGTAAAAAAGATAATTAACATACAGCATACATAGAATAATTAAAACATAATTTAATAGACTAAAAAATGTAAAAATAACATAGTAGATATAATATGTACAGTATAGTTATAAGGTAGTCTTTGTTTTTCTTTAGGCCTTACTTAAAACGGTCAAAGGGGCCTCCAACCAAATTTTGCTTAGGGCCCCCAAAGGTCTAGGGCCGGCTCTGATATATATATATAATACATTGCAGTCTTTGAAGCATATTTCCTACATTATTTCTTTTATTCATTTTTTTGTTGTTGTTGTCATTTAATTTAGATGTGTATTTCTATTTTTCTGCCCTTTTTAATTATTTCATTTATAAATTCATTAAAAACCGAGTAGCCTAATAAAGTGTACAATAAAGTACAATCAAATCCTTAATCGCACTGCGCTTGAATAAAGTTAAAAGTGCAATCTGCTGATTGTCCTGCAGGTGACGCATAAATCTGTCTTCTTACGATGCACTTAGGGCTTTACGATTACTCCAGAGCACTCGTAGATCTACGATGATTTTTAAGTGCTACTTAAGTTAATATTAAGAACAGTCGTACGATCGTTTTTACGAACTTCTTAGGCTTACGAAGCTTTTGGGAAACTCAGCACTTAACTTAACACTTATGCATTATAAAGGGTTATTAAAGGGTATAATGCAGGGTTATTCAAATCTTACCCTCGAGGGCCAGTGCACTGCACTGAGTTTAGCTCCAACCCTGATCAAACACACCTGAGCATGCTAATCAGTGTCTTCAGGATCATTAGAAAATCACAGGTAGGTAAGTTTGATCAGGGTTGGAGCTAAACTCTGCAGTGCACTGGCCCTCGAGGGTAAGATTTGAATAACCCTGGAATAATGCATCACAATTATTCATAATGTGCATTGTAATACATTATATCATGTCATAAATAATTATAACCGAATTTAAAATGCATAGTGTAACAATGAATTGATAAGTGTATTAACTGTGGTTAGAATTATTCGTGAAATTGTGCAATGCATAATAAGGTGCATTACAAAGCATAATTAATGCATTAAAACTACTTTTATAATACATTATACATAAAGGCTTTAAGAAAAGTTTTACCGAAAAAAAAAACTTTAAAGGGAGCCTTGCACTGTTGCTCTCTATAGCAGTCTGGAAATGGTTGATGACCATTACCTGGCTTGCACATGGTTATGCTTTCATCTGCAGCGTTAAGTCTCCATCATTGCTGTGATGGTGAAAGTGCTGACAGACATGTTCTCACACTCACCTGCAGTACTCCATAATTTCCAGTGATGTAGTCATAGTGATAAGTTACTGAGTTACAGTCATTCGTTTCATTGCATCTTCAAAGAAGGCGAGTAGACGCAAGATGGCCATTTTCTTTTGCACAGCACATGTGGGACCTAAAATCAAAGATGTGGTTTATAGTTTAGTAAGCTTGCATAAACTACATGGAATCTGCAGTGCAATAAAAGGCTAGAATAACATTATTGTATTACTTTAAAAGAGTATCAGTGACTGGATTCAATGAGAAAACAGCTGATGACATCACTCCATGGTGTATTAAACTCTATGTGGCCAAATTATTACTAACAGGGAAAGTTCTCAGAAGTTTGGCTAACGTTTTGGCAAAGTTATAAAATTTTTCCAGTAATATTAATAACGTTTAAAGTTATCTGATCTTTAATAATGTTCTCAAAACATTATTTATTCATCATTTATGGATTGTTTTTTTTTTTTCTAATTTCATTTTACCATTTAAAAAGCATATGCTGCAATTTTGTCAAGACAGCTGTGCAACTTTTTTAAGAGTGGTAAGAGGACCTGTGTTGGGGATATGCGGATATGTTAAGTAGTCTGTGCGATATGGACTAAAAGCTGTGGGGTGAGCAGGGTGAAGAGGCAGCCTTAGTCCACTGGACAGGTGTAGGTAAACTGATCCTGGTGCCACCCAGGTTCACGATGAACTTGAGACGTGTCTTCACCGTCCCTCAGAGGTGGAGGTCAGGAAGATCGTCCAATCAGCTGCAATCAGAGAGAGAGGACACCCCTCTACCCCTCCTCTGAACCAATGAAACGGAGACAGGTCACCCCGGTCCAATTAAGAGTCATAAAACATAATCAAAATTCAAAGGCTAGTCACTACAGTCTCCATTACTAGGGTTGGTCAGGCTCTGAGGCCAGCACTGATATCTGTTGACCATGCGTTAAACAAATACATTGTGTTTGTAGACCTGAGCCTCACATCTCAGGTGAACTTGACACAATGGCCTGAACCTGACCATCAATAGTGACCTATGCATGCCAAAGCAGCATTCAGTGAAATAAAGAACTTTAAAGAGGAATAAATGTGCTTCTGTTTGCTTCAAAGCACTTTGAGATGTTTCATAAACCATGGAATGACAAAGCCATGAGACATCTGTGTCTTGTTTGTTCAGCATTTGTTTAAGAAAATGCTCTTTTTTGGTTATTGCAGAGTTAATTCTCCTGTAAATTTGGATTTGTGTTTTCTGTGGTTTTGGTAAATATCACCCAGACATAAATATATTTGCTCACGCACTGAAATACGGTTACTAAGTCATGAGAGAAGTGTCTGATGTTCACTAAAGTGGAATTTATTTGATCAGAAATACAGTAAAACAGTAATATTGTGAAATAACACTATTTAAAATAAACATTTTCTATTTTAATATACTTTTAAGGTTTATTCCTAACATCTGTTACTCCAGTCTTCAGTGTCACATGATCCTTCAGAAATCATATGCTGATTTGGTGCTTAAAGGGGTCATATGATGTTGCTAAAAAGAACATTATTTTGTGTATTTGGTGTAATGAAATGTGTTTATGCGGTTTAAGGTTCAAAAAACACATTTTTTTCCACATACTGTACATTATTGTTTCTCCTCTATGCCACGCCTTTCTGAAACAGGTCGTTTTTTACAAAGCTCATCGTTCTGAAAAGTGAGGTGTGCTCTGATTGGCCAGCTATCCAGTGTGTTGTGATTGGCCGAATACCTCAAGCATGTGACGGAAATGTTATCCCCCTTGCCATACTGTGATGTGTGTACCGGTCAGAACACTGGCACGACAAGACAAAAACAATAAAACCCATTACAAATGAGCCATTTGTTGCATCCAGTGGGGACATAATTACTGAATATAATGACTTATACTGTGTTTTTACGCATTGCATTACATCGCGCCATGTAAACATCAAACCATGTCTGCATTTGTGATCAGAGAAACGACAAACAACAAATGCTACTTTACAATGCTCAAAACTCGCATTTGAATCATCAGTGGCAAATTCTTTAAATATGTAAACGTACTTACAGACTGTGAGTCAGAACAGCCGGCATTGTAGTCTACTCTCACAGGATCAGGAAACAGTCCTCCATAAAATGTGCTGAACACATCTGAATATTTGGGTTGAACTGTTCTGAAACAGTGTTGTTAATGCAACTTAACCACTGATTTCTAGTTGTGTCCTCTTTTGGAAGACCAAACAAAGTATTTTCACTTTCACAACGAAACAGCATATTCACAACATGGCACCAGTGGCAACAGCGAGAATTAAAGTTACTCCTTTCTTTGTGTGAACATTTGGGCGGTGTTATGCAAATCTTTCCACATCATGACATAGACATGTGGGGGCGTTTTAGGAGGGCATGGATGAGTCTTAACTTTTATAAAGAATATCTCTTTGGGTTTGAGACTTTAGTCTTTGCAACTTTAGGGATCTTATCTATTCACGAACAGCTTGTAACACTCCAAAGAGAAAGGAAAACTTGAAATCACATCATATGACCCTTTTAAGTATAATTTCTTATTATAATAAATGAAAAACCTAATTTAATATTGACTAATATTTGATTAAGGATTTTTTCAGGATTTTTTAATGAATAGAATGTTCGAAAGAAAAGGATTTTTATTTTTGAAATTGAAATCATAAATATCACTACTACTGTCTACTGATCAGTTAAATGTGTCCTTGATGAATAAAATATTTAATGTCTTTCAAAATAAATAAAATCTTATTTACCACAAACTTTTGAAGAGTAGTGTTTTTGCATCACTGCCTCTACTTTGTTTGCATTTCCAATTGAATTTTGACAACTCGTGGTATTTTGTTGTTAAAAGTGGTGTCAGTACTAATATTTAATTCTTAGACTGGATTACTCAGTTATGGTTTGTATATTATGTAAAAATGTCTTATTTTGCCTTTAAAGCATACAGTGCTATATATGTAAAAGGATTAGTGTGTTTACGGCAGGATTTTAATTATCATAATGATTTTTATCACAAAATAGATTTCATCATCTGATTAACATCTTTCATACATACACTACCAGTCAAACATTTAAACATACCTGGAAAAATGTTTTAAAGGATCCAAAACTCCACTATAAGTGGGTGTCTAAATCTTTGGCACTGATCTGCATAGCCTCAAAAAGATGTTGTGTAAAATTTGTGCTGGCTTATTAAATATTTCAAGCTAATTATCTAGTAACACAGTGTACTCTATTACACACAGTTCTTCAGCTTCCCCCATAATCAGCTATAAAAAAAAAAAGAGAAAAAAGTCTGGATCTTGTCATAACCCTTCAGGAGTGACACAACAGCTGGCGTACACAACGAACAAGAAAGTGAGTGAACATTCAGATCACTCAAAAGCATTATTTCAGATCTGACGCTTGTTATATTCGGATTACATAGAAACATCAAGCTTGAACATATTTCTCATTTCTACACCCCAAACAAAGAGTCACATTATGAGTAATATTCTTCCTGCCCAGAGGGATGTTCTGGCTTGGGGCAGCACCTGTGGTTGACATCTCAACTCAAAACCTGATTAAACCTGCCCATCGACCCTGTAGGCCTCTCCACAACAAACATGTCAGGGCTTTCAGTCTGCGCTCGAGGTGATTCTTCGTTACACAAACATGTATACTTAAGATGACGTGTGACTTGTGTCTGTCTGATCGTGTGTGTGTGTGCAAATGTGTTTGTCTTGGACAGTAAATGCAAGTGTTTACTTGCAAAAATGTGCATTGTGTATGTTATCAGTGCATTGCAGTGACAATGAGAGGCTATAAAGCATTTAAAATGACATAAAACCAGGATCAAAAGTGCAGGACTTTGCCTTTATTGATGTTTCCTTTCTCAGGTTGAGACATGTCCACTAATGACCAGAGACATGGTGGTTTGTAGCCAGTGGCATTGGCTGTGCGTAATGATAGAAGCATGTCATTGCTGTTTCCTCCCCCTGCAGTGTGCTCATAGGATATGAAGCTGGTAGGAAATTAGGCTGAGATTTGTAGAACTCCTTTCATGTGTCTGATGGCCATGTTGTTTTATTATTTTGGAACAAGCTATAGAGCTCTTACAGGAAATGGCATGAAGGCCAAGAATCTGTGTCTAAAGGTAATAGTAGATGCATAGTAGTACTTGCACATGGTAAATTTAATGTTTATGTGTGCTAGCATATGTCCCAAAGCGCTAGAACAGGCTGTAGTATCTATAAAGCCCTATGAAGGACAAGCAGTTCTCTCTAGCCAGAACTAAAAAAAAAAAAAAAGAAAATGCACTTAACTTTTAACGGATGTTTTGACATTTCTTGGACTATAAAGCATAATGAAAAACACATTATCTGTGTCCTAAATAACATACTGTGCACTTATATTATGCACTATGTACTCTTCTGTATGAATGTTATATAGTTATTTATTCATTCAACATTGCCAAACATTCCACCCTTTTTTTTGGGGGGGGGGGTAATTCAGTGCATCATCCTGGTATTTAAAGTCCACTTTTTCAATGTGCACATACGACTGCCCTATTTATACTACAAAATGGCATAGAATAGTGAATAAATACACAAACTGGGACTCACCTATTGTGTTTTTCAGATTAATTAGGCCTATTTTCAAATCCGGCTAATGTTTAGTTTATTTGATCAGTTGATCTGTTTCTGTTTCAGAGTAAAAAAAAATAATGGATGCATGCATAAAGATAATTATGATATGAATCCGGTATAAAACAACTAAATTCAAAATCATAAAACATTTCTTGAAATAAAATAAAAATTAAATGAAATAAAATAAAGTGTGTGTGTGTGTGTGTGTGTGTGTGTGTGTGTGTGTGTGTGTGTGTGTGTGTGTGTGTGTGTGTGTGTGTGTGTGTGTGTGTGCAACATTTCTCATTTTGGGGTATTTTGAACTGTAATAGTATATCATTGATACTAAAATAACACTGAGATGAAAGTTTGCAATTAAATATAAAGTCACATTATGAGTTGTAAAGTTGCACTTAAAAAGTCTTACAAGAAACAAAGTTGCAAATGTAATATACAAAGTGACAATTGCCCTTTTTTACTCTGAATCTTGTGAATCTTCTGCTGGACGTAAAGGCTTTACTTTTATAATTTTAATTGTTTTATTCTCACATGAACAGAATTTAATCAAGATTTTTCACATTACAGGTTTAACCACATTACACACCCAACGCCTTGTAGAAAGTATGATTGTGTCGTTTTTATTTTCCCTCTTACATTCCTCAAGCTTAGCACTGTCATAAGTTATTTTCTGCTCCAGCGCAAACCCTAATTGATCGCCTTCAAAATCAGCTTTACATTGTATGGGAAGATGACAGCATTTGATACCGATATTATGCATTGCACTTGCCAGCTAATGCTATTTTTCTGCTCTGGTGGAACCCGGTGTCTAGACAAAGTGTATGTACACAAGAACGCAGTAAGGATAAATGTTTAGACAGTCATTATTGTAATTTAAAAAATTTTAAGGTTGACTTGCTTTCAGATGGAGTTGACTCTGATTGTTGGAGTGTGTGAAGCTGCCATGCCTGGGCTTGCACTCATTCAACTTTATTGCCGTCTTGCTTTAGACAGCTGAGTCTCTTTCGAACATAGGATGATCTAATTACATAAATAGAGATCTGTTCTAGCCATCAATCATCACACAGGCAAAGCTGCATCAAAACTTTCTTGTGACAGTGACATGTAGATGGAGATTAGAGAGCTGGAAAGTGTATTGTTGACTGAGTCTAGCTTTGTTTGGTCATTATGTTACAAATGTGCCAAATGACGTTCCCAGCTTTCTTGCATGGCAGATGGAACGGCTGTAAATATTATTGCAAGTATTTCAACACAAACAGTGCAACAGCGCTAAAATATATCCGATTTATCTGTAAAACGGTCTCTCATCTTCTTTAAAAGATTCATTTAAGAGATTCCAACTCCACTTAAGTCCACAATGTCCATTCAGATCCAGTGACTACACTGATTATTTTCATTTTTTTGTGTTAAACCTATTTGGAAAGTCACAATAAATAAAGTCAGAAGAAATGACTGCAATTTTTGACTTTATAGTCAAATTGTGCACTTTAAAAAGTATAGAAAGGATTTGCCCATATCTTAAGACATAAAACAACAGTTTTAGCCTATATTTTTCTCAGTTTAGCCCGAAGTTAGAAGCAATAACCATCAGTTAAACACCTGGGATGGAGAGTAATTTATCTGACCTTAAACAGCCATGAGCACAGGAAAGGAAAGAGGGAATATTAGCAGAGCCATCGGAAGTCCTGATGTCTCTTATGCTTTAAAGCTGATTCTGCTGTCATTATTTTCTTTATTTTTCCAGTAAATAAAGAAACATGCTAGCCGAATCAATCCAGGTTATCACCATGAGCTCATAAATGTCCAGGAGGATGTACTAATGACAATTTAGTGAGAGGGAAGTCAGCTGAGAACCCAAACACACACACACGCATTCTTTCCCAGTGTGGTAGAGAGGTCATGGAGAGCCGAGGGGCGGATGGACTCATGGCTGTGAATGAAGGCTGGTTTGGGGCAGTGTCTGTCGGATGGATTGAGCTGATCACAAAAGCATACCGCACAGGATGCTGTCCCCTGGCCCTAACGAGAACTGAATTATTGGGTAACAGGAAATTAAAAAATTCTTGCAATGCCGATCCACTACTCTTAGCCGTTGTGCTGTGACTTGAACTGCCCCTTCTCTGAACTTCAGCCACTGAACAGGTTCTTTTTATTTTTTCAAATCTATTTTTTTTTCTTCTAAAAACACTAATATGGGAACTATTAGAGTCATAGCAAGGATTGGTTGTTTTTCCATCTGGTTTCTTTCTGCTGTCTTTTTCATAAAAAAGCATTTCAGTCACAAAATGTACATTGTTTCGACAAAAATCAAGTACTCCAGGACTGTGATAAACCCTTCGCTTTGACTTACAGTCTCAGCAGAACTTGACAATTTTTAGGCTAAGTTCAGAGTAAGAGAGCAATGATGGTTACCATGGCTTCAAACGAAACATTTAAATGAATCATCCACCTCTAATTCCCTAATCTGAGGGAATTATACTGTGCAGAAAACTGATCACTCAGGAAAACCCTCTGAACCTAATACCTAGTCAATTACTGTCATAGTGCAAAGTGCGCCGGTTTACGATTTATACTGGTATATAAAAGTTGTGAAAACATCTATTTGTCAAAGCTGTCATTTTGAGTCAAACTGTACATGGCAAAGGAAAACGGAGCTACATGGAGCTTATTGCATTTGCAAGGAGAGGAAAACCATAGCTGGATTGTTTTAATATTTCAACAGCATATGGAAACTGTTCAGAAAACAGTTGTACTTCCTTGCTAATATAGACTCTTACATCAGAAGGGTTTGTTGCGATTAGCTAGTTAGCTAAAAATGCTGGACTCAGCAAGAGGCTGATTTTGCTAAACATCCGAAGCAAAGACCTACATGTGTGTTTATGGACTTGTAGGCACATTCATTGCAGGGAATGCTCTGATGACCAACACAGGTAATGAGGTATGACTGTATTACACACACTAGCTTGAGCTGGATTCCCTGTGGAACCACTATACTGATTGGCTGAAGGGGCCCCTGCCATATTACGGTTAGTGATTAGCAATAAATATGACATCACTTTTACTCATACGTCTACAGTATTCATCAGATTGTAAAGTCTCCTGAAGTCACAGATTAAATAGAGGTTTAAAGAGATGGTATAACATACCAAATCGTAAATTCAAAGCTATTGCAGGGGCAACATTAACCTATTTTTGAAGCAGGCCAGTCCAGTGGCTCTCTTGGTGCCTCTAGGTGAGTTGATACATGACTAAAGAAAAAAAAACATTTTAGTTGACTTATTTATTCTATATCCAAGTGAAAGTTGAAACAACCTTGTGGTAAAGTTTTGTTTGGCAAGCAAAGGGGACTCAGATTTAAAAATTGCAACTGAACTTGACAGCCAGTGAGCAGCATGCATTTTCACAGCATGCTAAAATTTTTAAGGATAACCCATTTTGTGTTGCACTTGGGGAAAAAAGGGTTTCAAGTGATATAAGAGTGATGACAGTTTTCTTTGTGTTCTTGTTTTTAAAGCATGTCCAATTTGAATTAATTGGACTGATCGGATCTAGACATGTCCCAGCATTTTAAAAGATTTTTTCATGTTTTTGAACAAGTCTCTTGTGCTCATCAATTATTTGACCAATTAAGTATTACAGTAAGACAGTAATATTATAAAATACTATTACCATTTAAAACAAGTGTTTTCTATTATAATTTACTTGAAATGTATTTTATTTCTGTGATGCAAAACAAAATTTGCAGTGTCACATGTTCCTTCAGAAATCACTCTTAATATGCTGATTTGGTGCTCAAGATTTTTTTTTATTTAATTGTCAATGTTAAAAACAGACATGCTGCTAAATATCTATGTGGAAACCACAATACTTGCTGAATCAAAGTATTAATTTAAATGAATGAATGAATGAATGAATACAGACATTTGACCCCAAACATTTGTATAGTATAAAGTACTTTTATATTTACAGTCAAGTTTGAAATTACACTTTTAACTTTATTTAATTATCAGTGCTAGTTTCATTTGAGGGAGCATGTGACAATTGCTACCGTTGGTCGGTTTTAATGGTCATGGCTCTAGTTTTTTGTTTTATATTCTAATCCATTATGAATTTGCGCCAGGAAGTAGATCAAGGCCGCTATTTCAGTGGAGTTTGCAGGGCTGTCAAACAATCTGGATGTCACGCACACACATT
Organism: Cyprinus carpio; assembly: GCF_018340385.1. NCBI lineage: Eukaryota > Metazoa > Chordata > Actinopteri > Cypriniformes > Cyprinidae > Cyprinus > Cyprinus carpio. The sequence goes on along the minus strand of NC_056609.1, from coordinate 14,102,407 downwards.
GCCAAAGTCATTATTTTCTTCAACTCTCAGCACTTGCTGAAATCCAGGATGTTTACAGCTGAAGTTTGTGGTAAACCTGTGGCTGTGTGGCAGGTGCTGTAGTTGAACTCCTGCTCTTTTAGATGAAGGATTTTCAAAAGGCTGTGGCTGGCATACAGAGTGATCACTCTCCACACTTTTATCTCTCTCTCCCCACATTAGCACATAAATGAAGCTTCACTTTGTCTCTGCGGCGTTAAAACTCACTCGGAATAAACAACACTTCCTCTTATCAGTAATAGACAGATTTCTGACATCCTAAAAAACCCTCACGCCATTAAATTTCCCAGAATTATAATATTCCAACCAGGTGTCTTTGAGCACCCCATTTATCTTGGTATTAGGTGTACACAAAGTTAGTTTGTTTGTTACATAAGCACAGATACGTGCACTGACAATTTATTCTTCTTGTATTCTTGAAAATCATTTACGAAGCACAGAATACAGTACAGATTACATGTACAACTACAGCAAGAAACACACCTTTTGCTGTTTCTGGACATTCACCAGATCTATTTCATGATTCAGGAAAGAGCCTATCGCTCAGCATCCAGTGCAAATTGCGCTCTCTGACACACTTACACGCTTTCTCATCTACATATGAGGCTGTTATAAACACCAGCAGGGGGTTCCTGAGCGTCGGATATATAAACACATTTTCGAGAGTGTGTCGATAATGAGCTGGAGTGTGATATAGCCAGCCAGCCTTGATAAGAATGCAGACATACGTAGATGCCTGTCGAGGGGTTAACGCAACGGTCTGGAGACACCATTATGATTTCAAACTGAGCTTATCACAGGGGAAGGAGCTGGCAGCTTCTTAGAAGGCATTATGTGCTTCTCTGTTTCTCTCATCTTATTTAACCACTTGTTCTGCATCTCTTTTTTTCACTTTTCACACTATGAAGCATGTGGAATACAGCGGCATAAACTAAAATGTGACGGATGAGGAGGGTATATTGTGTGCTTCCAATATTTTGTACAATTTTCATCTAAACATGATTTTGACAGGACAAAAATGTAGGGCGAATAGGCCTACAGAAAATTCTGTCATCACTTAGAACTAAGTTCTAAGTTCTAAACAAAGAAAAGATTCACTGTTTAATTCAAATTTAATTAACTGTGTTACTCGCATAATTATTTGTGAAAATTACTAGCCATTTCTGAGTAAACTTTTTTTTTTCAGTGTATCCCTTTAAATTGGTCATTATTTTTATATTCTACTATTACTTAAAGTCAGTATTAAGTTCTTCTCATAACAGTTTAGGACTGTGTTCACCTTGTTTCCTTTACAGATCTGTGAGGGACCATTTAACAGCATTACTGTGTGACATTTGTTATAATGATTCTATAAATCCACAAAGGTCAACGACTCTGAGTGCATAAGTAAGGAGATGTAGTTCTTTGCAAAACTATTTGGACCCTTAACCATTCTCTCATTTAACTGCATAACATACATTAAAATGTAGATATTATTATATTCATGCACTGAAATTAATTATTTTGCACAGTCGCTGTGACTGCAGAAGCTTGTGCGGATGAAAAACAATTGCCCTAACGAGGGCTCAATTGCCTTATAATTGGCCTTTACCTGCAAGTTATTAAAATAACTACTACATTTGCTGGGTAGTTAAAAAAAGGTCGTGATAGAGATTTCAGCTTAATTTAAAAGCATTAATTAAAATGTGTCCCAAATCTTTTACTGCCTACACGTCAAATCACCAGATCTGTTTAGTATGGAAGTGCTATGCAGCTGATTTACATCAGCAGGAGTGGGCATGTTTTTAAATAAAGAAATACTACAAAATATTTAAATGTGGGAATGGAAAACTTATGTAGGTGAGAATGGGGCTAGATGTCACACTTTTAATTCCCGTGGGGCATATTGTCCAGTGTTATTTTAGTATAGTATACTATAGTATATTAGTTTTTATCAGTATTTTGTATTGTTTTTCATTTTTATATTTCCTTTTTTCAGGTTTATCCATTTTATTTTTAACTTTAATTAAAGTTTTTGTAATTGTTTTTGTCAATTTGATTAGTTATTGTGTTATTGTTATAAACAGCAAAACAATTATGAAGCACAAATCAGTTCTTAAAAAACTGCAAAGGTACAAGGTAACATACAAAAAATATCCAAACATTGTCATGGCCACCAAATATTTTAATCAATAAATTAAAATAAAACAACCTTCCTCGACCTGACATTTATATCCTCATCCTGAGAACAAATCCGCCTCGTTTTTATAGTTGAACTTGGTCTTAATGTTTGCCAGTGAGGTTTAATTATGTTCACTTGTTTATCTAGCAGCGATTACAAAAATATGATATTTTATTTAGCAGACAGAAATTATCACAAATATTATATATTTTATGACCAGGTGTTTGAAAACTAGCTGCATGTGTGAAACCAATATATGATTTATGTAATTAGAAATGTATTTATTTTGTTACTGGTTTTTTTTTATACTTATAAAGAATATCGAGTCACTTTAGAACAATTAAATTTGAGTTAGTGAAATATAATTTAAAAATAAAAACTTTTAATACAGTGTTTGAAATTCAGTAAAATTAACAGAATCTATTCTGGGCATTACACATCAGTGAGTACACTATGACAGATACTTTGGCAGAGTGTTAGTAAACTAATAAGCATATTTATGCAACAATGCAATCAAATGTATTGTTCTCTTGTTATTGTGCAGCTTGTAATGATATTTCTATATGTTTATTCACCCTTCTAATTCTTATTTGTGCTTGAGGGAAGGTTTCCCAGCTTTGAAGGATGTCAGACCCAGCTGCTGGCACACTGGAGATGCAAATTACTGGCATAAAAGCAAATGAGAGGGGTCTGTGCCAGTACCGGGCCCGTGCCAGTCCTGGAGAGGCACGGACTTCTCATAACTCTTTCTCCCGCTCTTTCATTTTTCATCTCTCTCTCTCTTTCCAGGGATTGGCAGGACCCTCAGAAAGGAGGGAGGAAGAAACATTTTTCAAAACATTAAAGGAGTTTAATGCATCCTAGCTAGTCAAAATTACTGAATCGATCAGTGCAATAGGAACCGCTTCAGATGGGAAATAATTATTGGACAGGGTGCTGAAATGCCAATGCCTACTCCTTACAGGAATACATTTTTGAAAGCTTTTGGATGTCAGTGTTATCTTGCATGACTAAATTAGGGCCAAATGAGAAAAGTTTATCTGGTGTTTTCGAGTATTGGAAGAGATTTGGATTCATAAATCTTATACAAAGTGTGTATGTGTGCATAGAATTAGAACACGAGGAGGTAGCTGAGGCCTCGTGGATTAAAACTGAATGTTTTGTTTCCTTCTGTATGGAAGCCATGAGAACAGTTTTACAGGCAGATTAAATAGAATGAGCTAAACTGTTTGTGCAAATGCATGCTAGCTGTCTTAATGCGTGGAAAATCATGAGGTAAACTGATTACAGCTGACCACCCATGACAAACAATCCGTAAAAGGAAAAGTGATTTAACTCTGCTTGTGTATTCAGCATAGACTGGGTTTATCACTGCAGTCATTAGTTATATTAGCTATAATAAATTCATGGCGATGAGCATCATACCGCAAAATAAGTCAAAATATTTCTCAGAAAGTACTTTATCTAACAAAACCTGCTAAATATAATAAAAAGAGAGCATTTATATTTGGAAGCCATGGGATTAGGTTTTCAAAGGAGCACTTCAGGTTCCAATAAAGGTTCCGAAAGGGGTTTACACCAAGATATAGTAAAAGAACCATTTTTGGTTTCCAAAAAAAAACGTTTCAATGAACAGCGTTCGTCACTACTAGTTATTTGATGTTGGTTTGGTGTGTCACAGCCTTACAAGACCAACTTTTCTCAGTGTGAAGAACATTTTAAAAATCTAAAGAAACTTTTTCCACTATAAAGCTGCTTTTGTGGAATGGAAAGGTTCCATTGGTGTTATTTTTACAGTCCTTAAATGCATAAAGGGTTCGTTTACCCAAAAGATCTGTCATCATTCACTCATTGTTTACTTGTGCAGAACACAAAAGAAGATATTTCGAAGAATGTTTGGTTATTTTTGCCCACTGGACCCCAGAGACTTTAACTGTACACCAAACGAAATAAAAACACTGAGACATTTTTCAAAATATCTTCTTTTGAGTTCCACAAAAGAAAGAATGTCATACAGGTTTGGAGTGACATGAAGGTGAAATAACTTCTTTATTTATAGAGATCTGCGGCAGCCATGAAAACAACCATGGCCGTCACAGGAAAAAACAATAATTAGTGAACTTTTCACCTCTATTACCCACAAAGCCATAAACACTCTGTGATCCCATACTTATTACCATCTGTCATTTCCAAATGAACTCAAGAATGCTGTCCATTCCAGACATGACAGCTGAGGAGCGGCATCTAAAAAAATTCAAGTTGTTTATCAGGAATAATATTTACATTTTATGGCAATACGAAAACAATTGCTTTGAAGGCAGATGGTTAAAGACTTCAAAAGAAGCTGGGCGAGGAATGCCAAACACTTGGCGAGCATTTGATCTTTAAACCCCTTTGATCAGATATGTCCACCTAGGATAGCCATCTCTATTGTGTTGCTTAGGGCTACTTTCTCAGTGACAAATTTGGCCCTGCAACAGTTAATGCAGCAGTTCTACAAACCTTCTCTTGTTCCTTTGTGCTCAACCAACATATGTGGCGTGATATTGATCTGACTGTTTGTAAAAACACCTTACAATATGCGCAACCAACTAACATTTCAGTGTGCATAAAAGTAGATAAAATGATAATTTTGGTAATTTTTCCACTTAAATGTTTTGTTTTTCTATCTATATGGTAATATCACTTACTGAAATAATTGATACATACACGCTAGATAAAATATTTCTCTAGATCAGATTAATCACATTCATAACATCCACAGGATAATGAAATTACCACACAAAGTGTTATGAAGACAGCATGAGGTGGGAACCGGAAATCAAATATAAAGAGGGCTGAAATGGTCTTAATTACCTTGAAATGAGAAACAGATCCTGGTATCACTGGTTATGCTGTCATGCGTTTATTGTCTTATCAATGATGAAAAATGTTATCGATTTATGGGGAAGAGGAATTATTTAATTTCATGATCATAATTGAAATTATTCTGGTTCATCTCAAAGTATATGACCTATATTGCAGTACTGAGAAGTTTTGCTTCCTAGAGCAAGTACCTCACAATTCATCCGACAGCATTTATGAGACGTAATGCAGAACTACTGACCAGATTATTCAATCTTATTGCATTTTATAAAGAGATTACACCATTATGGGTGTTAAATTAAATCATTTACATCACATTTTCACACATAAACAGAAAGGTTTTTACCTGCCGGGCCTGTTGTGCAGATCAGTTGCATCTCATTTTGCCTTCGGTTGCCTGTGGGTGTAAAACAAAAGCTCACAAATCATGCATTAGACAGGATATTTAACACGCTCATGTAAATACTCCGACACATGTAAGATCTACTGGCTTTCTTCCTTTCTGTCTGCTGTACTTTTCCTGTGCTTTCATTCACTTCCTCCTTTCTGTCTTCTTGCTCTGCACTTTTGACACATGCTGGTGATTATGAATGCTATTCTGGGTCACTGAAAGTCTGCCAGGTGTTTTTCATGTCACTCATTCCTTCATTTTAGTGTAAGGAAATAAACACATCAGTGCAGGACGCAGATATATTAGTAAGTGAGATGAAATTGCTTTGCAGAGCCTTTGGCAGAACACTCACTGAACTAATAAGGATGATTAGGTGATTTCAGGGGTGAGTGAGTGAGTATGTCAGTGTGTACAGACCAACCCCTCATTTCCTTTTTCCCTGGGGGCGTGTCTGAACCTGCCCCCAACCAACTAGCAGCTGTACGATGAATGTCCAGGAACGCCCCTCCTTCCTAACACAATGGTTCAGATGAAAGCAACGAAAACATTAAAGCAGGGGAAAGACCATGGGACTCAACAAATGCACACATGGTGTTATGCTGTGTGCATTTTTTACATTTTTGGTATTATAATTACTTATTTTAGCACAAAAAGGGCTAAGGCTGCATGTGTATAGAATTTATGAATAGACTCGATGCTCAGTGTGAATGCTTTCATCACATAAATTTATGTTAACGTTTTGAATATGATGAGCACATTGTTCCTTACAATGGATGCTAGAATAAATGCAGTAATATGCATATTACATTTAAAAAAGCAAACACAGCACACAGAAATAAAAGGCTTTAAAAAATCTACTCCCTCTAGAGGTAATAACAAAGCCTTTGCTGTCCCTGGCACTTTTCAAATACAGAGACCTGAATTAACACTTTGGGAAATTTACAAATGTATCAAAATATGCATTGTTCTTAAGTAAAATTCATGTACTACATTATTTTAAAAAGGCCAAATAATGAATTTGCATGTTATGTTTCTTAAAGTCTTCTGCCAGATATTTTCACACACTGAGAGTTCTGTTTTTGAAAACAAATCTGATTTGTTTTATATGATTGAAAACAAAACTGCAACATGATTCCTGTTGCCAGACAAACTGGCCTGTAAAGAATAAAAATAAAAAAAAATAAAAAAAACTTGTTTAGGTTAAGTTTGTATTATCATATTCTTTAAAGAGGTACTAAACTTTGGGAATGTGAACACTGAATCAATAGATCCACCCAAGAACATAATGCTGCTTTATAATTTTCTCTAAATACCTTTAAAAGCTTTTAATTGTTTTGAAATGCAATGACACATTATTGCAACCTAAATATCCAACAAGTTATGGTCAAAACCATATGCTCAAAGGTACAAGGTATTGTCAAAAGATGTATAATACTTGATCTGAAAGGAAAATACAACCATTTTAAATATAAAATGTAAACAAATCTAAACATACTGTTATGATCTAAATGAAAAATATATTGTGTGAATAAATGTACACTTTTTGTTTTGATTCAAGTTTATTTTTAGTTTTGTTTTGACTCCCAAATGGGGAAGTCGTGGCCTAATGGTTAGAGAGTCGGACTCCCAATCGAAGGGTTGTGAGTTTCACTTTCTTTGTAAACATTTTAATTGCATTCTGACAGTTTTTTCAACATTTTGTGTGCATTTCATTCTACTTTTAAGAGAAAATTTCAAATTTCAAATTCTCACGCAAACACATTTTTCTTATGTTGTTGGGTTCTTGTAATGACCTGATTGTTGATAGTTATCAGCTTTTGTTGTACATGTAAACACTCAATGTCTTAATGAACTGCACTGTAGAATGACTGATCCCTGCAGTAATTACCATCTGCCTCCTTACACACACTTAGTCATGGAGAAATGCCAGAGAACTGAAAGAAAAGTTTTTTTCCTCCAATTTTCCCCTCACTAACACTTCATCACATTATACTAAGTATAACAGACTCAGTACAGAAATATAACTTAAATGTGGTGTTTGGAGGGAAGTTATCTGTTTAATTGCTGGCTGAGTCTTGGCTATCAAATATTAACTCCCGGATCAAAAAGAAGACCATTCTGCACTTTGAAGATGGTCCCACAGGTCTTAACAGAAGAAGCATTGTTATTGCACGACTTGTGTTGCTTTCTCTAACACACTCCAAAACACCAGTAATTGTCCCTCCATTCACCAGAGCATCTCTAGAGAATACACTTATTCCACTGCAAACTCAAACTCCTTAAAAAACACAGTTGCAGGTGGAGAGCATCATTAAATGACCGTTTTTAAAGGACTTCAGGTGTGCTCCGGTCACAGAGGTGCCTCCTTTGGGAGGGAGAAGACGGGAAAAGCGCTTTTCAGTTGGATATGGGTGTGATGTACTAGTTCACTCTTCTCCCCCCGGCACAGCGGTGGCCAGTATTGGTGGGGACAGTGGGGTTTTGGCCCATTAGCTGAATGCGGTTTAATGAGAGGAAGAAAGTGGGATGGAGAGAGTGCAGAGCTAAAGGCTGACTTTTTTTTTTTTAATGAGCAAAGTGTGAGTCAATAAGCAATGGACGGCTTCTGCAATTCATGGATGCTTAATGACATTGCTAATCCCTAAGGCAACTACGCCGCCGAAACAATTGGTTTTCACCCTTGTATGGGGAAATATCCCAGCAACACCTACCCTTGGCCTGGGCTGCCTCTCAGACAGGGCGCAGGTTGCAATATACAGCCTGTTCTTAAATGTGGCGTTAGATTCAGACAGATTTATGGGAGTATTAAGAACACTTGTTCTGTTGCAAATGCAAAAGGAATTATACTGTTAGATAAGTACATGAGTTTACTATATAATAAAAATATATTCAAATACATGATACTGCATTAACATTGCATTTCTAATGGTTTCTTATTTATATTTTTATCAATATACCTATTGTTTAAAGGAATAATTCACCCAAAAATGAAAATTTGCTGAAAATTTACTTACCCTCAGGCCATCCAAAAAGTAGATGAGCTAGTTTCTTCATGGGAACAGGTTTGGACAAATGTAGCATTATCACTTGTAACTGATTAAAACATCACAATAATCCACAAGTAATTCATATGACTTCAGTCAATCAATTAACATCTTGTGACGCAAAAAGCTGTGTTTTTTAATAAACAAATTCATCAGTAAGGACGTTTTTAACTAAACTGCTGCTTCCGGCTAAAATATGAGGACTCTCATTCTGACAGCACCCGTTCACTGCAGAGGATTCACTGGTGATCAAGCCTGTGAAAAATTGAGGAGAAATGAGTGCTCATATTAAACAATTTAAGTGCCAAATTAAATAATATTATCAAAAAATAATATCAAGTAATAAATAGTGACAAAATATTATCTGAAGGGGAACATAAATGCATAAATCCTTGACCAAAGTCTAGTTCTCATGGAGACAACAGAAATTATGGAGGGTCTGGTCATCATCTACTCCATTTACATTATCTTACATTGTCAGCTCAACTTCAGAGGTGCTGTCCATATGGAAAAGGATATGCAGATTTAAAAGTGAAAGTAATGTGAAACCAACTGCATTCCACAACGCATTCTAGGCTGGACTTCCTAGAATGGTCTACGCTCCTGAGACACTGCCACATCAGATCTGGCACAGCTGAATTAATGGATGTTTGAAAGTAAATCCAGAATTCTCTGGGTTTGTGACAACATTTTCATGCATAGGCCCCCTAGCCCTATATTTAGCAGTGTTTTAGTGGGGCCCCTTTCATCATAAAGCCAGGAACATTTCCAGCGTAGCATTGGGTAAATCACAAACTAGAGAAAACTGCAGATCTGAACACCTCTTAATGGTCCACAGGGTTTAGTTCCTTCAGTTTATCTTCGGAACACAAATTAAGCTTTTTTTGATTAAATCTGAGAGCTTTCTGACCCTCCATAGACAGCAAGGTTACTACCATGATCAAGGCACAGAAACGTAGCAAGGACATCGGTAAAAAAGTCCATGTGACATCAGTGGTTCAACCATAATTTTTCGAAGCTACAAGAGTACTTTTTGTGTACAAATAAAACAAAAATAATGACTTTATTCAACATTTTGAATAACAAATATTTTACAGATGTCCTTCCTACGTTTCTGTGCCTTAACCATGGTAGTACCCTTGCTGTCTATGGAGTGTCAGAGAGCTCTCAGATTTAATTAAAAATATCCTAATTTGTGTTCCAAAGATGAAAGAAGGTCTTATGGGTTTGGAATGACATGAGTAATTAATGACATAACTATTATTGGGTGTGTGTAATAAAACAAGAAATTAGTAAATCTGATTTTGTCATGTAAAAACAAAAGTTAAACGTAATTGTAATAGTAAATGTAATGTGGCCTTTAAATGTATTCTAAGTTTAAGCCAACTGTTTAAAACCACTGGAACCAAATACATACACTATATTTTTACCATTATTTTTTATATATTGACTCTAATATGTTTCATTTAAGATATATCTGTAAAATGTTTCAGATATGTAGTGCTTTAGTTAGTGTGTTTGAGATATAGTAAAGGTCTTAGAGAGTAGCTAACCAAACATACTTAAATAACACTATACATTTTTCTAGGTTTTGCAATATTTTGTTTTTAATGCAACCATTGCTTTGCAGGAAACGTAATAGAAATAATAATCTCTGTTATGTGGTATTAAGGAGGTCTGAGTCATTTTTTTACATAATGAGTACCTGAGCCATAAATCCAGGTTTGGTGTCTGTTAACAACCACAAACTACTGCAGTCCTACTCAGAATCCTTTAACTAAATACAAACACTCATATATGTTACAACCACATGCAAACCCTTACATATATCAGAACAAACAAAACCACATACAATGTTCAGTACTTGTTTCATTTCACATGCTTATCCTCCCTCTCTCTCACACAGACCTAGATCCAGATGTCCTTTGCTTTCAGCCAGTCTGTCTGCCAGCGGTGGCAAGAGAGCTGCCCTGGCATGAAGAGACAGACAGATGAAAGAGAACAAATGGAGACAGAGAGTAATGAAGAAAAGGGCAAAGTGAAGGAGAAGAGAAAGGTATGAAGACAGATGTATATACAGAGAGAGAGAGAGAGAGCAAAAAAGCGAGAGATTTTTTTCTCCCTGATGTCTTTATTGGCAGTTCACCCTGGGAGCTCTTCATTGCTACTTGAGGCCAGAGAGACAAGACCAAATGTGCTACACGTCCATTCTCCTCAACCTCTTTCTTTCTCACACTCTCACAAACTGTCCCACATTATTTCAATTCTCCCTTTCACCTGTGTGCAGATGTAAGGTAACTAGGTTTCTGAAATGAAAACCAAGTACATTTCTAGTTCAGTGGTCAGTAGTGATATTAAAGTAGTGATAGTATTAATTCAATTTTGAATGTAGTTATCTATGAATTAAAAAAGTGCTTTATGTTTTATTGCGATGAACTGTGGCATATCATATCTGTCCTGCTACTCTGCATTGTCATCGCTGACTCTGAATGCTGACTTATTACACTTAGGCACTGCAACTAAAAGAATACTAACTATTTACTGCATACATATAATTCCGCTAAAGAGAAACCAGAACAACTTTTGGGATGCTATAGCCATTTTTATTTAAAACAGACTCTGAAATTGAAATATACAGTACGCTACCATTTGAAAGTTTAGGATCTTTAAGATTTTTTGATGTTTTTATGCTCATCCAAGCTGCATTTATTTAATCTAAAATACTGTAAAACAAAACAAAAAAACAACAAATTAAAAATATTGTGAAATATTATTACAAGTTTAAAGAAGAGTTTTCTATTTGAATATATTTTAAATGTAATTTAATTCTGTGATGGAAAAGATGAATTTTTTAGCAGCCATTACTCCAGGCTTCAGTGATCCTTCAGAAATCTTTCTAAAATGTTGATTTGGAGCTCTAGAAACATTTGTTATTATTGATGCTGAAAATGGTTGTGCAGCTTATATTTTTTTGCAACATTAGCCTGTAGATGTCTTTACTGCAACATTCTATTTAATGTGTCTGCATTTCTTAACAAAAAAAAAAAGAAGAAAAAAAAACGTATGAACAGTGGACATTTTTTAATTGTTTTAAACAATGTTGTTTGAACTAGTTAAAAAAAAAAAAAAACTTTTCTTCTTTACTAACTATATGGACCGACAACCTCTGCAGAACCCCTTGTCAAGCAAGTTGTTCCTCTCAGCAGGGCCTCACAGGTGTGAGTGATCTTTCTTCCTCCCTCTCCTTCCTGTCTGTTTTCTCCTCTTTTCCCTTTACTATGCGTTCTTCCCCTGCAGTAGAGGGTGCTGTCTGGGGTGCGGCTACTACTGTCTTCAGATATAAAAAGCCACATATCCCTTCCCTAGCGTTTTTCTGCCAGGCTCACACATCCCCTTCGATAGTCGAAATTAGGGCCAGTTTATTAGATCTGAGGGGGCACTAAACACCACCCGAGATTGCTCACTGATTGCTGGGCCTGACTCGTCGTCCACACACACGTTCAAACACATGCTGTTAACCTGCACACCTGCCTAGTGCTTATCATTGCCTTTGGCCAAAATCAGCTCCTTTACTCCTCTTCACTTCGAAAGAGCTGTCCAGAGAAAATATATAACCCACTTAATGTAGCACTCACCTTCTCTGAGGAGCTGAGAGATAGTATCAGATGTGGGAGTTTCCCTGCTCAGGAACCAAGGGTTTGTGGCTTCCAGAGAAACATACAATTGGTCAGATGATGCATTTAACTGCTCTGTTTATATAATGGTGAAGGATTCAATTTAGTTTATGTTGTTTTAACTTTCTCGGCCAACATCTCCCACACAAGCAAAGGATTATCTGTTTCCTCTTGAATAAGCAAAAATGTCCTGTTATTTTTAAACGTGACGAAAACTTTTTTGAGTGTTAATGGCCTTTATGTTTCACAGCAGAACTGTGGAACCAGAAACCAATTTTCCTTCGTCACTCGTCACTGTAGTTTATTAGCACCCTTTGGGGTTGAGCAACATTTGGGTAAAAATGTCAAGCTCCTTCAAAGGATTAAAAACTTTGTGGGTTGTCTCTCATGTCAGGTTCCTAATTCTCCTGCTGTACTGTTTTATAAGGGGCCGCGACCTAAGAGTCTGGCCCCTGAGAGCGCTCTGAATATGCTCTGCACAGAACAGCCAGGTGCAGTCAGCTCAACATAGCTATCAAAACAGAGAGATTTGTTTTGCCTGAGATGCAGCCAAGAGAAGAACCCCTTTTAAAATAATTCTTTATTTTTGAGTGATGCAATGTTGTTATGTGTGAAACCGCGGAAGTCAGTTTTGGCACCCGCCCAAGCCTTTACATACAGAGGGAAAAACGCCAGTCCAGGCTGCAGCAATGCAAGAGGGTGCGATTTATGGGATGTGATTGTGAACAGGTTATATGGTCTACATGCTGTATGACTGGGCTATGATTGCTTTGCCTCTGAGGTCCTGTTGTTTTTCACTTAAGTACCCTTTATCTCATGAAAAAAAAAAAATTATATTTATGTTTGTGTCTGTGTGTGTGTGTGTGTGTGTGTGTGTGTGTGTGTGTGTGTTTAAAAATATGTTACAAATTCACACATATGTTGACTTCAATGCACCTAATCTATGATGTGCATGCCTTTAATTCCTGTATTAAAATTCATTTTGAGATATTTTATAAGCATAGAGTAAAAGAAGGGAGAAACAGACCCATTAAAAAATAAATGTTTTGATTTTTTTTTCTTTTTTTTTCAAGAAAGACACATTAAACTGATCAAAAGTCACAGTTATACAGAGCCCTGCACATGACACACGAGGAAAAAAATTATAATAATTATATATTATGGCCATTAATTAAGAACATGTTCCCACAGTTTGATAATTACTTGTTCCCTCATTTTATTTAAATCGTGGCTACATATTACTAATTCCTTCCCTAGTTTTAGTAAATCATGGCAATGTGTAGCCTACTTATTCGTTCCCTCGTTTTGCTTTAACTAAAATAAGGGAACGAATCTGTAAATCTGCCGAGATTGAAATTTTTACATTGTTACACATTTTACAGGTGTGAGTCTGGAAATGTCCCGTTCACACAGCAGCTTGATTTGCTAAATAGTGCGCACAATTTACTAATTCGTTCTCTCGATTTATAAATCGTGTGCACAATTTAGCAAATCGAGGAAACAAATTAGTAAATCCTGCGCACAATTTATAAACAGAGGGAACGAAATAGTAAATCGTGCACACGATTTAGCCTACTGTTTTTTTTCTGCATGCTGTGTGCCTGGCTTGGTAGCAGCTTACAGTTGCATTTGGAATTCCGTCTGTATGAACCTTTTTATACTGTATGAACGTGCAACGGGAGTACCTGAGTTAAGCCCGTATTGCTTACCACTAACTATAGCGACAGTGGACAAAGTAAAATCAAAAATGGCGACGTCCATAAAACTGAAAGTCTTATCACTTTTTGACACGACAAGAGTCGAATGGAGCCGCGAGTTCTTTCATCAGATCTTCATTAATCGACAGCAGGGTTAATATTTGGGTGGAGAGATGAGCATTTGAATTGCGCGCAGAACAGAAAAAAAAACGGGAGCGGCTCTGGTGGAAAACTGACTGGATCTAAACTTTCATATGACACACAGCTCATTTCTTAGCCCCTGTAAGTTACTGAAACCACACATGAAAACACGTGACGTAACACACGGTAGACGCGCGTTTGTGCTCAGACAACTAGATTTCTAGTCCTGTTCCGTTCATACTGCGCGTGTTTGCCGAGTCGGAGAATGCGGTTGTGCAGCGCTATCTCACGACCAATTCGTACGTATTTTACGAGGTGGCTAAACGAATTCGTACGATTTTGCACGATTTTGTCTAGACCCCAGTGAAGGGTAGGTTTAGGGGCGGGGTTAGGTGTATACTAGGTCATTAATACAAATTCATACGAATTGTGCAACTCGTAAAATACGTACGATTTAGCACAAATCGTATGCATTTGTACGAATGAGGTCGAACAAATTCATACGAATTAGCCACCTCCTAAAATAAAATTTACAGGCGTGAGTACGGTTACAGAATGCGGATGAACGTAACCATATTAAGGACTCAAAATACAGGACTGACAACCGTATTCTGCTGCTGTGTGAACGTGGCCAATTTCAAATAAATGCTGTTCTCTATTCCTCAAAGAATGCTAAAAAAAAAAAAAACCATTAATACATACAGTAGCCTATATCAGATTACCACAAAAAAGTCAACAAAAACAAGGTAGGCCTATGTTTCTTAAACAACAAATGGAGATTCATTGAATAAATTACATTGTAAAATATATTCAAATAGAAAACAGTTATTTCAAATGGTAAAAAACTTTATCTACTGTTTTTATTGTATTTTTGAACCTAACAAAATGCAGCTCAGGTGAGCGTAACAGACTTCTTAAATAATCTTACAGGCTGCAAACATTGTTACTGTATCAACACAGAGGTTTAGATTCTAGTTTTCTAAGCAAAATACTGGCTCAGGTTTCTGTATGAGCATTGCTCAGTGAAAACTGAAGTGTCTCAGATATGACATGATTGAGAAGCCTTTCAGCACTCTTGCTGTCACTTGATCTGAGAAGGAATGCCGAAATAACACAGATGTATGGTACACACTGTAGACGTCAAAAAGAGAACAATTTCCTTCCCTCAAGGAGACGTTTAGAGATCTTTTGAAGTAGCAGACTAAATCGACTTGTTAGGTGAAGACCAGATGCGTTCTGAATAGTGCGACTTTTACGATCAGACTTTTAGGTCCTTTCCAGGGAAGGAAATCACTTTGCTCATAAGTTTTTCCTCAAACAAGTGTTTTGATTCGAGACAGCATTTTTGTTTTCGCCAAACACCTGTGTCTGGAATTTCCCATGATTTGAATAAACGCTCTGAACACTAGCTCCTTAATTCAGACTATATCTTCAAACTCATACCTTGTAAAGTGCACACTGCAGCCTGTGTTCATAAATGAGTGGACATTGGCAAAAGGCTTTTAGCTGTGAGTGTAAACAAACGCTCTAATTCTAGATAATAGTTCACTGCACATGATGCTCGGGGAGCAGCAATGACCAGTCTCAGTGGCTTCATTATCACTCTAATTTGTATTAGTGAGGCCTATTCTCAGAGGAATAATTATGTATCTAGTGTGTGCTCTCTTAATGAGGTTAAACTTAAGTCTTTGCACTGAATGGGGTCCAGTCTTGCCAGGATGTGAAAAAAAAGTGCAGTTCTCAGTGGTATGCTGCCTTTTTCTGTAATTGCTGTTTGTTAGCCGTACACTATTATTACACTTAATAAGGTGACAAACAGGCTTGGCAATTATACTGCCCTTATTGTTGTATGCACATGTTTGTAATCACTATTGTAATTAGAGCTCACCACTTATTTCTGAGAATATTAATGCAATGCATACAAATGCAACACTAATGATACAGCAGCATTTTCTGTGTATTGCACTAGGGAGTCGCCCCATATCTGTTATCACAGTAGCTTATCACTGCGTAAAGTACATGTAAAGATCTCTGGTTTAAACAGCCTGATCCTGCTCCACAACTCAGCTAAAGACATTTAAACACTCTGACCTACAGGAGATAAAATCAGAGAACACTCTTATCAAATAGATGGGCCCCTGTCATCGCACAACCTCTCTTACCTTGCCTCAAGACTGTTGAAGACTTGCCGCCAACTGTTGAATCACCACCCAGCTGAAGGTTACTACCAGATCAAACACTGCGCCTATGTTTGTTGGTATCTGTATTATCAGAGGTCTCACAGCTTGCTTGGGCTTAAATATCAGTGCCGAGAAAAAAAAAAAAAATTCTCTGTTTGTTAAATTCTTGTGGCTGGACAATATTTTGTTTTAACAATTTATGTGGTCAAATAAAAATTATATATATATTCTACAAAAATGTATTTATGGATCAATCAAAAATGTATGAGATTATCCAAGATAAAGAAATCTATTTAAAACAGTTTTAAACGTGCCAATGTTGGTTTCATATAAAAAAAGAAAGATTAAGAAAATGTTCAAGAAAAGTTTACCTTTAATAACTAAAAATGTCATGTGGGGAAACCACTTAAAAAGTGACTTTTCCATGCATTCTGAATACGTGTTAGTGTTCACATCTTGATCATTTCAGTGTAGTTTCATTAGGTTTTGAGGTAATTGCATCACCAAGTAACCAGTAACCTATCTCATTAAAAGGTCAAATTATCTAAATTTTTTACAAGAGTTATTGACCTCAATACAATCAGGGGTCCAGTGTCTGCAAGAGTCCTTTTTTTCCATGTTGGTTCCATCACAATGTTTTGTAAGTCAGTTTTTTCCAGATGAATATTCCAAATATTAATATGCAGGAAAGCTTATTATTAATAGCAATAATAGTGTTTTTAATTTTCTAAATAGGGATTTCATTCTTTTTTCTTCCTTATGATATACGGGCAGTTTATGCTTGAATTGCATTTTAATGAACTTTAGAATAAATTAATAGACAGAACAAAAAATGAGTGTCATGTCATTGACCCTTTTGTATAGAGTACCATATTTTGCTATGAAAATTCTGATATTGCACTGATACTAAACCAATGGGGCTCAAATAAACCCCAATCCTCACCAATTCACCCAGCCCTCCTCTGTTTCTTCTCGTCTTCCCTCCTCGTTAAAAACACCTCTTTTTTTCTTCTTCTGCAAGGTTAGGGAGGGAAACCAGCTTATCAGTGATGGAGAGGGATTTATTAGTGAGAAAAAGATAATAGCAACCCATAGGGCCATAGAGGCCTGATTTACTGCCACTAATATTTAGGATTCCTACAGCCAGGCAGGCCGGGACTCTTTATCTTCCCCCCTGCCTGTGGCGCTGAGAGGTGCAGGGTCGAGGCCAGACGATGAGGGATGAATCCCCACGAAACCGATGCTCTCGCTCGCTCACTCAAAGCAATTTCGGACACAGAGTGATGCGACAGGAGGAAGTTAGAGGGTGCTTGAGGCATCTGTTAAAGCCCAGCTCGGAGATCTGTCAGGCACCTGCTGAGAAACAGACAGAATTCCCTACAAAGGCTCACTTTTTAATCTGTCATATAAGAGTCAAGTCCAGCAAGCCATGATCTTTATTCTAACATTTGCCTGCATTCACGTGGGCCACAAATGATTTAGCTATTTGCTGTAAATCCTAAAATAAAACAACATTCTCATTAGAATGTTAACATGGGTTGCCTGTTCTACACATTCTCTTATTTACATAACTATTGTGTATCCTGGTCATGTAGGCTACAAAAAGGTCAACGAAAACTTAGTAGTGTTTGTTGAACTGTTTATAAGTTATTTTATGTTGTGTTTTCATATTAACATGCATTGTCGTTTTAGTGTTTTGATGCTTTAAACTGTTTCTACAACGAAAGATCTAGAATGTCAATGTTTAGAGGTCAATCACAAATAGTCATACCCCTTCATCGGGGACAGCATATCAAATCTCTTTACCTTTATCACTCAAACATTTTGTGGTACTATGGAGCCCGAAAGTAACACTTGTAAAAAAAAAGTGTGCACAAGACATTGACCGAGAAACATCTTTATGTAGGCTACACAAAAACATTGTACAAGAGTGTGGAAAAGCAACAGTAACAGCAGCGCATGAGCCCTTGAAAGGAACACAATTTTTACCGGGGGACCCCCTTAAAATGCAATTGGGTAGCAATTGGGCAGTTTTTCTCGGCTTTCCTTCTCTGAAACTGCTGATTTAACTATTTCTTATTCAGATTAATGGCAATAGTATAATTTGTTAATGTAAACAATATTCTTGAAGACAGCTGTTTCATTTACCACAACCCCAATTCCACCATTATTTCTATCAATTTATCCACTTACTTAGGGCTCGAGCCCTCAATAATGAACATTACTTCAAATATATTAACTTTTATTATACTCAAAGAATATATAAACAGGTGCATTTGTGAATCAGAAATCTGCACTTAATGGTTACACAATGAATAGCCTTAAGGTGTGTGCACAGATGTGTTTATATACTCGTTGCTTTTTAGTGATCTATTTGCCGGTAATTCTGTTATCTTGTATGTGTATGAATGTACATAAATGTTTTGATACTATTGAGAGCTTTTACTGTCTTTACCTGAGCACAGGTGACATATCTTCAGGGCTGGATACACAGTTCAAGATGACAAGGAGCCTAACAGGATATGAGGAGATATGCAGCTGTCTGTTCACACTGATCCCTGCACTGACCGGGAGGCAGAGGGAACTTCGGCAGCCGCACTTAGATGAGAGGTCACGGGTTCAAACCACAGGTGTTGTGCCCTGCAGCAGGACACTTCCCGTCTAAACAGTGTATACGGTTTTGAGGAATGCGACTGGATCAAAGGAGCCAGCCGATCAAGATCCAGTTTACACTGTACCTTTTGGAGAGACTTTGGTTAAGCCATCCTTGTTTAAGCAGTGAGCTGTGACAAAGATGTAAGCTGTGTTATTAGCTGGCTTGTCTCAGTGTAATGAGGTAAGCTAAAGTTTGAGGTGAAAACAACAAATGATATCACACCTATAACCGATGACTAGGTTATCTTGAGGATCAACGAAAAAAGATACAGATATATGTTTGACACCCAAGATAAGAACTTTTAACTAAATTGACATGATGTGCCATTTGTTGCTTTCAGCCTGCTCATAACTAGGATATGGCTAATTAGTTAAAACCACATAAGCGATTTTGTTTTTTGTTCTCACCTATTTAGAGCCTAGATTGATCAGGAGATTTTAGCATTATGCTGCAACCCATGTCACATAATCACTGAGTGTTTTTCACCATTACTTTGTGCCTCAGGTGGTGAAGGTCTGCCATACGACTGCCTCACACCCTTTAGTGGCAAATAACACATCAGTGGAGCAGGTGTGGCATATCTAGCTGTTGAAAAGTGGGCACCATAATGACACAAAGGCATACAAATATGCTCAATGGGCCATTGAGCAACTTATGAGCAAAATATGTATTCTTCATTTATATATTAATTACGGTCAATAAATTCCAGGTGTTCTGTAACATTTACACTCAAATTGGATTGATGTATATCCATTTAAATGCAAGCCATCTTACACAAAAATATGAAAATATCTGTTCTTTCTTGAATTATATATTAATTCTGGTCAATAAATTCAGAGCGTTTTCCAATATTTATGCTCTATTTGGATTCATATCTATTAAAATGCAAGGCACCTTTTTTAACAAAAAAAAAATGACTGTGTAAGTGCACACATCAGAGCCTGGAGCCCACAAATTAGCTTCACTTGAAACTCTTCTTTTAGCTGATTCAATTTCTAAATCTTTCATTTCCTTTTTCTACTCTGAAAGACATCACGCCTCAGAATATTTCATCCTTCTCGCATATCGCCACCTCTTTAAAATTATCTCTTTGCCCAGGCAGAAATCTTACCGACAGATAATCGGAGATAAATATGCTTAATTGAGGCCAAGTGAACTTTCTCTATCCGCACCACAGTCAAGCAATCTAAAGTAAACGTGCTAATTAGAGCAAAGCTCTGTTCCCGCAGAATGCTGAGTGGGCCGGGCTGCTTGAAAGATGCTTCACTACTGCTAAGCCATTAACATGGGGAGGCTCACATACTAATGCATTGCGCAACATCACAGCTATATAATACGCCATTTCTGTGCTACTTGGTAAAATTGAAAGGCCTAGTTAAAAATCTTCACCATCATCTATAACGTGAGTGTTACTGCAGATCTCTTACTGAAATATAATGAGGAATTATGAGGATTTTTACCAACAAAATACATCTCACACGTAAATAGAGACACAATGAACAGGTCCGACTGAACCACACCTGCTCTTTTACACAGCTTCCTCTATTTGCCTACTAACAAGTTTACATCTCAGCTAACTGAGATTCAGAATGTGGGAAAAACTGAGGAATATCAGGCTGGGGAGATATAACAGATTCGGGTCAGACTGAGGTGAAAATTAGCGTTTCTCTCCATTTTCCCGAAAGGTCTGAGAGCCCAGTGTCCCTGGTCAGACCGCAGGCCCTAGCACTGATGAGACTGGACAACTAATAACACCCAAGGGAAGCAAGTTCCTAATTACCCATTGTGTCTGACAGAAGCCTCTTAATTACCAACTTCATTAGCTGGCTGGTCTTTGTTTTTCTTCAGTGGGGGCCAGTAGGATGGGGGTGGAGGCTCATAGAAGCGAGAAACGAGTTGCTGTTTTAGCACCTTTTCTCCCCTTTCTGAACAATTCTCTCTCTTTCTCTCTCTCTCTCTCTCTCTCTCTCTCTCTCTCTCACTCTTTCCTCTCTTCAAGGAAATGTTAAGACCTCAGTCAAGGATCTAATTAGATTCATGGTGAGAATCAGACACCTTTTAACTAGCCTCTGGAGTCCATAAAAGGACAGCAAGTGCCTGGACAGGAGAAAGAGAGAGCTTCTTACACGCACACACATGTACACACCACCTTTCACGTGTGAAGTGGCCTGCTTTACTCTTTTCTCTCACTTAGATTAAAAAGCAATCTCCAGTGAACACAAAACGTAAGACTATAAAAAGCTCCAATCCACTTAGTTCTAAATGTGGGGATTTTTTTTGTTTTATTTAGTATTTAATCTAATAATCATATTGAAAATGCCAAAGTGCAATGTAATCAAAATTTTTGTCAACATGCCCACAATAGTTTACACGTTTGTAAAAATGAACATGTATAAACTGTATTTTAGTCATATATATATATATATATATATATATATATATAAAGTGCATTATCTTAAAAAATAATATATATAATATATATATAAAAGTATTATAAAAAAAAAAATAATATATATATATATATATATATATATATATATATATATATATATATATATATATATATATATATATATTAACCCCACACTTCAGTCCAGTGACATCATTCTTCCTTTTTTCCAGGTTGTGCTCTTTCCACAGTGTTCTGTTGGTGGTGGTGGTGGGGGGGTTATGGGATATTCAATAAGGTTGAACGTGTAGTTTGTTTGCACTGCATTTACAAAACTGTCCTGGTTAAGTTATTAGTTCTTTTAATTATTCCAATAAAAGCCATATTATATTATGAGTATATAACATACTTACCCGATCTGAAGTCATTCTTAAATAAGAAAGTGCTCTAACCAAAACGTTTCAGTCTCATTATACACACCACCCTCCTTTTCTCTGCTCCACACTTTCCCACTAAATTCCATTTGCTAAACATGGGTCATTAGAATTTTTTCCCTTTAACAACATTTTTCTTTTTGTTGCATGGGTGCTGTAACTGTTGGACAATGTTTGGTCTAGGCAACGCACCAGTAGTTTATTTGGGATTAGTTCACCAATTTGAATCAGGAATAGAGTCTTTGGCTTTCAGAGGTTGACACTGGCAGTGTCATGTCAAGTGGTTTACTGTTTTCTGTCTGCATGAGAAATGTCAAAGTATTGACATATGTCCCAAACTGAAAATGAAATGAGTCTGTGAGAATTCCAGACCACAGTGTGTGTGTGTGTCTGTGTGTGTTCATATATCAAGATCTTAATTTACAAGCAGTTCCAGTAGTGCACATAAAGTGAGAAGATATCAAACATTTCAGATGTTATGCATCCTAAAAAATATGTTGAATTGGTCAAGACATTGAAGACAATGAAAGGGATAGCAGTATATACTTAAATGTCTAATTCAAGACTGAATCTGTATACTGACTCTTAACCAAATGCAAGCAAGATTCTTGTCCTTGTGGTAATAAAAGTTTTAGCCTGAGGGTGTATGTTTAACATCGACCACTCATTAATTATCACACAAATATATTCTATACTATTGTATAATAGGTTCAAATATATAAAAGGCAGACGAAATTGCAATTGCAAGAGTGCTTAATGGTGGACAAAATTATTTCAATACTACAAAGTGTGTTGTCTAAATCAAGGCTGGCTGCGGTAATGATGTCTTTCAAAACACACACTCAATGAGCTTAGTTAGAAAGCATACCATCAACATAGACAACTTATGAGAGGAGTGACCACGAGGGCAGTAGATGAGGCAAATCAATATGGCAATACGTGATATATTTAGTGAAGCCATTGTTTATTTGATTTAGGGAACGAATCGAGGATTTTCCGAACAGCGAGGCCCCAGAGATATTTTATCAGGTGTACAGTTCTGCCATGTGGAATACATTAGTTTTATAAAGGGTATGTCATTTGGCAATATTTTTTTTAAATAATAATAATTCTTAGTAGTAGTAGTAGTAGTAGTAGTAGTAGTAGTAGTAGTAGTATTACAAAGTCGAACCAGAAACCAACTCTAACTTAAGAAACCATAAGGAACATGCTTTGCACTTGCACTTAAAACGCTCGGCTTTGACTCCTCCATATTAGCTATAAAAGGCTCATCATTTATGGAACAGGCTACATTCCAAAAGCTGTAATGACCACAACACTAATGTGGTACTTTCAAAAGCATGCATTGCTTTCAAATACAAAATTATTAAAGCAGTGCACCTGGGAATTCCAGGGTGAATTTAGTTTTAATCCACTGTGTGAGATAGCCAGGCTTGTGCGGGAGATCCAAGATACTGCAGCAAGCTGACCGATTTACACTGTGCAATTGCAGTATTGTTAAAATTCCGTTATTTAAGCCCTATAGGACTAAGCGCTACAGGTCTGTTTCTAGGCCTACAATTTTTTAGGTCTGTATGTGCGTGCGCGTGTGTACAGCGTGCGCTCCCCCCTCTTCTCTCGCTCGCACTGTCTGTGTGCGTATGTCTTCAGACACCGAAAATATGTAGAAGTGCGTTGTCTGTGAGATTTGTCAACAGACTATCGCGGAAATGGAGAGACTGTTTATTTGAAAACTAAAGTTATAGATTTTGGTTGGGGTTAGTGATTTCTGTCCTTTTACTATATCATTGAGGGTTTGTTGTTGTCTCTTTTACTTTCCAGTAAGCAGTAATGTAATTACTGTATGGGATTAGGCTATCGATGTTATTCTATTAGTTTAAAGGTAGGACGCTAGTTGCACTTATGCTACTTAATGTTTACCAAATCAGAACCTAAAACGTTCATAAATGAAATAGAAAATCAATTATTCAATTATTTCATGCATGGCTACACTAAAAACACCTTTAATATTTGAAATTAGAAGTAGCCTCATATAAAACGTGCTGGCAAGAGTCGGTTTTAAAACGTAACTGTGCAGTCTGTGCATGCACTTGAAATGTGTAAATACATGACAGGCGATGAGGCTTAACTTTATAACTCTACTTTAATAAGAATAGTGATTTAATAAGAAATCAACCATCTATTTTACCAAGTTAGCAAAATACATTTGAGAGAGATTTCCCACGTGCTCTTCCTCCTCATCCTCTTCTTCCTACAACACTGCTCCAGCAGCCTAGTCTGTATCATGGCAGCCACATATATGAAAGCAATTAGAAATGCATTGGATCTGTTAAGTTGTCAGCCAAAACAGCAATAACTGCAAGGTCCCTTAAAATGACCCACAATGCGTGCTTTCCCGTTATATTTTGTTACCTGCATTGTCTCCATGTTGTTGAACCAACCTTCTTACTAATTTTCTGAAAATATTTCTGAAAAAAAAATAAATAATATATATATATATATATTACCAAATCTCAAATTATTTCTTTATTATATTCAGAATTGTCTAATTTGATTACGCATGATTTTGATGTTTGGTGGTATTTTCAGGATAGCTAGGCTATATTATTGGGGAAATTTGCGGCCATAGTTCCGCACCTTTGTATCTGACAGACACGACAAATACGTTCATATTCTACTCTAATACAGAAAACATGGGTTATTCCATACGTTATTCCGTCGACTTTTAATAGATTTTGTGACAGTAGCCTTCTATGTTGAGCGATTTAAAGGTTTTCGTGGTTTTTATGTTTTTTTCTAGACAAATTCCCAGCGTCACCGTTCATTTAAATGAGGTGATTCTACAAATGACAACATAAATGCATTTTTGCAATACTAATGCATTCACCTGAAGTCAATAATAATGGCACCAAAAAGTTTCCATCATATTATCAAAGGTGACGCATTATTGAAGTGGCCCTTTGAGACAGCATAGTTAATGCAGGTAAACGCCATACCCAGGATAAGGTAAGCCCTGACTCTCTCGCTACGGGATCGATACAGTCTCAGCAGTGTCACCGCAGCTGTTACCCGTGTTTTACCTTTGATCCATTGATATTTGTGTGTTTAGTGAAGGGGCTGGGGGGATTCAAGCCGAGTTACAGGGGCTGTACAATACAATGCACTTGACCAAGGCTACAAAAATGAATTCAATAAAATTCCCGTCGCACTACGTTGTGTGCCATAGGAAGTTGTGACTAAATTTACTCAAGTAAATTTCTCCAGACCAGCATCAGTTTAAGAATGGAAACTCGCAGGGCTTTCCTTCGTTAATAATAAAAAGAGAATCTAAGATGATATTTAATTTGTAACGTAAACTATTTGAAGGGTGATTATTTTGTAATTGCTCATTAGTCTTGTACCTTATGGCAAGGCCGCGGGAATTGTGAGGGGGGTTCATTCTCCCATTACAAGGATCAGTTTCAAAAGCAATTTGTGAAACTGGATAGATTGTGTTTGTCATGACGTCACATTTCAGTCCACGCTATAAATATCACCTCAAACCAGCTTCGGTGCCAGTTGCAACTGGAAATGCAGAGTAGCCTATATAAAGCAGAAGCCTGCAAATAACTTCGGCACGTGCAGGACCTTCAGTCAAAAAACATCTATTATGTTTTTGCCAACTGTCAATAAATTGAAGTGAAGTCTGCATTTTAATCTCCATCAAACTTTAAAAAAAAAAAATAATAATAAGGGTAATCTTACATCGGTATGGTGCAATACGTTGCTATACTAATGCAGGTAGGTGCAGGCATATCTAACTTTATTTTGTCCAGACCGTCCAGCGTAGCCTACTGTAAAACTGCCTTTTAGTAGGATCAGCGGACGTAATTAAAGCTAGTAATTGCAGATTAGAGGTTTTGGGTCATTGGGGTTATTTGATAGGAGGCTGTTTTAAATGACGGGTAATTATTTAACATCACTCGTATGGCGCAGGTTTTTCACCTGGGTTTAAAACCCAGACCTCAATTTCAAAAACCACTGCAAGCATTTGGAAGCGACACCAACTTTTTTTCCTTACTGTATGATGAATCATGGCTATGGCCCTCTGTGATTGATCGTTTTCCCTCTGCATAAGCGTGGCGTTGTTGAACGTTTAAGTTAATGTTGCTTCTGAAACAAGTTATCGCAGCACGGGGTAACCTAGCGGGTCAGAAGGTTCTCAGTACAGCGAGTCCCGTGGCCCGTATGCTTGTTAAGAAAAGCAAATCGATTAATAGGCCTAGTCTATACAAGGTCGAAGTTATAGTCTACCGCTCACTGTTTGCGAATAATTATATTTTTTGGGAGGATAGAGATTATATCTTGCGACAATATTTGAATAATTTAAACACACGAGTTTATCATAATGTTAATTATTATTATGTTGCATAATTAAATGAATCACATGCTTTAAAATAAGGCTATAAGAAATAGAAAATATTGCATTAAGTAGCCTACTTCGGTTCTCTAATCCCCTTGCATTTTTGCTCTTTATTTGACACAGTAGGCTAACTGGGCCTTTAAAATTAATTTAATCTTCTCAACTCAAATAACGTTAACAAATAACAAAAAGTTTTTAAGCCTGTTATGTTTGGCGAAATATAATTTCCCCTCTTTAAATTCAGCTAATTGTCCAGCATTAAATGCAAAACACCAGGCGCAATTAAATCGGCAATGCAAAATTAATAAAGGGGAGCGAGCGGTAACGAGGGGGTGTCCTGTCTTTTGAGGCACAACGGAGGGAGAAAGTGCGCCAAATTTGTTTGCAGCGGATCAAGGCTCGCCGCCTTCACTGCACTTTCTTTATCTTAATTCCAACTTGAAAAGATATAATTATCTAGTTTGAACAGGGCTGCTATCAAATCCTTCTTTAGGCAGGGTAGGGAACAGCTCGAGTGGATTGTGGGCTCTGAGCCGCTCGGTGTTGCCCGAGATAGGAATAATGAAGTTGTGGAGTCCGGAGATACAAAGGGCATTAACCTCATTAGCATGAAACCTTTTCTTCTAACTATTGTGGGACCCTTTCAGCCTTCTAATCCCTCTATTTCAAAGCTGGGTTTGTAATAAAGCTTTTAGGGTTTTTTCAAAGCTAATAGTATTCTCCGCAGATTTTTTTTATTTTTTTATTACCGTTATAGTCCACAGACTGTTCAAAAATCCTTTTATATAGTATGTGTAGCCTATGTATAGCCCAATGAAAATTTTAACATTTATCAAGCTATGATTAAAAGTTTTGGGGACAACACGAAAACGCCCAGCACGGTCTTTCTTGGGATTTCGGAATATTTTGTCACATTTGCTCAATAAAATAGCTAATAGCCTACTTTTAAAACAACAACTACACTGTTAAAATTTTAAAAAAAAAAAATTTTGGGATATTGGATGGATGCAAAATACAAGTTGATAGATGCACTGACATGTGTTTCACATACAAATATAAAATTCATATTTGCATTCTATTATTCATAGCAGGCTAGTAGCTATAATAAAAACAAGAACAGAGAATGAAAGGCTAGATACATTCCAGCCGTTGCTGCCGACAAGATTTTAAACAAAGCTCCTGTTTTGCGGCACATTGCAAACCTTCTCTTATCGCGTTGTGAGAGGTAGTCAGATTGTACTAAATTATGTCCAACCAGGCCCCCTTGGATCCACGGATTAACAGATTAAAGTGGACCACTGGGCAATGCATCCCCTTTCCCCCACATATTACTCGTATGATAATTGCCTAAACTGATTTGCACTTTCACAAAAGCTCGCAGGACTCTTTGTAGCTTGAACAGACCAGACGCTGCTCTTCCACCAATGGAAATAAAACTGGTTAATGCCAGTCTATCAGACTGAGCGGCAAATGAGGCAAGAAAAAAACAAGCACTTCGCTGTGGAAAAATCGAGCTCAAGACCGTTGTAAGCATTATATTTGTGTTACATTTTAACCAGTCCGTTTCCACGTTACATGCTTTATACGCTGAGATTAATTAGACAGCTGGTGGAATATTCCATTGATAAAATAGTGATAATTACGATACCTCGCCTGTTTGTCCTGAAGGACAATGACACCAAGGGACCGAATCAAAAGAACACAACTCCCAGAACAACCTATGCAATACTGTCCAATAATAATTTTCTAAAAAAGGAGGCATCCTAAATCATTCACTATACCGGACAAAAGTTTCATTTTGGTTTCTTTTTGTAAAACAAAAAGGCTGTAATTTTATTCTGAGCAACATATTGATAAAACTTTATTGACAAAATATTGACAATTACATACTTCTTGGAAGTATACTTTGTGTTAAAATTGTAGCAAACTTAACACAAACACAAAATTATTTACATTCTTGTAAAAGACGATTTAACATAAACATTAGCTTTTAGTATCTCTATACATGGAATACGCTCAGTGCTTGAAGTTTTGCTGCCTAGGCGGCCGTCAATTCTTGCATTAATCCTTCGAGGCAACTCTTTAGAGGAGGGGCGAGTCCCGATCATATATTCGCACCAAGATTACGGAGTCATGGTAAAGCTTAATTTTTAAGGAATGTCATGGAGAAATTTTCATTAGAATTACGTTTGTATGTGGTAAACTTGAATAAAGTTTTTATAATCTAGTTTTAAAATTGTCTTCTTAAAAAACACTATAACGCAGCACTGCTACTTCATATTGTTTTCACAATCACTTTAACACGAGAATCATAAATTCAAAGACTGCACACTTTTGTAAAAAAAAAAAAAAAAAAAAAAAAAAGGAAGAAGCACACAACATTTCTCAGATGATAGAAAGAAAATAGAATCAAAACAAATTTACTTTGAAAAAAGAAGGTCAAATTCATTAATTAACCTACCAAAAATTCATTGCTCTACCATGCAATTCAAGTTTTACAAAAACAGTTATATAGTTTGGTATCTTGATGTGGAAGGTTCACGTCTTGAAAAAATAAAACGAGAGGAAAAAACCCTCAGAAGTGCAAATGTCCTATGCGCATTTGAGCTATGTTTTGTGATAGTGGTGATGCGGGTAGTGTGGTGATGGGGGGCGGGGGGGTGGCCTGCATGTAATACCTGTCAATCACCTTGCCTTGGCAACGTGAAAATTATTGACAGTTCCCTTGTAGTGACAGCAGTGCCACCAACAGGATCTCTCACCCTCAAGCTGTCGATCTCGAAGAATCAAAATGTGATATTGGCTTTACCCTCTCCCTCTGTCAGTACACAGCATCCTTATGCGTGACATCCTTCAAGCCACGCCGCTGTCCCGGGTTCAAACAGTTTAAGTCTTTTAATCGTCTGAGGTGACGTCAATTTCCTCAGGGCTTCCTTGTTTTGTGGCCATTCTCCATCGGTTTATGTGATGAGTTCCTTTCTTTTTCTGTTGTGAATCCGAACCTTCCTCCTCCAGTTTCTGACGCTTGAACTTCGTCCTTCGGTTCTGAAACCAAACTTTTACCTGTGGCGAGGAAAAATGAAAATAATCAGCGGAAAGTAGGCTACACAAAGGCTTTTCGTTGGCCTCTGAATAAAACAATTAAACAAAGAGAGCTGGCCTAACAGAAGGTATCACTAACGGGCCTTAAGAATAACTAGGGCTAGACGGACAAAGACCCGCCAGGTATATCACAGTCAATCTAGTCGAGAGAGCATTGGTCGACTTTCATTTAGTGTCCTCGGTCAGCATAAATTAAAACAACATAAAGAATTTAAATGAGGTAGGCTATTAAATACATATTACTGATAAATGAGAATGAGATTGGGGAGGGGAAGGGAATACTGGCTGCCTTGGCTTTCCTTTTAAAGTGCACCTGACCTGTTTACGAACGACAGGTTGCATCATCACTATCATGCCCTGCTGCTGCTTCAAACTCAAACTGAACTGTTAAGCGAGAATGGACTCAGTACAATAGAAGCAGCATGTGAGTGTATAATAGTGTGATACCAGTGTAACTTCACCGACATTGTCGCTTATAATCACGGATCAGTGTGTTAGCTGGCCTATTTACAATTCACCCCCACATTATTACATCTCCGTATAAAACCTTTTCTATTAGCACACATTGGTAAAGTTCAGTCTTTAGCTTAATTCATCACCTTTATCATTCATATCATTCGTAAAGCTCACAGCTGACAACTTGGCAAGTGAGGCACATTTAATGTGCTTTCAGAGAGCTAATTGAAGCATTGAAGTGGCTCGTAGTCCATTTCTCTCTCATGCTCTTCTAAAAGGCGGCGTTTAGAAAAGGGCCGGTGCTGTCACCGGGACAATAGACTCCGACCGGGCCACTGAACGATACGCGCAAATACGATCTTAAATATGGTTAGGGAAATTCATAGAAATTCATCCGCCTCATTCTTTTAAGTGTCCATTTGAAACGGTTAACTGGTTAATTGCCAAACATTTTCCACAAGAGCCCTCGGCCTAAAACGGAATCGCTCAACCTCACCAAAAATCGAGGTGAATTGGAAATGGTGGATTTAACTCACTTCAAACATTGCGCTTTTAGAGCAATGCTCTTTATGCATTGAATTCCCAACAAAACCAAACGCTAAATAGCACAACAACATTTTCTGTTTGAAATCAAAAAGTCGCCACATCTGTGCAAATAATAAATATATTGTACATATGCAAGACCACTTATTACTAACGCCAATACTCATTGCGACTACATCTATGCAAATATGCTATCAAAGAGAACGATTTAACGTAAGAAAATATTTACATAAAGAATTTACATTTTAAAAGCTTTTATTGTTTATTAAATCATCCAGAACTGCGTTTTTGTTACGCAAACATTGTCTATGTGTTTATATTTAAGGTGTAGTCTAACCATTAAATGTGTAACCGTTTCAAGGACGAGCCTACTAATTTCAATAGTTATTTAGGCCGTATTATATCCATACAACCATGCGCACATTCACATATGGCTGTACACGTTAATGAAGACATGTAAACTTCATCTTACCTGAGTTTCTGTGAGGCTAAGGCTGTGAGCGAGCTGTTTTCGTTCCGCACCGACGACGTAATGATTTTTTTCGAAAGCATGTTCAAGCCGTAGTAGCTGTGATGGTGAAAAAGCTGTACGAATCCTTTTGGGCTTTCTTGCCAGTGCATTGTGCAATAGGAAGCTTTCCGGACTCGTTTCGTTTCCTGTAAAGAAAATGGTGAAATTAAAACCCATCGTCTCACATAAAATAAGGAGCCTATCCTTTATCAGTGTTAGACTTCGTTCAATTTGTTCTCACTTATTAATTGGGCCTTACATTTTAAAACATTATATAGCATGCAACATCTTACTAAAATATAGTCTACAATAATATAACAATTAACCGGTCATGTCAAATAGAAATAAGGCTATATAAAGACTTTGTTATTTTTTTTCCTGTTATCATTTTTTATAGTTAGGCCTATACATGCCAATAGCGACAATGTTTCCTGTACTTTGTTGCGAATTCAAATCTGAGACCAAATAATGTTAATTTACAGGTAATCATTCAAAATATAATGCCTACAATATTATTTTCCTATATTTGTAAATAAAACACACTCAGATACAACATGGCTATTTTTGTTTCACAACTGAAATGTCTACGAATTAATTGAATGGCTTCGAGTAGCCTATCTTTACCAGTGGTAGCTAAATAAAGGTTCCATTACGAGCGTTTCGGTTAGAAACTGGGATGACAAATGTTTTCCAATACTGAATAACATAAAAAAAGAGCCAGAATTTTTGCTTTAACATTCTTAAAATACATTGTAATTTAGCTAATAGTGTGATGTAGCCAATGTAAAATGCGATAGTATCACACTTATTAATCGTTTTTAAGGTCACTTTACAACATTAAGGACCCAGGCAAACGCACTTTCAGATAAAGGCGAAATTCGAGAAATTTACGAGAGAGAGAGAAAAAAAAAACAGTCGAACGGAAATTAAACTTCTGTTCTATTAATAAATCATTTCGTTGCTCTTATTTTATTTTTTTTTATTTACTTTTTTTTCTGGTAATGTGAATGCGTATTATTTGTAATAAAAGTTTTTCATATATATTTGACTACACAACAATCGATGGATTTTATTAGGCTATGTTGATTCTTTTAAAAGGCGATGTAACACCTTTACGCTAAATAAATATGTAAACCTATTAAAATAATTTAAAATAATAAAACATCAAATACAAAAGTTATAAATACTTTATTTATGAGTTTTAAACCAGCTTAGTGTAGCCTATATATATGGTATAATGCCAGGTTCCTTTCTTCCAGCAATTTACTGATATCCGTTGTATATTGCATAGGCTACTTCACAGCATTAGCTTATTATTTCGATCAAATAAAATGGTTATAAACTTTTTTCGATAGCATTAATTTCAGCGTTTTAATATCTAGTACAAAAGTGGCATTTAGCTAATTATCCATGAGAAACTGCCGCGTCCTTGGGCCGTGTGGCCTTTTTTTCTCTGGACGACTGGTCAAAATAACTGGCGAATAAAACATTTTGCTGGAACTTACCTTGAAATCTGTGACCCAAGTATCTATATCTATGTATCAACCACGGGTAAAAAGTTGAAGGGTCCCTTTGCTGGCTTGCGAAAAGAGGGTGCGGACTGTGCGAGGACGACAGTGGGTGAGCAGCCAAAGCGTGAGGAGGTGGTACTGAATGGACTGGGACGGCGGAGTTGGGAGGATGTGAAACAGCCTCAGCGAACACCAAGTCCGGGTTTGAGTAGACGCCCCTGCCGCTGGAATGAAAGCCGTTTAAAAATGGGTTCATCTGGCTTGAGTTTGCATAGCTGAGAGCCGCTGGTCGTATGGGCTCCTCGGATCTCGACGCTGGCAAAGGATTATCCTTCGCTACCAAAGACTCTATGGTAAAACACCTCTTCGGTGTGGGCTGAAACATGGTTCACCAGTCAAGATTCCCCAGTTTAAGTGAAAACGGTACACGCGTTAGCACTAAAAAATACTCCACACCCAAGACCAAAGTTTTGTCAGCAAGTTATTGGCGGCTACAGAAAGGGTAAAAAATCTGTCAAAAGCACACAGCTCAACACATCGTGAGAGAGGTGGCCGACTTCTCCAGACAATCCATGAATGTGATCGGTTCCTCACCAGTTGTGCTAGCGATTTGTTAGTTCATGAGCCTAATTAGCTCTGGAGTCACATAAACAGTTTCCTCTGAAGCCTGTAATGGCTTGGTGATTGGTCGCTGCCGCTCGCCTTAAGGTTGAGGGAAGAGTCTTTAAGTGCGTCAATACGACCGAGCACGGAGAGGCGGATTCAAGCAAAACGGAACGGATTCGCCCAGAAACAGAGCTGTGGAGCAATTTACATACGCAGCTGATCCCATTGAGAGACTCGAGGTACTTCAGCATGTATTTGTGTTGCACACAGGGCATAACGACGCTTTTACACGCTGTTACTACAGCACCTCAGTGCTTAATCACTGCACGTTTAGCTGTATAACTAGGCTACACATGCTGATTTTTACTCGACTACAAAAGTACAAATTCAGAGTGTAATCAGTGAAATTCTGTCCGGAAATAATCAGTTTAAATGACAATCTCTGTGTATATCAAACTTTTTAAGGTTCTTCTTTTCTGGATGTTCGGTGGGCCTGTCTAACGCCCACCTCTGTAGGCTATTGTCTCTCCACGTTTTCATTTTCTCCGATGGGTTTGTGATTAGTTTAGGGATGAGAGACTCTCTTTCTCTATTGGCCAGGAGACAAGGATGAGGCTTATTAGACACAGACAATATTTTCAGTTGTTTGTTTGTCGTATGACTACAAGAGTCTATTACCCTCTAACTACTCATTAAATTAGCTGAGTTCAATCCCATTATGGGTTACTAATGTGCATACTGCATCTCAAAAGTTCAGGTATGCAACGTGATCTCTTGGGATTTAGTATCTGTTTTTCAGGGTGTGAGGTAACTCGGTGATATGCTACTTTAAAAAAAAGATTTTATATTCTTTTTACTTTTACATACTTTCAGATTCATCTCATACAGCACTAGAATTCCTTAACGCAATTATTGGTTGCAAATGAAGACAATTTTGTCGGAATAGCCCATAACCTACAGATAAAAATGGAAACTGCAGAAATTTTAGTTAGCCTAAATTTTCTCCATTAAATATATTAGTAAAATACATACATATATCAATTCATAAAATATATTATTACCAATTTGTGCATGAGACACAAGCACGCGTTTTATGTCATTTTAAAATTCAAGTGTGTTTTATGGCACTACTGTGAACGCATATGTGCAATATGAGGAAAAAAGAATTGAAATGTTTACAAAATAGGTCCACATGTTACGTTCATTGTTCACTTGAATAATTTTGCCTATAGGGCATTTGTTAAAATAAATTAACAATATATCAGATGCTGGTTTAACTTACGAATGCAGCATGACAATAGTGCTAAGTGGTGTACATAATTCAGTTGCCTACTGCATTGCATTAAACGGAGGAATTCGTTTTAGATATTATTCTTTCCATTAGCTTTTCTTGTGTTAACGCGAAGTGAGTTATGTAGTCTTTAAATATTATTATTATTATTATTATTATTATTATTATTATTATTATTATTAAATCAGAATATATAAAGGCATATTTATTTGTATTATTATTATTATTATTACTATTATTATTATTATTATTATTATTATGTCGGTCTATTTTGCGTGCGTCTAAATTAATAGCAAATACACTGTAGTAGAAACGGACCATCGGATTCAAATAATAGCCTAGGCTACTTGTTTTGTTTCTATAAACCTGCCACAACCCTTGCAGATATTCAAGTGATTTCTTGATTCTAGAAATAATCCTGGATTTTCATGCGTTTGACAGACATGTATTAGCGATTATCAATTCAATATTTACTTCGTACCAGGCTGTTTTCTGTAGGCTATGTGGAGTTAAGGTCACTCAGTTTTTGCTCGTCTGCTCTTCCGTGCGGTAAATGCCTAGAAGAAGGCTACTTTACGTGCTACATTTTAAAAAGCCTATTTGTGATCGCGCTTTTGGTAGCCTGAACTTTTGGACTTAAAATAGCTGCTGTGTAAGCCTAATCCACACTTTTTTTTTAACTTCCATTTTTTTCGTCCACATATAAACAAGCCACTTGGCTACATTTCGATTTTTAGGCTATATGAAGTAATCGTTTGGTAAAACGAAATAAACACTCTCATTTTTTGAGAAAACGGGACAAAATAAATTGTCAGTCATTTTTACACTTGTCTGACTTCCGTGTAGGCTATTTGCTAAATAAGGCAGATGCTATTAAAATCAATTTAGATATTTTTTATTATTATTTTTGATCTAATGAACAAAATATGGAGCCCACTGAGGATCTGCTGCTCTTCGAAGGGAGTCAGAGAGCTCTTCGATCTGCGCACCGAAGTGTAAGGATAGTGCGACACCAACTGGTACTTTTACAAAATGCACTTTCCGCCAATTCCTGGACGTGCACAGAAATGAAATCCCGATTACTGTTTGGCTGTCTATATTGCTAATTAATTTTTTTCCCCGTAAAATGACTGTACAGGACATTTACTGTTAGGGCATGCTTGTTACTTTTTTCGGTGTGTCATTCGACATCGAAAGACTTAAACATTTAGCCTACGGTCCATGATACCACCTGCAGTTAAGTGATAGGATATTTCTATAGTCTTCCGCGGACAAAGAATGACAAGCTCATGAAAGCTTTGTCTGTATGACGAAAATATTAAAATCCCGCCATTAGTTTCACTTGATAAACTCAACCCGCAACCTAAACACATAAACAGATAGTCTACGAAATGTTAATACAAGCCCAGGAAACAACAACAACAACAATAATAAATGATCAGTTCGTTAACTTTACAGGTCTCACCATTTTCACTCTTCATGTTTACGTAGACTAAGTTAGCATATATTTTTTCAATTGATAACTCTCTCGAAATTAAGGTTTCAAAATAATTATTTGTTCTCAGTGCAGTAGCCTATATCATATCGTTCATTTACACAAGCTATAAAAGCACTAACACGATCGATACCAGCATATCGGTTTAGTCTCCAAAGGGATGTTTCTTCTGTGTAAAAATGAAAAGACAAAGGGTTTAAAAGTCGCCGGTGACTTAGTCCTGTAATCAGAAGACAAAAGCTCATTGAGCTTTATTCGACTATTTATTTTATCCATCTTCAAAAAACGTGTCGGATACGCAATAATTAAGTGGAAGGCTTTTGAAAAGATGTTATGAAATGTAACTGACGCCCATGAACAGCTTTTCGAAGAGCTTTGCAATAGAAATGTCAACTGAATTAAGTTAGAGGATTCACAATCATGTATTCGGTGTGCAAGGCCTATCAATTTCAATACAAGAAAGTACATTTCAAATTTGTTCTTTTCACTCCACGCAATAACTTAAAAGCACAAAGGTTTTGTGCAGACCTATAGAAAGAAATTATTCTGGTATTTATAAAAGCCTATCTACTAGTATGCCAACACTGACTAAACAATACGCAGTTTTTGTTTTTCTAAATATTTGCATTTTACTTTTGAATTCAGTAATTGTATTCCCATTTGAAGCGCAATAATTGTAGGCTATGAGCCAGCCCAGGAGGAAACTAATTCAGAAATTGCACTTGTTGCTACAAATTAACATTCAGCCTAGTTCAGTAGCCTATTCTATTAAATATATAGGCTATAAAACAATACGTTTGTCTGAATGACGAAAACATTCGAATCCCGCCATGAAATTCGATTGCTCAAACTTAAACAAACACCCTACGAAATATGAGGTAGTAATCATTCTCATCTAAGAACGTCCAAGACGACGAAGCATTTGACTTATCAGTGTTAATATATTTCTTACACCACATGTAAAATAGCTAGGCTACATACAGGCTACAAGCCATATACAAAATAATGTCGTAAAGCATTAAGTACAGTGCAACGTAAGATTTTACAAGAAACCATCACAGTTCAACATTTTTGCTTTATTAAATGTTCGTTGTCCTAACATCCCAACTTTGAATGGCGTAGCGGCCGTAATTTTTATTTAGTTTGCTGCTATTATAACACTTGATGCAGCAATATATTCGAAAAGAACTAGGCTAGTAACAATTAGGCTACATTTAGATCTGCAAGACTAAATTTATAAAATGTTTATAAACCAGATATAAAACACTATTTCGAAATTAGAGTATATAAATTCCAGTTAAATGACTAGAACTAGACTGAAATATAGGACAAGTGGCAGATGCACAGATTAAGCGTATAAAGGCATATATCCCATATACTCGAGGTCGGCGGAGTTTACTCACGGTGACCCGTGGTCAAACTTCACAAAGTAGGTCTTAGCAAATATAGGGGTCTAATCTAGTTTGGGAGTTCATTACCTCTTGCGTGGGAATTTGAGGCTCCAGTTGTGGGATTATTGGCCTTAATTGTGGATTTTCCACTAGAATGCAACAAAGACGGCTGACATAATTGTTTCTTTCTTCTAGTCTTTTCTGCATAATGATATAATGCGAGCAAAAGTTTATCACCCTCGCAGCGGGAAGAATCACGATTCAAAGAAACCGTTGCATGAAACTAAGAACTCGCATTGATGAGGTTTACCGAGGATTACCCCTTAACGTGTGCGTGTGGTCCTCATGCCCCAGACAGTTCAACCAAAAGCCAGTAAATCTTTAGAAAAAGGCGTCGTACCACCTAAAACTTCCCTGAAAGAAAAAGACCATCCTAATCGAGTTTGAAACTGGATTATGCCATTGTTATTGTTTTCTTGTAGAGATAAAATCTCGTTATACTGAATAGGCGGTATTGTTGTTAGAATTATCTGCATTTTTATTGTCATATTTGCCACCAAACGGTGTGTGTGTGCGTCGATCACAAAAGACTGCAATGTTTATTTACTAAACCTTTTAATGTATAAATCAGGAGGACCAACAGCAGCGTATTAAACGCTATTGTTTTCTACTGACAACAGCATAAATGAATAGATTATAGGGATCCAATCAATTGTTCTTGGTTCATTTATGAAGAGAGACGTCTAAAGCAACAGAAAACCTTGCTGAGATTTTGGTGACCCCTAGTGAGCAAAATAATCATCTACTGAGGCGTCCGAAGACTACTCAAATAACCTGTGATTCTTATTCCAGACGATTTCATTTGACACAAAAAGATGCATGATGCTGTCTTCTGCAGTATAAGAACTGAAATATCATCATTTCATGAGCAAACGACTTTATTAATAATTTCTTCATATTTCTAGAGGGAATACAACCACAGCATAAGCAGCAACTACAGCATGACAGCTGTAAAGATAACCTGATGATT
Organism: Cyprinus carpio; assembly: GCF_018340385.1. Classification (NCBI taxonomy): domain Eukaryota; kingdom Metazoa; phylum Chordata; class Actinopteri; order Cypriniformes; family Cyprinidae; genus Cyprinus; species Cyprinus carpio. The sequence continues at coordinate 14,064,398 of NC_056609.1, read as the reverse complement.
TCATCTCAAAACTTCACAAGTTCATGTTCTACATTATCCACACCTCCAAGAAAAAAATAACATCTACTTAATTTTGTTTGACCAATTTAATCCTCTAAGCATGCATAACAAAAAGGAATGAGCTACTTTTCAAATGTAAGTTTTTATAAAGGGATGAAATATAAATTGCCATGTTTGAAACCCCATTGTAAGTGTTGTAATTCTATGGCAAAGCTTTATGTGTTTCATGTCAATGTAAGCAGTGATCTGTACTGATTAGAGAACACATCAAGGCTTAGTACAACATTGAGCAAAAAATTCTGATGCTTCAGCATTAGCGGCGGACAGTGGTCCAGCCATCATCATCCGTCTCGTTCTTGGTCCGGCGCTGGATTTCCTTATCTTTGTCAGACCGCCAGGTGCTCTTCTCACCGCCATCACGGTCTCGGTCACGTGGTCTGGGAGGAGCTTCTCTTTCATCCTTGCGCTCTTCACCACCACGACGCCATGAACCACCTTTGAGTTAAGAAATAGGATGTAAGAAACTGACCTCTTAAAAGGTACCCCCAAGCATATTCCATTTGCTCAGCTTTGTCCCAGGGTCTTGGACTTTATACCGACACCTACCTACTTGGATGCCACTTTAAACCAGTTTGTTTGAAAAAAAAAAAAAAAAAAAAAAAAAAAAACATCTGCAATTGTAGTCTTAAGAGTTTGTGGCAATTAAGTGTTTGTAGCAGCATGGCTATGTTTGGAGGCATTTTGGACTGCTGTGGTATCATGCATTTGTAGTTGCCACTTGAGTTTGTTCTGTTAGATGTAGTTCTGTGATTTAGTTTTGGATAAGTGCTTTAAGCATTAAATAAATTTACTGTTATAACTAGAGCCAGACCAATATATTGTTTTGCCAATATTATTATAAGTGCATTTTTTAATATGCTGCAGATTTTTACAGAACATATAACGCAGTTTAAATGCTTCTAAATGGTGTAATTACTTAGTTTGTGCTCCATTGTTTGCTACTTTAAATTATCCACCCGCCATCCACCCTCGCCTATATTTGATTGTCACATTACAATGATTCTAATTTCTTAGTTTTGCATGATGATATGATGAATGGATGGTTCATTTTTAACAGAAGATTCAGTGATGTTACAGCTGATCTGCGCATCACTGCAAACGTCTGCAGAGCATTACGGCTCCATGGCCACCGGAGCTGATCCTGGCTGCTCTAGTCAATGCTGGTGTTTATACCAGCCGCACCGCAGCCCAGAACTCATGCTTATCACATTTCCAAACTGGGTGTTTACACTGGACGCGAGTGTCATGACAAAATAAATAGAACATTATAATCAGTGATGCTGTCTACAATGGATGCAGCACGACCACTGATCTATATATATATCTGGATCGCTCATCGGGTTCTAAACTGTCAACAGACAGTGAAGCCACCGGAAGTGTTCGATCCGCCATCTTACTCTTCCCTACCAGCAGAGAGCACCATTGAGTCACAGGCAAACCGCTGACCTAAAATCACCTGATTTGAAGCAAATCAGTCAAACGGAATTAGTTTTTATGTTATGTGTATGTAAATTAATTTTTGCTTCAGATGTTATCTGCAATGTTTATGGTCTTTTTGGGCAGGATAAGCGATATATTTAAACCGTTTAGGTGGGTGTGTCTGCTGCGCACTGATGACACAGGTAATGATCCAACACAAAATATAGCCTATTTCTTTATGTACATAATTATTAAACATGAATGTATTAGTATCAGAAATCGATTTGAATATACAATGAATAATACAATAGCCTCTGTTACTATATTGCTCTATACTGAAATGAAAAGCTTACCTTACCATCTTGAAATAAAGCTTCATGTCTGTACTCTATGTACTAGTCAGTTATTTCTCTGAATAAATTATGATGCGTATATTTTTAATGTCCTGATTGAGCAACATCTATTTCAGACTCTCCAAGATCGCGCAAACGTTTACTAGTGTTGCCGTTTCCCTGTAAAATGTTGTATGCTAAATTAATAATTTAACCAGTTTACATCATAACCTGCTTCAAAATCAATGCTGTTAATGAAATCATTGTTGAAACATTTGCTGTTAGCGCCAACTGTATGAATAAAAACTCTAAAAATAAATAAATAAATAAAACAATGAATAATTGTACAAGGCAAATATACAAAGGTATACAAAGCATAAATCTTTACACATATTTAAGAAATACAAATTTTTAATTGGTTATATATATATATATATATATATATATATATATATATATGTTGAGGTCGTGTCCATCTGATGTTTATCATGTTCATGATGTTCACTACTGTAATGAACATAGCTTTTTAATAAGTAGGGAAAATTCCCGACATTAAAAAAAAAAAGCATTTTACATGCCTAGGGTGTTTGCATTGTAAGAATGTACAGGGATACTTCAGATTTAAAAACGCTGATTTGTTAGGTGATGTTTTCTCGTTAAATTCTTACAATTTCCTATTAATTCAATGGAATGTATGGGAATACCAATATGGCGGCGCGGCGGCTTCACTTTCATGACGTCATGAGCAATCCAGTTCCTTGTTATAGATCAGTGGGCGCGACGCGTTCTATTTATGACGTACTGACACAGTTTAAATGATTTTCAACACATCGTTCAGACAGGACGTGTCAGCATAGTTTGTCAATACACTCAGTAACATAGCAGATTGAAAAGTTAGTATATTTCTGCAGTCCAATAGACAGCAGTGCAGTGGTGGTTTTAGTCTGTTGAATGGTGATTTAACGCTACACTGTCACCTAGTTGGTGAGACTCAATGCTATAAAGTAAATAAACAATGGCCATCTTTTATTTTCACAATAAGCTTATCATACTCGTTTGCTACATTAGTAAGGCCCTATGATTTCCATGATGCAGAAAACATGGATGGAATCGGGGGAATCCTTTCATAAAAACGGAATTTACAGTATAACAGGGAATTTTTTTATTTATTTTATTTATTTCATTCATTTAAAAACAAATGCAACAACAGCATTTAACATGAATGAAAAGGAGGAGGAATTTCATGGAATTTGTCTTATTTTTGATGAATAAATAAAAAACAGGTCAGTACACTTAAATCAAATTGCGATATAGACTAGTGTCTGTGAATATTAAACTGCAAAAAGACTATTAAAATACAAATCCTCATATTCTGCATGTTCATTTGATTCCCAGAAAATACACAACACTGAATTTGTGAGAAAAAAAACATTACTCCTTATTTATACATTTGAGATGTTTACAAATGCTGTGCTTCCTGCATAAACCTGCCCCTTTTGGATTGGCAGTAGCTTGCTTGCCCTACAGTTACCTTGTTTATTTTCTTAATTCAAGTTATATACATTTTGTTATATTTGTGTTTTTTCCAAGTTATTTATAATAAGTAAAGTGAAGTTTACTTAAGTGCACTGATGTCAGAACCATTTTGAATAATAAAGTTTATTGTTAAATTGTTAAAAACCCTGCCTCCATTACATAGGCCTTTGTTTGTCACATCATTATAAGTGTTTGATCACCAAATTTGAATTATCATTGCAAAAAGTGTTTATGTATATATATTCTGTTTATGTTTATACACTGTATTCTATATCCAGTACCAGTCAAAAGTTTGGACACACAAATGGGAAGTGTGTCCAAACTTTTGACTATACTGTACCATAATATAGCCTACACAAATAATATATATCGATATCAGTCTTTTTTAATCCCGAATATCGGTATCGGCCTCCAAAAAACCCATATCGGTAAGGCTCTAGTTATAACTTCTTTTAATAACTCTGGTCACTCATGACTCAATACTGTAAAACAGCTTTATCTGGGCCACTGATTGATACATTACCTTCATCTCAAACAAGTGTACATTTTAATCAAATCTGTCAAAAGGCTCCATACGTGCAAACTTCAATGTGCGAAAATATTATGACTACATTAAAGATGTGCAAGGCAGATCATGAGACTAACCTTCATCAGGGGCTCTGTGATCACGATCCTGGTCTCGGTCATCTCTGCGGTCCCTCATGTCACGGCGTTCACGACGATCATCACGATCAAAGTCTTCACGACGAGAGTCACGCCAGCTGCTCTGCTCTTCAGCACCACCACCTCTTCTCCATCCACCCCCTTCTTCCCTGCACATGCACAAACATTTCACATTAAACTTACTGCCAACTGGATTAGCCTAGATTTCCAGCAAATAGTAAATGGGTGGATCTTAAAATCTGAAAATGTAAGGTATGGAAACCTGTTTTATCGAATATTTTATTCAATTACACAGGCCTAAGGACCACACAAACTTGATACTGCTTTTAAGCAAAACAATCACTGTTTAAAGAAAGAAAAAAAAAAGTTATATTCTAATTAGTATGTTAAAAAAAAAAAAAAAAAAAGGAAAAGAAAATCGGGAAAAAAAATTTATGCATGTCTATTCTTTACTACTCACTACTTTCAAATACATGACGTAAACATTATATACATATAATTCATCAAAAGTACATCATAAGCAATTGCATGGCATAAATGTGCAGCATTTTAACTGCTCTGAAACCACAAGCTTGTAGAATATGCAACAGTGTCATAACAGAAAACCCTTCAGACAAAACTTTTATTTTTCATAAAGAGTAAATTGTTAGAAAAATGTAATGTTGTGTTATATTTTTACCTGGGAGGGCGGCGATCTCTAAATCGATCTCCCTCATGACGGTCATCTCCCTCACGCTCACCATCATCATGGCCAGTATCACGAGGAGGTCCCCAGCTTTCTTCCCGAGCCTTTTCTCGCTCTCTCCATCCACCTACAAAAGGTTACATGGAGTAATAACATGAGTTGAAAAGACATGCAATTGAGATTATTGTTGAAAAATGGCAACTAAACTGACTATAGTTAATAGGGATATGCAATCAATCGCATGCGATTGTCATGTGCATCTGGTCAGTAAAGCCGGTTCCGTGATTAGTAGTAAATCACCATCACCTGCTTTCAGATGGAGCGGCATTTAATACACAGAGTCGTAGATCACGTTCATTATTGAAGGCGATTCGATCTGCAATAATGAACGCGATATTGCCTAATTGTCAGTGAAGTACGGCTCTGTGTCATAAATTCCGCTCCATCTGAAAGCAGGTAATGGATATGTACTACTAATTGTGGAACCGGCTTTACTGAAAAGATGTGCATGACAACCGCATGCGATTAATTGCACAGCCCTAATAATTAACAAAAACCAACTTTCCACTGACCAAATACAATATAAAGGGGTCATATCTTTGTTCCCTCTGAGGTCTGCGGACATTAATGAATGATTTCCAACAACTACAGTAATAATTACTTTTTTTACCTCTTATTTTCCAACCATCATTCCTCTGACCTCTGGAATAAATGGGTTTTATTTTGCTGTTGTAGCTTTAAGACCCAATAAATTTCTTCAATGAAATGACACTTTCCTGCACTTAAGAACGAGCTGTGGGTTTAAACTTTCCCATGCTTCAATAACAGATGTCAGAATCACATTGCTTCGTGACAGGAAAATTAGATTCCTCGTGATATGAACCCTTTAAAACACATTTGGCAACATGCCCTCTGTGAGAAAAGAAAAAGAAATACCACATGAGCTTGCACCTGGTCTCTCAAGAGGTTTCCAGGGTCTAGGGTCATCTCCACGACGTGGGCCAGAGTCATCCATACCCCTGCGGCCTCCCCTCTCATCATCCCCTCCTCTTCTGGGGCCCCAGTCATCATCTGCCCCACGTCGAGGCCCTCTAGGTTCATCCATGCCTCTACGGGGTCCACGGTCGTCATCAAAGCCTCTTCTTTGGCCATGGTCATCGTCCATTCCACGCCTTGGTCCGCGGTCGTCATCAGCTCTTCGGTAACCTCTGTCATCGTCAAAGCCCCTCCTGGGCCCACGGTCATCATCAAAGCCTCGTCTGGGTCCACGGTCATCGTCACCTCCTCGGCGCAGACCTTGTTCATCATCAAAGCCACGGCGGAGTCCTCTGTCATCTGAACCACCACGACGAGAACTTTCTCCTCCTCTCCGGAAGGGCATTTCACGGTCTTCTCGATCATTGTCTTCACGGCCTTCACGCCCCTCCTGACGCCAGTCCCTGGGAGAAAATAAACAAAAAACAAAACGATAATGAATCTCAATTCTCTGCATCTGTTTTTAATCTTTGTCCTTATGCATCAGCTTATCAATTAATGTGAAAATTCTTACCGGTCACCAACAGGACGTCGCCATTCTGAATCACCCTCACCACGCTTCCTCCAGCCTCCTTCTTCCCTTTCACCCCAGTCCTGGAAAGAAAATGATTAAAATTCAGACCAAGAAATAACAATATCCATTTTATATCTGAACAACAGTATGCAGTCATCATCTGGTTAAAATGAAAGTATTAAATTTGCGAAGTCTTAATTTTTATAGAAATTAATACTCTTCACCAAGGGAGCATTATATTTATCAAAATAATTGTTACAAAATTGCTGTTCTTTTAAACTTTTTATTCAAAGAGTCCTGAAAAAAATTCCACAAAAAAAATATTAAGCAGGCTAAATCAACATATTTGAATGATTTCTGAAGAATCATGTGACACTGAAGACCTGAGTAACAGATACTAAAAATTCAGCTTAGCCATCACAGTAATTAGTTACATCCAGGTGGCTTTAGGAAAACAGGTAACAGTGGGCAATACGCATTTAAAGTGATTAATATAGGAGGAATATGTAAAAGTCATTTATATGTGCCAAACATCCTACTGCCAGCTGATGGCGCTATGACTGTAACTGAATGTTGGCATGCAGATGTCTTCATACCAGGACTTTTATCAAATCTAGGGATGCACGATAAATGTCGCATGATATTTAATGCGCATCTCATCAGTAAAGATGGTTTTGTAATCAGCGGTAAATCTCTACATGTGCATGCTTTCACGTGGAGCAGCATTTACTACACAGAGCCTTTGTTCACGAACAAGCTGCGCCAAACCACGATCATATTTTGCGCAGCTTGTCAGTGAACAACTGACGAGATGTGCATTAAATATCATGCCGATATTTATATTTGTATTTTGTACCAAGAGACTTTTCTGTAGGTAATGGTGTGTTACATGTGTGTACCAATTTTCGTACATGGACGTAAATGTAGCTCGAGGTGCACTCCGTTGAATGTGTACAAGTGGCACTATTGAGTCATTTTGCCACACCCACTTCTGAAACCCATATCAGATGTAAATTTTTGCCAGTTCGGACATGTGTGCAAAGTTTCATGAGTTTTGGAGCATGTTTAGGCCCTTAAAAATGCGATTCACTTTGGAGAAGAAGAAGAAGAAACGTAGCAATACCAGTAGGGTCCTCACACCATCTGTGCTCGGGCCCTAAATATAATACTATAAAATAATAATATTTTATAATAACATTTTACTATATTTTTATCCAAAAAATTCATAAACATTACTTTTGAACGGTAGTATATGGCGTATAAGCACATTTGACACAGAGTTCTTATGAGTTACCTTGCTGGGTTTTTCTTCTGGTGCCTTCCTTTCCTCCTCCTTGCGGCGTTCACGCTCCTCAATTTCCAGTTGTCGGGCACGCTGCTTTCTCTCCTGTTCCTCCAACTTATTCAGGCGCTCCTGGTATTCACGTTCTTCCTCCTCTCTTTGCTCCTGTTCCAAGCGTTCACGCTCTTCCCGTTCTAAAACACACAAAACCAATGACCAACTCGAAAATGAAAAAAAGTCAACAAAAGTTCATACATCAAATAAGATATGAATATTTCTGAAAAAAGAAAAAAAAGAAAAAAGGTATTGTAATGAATCACTGTTAACTAAGAGTAAATGAACAGCAATAAGAACCTTTCTTGAGCTGTTCCTCATGGATTCTCTGGGCCTCCTCTTCTTTCTGGAGATAGAAGGCCTTTCGTCTGTCCTCCTTACGTTGCTTCTTTCGCTCCTCAAGACGCTTCTTCCTCTCCTCAACCAAACGTTCTTGGAACTGCTTGAGTTTTTCCTGGGTACATGAGAATGGCTCAAAGCTTAGCTACCTGGAGCATCAACATCCTAAACATCAAGGACTTCATCTATACTAGCTACTGAAAGCAAATAATCTGTAAAACATTAATTGAATAAATGACACTTAAAATGAAAGTTTACCTCATAAATGAAGCTTCGAGCAGCTTTAATTTTGGACAGGAAGTTCTCCTTGTCCTCCATCATTCTTGACATTCTCTGTTTGTGTTCCAACGCCTTCTCACGCTCCATCTTCATATTGCAGATCTGAGCAAACAGAAGATCACAACAACCTTTAGCTTCAATTACAAAAAAAGTGAAAAAGTGAAAGTGACGTGACATACAGCCAAGAATTCGTGCTCTGCATTTAACCCATCCAAAGTGCACCCACACACAGCAGTGAACACACACACACCGTGAACACACACCCGGAGCAGTGGGCAGCCATTTATGCTGCGGCGCCTGGGGAGCAGTTGGGGGTTCAGTGCCTTGCTCAATTGCACCTAAGTCGTGGTATTGCCGGCCCGAGACTCGAACCCACAACCTTAAGGTTAGGAGTCAAACTCTCTAACCATTAGGCCACGACTTCCCCACCAATAAACAACATGGTATGATTACATTATTCAACATGTCCTTCTCATTTAGGTATTAACAAATTACTGAATTAAACTAAAACAAGACACTGAACAAGTAGGGCCTCAAGAAATCCTTTCACTTTTACTGAAGTTTGAAGTATATTCAAGTACATGGGGGATTTGAGATTTTTTTAGCAAAAAATTGAAAACTGGACCAGAAGTAAAATCACATGTAACTCTAACAAGTGCAAAAAGCAGTATACGATTATTACCCTCTCTTCCTCCTGCAACTCCCATAGCTCCATGTCCTTGATGCGCTGCTCCTCGTAGGCTTTCTTGATCAGAGGAATCTCCTCAAGGCACTTAGCTCTCTCAAAGTAGTCGATCTGGAATATGCATAATAGTTCACTCCAGTGTAATATTCCAATGTCCTATACTCAGCTGCACAGAATTAACCCTACTCCTCTTACATTTAAAACAGTCTACCAACATACTTATTTACAATGACAAAATACTTCACGAATGTGTAATATGAGCTCTACCTTCTTCTCCTGGTTTTTCAGACGCTCCTGAAGTTCTTTCTTCTCTTTTTCTAGTTGTTCTACCTGTTTGGCCATGATGAAATCAGGGTCCAGCTCCTCCAGATCCTACAATATAAAATAAATAATTAAATAAAAATAAACCTTTTCAACTGATAATGTAGTCTACATTTCATTTTCCCAGGTAACTTTGTCAATAAAAGTCTGGTGTGTCCTAAATGGCCACCTCCCTAATAAAGTCAGTACCTCAATATCAATGTCTTTGAAGGCCTTGGCTCCCAGCTCAGTCTTCTTGATCTGCTCCAGTCGCTCACGCACTGTCTTCTTTTTGATTTGCTCATGTTCTTGCATGATGCGCTCCTTTTCCCGTTCTTTTGCCTCCTGTCTAAGACGCTCCTCCTCGGCCTTGCGCACCTTCTGAAGCTCCGCCTCTCGTTGCTCCAGCTCCTCTTTCTCCCTCTGGATGTTGAGGCTCTCCAGGCGCTCTTTGCGTTCCTCAATTGTTTGTCGGCGAGCGAGGATGCGCTGATGCTCTTTGCGGGCATTCTTCAGGTAGGCTGTGATGGCCTGCTGACTCTGCTCCTCATGTTCTTGCTGTAGGCAAAGTTACAGTTGATAATGAAACTGAAATAACACTGACCAGAAGGTAGATAATCAATTAACTTAGCAGTTGTCTTACCAGTATGGAGGCAGGTTTGATGACCTGGATGGCTTTAGCCAAGGAGGATGACATGGCAGTGAGCTGATTCCGTATCTGTTCAGAGGGCATGTTCTGTAGGAACGGACCTACTGGAGAATCCTCTTTAGTAGAATAGTTCAGATCGGAGCCAAAACTCAGTGTTCGGGATGTATGATCAATGCGCACCTTTGGGCAAATACACAAACTCACTACAATATTTTGGACAATTTGGAGATTCTGCTTAACCATGTAACTAACTACTAAGATGCTTGATTTAGAGACTATGTGTGGAAGATATACACCTACATTTGATGAGTAAAATGTTGTTGTTGTTTTTTGCTATACCTGTAGGTCACAGTGCCGTGCTGCATCTACAATTGAGCGCTCCAGTTGGAAAGCATCTACAAATGGCACCAGAGATGCCAACCTGTTGAACTCAATGCTCTGGTAGATCTGAGCCACCTGGAATATTAAAACCCAGAAGACAGAATTTGAAGATTTGCAGAAGACTGAAGCAAGCACACATTCCCCAAGTAATTATTAGACGCCTGGGGGTAGATGATCAAGCCAACCTGTTGTAGCAGTCTGAGGATGGTGTTGTTCTGCAAGTGAGGAACGTAATGCAGCAGGTCTGATTCTTTCTCAGCTTGGTCCCTCACCCAGTTCAGCAACTATCACATCAGCAGCAAGAACACATACATAGCATGAATACTATGTCTTTAGTGTGTGTGTTGACATGAAGAACACTAACATTGAAGACTGCTGTGTCAGAATGGTCTAACAAGTGCATCACTCTACTTAACAATTAGGTTTATGAAAGCTTGATGGTTAAAAAGTACAGCAAAGGTCATTGTTTCTAATATTTTACTGTGGATATATGCATGATTCTTATAAGCTCAGAAGAAAAATTCTGACTAAATCAGACATAAGTTACATAATACAATTCTAATATAGCTAATAAATCAAGTGCCATTCACCTTAGTCACTCTTCCACAAAGTTTAAGAGGATGGAAGTCCACCTCCAACCAGTTGTAGAGCTCTTTGACTTCAGGAACAATATACTGAAGCAGGTTGAACCTCACCTATGACAAAAAACAATATTCAAGAAGGTTCTCAATCTTTTTTCAATAAACTATAAATTTAAGGGATTACAAAAATGACCAATGGACAGAATGGTTATTACCATGTCATTGATGAGACTCTGGCGGGTGGGTGGAGACTGAAGGCCAAGTAAAGTAGCCAGTCTGCGTTGTTTCTCTACAATTATGCCATCCATGTCCAACAGACGAGCGATATCAGTGCGCTCAGGGGTGATGGGAATAGACAAAGTGGCCAAGAGCACTCGAGTGGACATTCTGAATGAAAGGAATAAAACACGACAACACTTTAAAGTAAGTCTTAATAAACTAATAAATATTTCAAGAAATGGCTAACTACTGTAAAATGACAGCGAAATTATTCCATAAATCATTCAAAAACAAACAAATAACCCTCGTTCAATCTGATGTTTGCTCCTATTTAATGCTCACCTCTGCATCTCTTCTTGGGTGAGGTTCTTGCGCATTTCCCGGGAGAGATGATAGAGTCTGTGTAGGGTGCAGGCATGGAATAAGGCATTGCCAGACTTCCAGAATACAGTGGACACCTTATTGTAGTAGTTGGCCATAAGCTGAGGTTTAGGGGGCTTCTTTGAGAGGGCAAACAATCCATGGATGTCTTCAACTGCTTTGAATGCTTCCTGTGTGGATTAAAAAGAATGTAAGCAACAAGTATAATCTGCAAATCATTCATGCTTTCACAACAAAATGAACAAAAAGTCTGTAGTGCAAAAAGATAGAACATCAGTTTTTTCTCACAAATGAATCCCGACTAATATGTTTTTATTTATCTTTTTATGTAATCAATAGGGCTGCCCTCGACTAAAGATTCTTTTGATCAACTATTCGTCGTTAATTTGAAGCAATTAGTCAACTAATTGCATGTTTATATTAATAAGCCATATAATACATAATGAGCCATTAATTGTCTACAGCCTATCAGTGCTAAAGCACACACATAAAGCTTGCCACAGCGCACCGGCACAAGTTATGATTATGAATGCCCCAGGGAAGAAAAAAAAAACAGCAAGAAGACTGCCTTAACATTATAATAATTCTTTGATAAGTGTTTTCTGTATTTTCGGCTGCAAGTCGATGACACTGACTGGTCATTTCCACAGTGGAAGAGTATATTTCATACGGATTATATAATCTGAAAATATTTGTTTTCCATTTGAATTGGTTCATTTAAAAGGTGAAATTTCTACAGAACATGGAGTTCACGTTCACAGAGACTTAAACGGCAGAAAGCTCACCCTCCTTGCTTTCATCATTTTACAGAAGTTTTTTAGTTTTTGTGAGTGCACAAATAAAAGTAGACTTTTCACAGATTTGAAAGATGCATTATTCTCATCTGTATGAACAAAAATGATGGAATATTTTAAGTTAAATTCAAATGATTGCACCGGCGCCTCCATGTAAACTGTCATGCAGTAAGCGCACTACTGTTCAGCTTCCACACTCCGCACAAAAACTTCAATAGCACACATTTTTCTAGGTTAATGTTAGAGGGAGCGGCTATGTAATGTTGCTGCTACTTACATGTTTCAGATGATAAGCCATATTTGAGGTCGATGAACGAAACGAACATTTGGATGTCCTGACCAATGTACTGTAATTACCACATAGACCAGCTGTTAATGATCTGTCTGTCACGGACTACGTGACTTCGCCAATTCCTGTGGATTTTTGTTCTGAGATTAAGCGACTAATGAAATTTTGATCGACTAAGCCTCTTCTGCTCGACTAACGGTTAGTCGACTATTATTAATCAATACAGTTTTGTTCTTTGTTTGCATGGAAAGCACTCTCCTTTGCACTGTAAAAAGGTTGAAAGTTGCAGCATAAAAAACTAAACTCAACTGAATATAAATATATGTGTTATATAATAAGTATATTTATATAGTCTATTGTACACTGGTGCCTAGTATGAAGCACAGAGACCTGCCACAGCTCCATGCTAATAGCACTGTCCAGCTGGACCAGACGTGTCTCGAGGTGCATGGACTGGCTCTCAGGATTGTTCAGGTTGATGGCAGTACTCTGGTTGTGATGTCGCTGGATCTGTCCCAGGTGCATTCGCAGGTTGTCACACAGCTTACGGAACTCTGCTTTACGAGTGTACTGCAGGCAAAACTTAAATGCTGTGAGAGAAAATGTAAATTTTTTATATAAATTTGTGCACAACCAAAGGAATTCACATTTTTGGTATCATATAACATGACTGCGCTATATAATACAATTATGTACTAATTCTACAGACTCATGTTCCATAATTCTACCAATAAACCCTTATCTGTACCCTATGCTAAAAGTCCCACAAGCAAATGTTTTTGTGTTATATGAGGTTTACACTGACCTTGCTGAGCAATGTCATGGTAAAGGCGCTCCACTTTGGAGTTATTCCTTAGCAGGTCCAGGCACTGGCGGTACGACTCCCACAAGAACTTGACCCAAGGCGTGAGCAGAAGTCTGTCAGTGCGGTCTTGAGTGTCTTCACCACTAACGGCACTCAACAGAACACTGAAGATCACAGAAAAAAACAAAACAGATAATCTTTCATGGAACACCATCATCTAGACAGAACCACTGCCTTCAAAATTTACTTGAGGCTGGATGTTTGCAGGTTCCTAATGAATACTAAAAAGAATAGAAACTGAACATGTCCTGTCTGTATGAAGCAAAATGTAGTGAAATTTTGAAATTAGAAAAAATGAAAAAAAAAAAAAAAAAAAAAAAAAAAAAAAAAAACTATGTAGACATGAGTAGGGAGGAACTGTGTGGGCCTTTAGCTTCCTGTACCTTTCTGGAGTCTGAATGTTGTCCAGATCCTCAATGTCCAGCACCATCTGCTGAGACTCCTCTTTTGCAGTCTCAGTCTTCTCCTCTGCAAGTTTCAGGTAAGCACGGACCACATCCTCCAGAGATTTGATATTCACCTGAAGCACAAGAGCAGAGAGTAATTTAATGACAAGGACAGAGCTTACAATTGAATCGAGGTCAATTCTACAATCAAAAGTCACCATGACTGCAAATATTGTAAAAATACATAAATAAATAACCTAAAAGCACTATGACACAAATGACTTAACCTTAAAGTCGGCATGAAACAGAAGTAGCAACAGATATATTCTTTCATATTGTGACATTCATCACAGTGCAACAGATTATTGAAAGAGAAAAAAAATCTAGGCTTGGGTTCTATGCATCAGTTGTTGATTGGATTTTGAGATGTAAGCATTGCATTCTAAACTGGAGGCAGAAGCTTTAAGTGGATTAAATGATTGGAGAAGTCCTGCAAATGTCACCAGAGAGCAGTCTGTCAATTTATGACATTTTAATTAGACACTACAATGTCAAAACATTCAAGGAATAATAAATAAATAAACAGCAAAAAATAAAATGGTCTCAAACCTGTTGACAGATGTTTTTGTACTGATACAGTCCCTCCTTTGCCAAGTGGCTCTTGCGCAGATCCACGCAGAGCTCAAGGTACTTGAGCATGATCGGCTCGTGTATCTTCTGCCATGTTCGATGTTTTTTGCTCTTGATGACATCGTAGAGCACATCCAAAGCTGGCTGCTTTTTACCAACTTCAAGAAACTCTGAGAAAAGAAACAAAAAGACTGTCATGAGTCATGACCACCACACTTTTGGGAATGTGTTTATTTATGACATACACAGCATCCAGATGGGGCTGATTCACTGCAGTATTCTATCAATTACCACTTTCAACACAAATAGGTCATTTACAGCTGGCTGTAATATTAATAAAACAGAGAAAATAAATCGTGTAACGTTAAACCTGTGGCAGGTGCGCAGTGCTGCTTTTCCACTCAAGTTTTGTTTATTATTTTGTCCAAATAACAACGTATTTGCTTTTCATTCACGAATAAGGAATATTTTTGTAGTCTTAAGGATTTTTTTTTTTTTTAGTGCATACTGTTAATAAATCTTTAAACTCCGATAGCAGTTGTCGTCATTACTAAGCTAGCGAAATAGAAAAGCCTGCTAACACACATGGTAGCATTTACAACAACGATAGATAATCTCTATCTTTGTTCTTTTACTAAGTGTGCAGAATATTTTCACTTTATTTCCAATCATGTACTTTTTTTTTTTAAGTACGCCAAGAAGATGAATATACGACACAGTAATAAAGCAGATTTAAAACGCTGCATCATACACACAGGCCTAGCAGCTGTGACATCCGGCCTGCGCGGAACATTGATACTGCAGCACGCGCCATAACGAGCTAGCAGCTAACGTTAGACCCACGACTACAGTCCAAGAGACGACCGCCTACAACATTTACCCACCGTTTGCCCGCTTAAGAGCGTTCTCCGGTCTTTGGAAATAGGCTGGCATTGTTATGGCTTGCTAGCAGGCAGTTTTCAGAAAGTCGAGGCTGTTTTATTGACTCTGCCTGTCCATCCGCGCCGTGACTTCTCGCCGCACAAGCAAAAAAGAGCTAGCGCACGTGAACAACTGCGCCGGCGAGGAAGACCAGAGGTCCCGTATGTACGCGCTTCCTCCCCGAATTGCAAAGACTTTTATTTATTTATTAATTAATTAATTAATTTATTTATTTATTTATTTATTTATTTATTTTTATAGAACAAATTTATTTTTACATTGTTGGCATTTAATTTAATCTTTAATTGTTTTATTTTCTGAAACAATATGTTGAACACCAAAGTTTCAACCTGCAAAAACAGACTAAACAGATAGTTTGATGAGTAAAATTAAATAAAAACTGAATTAGAATAAAGGAATAAATGTCACTGAAACTAATAAACATTTTAGTATGTGTGTGTGTGTGTGTGTGTGTGTGTGTGTGTGTGTGTGTGTGTGTGTGTGTGTGTGTGTGATGAAAAGCATCTTCTGCTTCTCAGAGAAGGATTTGATATCACATTAAAATACCACTTTATACTTCAGAAATGTAACTTACCTTAAGTGCCTTATGGTGGGGTAAGTGCTGGCTCAACTTACCCCACAGCATTTGGCTCACTTTGCCCCATAGCTGGAATCTTGGAAAAAACTAGGTAGCTTACCAATTCAGGCTAATATTTAGCTAAATGATTTGCATGGTTTTGTATGTTGCTAAATCACCTATATGCATCATAAATATTTTTAAACCTGGATAAATTGCTTTGATGTAACAGCCATTACATCTGTTATGCTAAAATTTTACTTTGACCAGCCATTTAAAGTAAATTCCACAGTCTGGGAGAAATTATGTGTAATGGAAAAAAACATGTTCACATGACAGTAAAAGTGTACAGATACCAAGATACAAGGGGTGGCTCAAATTACCTACTGGTTCAACTTACCCCACTCTCCCCTAACCCTTAAAAAATGCAAACATTTTGTAATCATTAGTCATTCATGAAAATTATTCACAAATGTAAGCATTTGCAACATAATCTAGGTTATAGTTTAAAGGGATTGTGCACCCAAAATAGTGGTTGACCGATATTGGTTTTCTGACAGCTGATGACCATATCTTGGAAAGTGGGGGGGGGGCATAGCCGATATAAAGCCGATATAATTTAAAAAAAAAAAAAAATCTTAATTAATATTTAAGAAATTTTAAATCATTTGACAATGGATTAAAAAAATAAATGTGTTAAATTAACATACTTATACTTTAGATGACAAAGTATTTTTCACAAATAAGTAAATATTTAATAAAAATATAATTTAAAAAGGAAGTAAACACTATAACCAACAGGGCACTCAGTATTCTGGGAAGTTTGTGTGCATTGGGAATCATATTTTCAAATAAAGCCAGGGTAACACTCATTTTACATACAGCACACAGAGAAAATGACGTGAATATGACAGTGTGCAAATCCATAAAGCGCTGCATAATCTGAAATCACGAGTTCAATGTTTAAAGCATTCAGTTCACATGGACTGAACGTCACGCAGAAAACATGCAATAATGGTTGATAAAAATGCACACTTCACAAGATCTCACAGCTGGATTCGACTAAGTTTGCAAGGTTTGTGAAATGAAATGTTCTTTATCCATTCAAAGATTTGTTTAAATTATATAAATGCGTATTTGCTTAATGCTGACGGCAAACGTGAAAGTATTATAATGTTTGCCTTTCTATTACTTCTAATATAAAAGCAATCATTTTAATACTTCTTGTATAAATTAATTCCTTTGTTTAACTGTTCTATCTGATTATTAGACAGACTTCTATCCGTGTTAGACAGAACTGTTAACAACGACAGTAAACAAGAGGGATAATGTGAGCTGTGTGTGATCAGGTGCTGCCTTTCTGAGCGCCGTCTAAATAAAAGTCCCGCCTCGAACACATCGGCCAAGCAGAAAAACTTATCAGCCGATGCCTATTTTGGAAAAATGCCAAATATCGGCCGATATATCGGCCTTTGCGATATATCGGTCGACCACTACCCAAAAATAAAAATTCAGTCATTATTATCCCTCATATTGTTCCAAACTGTTTTCCTGATTTTTATTATACAAACACTGATACATTTTTGATTCAGGAAAATCAACTGTATTATTGTGAAGTGCACTGGAGACAGAAGGCATGAATGGTTGAATATGAATAATGTTTGACTATCACATTCAGTTCGGTGGTTTTATGAAAAAACAGAGTTTACATTTTTGTTAAATAGCCTAATGTTTTGATTATAGGTTGAGTTTTTTGATTATGAGTTTTATTACAAAAAATGTAGAAAAGATGCTCCAAGATTGAAGTCCTTAAAGTAGCTAATGCCTTAAAACTTGGAGTTACTTTTTTGTTCCTTATAGCTTGTTGGTTAAATTAATAAAATATTCATTTTATTTATGTTAGAATATGCTTTTATATTTGGCTTTATTATTTGTAAGTTTGTTATTTATTTTTTTAGTTATTATTATTTTTAGTTTTATAATTTTCTTTATTTGCTTGTCTGTTTGTTATAAGAAAATATTTTATAATTTTGTTTATTATTGTTTGTTTGTTATTAGAATAGGTTTATTTAAGGTAAAAAAAAAAAAAAAAAAAAAAAAAAAAAAAAAAACTTTAATCGCACCAGCACACTAGATGTCAGTATGTCGTTGGATATTTTAGTGGAATTTAGAGAAGCCCGGAAGAAGCGTGTTGGTCACTTGACCAGTAGTGGATTGCTACTGTTTATGACAAGTTTTCGTTCTTTTTTTTACAAGAAGAACCGTAGTTTTTGACATTAAAATCTTTTCCTGTATAAACTGTCCTGGCATATTTGACAGTGGGTTCTGTCTGTGCACGCTGACACTTGCATGTGCTCTCAAAACTGTAAACATAAATAGTTCAGAAATTATTGAAGTGCTAGAAACAGATTACCGTGGATAAGGAATGGAATATGGCTACATCTGAGATGATGCTAAGTCTTGGACTAATTGGTAAGATTAAAATACCGCGAAACTATATTTTTTATTATTAGAATATTTTATTTATTAAAGCGATAGTTAACCCAAAAATATACATTTTGTAATCATTTACTCCTTATATTTTTCCAAACCTGTATGATTTTCATTCTGTTGAACACACAAGGGGCAGTTAGACAGAGTGCCAGCATTATTTGTCAGTCACCATTTACTTTCATCGTGTGGGAAAAGATGCAGTGAGTGTCAATGGTGACTGAGACTGTCAGTCCCTACTAGCATTCTGTCTAACATTTCATTTTGTGGTCTGCAGAAGGCCTCATGACAGAATCAACTAAATCTCTTTAAATAAAGAATAATGATTATTTTTTCAGTAATTGCGTTCATCCCCTTTATGCAGAGAAAGATTTAAATGCAGACACGCTTTGGGTTTGGTGTTATCCTTCCATCAGTGATGATCTACGAGAGGTGCTGTTGAGAAAATGTTGCCTGCCGTTGAACAATCAGGTGCTGCACACATTTGTGTTTGGACAGTACTGCCGAACCTGGTACTACATCACCACTGTCGAGGTTCAGGAGCCTACTGCGCTTAAAAAGGTACCAAACTTCATGTTTAGCACTTCACTACCATCCTGAAAGATTACAAAGCTGTGCTCGAATAATGCTACAGGAATAGATCAAGTTGAAATTTTTGATCATATGATTGTTTTTTGCTCATTTACTTATTTTTATCTCACTCTGACCGTCTTCTGTGGAATGCAAAAGGAGAAGTTTACCAGAATGTTGACACTGCACTTTTCCATATAATGAAAGGGATTGGTGACTCTAAAAAGTGACAAAAAGCATCATAACACTAGTTTCATGTGAGGAGAAAACAGAAATCTAAATCATTATTCACTGATAATTGTTTCTCATTCACATTTGTGTGTATTCTAATTTGGCAGATTGTTAATGAATGAGTCAACTCTTCATAGAATCCAGTGGTGCTCAACCAGGAGGCCCCAAAATGACTTAAAACAAAACAAAACAAGCAATAAAATGAACTGAAATAACTGTCAAAATATGTATTTCTTAAATTTACATCCTGTTTGTATCCTTTAAAAGAGATGGTATGATGAAAATGATGCTAGCTTGCTAATTTACTGTTCAATTTCATTCAAAGGTGACACATTTCTCAATAGTTATCACAGCTAAGGACTTCAACCCTGAAAAATATGCTGCGTTCAGTAGAGTCCTGGGCAGGTATGTTTAAGGACTAACCATTTAGTGCATGCACTTAGTGCTTGTGTTGAGTTTCAGAACTCGGTTTCTTTCAGTAAGTGTCTTTTGTTTGTCATCCCACCATTTCTAAGGATATACACTAAGTTTTTGTTTGTTTGTGATGTTGCATCTGCATCATTGCTTTTGTTCAGGACGTATATCAAACATGGAAATCCTGTGAAGATGATGGAATGCTACATTGCTGTTCTGACCAAAGGGATATGCCAGAGTGATGAGAACGGCTCCTTCCTTATCAAAGATTATGATGTCAGGAAGGCCTACCTGGCTGGATCCTTAAAAGGTTAGGGGTGAACCCTTAAATTGAACAAGCACTACATACTAACCACAGCAAGAACTGTGCAGACATCACATACTTTTGATACCATGGCCGTTTGCTCCAATTGGCTTTATGATTGTTATTTTAGAAATCCTCCAATAATGTGTCTTTATTCTCTAAACAAAATATGTATTGTATGCAAATTGACTTAATGAGATGTTAAATCTTTATTGTAGATGTTGTGTCACAATTTGGTATGGAGACTATCATCCTTTACACAGCACTAATGTTGAAAAAAAGAGTAGTGGTCTATCACCCACGGATCGAGGCGCTGCTGGAGTTCACAAGGTAACCACGGAAATGATCATTTAGTTGACATGAAATCAAAATGGACTGATGTTTACTTTCTTAATTTATATTCATGGTCTCATTGTGCATGATTCGTAAATATTCATTAATCCAAACCAGAAATATGTCAGATTGAGGAATTCAAATATGTTGCAAACAGTATGTCCTGTATGTGTGAGGTGTTTGTGGTTATGGTTAGTGTTGCAGTTTGTTTTTTCTTATGCTCACCAAGGCTGCACATATTTGATCAAAAATACAGTATAAACAACAGTAACATTATCAAATATTATTACAATTTAAAATAACTGTTTTCCATTTCAATATATTTTAAAATGTGATGTATTCCTGAAACAGCAAAGCTGAATTTTCAGCAGCCTTTACTCCAGCCTTCAGTGTCACATTTTAATATCCTAATTTGGTGCTGATAGAAAAATATGATCATGAATGTTGAAAGCTGCTTAATATGTGATATATCTGTTCAGGATTCTTTGATGAATAGAAACTTAAAAAATAGAATAGAATAGGGGGAAAAAAAAAACATTTATTTCACCTTTAGTTCAGTTATATTGTTTTAAATATTTCTCACATTTATTTCAGTTATATTTTTCAATAGGAAAAAAAAATCACGTTCTTTCAATTTATTTCAATTATAAACATTTGTAACTATTTTAAATGTCTTTGTCACTTTTGATCAATTTAATGCATCTTTTTGCTGAATAAAAGTATTAAGTTCCTCATTAATAAATAATATTACTGAGCCCACACTTTTGAACAGTATTGTATATGATAATGGTCACACACTAAAAAGTTTGTGGTAACTGTTTTTTCTTTTTAAAACCAGAGCTCTTCCTGGATTGGTATGGCATAGAAAAGACTGGTCCATCCTCCACCCTTTTGTTCACCTTAATGATAATGAGCTGGAAAACCTCAAGCTGTGTACAGGTATGGAGATTGTCTTCTCCACAAAAACTAGCTCTTGCTGCTACCTGTAAGAATTTCCATGTTCTTTCTCTGTAGGGTATGTTGCAGGGTTTGTCGATCCTGAAGTCAGAGACAGATCAGATCTGTTTGATGTGTATGTTAATCTTCCAGACAGTGAAATCACTGTGTCACAAAATGCAAAAGGTGAGAGATCCAGTTTTACATATTTGACTGGGTAGAATTGGGATGTGGATATTTAAGTCACCATATCTCACTGTAATTTGTTTTCAGAGGCAATGGCTATGGGAAAACTCCATAAAGAGATCGGCAACTTCATTGTCCAGGCTGCAGAGGACGCTGAGTGCACAGATGCACAGGTTATTAAGGTACGAGTAAGAACACGGTCGAAAATCTCAGCAATGACAACATACAGCTTTAACATGACCTACATTTAAAGCATTTAAAGACTTAGAAATCCTACATGTGCTTTTCATCCAGCCCCTTTTTAAATCTGTCTCCAGGATATTTCAGTAAAAACAAAGGAGATCCTCAGAAACCTGATGTCTCTTGCTGATGAAGCAGAGAACTCTAAATTGACTTTGGAGACTCTGAAGCAGCGGCACTACCCTCCAGCGACTGAAAACTTCCTCTTCCACTTAGCTGCAGCTGAGCAACTCCTGAAGATCTGACCAGTCAGTCCATCCCGTCCAAATGGCATGCCTCACAGTAACCGATCAGAGAGGAACTTACCATTCATTGTCAATCACACAATGAATTGTAACATTTGCAAGAATCTGTGTCTAATTTCAGGGGTAGTGAACAGGGCAAAAGTTACATAAGAACAAATATATATTTCTTAGAAAGATATATAAAATATAGCTATAACATGATAGCTACACCTCATGTGTGTAATTATGTTGAATGTTACATTTCTATGTGATAACAGGTTTGAGATAAATAATTCATAATCAAACCTTTTGGTAACACGGATTTATATGCAGTCTCTGCAAACATTCCTGAAGTATCTAATTATTAAGTTGTTCATAACCTTAATTTGGCATGCTCTTTGAACTTTTATAAAATTTCATAATTGCACATCAGTGTCAAAGGGCTGACAGTTGACTAGTTCATGCCTAACTAAAAGACTTCTATTATGAAGAGTCCCATTAAATTCAGAATGTAAAGAAATTAATTACTGAACTATTGAGTGCCAAAACCTCATCTTAAAGTTATGATGTTAATTAACCTGTCTATTCATGTAAGAAATCTTTTTATCATTATATGTTAAAATGACAGAAGACATTCCCCAGTTTAGATAGAACTTTTTTCCCACAATTTATGATTGCACATAATATTGATTTTGGCATTACTTCATACATTTTTGTTTAATCACCTTATTAATTTGACATCCCCTTGTTATCAAGGGCTATCCGTTGTGCCTATCATATGTGTGCAATATATCCTGAAAAAGAGGATGCTCAAACTGTTCTTCTCTGATTTCTGATTTACAGAATCATACAATGCTGTTTCCTCAAATAATGTTTTAAATATATATGTGACCATTTTATATATATAAGTAAATAAATGTGTATGTGAGTGGTATCAGGAATTTTATTGACACTAACAGACAGTGTTATTAGCATGATTTGGTAAAATTCACTTCAATGCAGTGTTTAAAACTCTTTTTAGACTGAAATGCAGCTATTAAGTGAATATGAATTCAAAACCATACAGTTGTACTTCTTCCTTTCAATATTCAGTATTAGTACAGCATTGATTAGTAGCTCAAAAACCCTTTTGAGAAAATAGTGCATGCTTTTAAAACTTAAATTAACAACCTTTTTGAAATGTTGTTGAAATGCACTGGACTTTAATATTCTTTTGTTTTCAGTGTCAATAAAAGTCATTGTTAAATAGTAAAGTGGCAACATTACAGTCCTCTGTGGTAAAACAGTTCCCCGTTACTGTCAAGTGACTGAAAGTCCTCTTCTAAACTTTCCTTCTTTATCTGCAAATAAAACATAGGTTGAATCTAAATTATGCTTATCTGCTGGTGATGGATAATGTGATTTTTAATGAAAACATTCAGAGAATTGATGAATGCATTTCCGAAATTAAAATGATAAAGTATGACAACCTGGTTTGTTATGAATGTGTGTTACCTTGCCAAACTGTGGAAAAAGACTGAAGGACACGGGAATCATCAGGCCAAAAATAATGGCAGTACTGATGTGGCGAACAGGAGCGATTATCATTGGGTTCCTTTGGACAAACTTTGCCCTGAAACATTGACAGCAGATTTCACATCCCCACACCATCAAATCTTTTAAGTAAAATGGAAATCAAACTGTTTTGACTTGTACCTTTTAAGGAGTGCCAGCAGTAAAGTGGGAACAGCTGCAGTGGTGCCAAAGAGAGCTGCTCTTGAAAGGGCCGTTTCCTTTATGGCCTGTGACCAACACAAAGAATACATATTTAAACAGTTTAAAGATAAGCAGCTTTGGTGGCACAAGGTTTTATTACTGCAGTCTCACCTTAGATCCAGCTGCCTTCGAGACTCCAATGGCATTTCCGTTAGAATCAAACACTCGTATTCCATTATCGGCCTCTTCACTTCTCACCACCATTACACTGAACCAGCTAGACAGGCTAGAAAACCACATGTTTGGTTGGAAACATTTTAAAACCCTAGAGGGCACACCACAGCCTGGAATATGTATGAAATGGAGCACTCAGTATGAACAGACTCTACTGTAGCTGTATTGTGTGCATTTGTTTCCTGGTGTTCTTACCTGAGAGAGGAACAGGTAACAATGATCTAGAGAAGGTCTCAGCCACGGCACCGATGAGTCTAAAACGCTTGAGTATAAGCTGAGGAAGAGCCTGAAAAGAAAGAATATTAATACTTAATTCATTTTTAGTATTTCCCAGCAAAACATTCATTAGAATTACATTTGATTGTATTATGATAATGGTAATGTCTCCGCTGCATGTATTATCTTGCATTATTATTTTTAATACACATCTGAATGGTCCTAAATTAGGATTTGAAGTTTCTTTCTTTTTATGTTGGGGGTGTAAAATGAGCCGGACATGAACTTTGAACCTTGACAGGTTTCATGAGATTCTCACACCTGCTGAAAAGTATGTCATCAATACACCAAACATAAAATCATCAGATGAAAACGTTTATTGACCGAGAAACCAGTACTGTGACAAAAATCACTCTTACCCCTGCAAATGTTGAGTAGGCAACCGTTCCAACAATAAGAATGGATTGCTTCATTGATGTTTTG
The DNA here is from genome assembly GCF_018340385.1 of Cyprinus carpio. Classification (NCBI taxonomy): domain Eukaryota; kingdom Metazoa; phylum Chordata; class Actinopteri; order Cypriniformes; family Cyprinidae; genus Cyprinus; species Cyprinus carpio. Next base: position 14,039,986 of record NC_056609.1, on the reverse strand, counting down.
TTATCCTAAGCAAAAAACGTAGAATAACTGTGGTTAAAATAGTCTGCCAAGTTACACAAAGATTGTTATTTTATATCATTTAAATTTAATTAAAGAAAACTACTGTTTACCTTAGTCGCTGTTGCATTTCTGTTAGCATGGTTGAATCCTGCACAGTATGTCTGAAGCAAAAACTACAGCAAAAATTGTTAGTTGACAAGAAAAGACATAAATGAAGACATAAATGTAGAATGTACTTACTTGCCAGAACAATGCGGGTTTGATGCCTTTGTGGGGTAGTAAACTTGCAACAACCTGTGGAAATAAAAATAGATGGGATCTTTCATTACAGATTATAAATGTACATTTTCAACTCTCAATGCGGTGCTTTACATTGTAAGCATAACCTCAGGACATTCTGAATTTTAGAACTCACCAAGGGAGCAGATATAGGTAGAAAAACTGAAAACAAAAAAGAAGCAGATGTGTCATCAGATGGCCAAAATAACATTTTCAGTTCAGATGAATGCAAATTCAAATTCAGGTTTTTTACTGTACCTTGAGAACGAAACAGTGGTGAGATTACACCTCCAGTATCAGGATGGACAGATGACTAAAAGAGTGTAACAATATTATTGACAAAAAATGTGTAAAATGTTTAAAAATTAATTATTTAATTTAAGACAAAATCAAATTTTCTTCAAACCACATTTGGACAGCCAAGTCATGACTCATGTCTTTAACCAACATGTCAATGATTGAGATGGAACACACACATCCCACACGTTCACCTGCTATTACATATTTGTTTACAAAAATGTTCCATCTGAATCTATTTATATTTAGATAACTACAATGACACTATTATAATTTATTTGTGAGACAATGGAAGAAGCAGGAGAATGCAGTAAAACACAGGTGAACACCTGAACACAGTGAACAAAGTAATCCAAAATAATTGATTATTTTAGCTCTGTAGCCTATTGTGTCCCATGTCCAAAGAATCAGTGATATCTACACATTGTTTATCATGCTCACTTGAAAAATGTACATTCATAAAAACTTACAAGAGACAGTAACCAGGCATTAGCAACCTAGAGAGAGAAATAAAGGAACACTGTCAAGTTTTCAAAGTAAGCAAAGCTAAATGAACACACAAATAAATACTAAATATATTAAGCAGACTACTTTTTCCTTTCTTTGTGTAAGTCCTTCATTCTGAAGAAGTGTCCGGGCCTGCTCAATTTCAGCCTAAGGAAAAAAATATTGGGTCTTTTGTTGTCATTTATTAATGTGAACAATGTTATAAGCAAGGAACAAATATCCCAGCGTTTATTTCATCCTGTATGGTGCACGTGATACCGTTAATGTAGGCGTTGCATCAGAAGGCTGTACTGAGGTGAATCATGATATTACTGTACATACTGTAAGCTGATGGAGCGATGCATGATGCAGCAACTCACCTGCGATGACAACACAGAACTGGGGTCCAGGATTTTGAACCAGAGACGCAGTCTGCTTAGAAAAGACTACAAAATTGTGAATTTATTAATTTATATGTCGCTGATATCATTTTCATTAAGACAAATTAATCAAAACGTGATTTTTACTGAGTACGCAAAGACACACAAGTACCTGTCCATTGCTTTGCCAGTACTGTAAGTTGGGGTCCATTTTTGCTTTTCAGCGAAGGCTCTACAATCATAACCAATTCATTTTTTGTTGCTTGCAAAAAGATGAACTTGTGTAGGTCACGCCGATGAGACAAGCTTGAGCTCAGCTGCGAGCCTGCGACGCTTCCGCATGTCACGTGCTCAGACGTTATCCGGTTACATTCTAGCACGAGCAGAGTGAGAGCTTTTTTCACTAACGTAAAAAAATAACTACAAAATAACCCCAAAAATACCGTCTTGATACTTGACACAAATTTACCTTTAAATCAATCCATAGCATATTTTTGAACATGTAAAAATGAACGGTGCTGTATGTTGCACATTGCATTGTTATGTATCAAAAAATACATATAAATATGAAATATAGTCCTTCTTTGTTAATCGAGTATGAGTTAGGAGAATTAATAAAGAATTCTTTGCTTTGAATGTAAATAATTAACCCTATAAAGCCTACTGTGTCAGATTTGATACATGCATTTCTAAATTATCTTAAACTTGATCAAACTTTGCCTGTTGCACATAATCTATTACATGCCTTCTGCCCTCTGACTGACAGTTAAAATAATTTTTAGTATAATTCTAAAAATGTGCACCTTCAGGTCGTGGTACATGTGTCCTTTGTTTCATCTTATGTTTTGGCCTATGCCATATTAAATAACAGCAGCTGCATATTTTTGCTGTAAATGTGAGCTCCATATTCTCACTATTTTTTTTTTTTTTTATTTTTTGTTTCATAAAACCCTGATGTAACAAATAAAAAAAAAAATAAGTGAGCTCCATATTCTCACTATTACATATGAGTCATAAAACCCTGATGTAACAAATATGATTAAAAATAAAATAAAAAATAAAAAAAACATGCAAAATTGTGTGTGTTGCGCAACGAATGCAAAATGAGTGCGCAGCTTTGATGCTCAAGGTATTTTTTTGCGCATTGCATTAAGCACACTGGCAAGATGGCAGCCACCATCGGGAGACTTCTCGGGACTTCTGTAAGTTTTATTTAGCAGTACCGACAGTAACACTTCTGCTGCGAACGATTATTACGAGGAATAAGTGTTGATGTGCATTTCGGTGCAAATGTGATTTAGTTTGATTCTGTTAGTCATCGTTTAGTTAGCAGATACGTTTTACGGTGTTTAACCTTTAAACTGATTATATAACGTCCACTGTCAAATAACTGTCAGACTAATTACCAGTGAATAAACAATTGTTTAGCATAGCTATATTGTGCAAACCTTTTTTAAAAAAAAAAAAAAAATATATATATATATATATATATATATATATATATATATATATATATATATATATATATATATATAAAAAGCACTCAAGTATACAGCATTCGTGCAATATGCCTCTTATTCAATGGGCCTGTATAGTATTAAATATTTTACCAGTAGATATGGTGCACGGGTATGGTGGTGTCTGTTGAACAGTGATAACAAACGTATGTAACGATTCTTTCATGCATGTCCCTCCTTTTCACAACAGGCAGGAAGAGCTGCAGTTAATGGAGTGAAAGCCTTGGTCACTCACAATGGAGCGTCTGTGATCAGGGCTCCAAAACCCCTTGCTTGCATTGCTGCACAAAAAGCCTGCTTCTCAATCAGTAAGTCTTAAAAAGTAATGAGATTTTTGCCTTTAATTAAATCTAATATCTTTACTAATCCATTATGTGTGTTTGTAAATATCAGGCTCTGCTAGATGGGCCCCAGCGGTCACTCAGCCAGCCCCTCACTTCAAAGGCACTGCTGTTCTCAATGGAGAGTTCAAGGAGATCAGCCTAGAAGATTTCAAGGGCAAATACCTGGTCCTTTTCTTTTACCCACTAGATTTGTAAGCATACACTTTTTTTTTTTTTCATTTTCTTCATGAGTTTGTACATGTACAACTTTTTTTTTTTTTTGTACTACTGAATCTACAGCTTAATGCATAGAATTTAGTTGTATTTTAAAGTATTTAAGTAAACTTCAATAGTATAGAACCCTAATAATTTTAAAAATAAATTGGAAAATCTGAAACAAACTCTCATCCGAGTTGTGGAAATACAGCATTCACGCATGCTTAAGATTGCTTTATTATAGCTATAACATTCAAAAGAACAGAACTTCCATTGTAATTATTTTTAAATAATAGTTTATTCAAATAAATATGCATTGTATCTCATTTTTAATTACATTTATAAATGAATATTTAATTATTGTCAATTATTTACTGTTAAATTACTTATTTTTTTTAATGCTTCTTCATTTCTTCCTACTTGGCAGCACATTTGTTTGCCCCACGGAGATCATCGCTTTCAGTGACAAGGCCAATGAGTTTCGTGATATAAACTGTGATGTAATTGGTGTGTCTGTGGACTCTCACTTCACCCACCTGGCTTGGACCAACACCCCGAGAAAGGTTTATACTTTACTTTGAAAAGGCCATGTACACATTGCAGCTAAAAAGTTAAAATGCACATTACAATTTAAACACATTCTCAGTTCTCTAAATAGGATCAGGTTATTTGGAAACTAGCAACAATTCATAGGAAATCTTAAGCTCACAGACTAAACTCTGGTTTTCTGTAGAGTGGAGGATTAGGGAAAATCCACATCCCCTTGTTGGCTGACCTCACAAAGCAAGTGTCCCGGGACTATGGGGTCCTGCTGGAGGGTCCTGGAATTGCTTTAAGGTAACATGAAGTTGCTGCACTTTTACAAACAAGTTCCTGTATGTTTTCATGCATTGTTAGACTGCATAAATTGCTTTTCTGTAGGAATGTATGCATCACTAAATGATGTTTCACATTATAGGGGTCTTTTCATTATTGATCCTAATGGAGTGATCCGACACATGAGTGTAAATGACTTGCCGGTTGGACGCTCAGTTGAGGAAACCCTCCGTCTGGTCAAGGCCTTCCAGTTTGTGGAGACCCACGGGGAAGTCTGTCCTGCCAGCTGGACCCCAAAGTCACCCACGGTGAGTATTTACTGTTTCTATTCTTGGGCCAGCCACCCTACACTTTCCGTTCAATTGACTTCCATTCATATTTATGCGAATGCAGGAAACCGGAAACATGAATTTAAATCATGTAAATTTCACTGTGCATTGTCCATAGATGTTTTGCATTGAACTGGTAGTATTTGGCCAGCAGTGAACTTAGTAGCTCTGTCATGGCCGTTAGGGCTGCACAACTAATCGAATTTCTAATCGCAATTACAATTATGGATGCCACAATTACGTAATCGTTCAAAGCGGCAATTAATCGTTCAAAGTCCACTTATGTTATTCCGCATGCTTAAGATATGTTTTTTTATTTCTACATGTAATCTCAAGGGTTTTATCATTGTTTTAATTTTAGTTTTAGTATAACATTATAATACAATTCATATTTTTACTTTTTTTTTTATAATTTATAGAAGAAATCAGTCCGATGTATATTTGACATTTGAGGCTTAATACTATAGAAAAGCACTAAAGGTTTTTCCAGTTAGAGTGTTTTCAGCTTGTTTATTTTCATATAAAAATATGGCATGCAGTTGCATCAAAACAATGGTATAAACATCATTCAAAGTAAATTGTGATAATCGTAATTAATAATCGATATTACAATTTCAAGAGAATAATCGACAATTATCATTTTTGTCATAACTGGCAGCCCTAATGGCCATAAATGTGGAATGTAAGGGTTTGTTGATGTTTTGGCTTTGCATTTATCTAATTGCCTTTTTTGTTTGTTTTAGATTAAGCCAACTCCAGATGGCTCAAAGGAATACTTTGAGAAGGTCAACTGAAAACTCAAAACTACTGATACTGACAGATCACGCAGAGCTTAGCACTAAAATGAAGCAAGCCCATAATCCATATCCAGAATAAAGAATTATTTATAGACTTCACGTATCAGTATGTTGGCATTTATTAGAGAGCAGAATCTGTTTTGATTGATGTATTTGTTATGCTGTCAGAATAAAAACTGCACTGTCATGGATTTGTCTCTTTGCCATAGCAGATGCTTTCAATTCAAAATGCTTCACTCTTTGAAACAAACAAAGTGGGGAAGTTGTGGCCTAATGGTTCGAGAGTTTGACTCTTAACCCTAAGGTTATTGGTTTGAGCCTCAGGCTGGCAATACCACGACTGAGGTGCCCTTGAGCAAGGCACCGAACCCCCAACTGCTCCCTGGGCGCCGCAGCATAAATGGCTGCCCACTGCTCCGGGTGTGTGTTCACTGCTGTGTGTGTGCACTATGGATGGGTTAAATGCAGAGCACGAATTCTGAGTATGGGTCACCATACTTGGCTGTATGTTACGTCACATTCACTTTTTTTCTTTTTCAAAGAATGTTTGACATTTTGATTAAAGAGTGTGTGAGGTCAAATAATGTGAAAGCACAGCAGTTTAAAAATGTGCCCTTTGTACTAAAGAGGATGAACGACCTAGAGGTTGAAGTAAATTTAAGGGCCTACCAGTAAGCTCTCTGCATAAAGGTACAATGGTGTAGAGACTGATTCTTATCCAAGACTGTCATCATATTACAAGTTATTTTGACAAACACACGTAATATGTTAAAGACAGATGAAGCTGCCATCACACCATTTGTTTATTCTACTGAAAAGTGAAATCAATTACATACTGATTCCTGTGTAATTATTGTAGTTCCCATCAAGTACTCAGCTGTCTGTGGGCAGAAATCTTAATCATGTCAACTTTTCCCTCATGTATAGACCATGCCTACATAACCTCAAAAACAATGTTTATTTCTCTTTTTTTTCATTTTCTCCTCTTTACAGCAAGTTAATATTGTGTTTAAAATGTCTCTTTAGACTTCACATGGAACATGACATGAATAACCAGAAATCAATTTTTTTTGAAACTGGGAGGAATGAGGTTTAGAAAAAGGCTTTGCCACTTCTCAAACGTTTTTTTTTTTTTTTTTTTTTACATACTGTATTTACACAATGGAACATAAGAAAAATAAGAACAACAGCTTGGTCTTAAGTGCGTCTCCACTTAGCAACCATGAAAACATCTAGTAAAGTGTACAATAACTTCACTTTGTACAGTATGTCTGCAGAGATTTAGCATGTGTGCCTAAATTGTGTGACATTCACAATTTTGGTTTAGATCATGGATACAAAAATAAGCACGAGAGAGACGGCTGTCCAAGACAATGAATAGCCTTTCAACTCTTTAAATAAACCAAAAGTAAAATAAAAAAAGCTGATGACTAACTCCTCTATGAGCAGCACAAAGTCAATGAAGCACTTATTTTTGAGACCGTTCTATAAGATGCTAATGAACAAGGGTAGGGGGTCACCGCAAGTGTAATGATGCTTAAAAAAACAAACAAACAGAATCTGATCATATGATTTGGTGAAAAATTCATGCAATATCAGGCAAGATGTAACTGTGCCACCAAGCCCACCCCAAAAACCTAAACTGACTGTCCAAAAAAAAAAGAAAGAAAAGACACCCTTTAATAAATCTGTACAACCAAAATACATTTGGGATCTACATCTACAGTTACATTATTAAGGTTATATACATGGCCACCCCCTCCATATATTATCTTTACAAGCAGACTTCATTCAAACCCAAACAACAACATAAGACTGAACTGGAAAAAGAAATATCACATCACACAACCCATTAAAAACAATCTGCCACCAAACCACCATTTCAGATCATCAGTCTCTCTAGAATCTGCTGCGCATAGCGTACTCGATCTGATGTGCCAAGCTCTATTCTGCTCTGGTCTGTGGATCTGAGCTACAGGAAAACAGATGCCCTCAAAAGGTAGAGCTAAAACCTGACTGGTTCACATCATATTGTTTCTATTTATTTATGAATGAAAAAAAATTGTATTTTGGAATTTCAAACCAAATTATGATTTTGGTGTCATTCATAAGCATGTAAAACAATACTACAACAATGGCATTGTACGACTCTGTAATATAAAACAGACAAGCAAGAGGATGGACGTAAACCCCACTGTCTAATATTCTCATATAATAGAACAAAGGCTCTCCATACACTTTGGCCTCTTCACTGAAGAGAGCTAGACTATTCCATCAATAAAGATCTGTTCAATGGTTTTTTAGGTGGGATAGAGTTATAAGAAATAGGAGCAACGCTGTGGTGTACTTTCTTTCCCCTTTTATCTGCCTTTACTGCCTGCATTTCCTCCAGAGGGAAAAACAAAAAGCAGATAAAACAAAAAAAAACAAAAAATAAAAATAAAAAATCCTGTTTATTTCACCTCTAATTTTACCCTTGTTTACGCTTCATGCCGCAACCTTTAATTCATTGAGAATGGAAAACTAGATTTTGTACAAGATACCACAATCTCTTCTTGCAAAATAAATGGAGACTTTGTGCCCGCTTCGATCGGGAGGAAGTGTCGGCTGATCTGCAGCGTCACTGCAGAGTTTCTAGTCGATTTTCACATTTGTGTAGATCTTCCTCACAAAGGCACTTGTTCCCATGTAACCCACGGCTCCTAAAAACAAAGAGATAAAGAGAAAACGATAGTCAAAATGTGTCAGTCCCTTTCCCAGATAGCAACATTTATTACTTAAAGGGGTCCTATTATGCTCTTTTACAAAGTCTGGAATTTGTTTTGAGGGTGTCCTATAACATGCTCTCATACTAGGTTGTGAAAAAAGAGAAAAAAAAAAAAAGTCGTGACATTTGTCAAGTATGGTAACCCATACTCGGAACTGGTGCTCTGCATTTAACCCATCCAAGTGCACACACACAGCAGTGAGAAGTGAACACACCGTGAACACACACCCGGAGCAGTGGGCAGCTATATATCCAGCGCCCGGCGAGCAATTGGGGGTTCAGTGCCTTGCTCAAGGGCATTTCAGCCTTGGGTATTGAGGGTGGAAGAGAGTGCTGTTCATTCACCCCCCCACCTACAACTCCTGCCGGCACTGAGACTCGAACCTGAGCCTTTGGGTTACAAGTCCGACTCTCTGACCATTAGGCCACAGGTGCCCCACAATGTTCGAGAAACACATTATTTTCACATATTTTACATTATTACAACACCTCTCTCCCCAGTCTGGCATGAACGGCTTGAATAGTTCCTACATCAAATGAAGGCCCGCCTTCTGAAATACGAAATGTGCTGTGATTGGTTAGCTGCGCCAGTCTGTGTTGTGATTGGCGCCTGGTCGGGAAATGTCATGCCCCTTACTATAGCCGCCTGCTGTGAGCTTCAGTGTAAATTTTGCATCAAAATCAAATCAATTTGACCACGATTTAAACCCAGATGATTGTAACCACTCTAAGCTTGTCTGCTTGGGAAAGCTAACGTGTCTCTGACATAGTTATATAACACTCGTTGTCTTCTCTAGTGCAGCTCAACCAGGTCTCGTCCTATTCGTCGATATTTGTGATATCACAAATCCCGGAAAATATGCGTTGTAGTCCAAATGAGAATATGTGGTTTCTCTTAAATAAAATATCTCCTTTTGAAGTGCTTTGTAAATTTTATGCTCAAACAGCAACATTACAGACTAACTAACGTTGAAAAAGTGACAAAGCATAATAGAACCCCTTTAAGAGGAGAACCACAGTACTAGAGAAGTGATAGGGATGTAACGATTAACCGCGAGCCAGTTGAAAATAGAGTCAAATATGTGACAATTGAAATCAGTTGAGATGCTAAACAATCACGATTCAGTTAGAGGTAGGAGTTTATATGAATGTATGTCTGAGGGGAACATACTTTGTTTGAATCATGATTAAAATGCAGTGATTGCCTCTAATTTTAAATGAAAAGAGCACAGACACAGCCTTATTTTGTTTATATGAAGAGATTTCTTTTATTTGTGTTATTTATTTGATTTAGGCCTTGTTTTGAAATTTCAGTGTAGTTTTGTTATTTACATTTACATTATATTTACATTTTGTTATTTAGCAGACATTTTTATCCAAAGCGACTTACAAATGAGGACAACAGAAGCAATCAAAACCAACAAAAGGGCAATGATATGCAAGTCTATATTAGTATATTATTATGGTGTTATATTTCAATTTCACAAAGAAACATGCAGCATTTTGTCTAAGCAATAATAAAAGGACACATTTAATTTATAATTTGTCTTAAATCTCATTTTGTAAAAAAAAAAAAAAAAATTGTGAATCAAATCGTGAAATCAAAATCATGAATCGAATTGAATCATGAGTTGAGTGAATCGTTACATCCCTAAGAAGTGATTTTGTTTTCTTGTACTCACCACACATGATTCCCAGAGCAGTACTGAACACAGCCATGTAGCCAAAATAGAACGATGTCTGAAATAAGCCATACATCCTGGGGAAAAAAACCAGTACATGCTAATAATTTGTATCAGATCCCACATCTACACATAGACAAATAATAAATCAGTTACATGAAAATGATAAACAATTTCTACTTTTCAATGTACTTTTACAATATATTTGCACTTCACACAAGTAACTAGAAATGTGTAAAAAGTGATACTTAAATTGAAGTATGTTCCTCACACACAGATTTAGAAAGTAGTTTCTACTATTTTTATGGTATATTTTAATGATTTATAAAAGCTTTTCACTTAAGAGAAAACATTCTATAGAAAATCACAGCTTAGAAATTCTGCAAAATATCTTTGTTATGGTCCATAAAAGAAAGGAAATAGTACATTTCCAGTGACTCAGGGTGAGTAAATCAGTCATTTAAATTTAGAGCATTTATATAATAACATTTGAGGAAAAGGAACTAAAACTCACTTTGTTTTGAAGAAATAGTAGTAGAAGGAGTACATGTAAACGTAAACTGCTGTTGACGCTGCAGAGAGAAAGCTTGTCCACTGCCTAAAAAAAAAAAAAAAAAAAAATTTAAAATTACATTCATTTTAAAACAATTACTGTCGTTCAGTCTCATGATGTCATCTGGTTATGCTGCATTTACCACCCTACGAGACATTTTAACGCCTCTGTGGTCGGATCCCAAGGGAGGATGGATGTGGAAATAAATTAAACTTCATGAGCAAAACAGCATTATAAATACAATATGGCAAGTAAATGCTCCTTACCATCTGTAGTCTTCTGCATTGAGAAGGAAGTAGGTACAGACAATGGTAACACAGACTGTAACAATGCACAGGATCACCAGCACCAGCATCATAAATCCATACACATAGTAAATCTTGTAGGCCCAGAAAGATGTGAAGATGAAGTACCTGAAGGAAGATGAGAGGTGGGTTTTTTTCTTTCTTATAGATATTCATAGTAATTTTGGGTATAAACATTTTACAGTCAATTTACAGACTTACATCTCAATGAATATTGACCCGAATGGAAGGATGCCACCTAGACACACAATAACTGCCGGCTCCATAAACCTGCCAAACAGAGAAACAATTAATAATAATGATATAATGTCGCGCAAAAAAAAACAACGACAACATTTACAATATTTACATTCAAATTACTTAATTATATTTACATATGTAGTCACAGAAAACAAAAATGAAACAATGACAATGATGAATATGGCGTGATATCGAGACAACTGAGCATGTTTGAGACCGTTTGTAATGTGTGAATCATGGATGAGATTACCATTTCTTCTCTGGGATGGGTCTGGGTACAGCATTGACCCTACAAGGAAAGTTGGGCTGGCCGGAGAGGTTCCTGCCCAGAATTGTCCCCACCAGGTTCAGAGGTAGAATTACAAAGAAACAGATACAGCACACTGCAACCTGATCGAACAAATTAGAAACATGATATTTTAACAGATGTAACAAGTACTTTACCAAGAAATTAATGCTTTACGGCTATTAAGTGCTATTATGTGCAATATGAAGGAGATTAGAAACTAAATAATGATACCAGTGAGTTTACAACCAAATTCTGTGGTCCAAAATAACATATTCAAGTGATTGTCTTTCCTTACTTAGCAGTTGATTTCCTTTGTAAAATCAGGCTGAGATTGACTTGTACATGAATGTAAATGCAGGCATGTAGGACTACACACTGTATAAAGCCTTCTACACACTGCAGGATTTTAGCAATCCTATAAGATCATTGCTGGTCACACTGTGCGACATGGATCTAATAAACTTGGGTACGACATGCATGTAGACTGTGTGATGATGACACCTATTGACTCATAGGCTACGACGCACGTTTCTATAGAAGAATAAAATGTCATTAGCATGAGCTAGTGGTAAACAAAAAGAGCATAATGAATCACATTTTGACAGTTGTAGTTTTTATGTGTGCTGAAAAAAAAGTGGGAGTGGCGAAAGTGGAAGAAATAAGAGCCTGGGGTAAGCAGTTTTAGTGCCATGTCGCGTTGATTTCGTGTCGCATTTTTACTGGTTGGTCAGTAAACGTGGGTCATTACTGCAAACACCCTGTGCCATGAACATGCTGAATATCATAGGCTATCTTTGGTCGTAAGACTGTGACAACGGCCATCTTTGAACCTCTCTCACTGTACGACATAGGACCACCAATTAGGAGCCGCGATGACATAAATCGCCACGATTGTTTCACAATGCCAGTCTTTTGTCTGGGACAGCTGAAAATGGTGCAGTGTGTCTCGGGCTTAAGGCAGATGAGGAACTCACCATGGTGCCGAATGGGATGGCTCTGGAGGCATGGTAGTAGATAGCGATGAAGTTGATGAAGAATGCTGTGCCACACACCATGGCAGGAATCAAAAAAGCTCCAATGAACATCTGCTTTATCCATCTCCTCCCTGTACAAATGATGTAAAATAGTTGAAAGAAACAAAAAACAAAAATGGATGTACATAATTTCACCTTGTGCAATTCCTAGGACACATGTGAGAGTAATGTGAGACATCGTTTCTTTTTCTTTTTAGATTTATATTTGGCATTTTAATACTTTTTATTTTATTTATAAAGGACAGTAGGTCGACAGGAAGCGAAGCGGTTGAGGGAGAAGGAGATAAGATTGGGAAAGGTCCACGAGCCGGGACTTGAACTCAGGACGGCTAAAGTGCAACAGAGCTACTGTCAGCGTGCTGCCCATGAGGCAGAAGTTTGAAACGGCTTTTCAAAGCGAACTTTGCTCCTACTGGCAAATACCATCAAGCTACCATTGGTCCATGGTAAAGACATAACAGGTATGTGTGGCTCTGGGGCTTCGCCTTCCTTGACATGGAAATCTTCTCTGGTTTATTTCTTCTGGTCAGTCCGTCAAGGTTAGAGGCAAGTAAAAATGCATGAACACACTGGAGAGCCACTTTATAGTAGAAAAATTAAAGTAGTTCAGTTCTAATTGAAAGACACACCATTTCTCATGCTTTAAATCAATCAATTGTATAAAGTGCAATATGAATAAATGTGACGCGACTTGAGTATCGAATTGCAGAGCTGGGTAAACATATCTATGATCAGATTCTTTCTGCTGTTTTCTCAATCCTGTCATTTTTGTTGTATGTTTATTTTGTTATTAAGATGAAAGTGAGCAGCACATATTTATATATTCATATAGATGCCGCTTTCAGCAATGTGGACACCATCAGTTGTTACATTGTTACATTACTGTTACACATATATATATATATATATATATATATATATATATATATACACACACAGTTATTTTAAACTTTTTTTTAATGAAGAATGAAAAATAACTTTGCTGTGAGTATATCTGGGCCTAAATTGCTTACATTTATAACTTACGTATAGCTAACATTGTTAAAATTATATTTGGAGCTTTCCTTATTGCAACTGTTACATATTAGTTTGCATACCTCCTTGTTTTGCATATAGACTTCCACCAAAGTAGCCATTGACTGGAGACGTGGCAGCATAAACAAATATGGCTGTACTCAGCATGGACCCTCTCCTACAGAGGCAAGCATAAAATTATTTAATAAGCACTTAGGGAAATGTGTTCACTAGATGTTATCTTAGACTTTAAATGACATGTTAAATGTCCAAATGTGAATTGTGATTAGGGACAGTCATTTTTGTTACAGCTCTGTACACAATAATTAAACAATACATAGGTATAGACAATTTTATGATTTCCCTGTAAACTCACTCTGTATACAAGTCCTCAATCATGGCCAAAATGATGACTATGAGGGAAACAGAGAAGATCTGACAGCCAGAGCCAACAAGGGAGGAGAAGATCAGCGGATGGCTGGATGGCCTGAACACATCACCATGAACCTGCTTCCATCCGTATTCATCACCAAGATCACGATCCTGATATTGAGATAAAGAAAAACATAATGTGGGTTGTTGAAAAAAACTATGTAAAGCACAAGATGACATCCCTGAGAGAATGTAGCATTAAATCATGGAGCTATTATCAGAGCTAAAACACATCAGTCATTGTAAAGGCCTTTCCACACTAAGCGTGAAAAGGTAAAATGAATATCGGACCCAATGATGCGCTGGAATAATAATTTTTTTTTTTCGAACCAGTCCCACAAATCTTTTCAGCTTTGCAAAGCGAAAACACGGTGCAGTCCAATAAGATTTTAGCTAGGATCACGTGACCAGGGCAGCTGCTGCTGCACAAAAGGGTGAGAATGATGGTGCTGTTTCGAAAACCAGTGTAAACAAACACCGAAGAGGAGTATCCCGGAGAGGTGGATGCTGTATTCTTGTTATCCTTGTTATTTGTATTTGCAGTATAGCGTTATTTATACATACAAAGAGTGCATGCTTCTGTTTATTATAGAATCAAAATCAACTAACTTAGATCACAGTCGGAAGTTATTACAAGCACTCGATGATGGTTTAAAGTGGATAAGCAAATAAATTAATAATTACATGGATTTTCAAGTGTAGCTTGATGTTAATTATATTTTAGGATGCAGCCTATTCTTGTAAGCATTATAGATCGATTGTGTTTCTGGTGTAGAACCAAACTTTGCTTATCTTAATTTAATGCTCTATATTAAGCAGCAGACGATGTTAAATTCTTTTACGAGATACATATTGGAGGAAAAACGCATTGTTGTTTGGCGCCACCTAGTGTGCGGGCGTGAATTAGCAGAAGGCGAACAATCGTTTCACGCTCGGTAGGAAAGCAGCGTTCGCTGGTGATTCGCCTCGCTTTTACACATCGCGCTCAGTGTGGAAAGGCCTTAAGTTTGTGAATAAACTAACTCATCACAGACATGCATAAATTAAAAGGTGATGGGATTTGTAAGGCTCATTTAATAAAGCATTTCAAAAGTGATCACCATGTCATCCATTTCCTCTTCTTTGCTGTATCTGGCATAGTCTTTCCTTAATGTCCTCATCAGGATCATTGAAACAAGACCAACCAGGAAAATCACCATCATGAAAGAGTTAAATATTGAGAACCAGTGAATCTGTCAGGTGCAAAACCACACACACACACAAAAGAAACATGAAATATATTCAATATATCATTCAGCATATTTTATATCCTTTGTGAAAATGATATCAAACAATATGTGGCACTTACTCTGTGTTGAAAGAAGGATGGATCAAGGTACTTGTCAAACCTATCCTCAAATTTCACATCAGATTTCTTCCACTTCACCTGTGAGGATCATCAAAACATTAATATATGAAAGATATCTAAACAAACACTGACTTTTCACACAATAAGCAACAGTTATACATTTTTATGGGCAAACCAGCTATGTTAAAAGTATAGGAAGTATACGCAAACCACAAACTTTAAGCGACCATTTAACTAGTATTAGCGAATATCAGCAGGTTTCTGAGGCTCAGGAAAGCTTTACTCACTGAGTATGACATGGGAATTCTTGTGTTTGGCACAAGCTTGACCTTCCCCTCGCTGGTCAGGTTAACATCCACAATTCTATTCCCATTGTATCCAATCTCCAGCTTTTTGTAAGTCCAGAGATAATGGTCCTCACCATTCTCATCAGCTTCACCAACAATTCCAAAGAATCCCACAAAACAATTTCAATAGTATATTATTATTAGTTTAAGTAAACAGTAAATTAAATCCCAATAAAATGAAATTAAAACTAACATTGTTTACTCAGAATCTTTCTCTGCTGTTATTAGGAATGATTCAGTAGCATATGTTATTCTTTCATCAAATCAAATGTAATAACATTCTCTGTCTCTGAAATGACTAGAATAACCACTAACATTTTACAATCCAGTCAAACCCTAAGAGAAGTCTGCTGTATATTATTTCCTCTAAAACATTTGGTTTCATCTGAAAAGCTTCACATGCCATTTCACATCGTCGTTTCAAGTAAAGAGCTATTACAGACATCTTCAGGCTTTTAAGACAAACTTACTATTATGCATATCAGTTTATATGCAATATTTTATATCTATATTTGTATCTGCTTCAAAAATCATTGAAGAAACAAAACAGTCAAAGATACATCTGAAAAACATATAGCTAACTCACATGGCAGTTAAAGTCCAATTTAATTCCTTCCCATGATCAAGTTTTCTTAAATAATTCAAGAGCAACTATTAGAACATTTAATAATCCAACTGCTCTTTCAGTACAGTTCACTACACCAATGAAGTTACATTTCATTAGTACTGTTGAGTAACGGTTTATTAAAATGTCCCCTGGAGGGAATGGCATGTTTAAAATACTTTCCTGATTTCCCTTTCAGGCACTGAAAGGTCTGCTTCTTTGAGCGTTAGGTTACCGTTTAAGATTCAAGATCATTTGCATAGACTGAGAAGATGGTCAGTGAATGGGAAGCTTCCAGTAAAAATATAAAGCCATTTTGTCGGCTCTTAATGGATCTCAACTTAATGGATCAGAACTTTCTAAAGCATTTCTGTTCCAGTGTCCCCACAATGACGACTGCTAACTTGAGTCTCCCACCTGCTGCTTTCACACAAGCTGCTTGATGTGAAGAATAATGTGTAGGGTCCAAGATGCCATTGAAAAGACGCCAGTTTCTGGAGCACCTAGCAGTATCAAGAATTTCTCTTTCAGAAGGTCTGCTGAAGTCTCTTTTGGGAGTGGACATGCTTTGCACATATGCTGCTGACATAACCATTTCCTGATAACCAAGAGGAGACAGTCGAAAGCCTGATGGAGTCTTGGTTGGAGCTGGGTGAGCTGATGCCAGTACCCTCCAGAATATCGTGAGTTTCAAACTAATTTGAAGGAAACGTTTGAGTTCTCCAAGAGCTACACCATGAGAAAGTATATCAGTGATTCTGAATGATGTTTTGCTAGCCTCAAAGGCTTCATGGGCCTCAATCATAACGTTTCATTCACCTTGTGACCAAAGGCTCAACAGACAACAGCATTCAAAGACAATAGACAATGTCCAGTAAAGCGGCAAAGATGACTAAATGGAGACTCTCACCCTAAGGACTGGAATCCACTGCATCTCGTTGAGTGCAGGGTCGGAGCAGTGCAAGCTGGGTTGTAGCGCAGATACTAATAAAGTTGTTAACTTGTAGAACAGTGGCTCACATCCGGGCACCACATGCTGGATTTTTTCTAACCTCCGCTTTCACTCAGCCTGATACTTATCATAGGACACAACTTCCAGCATTTTGATCACCTTCTCGCCCGCCTCAAATGTTGCATAATGGACAAATCAATACTCCTTAGATGCATTCTTGTCAAAAACCTCCACGAACAGAATGTCCTAGGAGACCCTTAATACAGGCCCTGATACATACAGGTTTACAGATGTTGACAATTTCTCTTCTCTGAGAAGACGAATCCCAAGAACACCTCAAATATTAGTGTCCAATGCATTGTCAACATTGATGAGGTGTACAAAGTTAACCGTACCTCAGAGAGCAGTTAGTAACTTTGTCGCTGCACATCCGCACAGAAACAATGGGCCCAAACACAAAGGATGTCACACGCACCACGGTTTCAATCACATTTTGGTGAAGGTCATTCATGAACAAAAACCCTCATCTAGTCTTTTTGATGACTAAAATTATCATCATAAAACCGTTCATCCTTTTTTTGTTTGTCTCAAATATATCTTTTTTACCCTTCACAACTGCTGTCTCACTTACAAACTTTCTCAGCTCAGCAGTTATTATTATTTTTTCTGTAATTGAAATTAAACTGAAATAAAATAAAAATTAGATGCAAAATTAACTTAAAAAAATAAAATAAATTTGCCTTGGCAAATAAATGACAAGTTCAAGTCTAAGTACAAAAACTGCTAAAACTTAAACAAATAAATGAATAAAAAATTAAAGCTATACAGAAACATAAAAGACAAAAATTAACTCAAATTAAAATGTATTTAGGAGCTGGCACAGTATTCACTGCTCGCACAGAAGTACAATTTTTCTACTTTCAAGGTAGCTTTCTGTCGGTCAGCATGGCATATTTGTGTAACCAACTTGAAAATGAGTGAAATCTGCATAGGGAAGCTTTTCGCCCTCAAGCGCCCTCTTATTGAAATGACTAATGATTAATTTGTCAAGCAATGGTTAATGTGACTGCACTTTGCCACCCTGGCATCCTGGTTACTCACCCCAGATGGGAAGGTCATCTATGTACATTTGGTACCAGTAGTGGTTCTTGATGGCATAGACAAACGCATCTCTTTTAGGTTTGTCAAGTTCAATGTCACAGTATGTTGTCTGCATCACCTCCTCTGTAAAAGACAAATCCACATTGCATTCTTACAATCACCAAAAGAGCAATAATACTTAATAGCCAACAAAAACGTAAATGAACTATTAATTTAATTCACATAGTACGACAGTTTAATACTCGTGCCTTTGATAAGCTTCATTTGAATAGGTTAACACACTACACATATTAACGTACGACTATACCTTTGAACGTAATGTCCAGACCGCTGAACTCCAATTCAACCCCCTGCAGCGCCTCTCCTAACGTCTCATGATAGTGACTAATAGTTTTCTTGGTGCCCACGCAGAACGGTAGGGAGAAGTACTTATAGGTCTCCTGTCGGTTGTGATAAGGGCCCACTGTATTCATCCACAGAACCACCTCCTCTTTATCTGTGTACTGCAAAAGAAAGAGGGCAGTCATCAGCTACCTGTTTCAAATATCAGCATCTGCTCCAACTCCAGGATGTCACCATTTGAAAAGTTTTAAAATAAACAGAAACTAGCCTGCATTTTGTTCTTAAGCAATTCTTCAAAAAGAGCAAACTAACATCATCATTCCTGAATCCGCACACACACAGAGAATGCTGTCCAGGGCTCAAGCACACCCATAAAAATAACATCGATTCAAGATGAAGTCAGCTGGCAGAAAAGCGATGCTGCCAATCCCTCAAGTAAAAACAAAATCAAATAATCAAAAGACAAAAACTGCTTCAAAAAAGAATACTGGTTCACCTGTTGAACATTACACTTTACTTAAGTCTATAGATAAAATTTATGCATCCTCCAAGTGGACAGGCAAGCAAATTTAATAAAATAATGTTGTTTTTTTTTTTTTTTAAAGATAGTCATAGATAATTGATTGTACTGCAATTCCTGCAATACAATACCCGATATTTCCAGTGGAGAAACATTAACAATAATTAACATCAAGCTTTCAAATACAAAAGATTTTCTAGCTATTTATATAAAATATAGGCTTACTGCACACAATTTTGTCTAATGATCAACAGCACAAAAAAGTGTGCCTAAAATGTTAAGCCAACACGTGAACCGAGTTAACTGAGTAAAGTTATCATTACTGACAAGGGAAGCTGTATAGACTACTCGCTGATATTCAAAAGTTGCTGCCAAACCAGTTTTTAGAATTTACAGAATAAAGTACACAGAACCCATGACAGATGTTTGGAAGCAATGCTTTTGTCACATTTCAGTGGTTATTGGTATCATATTGTATGTTTAACAAGGATTCTTATTCATAATGAGAGACCCTTTCCTTAGGCATTAGGCATTAGACATAATAGGTCACCCACTAGATCAGGGGTGTCAAACTCAATTCCTGGAGGGCCAGAGCCCTGCAGAGTTTCGTTCCAACCCTGCTCAAACACTCATGTCACGTAGTTTTCAAATAGCCTGTAGGACTTGATTAATTGTATCAGGTGTGTTTAATTAGGGTTGAATCTAAACTCTCCGGCCCTCCAGGAATTAAGCTTGACACCCCTGCACTAGATATTAAATGTAACTGATCTAGGAATGTAGACAATCTTGATGCAGAATAAATATTTCATTTTTTGGGGGGGTGAATTATTCCTTTAATTCTTTGAATTACAAGTCGAAAGAATCACAGCAAAGATAGGGTGTGAACCTGAAAATCAGGTAGTGTTACACAATCCTTTTTGAATCTAAAGGGCAATAAAGCAGCATTCGCTACACTGGATGCACTGGTCTAAATAAAATGAACATGAGAATAAGAGGAAGAGAAGACAACTGCATGTTTGTATTCAAGAAACCTTAAACACCGTCTCCCACGCTCAAAGGTATTCTCATTGGCACCAGTTAAAAAAAAAAAAGAAAAAGAAAAAGGAGCTCATTAAGTATCAGAAATCCTCAGATCTCTTGAGACGGCAGCATATGCAGACTTTTTATGTACTATCATTACTGATTATATGTGGTTCTGAATACTTCCAGTAATAATATGAAAGCTGTAAAAGGGGCTGCAATAAAATGGAAGATTCAGTCTTAGTAAATACCCATAATCAACTAGTCTGATCATGCGTCATACCACAGGTGTTCAAATTCTATTCAAACCTGCCAACATCCGAAATGCTGATGAATTAAGGAACTTGAGGACAGGAAAAAAATGCTAAGTAGGTCCTGACACAAATTATATTTGTCACACTAGGGCACTTAATGTCACAATGAAACAGAAGTATAAACAGAAATTTTGTAACAGAGTGTAATAGATTATCGAAAAAATCTGGGGGTGGGTTATCTAAAAAAAAGTGTAGAGTGGGGTCTTGGTTTTCTGTATCCATTGTTATGCATGTTAAACTCAAAAATGCTCAGATGAACTGTTCACAATAACATAAGATCTAAATATGCATTTCGATTAATTAGAATGTTGAATTCATGCCGACTTTAAAGTTGTCTTAAATCCAAATCAAACATTGTTATCATCAGGGCTATAAAACTGCACACTGCATTTATATATTTTTTTACTTTTACAAAGTAAAAAAAAAAAGCTACAACAAAAACATGTTAATTGCTTAATTGTTAGCTGCTTTATAAAAAAATCCTATTTTTTTAAATACAGCTGATGTAACTGTACTATGAGGTTTTTTTTTTTTATGTTTTATGATATTGTTATACGTGTAACCCAGGGTTCTGTCATTGTGTAATTACTGATCACAGAAATTATGCGTCCATCAATTGTACCATTGTACAGCAAGAAACAAATTTTATTGGCTAAGACAGGTTGGTATATTTACATATTATAATTAAATACCATAGACTTAGGAACTGTAAAATATACAGTCACCGAAATCAACTGTCATCTCTTCACACTGTATTTTTAAGACAACATTCTAGCAGCTTTTACTATAAATGTAACCATCTTTTACAGTGTGTCAATCATAAAAAAGCCTGGACGAACCGGATATGTGTATTTTAGCTAACGACGGTTAGCCGACCCTTCAGAGTAACCTCACACATAAACAAAAGAAACATACAGTACACGAAACACATTGAGGGGTTATGCCTGGAATAACATTATACTTATCATACATCACAGGAGGAGACGAAACCGATGATTGCGAGCACTGCCCTGCTATTTGCACAACATACTGTAATGGGATAGCTGATGCTAAGCTAGCCACGTAGCTTCTGATGTGCTTAGCATTTTTAACACAGACACGGGACAATGAATCAGACACCGAGTCCACTGTTCTAGATTTATTTCCGTCCTTTGCTGTTAGACATTTTGTCAAAGCAACCTGCCTTATATCTAACATCTCTCGAGAATATACACACCGAGCACGGAGGGCTTCTCGGCCCGCGGTTTATCTTACCTTGTGGTCGTGTTCATCTGCTCGAACTAGCAGCAATGAACTAAAAACAGTCGTCAGGACCACCACTTCGATCGTCCACCTGCCGAGCCCCATGGTTTTCTAGGGAGAATTCTGCGACTAATTTGAGATGGAATCTTTTTGGGGGGCTATCCCACCTTCCTTCTTCCTGGTTCTATGACAGTGGTTGTCTTGAGACGCACACATACGAGTTTGTCGTAAAACTGTCCAGCGGGCGATCAGCGCGTTTTCCGCTGATTGGTGGGAAGAGGTCGCGTGGGTAACGTGGGCCTATCGTTGGAGAGAGCGCTGAGTCATCGTTGAGGAAGGAAACCCTCCGCTTCGCCACCCATGGCCACGTCACCTGAGCGCAAACAGAAGCGGTGGAAAGGCCGGCTTTTTAGCAGGATGTGAAACCACACTACTTGAGTGTTCATTGAAAGAAACTTCAAATAATGACGCAAATTAATCAGCAAATTTGTCACTGTTAGTTTAAAACTATAAACAGCGTTAATTAATTAAACGTCAATTCATTAAAGACCACTGTTATTCAAACTGCTAAAATAAGACTTTTAAAATAGCTTACGTTAACATACAAGAGTTGTGAAACCTCATAGAGCTGTCATATTATTATTCGGGTTTCAGATTACCTTTAGAGTATCCAATGACTTTGGAAAACGCCTCAGCATATAGCAGTGATCCCCAACGTTTATTTTATTTTATTATTTATTTATTTATTTATTGTAATTTTATAATTTACATTTAAGATTAAATGCTTTTAATCAAGTCGTTAACCCCCTGCAGTTCCTTCATGAACCCCCAGGGGTTTGTCAACTCCTGTTTGGGAAACTCTGTCTTTTTTTGTTTTGGGAGATCATTTTGGCCAACAGACTACCTAATTACAAAAACATTTGTCTTGCAAAGGAGGCTAGTTGAGATAACCTTGGGAGCTCAGTTTGTGTTAAGAACATCAAGGTTTTATCACTGGCTGGCCACCCCAGGTAACCCCCCCCCCCCCCCCCCCCCCCCACCCCCACCCCCACCCCACCAGATATCTTGTGATAAACTTGTTTTTAGTATGCAACTGGCAGTGGCAGATCCTGGCATGTCTAGGCAGCTGCATATGGCTGCTTTCTACTCTTCTTTCTGCTTAATGTTAAGTGGTTTCTATAGCGTGATCTTAATGACAAATGTCGAGAGCGCATGATGTTACGTGATCCATGTAATGCGCAAGGACTAATCTCCACTCGCAAGCGGATTTCCTTAACTCACACAAAACTGGACATGCGCTTTTAATTCATACTTGGTTCTTTTATGGTTCTTTTAACTTACATTTACATTTAGTCATTTTGCAGACGCTTTTATCCAAAGCGACTTAAAATTGGGGATACATAAAGCGATTATTCTTAAACAGACACAGGAAGTAATAATAAATAAAGAGAAATACTTTTTTATATAATGAATTTTCAGCTGTCGCGTGAAGATTGTCAGGGATTCCGCATTCGGGATAGGGGTGGGAAGATCATTCCACCAGCCAGGAATGGTGAACGAGAATGTTCTGGAAAGTGAATTTGTGCCTCTCTGCGATGGTGCCATGAGGCGTCGCTCACTAGCGGATCTAAGACTTCTGGAGGGGATGTAGATTCGTAGTAGTAAGTGGAAGTAGGTGGGTGCTGAGCCTGTGGCTGTTCTATATGCGAGCATCAATGTCTTGAACTTGATGTGAGCCGCAACCAGTAGCCAGTGCAAGGAGATAAAGAGACGTGTAACATGGGGTCTTTTGGGCTCGTTGAAGACCAGTCATGGCCGCTGCATTCTGAATCATTTAAAGAGGTTTGATTGTGCTTGATGGAAGTCCAGCCAGAAGAGCATTGCAGTAGTCCAGCCTAGAAATGACAAGGGCCTGGATAAGAAGATGCGCAGAATGCTCCGTCAGAAAGGGCCTGATCTTTCTGATGTTGTGCAATGCAAACCTGCAAGATCGAGCTGTCTTTGCAATGTGGTCTTTGAAGGTCAGTTGGTCATCAAAGCTTACACCAAGATTTCTGACCAAAGTTGATGGGGAAATTGTAGAAGAACCTAGCTGGATGGAGAAATCATACTGTAGAGTTGGAGTGGCAGGGAAGACAAGAAGCTCAGTCTTTGCCAGGTTGAGCTTTAGGTGATATTCTTTCATCCATGACGAGATGTCCGCCAGGCAGCCTGAGATCTGTGCAGCTACCGTTGGATCATCTGGTTGAAATGAGAGATAGAGCTGTGTGTCATCAGCATAGCAATGGTAGGAGACGCCATGTGCCTGTATGATGGGACCAAGTAATGTTGTGTAGGTGGAGAAGAGGAGGGGTCCAAGAACTGATCCCTGAGGAACCCCAGTGACAAGTTGGTGTGCTTTGGATACCTCCCCTCCACAAGCCACCCTGAAACACCTACCAGTGAAATAGGATTCAAACCAGCGAAGTGGAATTCCTGTGATGCCCAGTGATGAGAGGGCAGACAGGAGGATCTGATGATTGACAGTGTCAAAAGCAGTAGATAGATCTAGCAGAATAAGAACTGATGATTTGGAATCAGCTTTTGCAATCCACAGGGCTTCCATGGCCACTCCTGAAACCTGACTGGTTAGTGTCCAGTTTGTTGTTCTGTGAGAGAAACAATGATAACTGGTTGAAAACAACTCTTTCAAGGGTTTTCGCTATGAATGGAAGGAGAGAGACAGGTCTGTAGCTATCTGTAAGTGAAATGTTTAATGTAGGTTAATAGCTTACGGTTAATAGCTTACGTAGGTTAATTGTCTCTCCCGCTCAACTATACCTGTACATGCTCAAACGTTGTCCTCACATCACTGATGACCAGAGGAGCTTTTTTTGTCTTATTCAGGTGAAGAGTAGGCTTTTCTCACTAAATGGAAGCAAGTCGATTATAGTCAACCTTCTCTAGTTATTTATTTTATTATTTAATACTTATTTTAGTTAAGTGCTTAAATATGCATTTATTAAATTATTTTATTTAGTGCATTTGTATTTTGTTTTTTTTTTGTATATAGTGCAATAAAAACATATCAACCAGGTTCCAGAAATAATCACTGAGGGTGCTTCTGAAATTATTGAGGGTGCTCTAGTCTTAATGCACATTTTCACATATTTTGTCCCATCTATTGCCATGGTTATCACTATGTCAATCACTGCTACTTCAAGAGAGAATCCCACTTAAATGTGCAGATGTCATTCCCGAAACAGCGTGTGTGTGGCCGAAAAAATTATACATTTTAAATAGAATATAAGCCTAGAAAACTCGCAAAAAGTGCTCTTTATAACCACTAAAAAGCTGTCACTCTTTGTTCATCGCGATCTCATATGAAGTAGCTACTGTTATGACTTATGACCAATGAATCTCACACACCACAATTAATAAATTATTAACAGCATTTATACTGTATGTTATCATGAAAGGATTCGATTGTATAACTCAGCACTGACCAAAAAGTGGTGTGATGCAGCCTTTAGATCTGAGAGAAACCCAGCAATGAGGATGGATTAAAGTGTTTTAACTTGAGTAAAGCCTTGGAGTCCTTTTAAGTGTTTTTCTTAATTGAATATGTACAATTCCTCGTGGTAACATAATTTATTTGATTTTATTCAACTCAAAAATGTGAACTTAATCTATACATTGGGTTACATTGATAAAATTAAATGTAAGGGCTAAAACAGGTTAGTACTTCTTAATAGTGTACCCCCCAACGTGGCCACCCTCTATTGAGGCAGTGTATGGAGACAGAATGATCTCAGTAATAATTCACGCAAAAGACGCGATGCACACATGCGTAACCCAATTCACATGCATGAGAAATAATTCACCTGCACGAAAAAAAGTATATATATTCACAAAAACCCATTCACGTGCACGAAATAAGAATATATATTCATAAAATACATTTCACAAATGCAAAACAACTCTGTACAAAATTTTTGAATGTTTAAAATTATCATGGGCTGTGAATGTGAATTGCTTTGGATTTGTGTGTGTATTTTTGAGATTTTCCTGGCATTGAACTCCTCCCATGCGGGACACTCATACTCTTTAGCCAATCAGATTTGAGCCTGTCAGTCGACCAATCATAACCCACTGTGGGCGTATGAATCAAGTGTCCTGGGCATGCCTACCTGGACGCTGACATCATCAGCTCGAGACCACCGTTCAAGTGAAGTCAGCAGCCCCTCACTCCAGAACACAAGATTCAGGGGGCTTGGTTGGATCCACATCTAGGGAGTGGAGATTGGTAGGTTTAAGGGTGGAGATAGGTGGGTTTAGGGATCAGGGGTTGGAGACGGGTAGGTTAAGGTATATGTAAGGTGGGAGGAGTTGGATCTGGATCCAGCCACGCCCCCTTGACATTCTGTTCTGCAACGAGGAACATCTCAGTGAAGTTACAGTTCAGCAGAGGTATGTGCAGTTGATCGTTTTATTTCAGTTAACTAGCCAAGTAAAGGTTTATCAGTGCATTAGCATTAACTACTTTTTTTGTAATCTGATTCAAAGGTAATATAAGTACAGTGTTGTAAATGGACATGCTTTTTTTACTCTATAGTAAAGGCAGTTCATGCAATACATTTAAACTGTGTTACTTTAAGACCATCTCCAAACTTTCTTCCACTACTCTGTTGTTCTTCCTGTATACATTGATTGACAGATGTCTCGTCCAGTCAGTGGTGTGTAATCTATTCTCTTACAAATGGTGCTGTCTCAAACTATACCTACCTTTTGCGGTTTGTCTAATTTGTTATTGTGTTTTCTGACATGAGAACAGAATATACAGTAGAATGTAAGTACTCTTAGTCTTATTATACAGCTTAGATATCTTAGGACTACTTCGCAGGCCAAATGTGTTAGTAAAGCAACCTTGTATAATGCTAAATTATAAACGACCATCAAGAGTTGCCCACACAATAAAATCCTAGACCCTCAAGAATCTATACAACTGATTTTATTATGCATTGTGAAAAATGATTAACTGCAGTCTTAAAAGAAATGAATGTTACAAATATTAACAAGACAATAAATTCACCCTGGGGGCAATTCTGTAAAATTTACTTCAGACATTACAATGTTTTATATCCAAGAAGTGCATACTGGTTTAATTACTAAATATACAGTTATAGCACCAGTTGTACAGCTATTTAGACAGTTATTAGTATGCGTGCAAATCCTCCTCCTTCTCTGTGTGTATCATGTCATCAGTGACTGCACAAACTCCCTGTAATGATGAAAATAGGCAATTATTTTGCTGTCACAATCTAATATTTTTCTGTCATTTAGTGATGTATGTCAAACATTAGCAACAAGTAACATATTCCGACTCCTCAAAAGTAACTAATTATTTTTCACTGTTACTTTTTATGCAAAGTAGTTTTTTTTCTCTAAAACCCTCCACATCTCCAATGCATTTGTTTTTAATCTTTAAAGAAGTAATATTCAGATAAATAAAACATTTTCAGAAAGTGACATCACCTTATGATATTTGGCAGACCAGGGTCTTTATACAACCCATTATGAAGATATCCAAGTGATGCATCAAATGGTACCAGCTTGACACGCTCATCTGAGTTTTGGGCCTTTTTTGCAGTTCTGAAGAGCTGAGCAAAAAAAATACAAAATAATAATAATTTAAAGTAAAAAATAAATAAATAAATGTATTTCAAAATTATTTTTATGAGGTAAGTTTTATACACACAAACCTCTTGAGCTGAGGCAAAGGGCACTAAATGGTCATCTTCAGCATGGAGAATCATAAGGGGAGTTCGAATTTTTTGCAAACTATCAAAAAAATAAAATAAAATGGGAATAAACCAGAAATTTGAAGTTTACAATATATTTACATATTTAACATAACACACTAGCATACTATTACAATCATATTTCTACTCATGTTGTTGAATAAATTAATTACCTTATATTTTCTATTAACCATATGCTTGAATATATTAAAAACAATGTCACATACTTCTCATGATTTGGAAGATTCAAATCTTTGTTTTTCAGTGGATTGAACAAGAAGTACTGAATGTATGGGAACTTCCAATAAAACTGGAGAAAGGGAAAAAGAGAGATACAAATAAGACTTACACATACCAAATTATGATTAATGACCCATTTGATTGATCCTGTGGTTTATCTATATATAATTCACTTCAAATTTTACAGAATTAAATTGTACAGACTTGAAGTAAATTTCACAAAAAAAAACAAAACAAAAAAAAAACAAACAATTATAATGTTTTGATGTTTGAAAGGAAAGTTTTTAAAATATTTGTTACAAGATGTTCAAAGATCTTGGACATTATTTACCCAGGTAAAAGGGTGTTCAGTAAGTTTATTAGTTTCCATCCTCGCATTTAGGAATGCACCTTCGAGTATTATTCCATCAAACTGTTTTCCTGTCAAGAAATGTGCAGTTTTTTGATTAATACAAATTCAGGAGAACCACTGAGACAAACAAGAGCATGCTTGTTTTTAAATCAGTCAAATTCTTACCTTGTTCTAGTAATTTCACTGCAGTGGTAGTCGCAACACTAATGAAAAAGAAACATACTGCAGTTATATAGTGCATACTGTAGAAAATACATTGAATTTTTTTTTTTAACTTTCCATAAAATTTATAGTGTTTGTTGTTTTTTTATACATTTGAAGTAAACTTAGCAAAAGT
The DNA here is from genome assembly GCF_018340385.1 of Cyprinus carpio. Lineage (NCBI taxonomy): Eukaryota > Metazoa > Chordata > Actinopteri > Cypriniformes > Cyprinidae > Cyprinus > Cyprinus carpio. Next base: position 14,011,731 of record NC_056609.1, on the reverse strand, counting down.
CATAAAAAAAGCAGATTCTACACACCCACTACCAAGCGAGTGACCCCACACACACACCAGGCTGTTTCCACTGCGTGCCTTAACCCAGTGGTACAAGTATAAGACATCAGTACACAGACCAGCCTCTGTAGGCTCACCAGTGGAGTCCCCAAAACCTGACAGGTTTTAATGTATTTGAGTAAGCAATAGAGAAATCATATATTGAAGCTCAAGCCTGAAATTGTTATTGGCTACAGCGATTTTACTATCACTACATTTTAACCCACCTCTGTAGTCCAGCGCCAAAACGTGAATTCCAACAGCACTCAAAACCTGTATGGCCAAGACACTTCAGTCATTACCACTATTCAAGTTTTTAGTCTTTCTTCATAATAAAATTTATAATGAGTTTGCTCACATTTGCAATTCCAATTCGATGAAGTGCAGATCTGTTTATTAAAGGTACAAAAATTAGAACATCAAGAAGAAGGAAAAAAAGATGCATATTTTCAATATAATGCAAAATGTATATAACGTTTATTTATTTTTTGAAGAACACATTTTTAATTGTTCCACCATCAAACATATCAAATCAAATCACAGAGGAACTAAAAGTTGTATTAGCAAGCAGTTGCCCATCCCAGTTAACGTTGGGAGCACAAGTTAAAGTGAAAAGCAGTGTGAAGCTCAGTGCACAAGTCAGATCACTGTTCTCAGAGATTATGCAGATATTGTATACTGGCTATAGGTTTGCAGATCAATAGCAGACAAATATGTATCTTATCTTAAGATAAATAAAAGTTTTCTTGCCTGTTACCCTTGTTGCCATGGAGGTAGATGAAAATAGGTGATCCGTCCCCCAGAGCTTTCTCATACCAGTCTAGATCCTTTCCCTGCGCCTCCTTCCATCTATGTTCAGGTACAGTGTGCCTAGAAACATTTATAATACAAGAAGGAGGAAAAAATAAGATATATATATATACTGAAAACCTGAATATTTGTCTTAGAATTTATTTTATATTTTTTGTGTGTGTATACAGGTATGTGTCACATGTCTTAAAACTAACCACACGCCCACTTTCACCCCCTCTTCGGGTTTGAGGTAGATATTTAAAGTGTGATTGAGACCAATATCCGATGGTCGGCTGAGGTCAATAGAGTCTGGAGAAATACACAAATGAGTTTAGGAAAAATTCATAAACTATATATAGATGACAACACATCAATATTTCTAACAGAAATATTGTGTACCAGACAAGAGATGCAGAAGAAATGGTACAGACGCAGAGAGGATGCCGAGAGAAAGAAGTGTCATTTTAGTCCAAGTCCATCGCCACTGGGATTAAGAGAAGGAGGACATGCACACAGAAGCTGGGTGTAAAAACGTCTGATTTTTAAATAACATCTGAATTTTAAAGTAATCTTCATAGTGTCACATTTTAAAAGTTCTTCTTTTTCACAACCAACTACATTTGAGCCCTATTCAGGGCTTAAAAAACATCATTGTTAGACATTGCCTGATATTGTTGCTGTTCATTTTTATGCAGTTGTTATGCAGCTGTCTAGCAAAACAGGACTACACTGAATTACTTTTAAAGAAGTCAATGCATACTTGCCTTGCATGCACGTTTAAACCCTTAGGTTTCTGACTGGATCGTTGCAATCCTCCTGCAGACTGAAATTTTCTTTCAGATTTATTGATTCTTTTCTTCATTTTGAAGAGCACGGGACTCTGTCTGTCTGTTTACTTTACACACAACTTTGGTAATAATTGACAAAAAAAAACATTCACATTCCTGCACCGATTTCTACTTCCGTGTGCTAAATGTGGAAAAATTGTTGCAGACTGATTTTTTTTTTATTTTTTCTGTCAGATTGAACTCTTTTTCGCTTAATTATAAAGAGCATGGGGCACTCTTAACTATTTACCCTACACAACTTTGGCAATAATTGAAAAACAAACCGTGCAAATCACGGAAGTGGACAAAGAGCAAAGAACATGGACTGGGAATGGTCAGCTCCCATTTTTGCATATTGAGGAAACATTTGAGAAAAAACATCAAGCTGAACTTTTATTATATATTTTAAGAGTTTGAGAACTTTAGCTACATCACTTCCTGCTGCTGACGTCGCTAAGGAAACATACCAGGCAGTCGTGAAATGTGTTATGGTTTGATGCCTGTCAGAGGAACACTGTAAGTTTTAACAGTTTTGTAAATAATCAGATTCTGTAGGTGAACATCTCTGGTTTAAGCACTGGTCATTGTTTCGCAGAAGCATTAGCCCGGACAAATTACACGTACGTGGTCGCGCGCTAAATTCAAAATGTCTTTCTGATTCTACAGAGACCGTCTTGATTGATGACATTTAACATTCACCACAACAGAGTTAAACATACTTTTCAATTGCCATGAATATTTTTCAGATATTTAACGTGACAGCTGACGGACAGTTTGTCTGAAAGTCGTTATGAGAAGCTTATTCTCGTACGAGCGCCTTTTTGTATAGCTTAGATATACCGATAATAAGATAAAATGAATGAGTTGAAAAGATGTTCACTTCCAAGTTTATTTTTATTATCCTATGCATCCTTACTTGTATATTTCATGTAGTTTTTTTTTTCATTCGTTGTTTTTGCTACACAAAGATGCTTCGAAGAACAAGAACAGCGAAGGTGTATACAGAACCAGCGACAGATGACGAATCTGATGACATGTGAGTTGTTTTGCTCATGACAACGCTCTTTTTTTTCTTTTATCTTTTTTTCTCAGATTAACTTCCAGGGCTGATATACAATATCATATATACAATATACAGTAAAGCGGACCCTAGGCTATTTCTTCCGATATATTAACAGTGTTGAACATCCTCATGAATTATAATCTCTGTGTCAAACTGCTCTTTAACCACAGAACGTTTCTAAGCAGTCGACGTTGTAACAATTTGCAGTTTTATTGCTTACAAATGTCCACAATAGTCGCTTTGATTTCTTATTCTTCATGAATGCTGGATGTAATAAAACTGGTTTCTTGTTACAGGATGGGCCAACAAAAAGGTGACAGTGAGGAGTTAGAAGAATGGTTACCAAATTCAAATGAAGGCAAACCTAAAGGGAGGCGTCAGAGGGGGACAGATGAAACCGGTGAAAAGAAAAAAGTGACCAAGAGGGTGGCCAAACCTAAAGAGCCAAAACCTAAAGCAGAGAGGAAGCCCAGAGCTGCACGGGTTCCCAAAGTGAAGAAGGAGAAGACTAATACAAAGCAACAAACTGAGGATGCGGTCCTACCCAAGCCTGAGCTACAGCAGTATGTGGCGGTCAAAGAAGAGGCAAGTCATAATGCGATGTGCTTTGATTTTCACTGTGGTATACAGTTTTTCTTCCTTATTCACAAATCTACATCTTTATAGTTTTTGGCAAGTAACATAAATCAGCAACAGTAATTACCCTGTAATAAGTGTACTACAAGCTGCTTTCCTAAATGACATCAACAGTTCAAATCCAACACAAACATTGCGTACTCATCATTTATTTAATTTGAACCTTTTGTTTTATTTTAGAGGTTGTCCATTAACTTGAGCAGTAATAATGCAGGAGATATGCCTGATGAGTGTCCATCATCCAGTCAACATGTCCCCAAGGTGAAAAAAGAGGAGCCAGATGACAGCTTCACCTTTGATGAACCTGCTCAGAAGAAGCAGAAGACCACAAACTCAGCCCAGGGGAGGCCGATAAAACTCAAATCGGGCAATTCCTGTGTGGAGGACTTACAGATGAATTGGGATCCCATTCAGGTGGGTTATTACTTTCTGAGATAGGGATTGACTCAGTGGATTTGTTGGTAACATTTTGAAGATCACAATGAAGATCTGTTGCATTGTTCAATGTATTATTATTTGCTATTGTAAATTATTTGAGTGTTTTCTGGTATACTTGATGCTGATTGGTCAATTGCAGCATTCTACAGGGAAATATAAGTATATATGGGTCAAAGACTGTCCACATCTAATTAAATTTAAGTAACTATATATACATTGAAAGCATATTGAATTCAAGTAAAGTGTCTACTTTACTGTTTCAAATAACTTTAGAACTTTAAAACATAGCTATTGGTAAAGAATTAAATTGTTAAAGATTTTGATTCAGCATTTTTTTTGGAATCTGAACTATTGTTACACAGAAAGAATGACATGTGTCTTTGGTGAATCATGGTAAATATAAATGATAGTCATTATTTTTGCTTAGAAAACTAATTAAAAAGAACACATTCTAATATCCCGTGTAGGTTCTTGCTGAGAAGTCTGGTGTGGAGCAGTGGGTGTGTGCAAACATTGTACAGCTCTTCCAGGAGGAGAACACTATTCCCTTTATGGTGCGCTATAGAAAGGAGCTGATCAACCATATGGATGCCGATGCTGTTCGAGATGTGCAGCTGACTCTTGAAGAGTTACGGTAAGACACTGGAGAGGCACAACAACAAAAAAAGGAGATAAGAAAGGAAATCATTTTTTATTCAATTTCAAACTGATCTACTATTTAGCACTGACTTTATATTTTAAGTAACATGTTAAATAACATGTTTAAGTGTTTTGTTTTGTGGTTGTTGGATAAAACCTTTATTTAACCATTTTACAGAAACAGTTTGAATCGATTTTATTTGTACATCCTGACTGGTTTCTTGCAATTAATTCAAAATGCTTTTAGTAGATGGATGTCTCCAGTGACACAAAAATTATTCTGATATTTTAATGTGGCTATTATTTAGCTTGAATTACCTTGATCAGGCTGCTATTACCAAATGTGACCTGTAGATGGCAGCAGAGATCAAGTAATTGCTCTGTGATTCGAGGAGTTGGATTAAATGACAAAGTTTACTAATTTTCTCTCTTGATTAATTTGACTAAATAATATTTTATTTATGTACACTACAGTTGAAAAGTGTTTTTTTTCTCCAGATATTTTGAAATTTAAAAAAAATATATATATGTTCAAAATGTATCACACAAATTGTTTCCACAACAATGTATTGCAGCACAACTGTTTTCGGCATTGATCATAATAAGGAATGTGAATTTGTGAAAGATCATGTGACACTGAAGACTGGAGTAAAGGCGTTTGAAAATTCAGCTTTGCCATGACAATAGCATTTTTTTTTTTTTTTTATGTATTAGAAAATTATTACTGTTTTTATTGTATTTTTGATCAACTAAATGCAGCCTTGGTGAGCATAAGAGACTTCTTTCAAATACATTACAAATTCTTACCACCTTTTGAACAGCAGTGTAACTTGACAATTAAATAGTCATAATTTTTTCCTAATTTTAACGTGATGGAAAGTGAAAAGCAAACAGGATCAAAACTCTAATAACACAAGTACACAGAGTTAATATTATTCACGTTTCTTAGGTCAGTGGCAAAGAAGAGCAGATCTGTTTCTCAGACACTTAAGAAGGAGGGGGTTCTTACTTCAGAGCTGGAAATGGCTTTAAAGAACTGCACAACGGCTGATGAAATAGACCATGTGGTAAGAACTGAGCAGAACAAGCTTCTAAGCTTACTTATTAATGTGAAACTTTGACCATTTGGTGAGTTTTTGACTGTGAGTGACCTAATAAAAGCTTATACTTATAAATGTTTTTTTTTTTTGTATGCGCCGTATAAAAAGGGCAGTAAGTTGTCCAAGGCCCGGCGAGCTAAGGAGCTAGGACTGGAACCTGCTGCACTGGCTCTGCTTCAGGAACCTCAGAAACTGGACCTGCAATCCTCGATCCAACCCAACACTAAAGGTATCTTTCAGCACTCTGCATACCTACAGCAACCAGCCTGTTGTAATAGTTCTTGTACAGTAAGATGACCAGATGTGCTGTTTTCTGGGGACACGTCCTGGCCAAGATTTCTAAATCGCCTAAAATAACCAGGTTTTGGCTGTTTGCGATCGTTGTATGACATCTAAGTACTGTGAGCGCGATTTGAAAGCATAAGGAGTCGTCTGCTCTGCTCTCTATAGCTCTCACGGTACTTAGAGGTCATACAAGGATCTATCTGTGGAGCGCAAACAGCCAAAACCTGGTTATTTTAGGTGATTAAGAAATCCTGGGCAGGACGTTTCCCTGGAAAATGGCACGTCTGGTCACCTTATTGTACAGCAGCATTCACAACTCGGTGTCCTCTGAGGTGTAACGTTATTGATGTTTTTTGAAACTGATTAATTGTCCCAACATCTTCACTTTCATGTATTGTTAAATGTGTGTTTTACATTTTTGTCTTTGCAACCTTAATTACTAAATAAAATAAAAGCCTGATAAAAGACATTGAGTCAATAGAGGGCAGCAAAGTACTTTTGTTTTTTTTGTGTTGAAGTCTGCTTATGCCTATGGGTTGACATATTAAGGCAGTGCCATAAGCAGTATTGTGACATGTATTTTCTAGGCTTTTCTCTCATTAATACGCATTCTTGTGCATGAGGTTTTAATATTATCTACTTCTAAAAATAAGTAAAAATTTGCAACTATTCCACACTTTCCATCAAAAAAAAGCAGTTCTCAGAAGTTAATGCTGGGCCACTGATGACTGAATGTTGTTATGTGCATTTCTGCTGTTTCGTTTGCTGTCTGTAGGGTTGTCGACCCTGGATGAGGTGGCCACAGGTGTGCAGGAGATCCTGGCAGATATGATTGCAAAGGACAAAGAGACTCTCACCTATGTACAGTCACTGTGAGACACTGATCATTTGAGCAAATTCACTCTTAATTATCATCTTTCTATTATCTGTTAATCTGTTTGTTTTGCACCGTTGGCATTATGTGGATCTTTCTAGCCTGTCAGTCCTTAATCAGTCAGTAATTATAAGTGTGTGTTAGACTCTGCATGTATGTTCATTCTCAGGTGTGACAGGAGTTCGGTGACCGTTCACTCGTCAGTGTCTAAAACAGCCCTGAAAGAACAGCAGCCACAGCAGGGCAATCAGAAGAGCAAACCAAAGGACATTGCAAAGTTCAGCCTGTATACTGACTTCACCTGTGATGTTCAGCGCATCCAGCACCATCAGGTATGGTCACCTCTTTATCTCGTGTCTTACGAGATTCACGAGATTCACTCTTACGGGATTCAGCTTTTTTTATTTTTCTTAAATTGGAAGATTGGAATATAAAATGCACTGATATTGCTTTCTTGCTCTCTGATATTGCAATTCTTCTTACAATATTATTTTTATTTTAACTGTTAATATTGAATTAGCTTTTATTTTATATTTTATATTTTTAGATTTCATTTGAGTTTAAGTTATAGTATTTAGTTTTTTTTTGTCTTATATATTTATAAAAGCTTTTTATTTATTTATTTATTTTGTACTTAAACTTATTTCAGCTGGCCAAGGCAATGCTTTTTTAAGTTAAATTTTTACATCTAATATTTATTTTATTCTAACTTTATTAAAAAAAGAAAAAAGGAAAATATTTTTAATAGTTTTAGTTTTAGGTAACAATAACAAAACTAGCTTATATACACTAATGGTGTGCTGCAGTGCTAATTAAAAATCATGGTCAGTGATTAATCTTATCTGAATCTGAATCTTATCTGAATTAAAATATTGTTGTCCAGGACTTGAAATGCCATGACTACTTGTTATGCATTAACTACCCGTCAAATATTTTGAACAGCTGTGTCTAAAGTTATGTTTCTAATTATCTTAAAAAACCTTTTAAAGGGAAAATCCTAAAAGCTTGTGTGAGTTGTGAAGACGAATATAAACTGAATTGTGCCTGCATTTGAATTTCTTTGAAAAACAAAAGCTGGAAAAGATAGGAGCTAACAAGTGTCCAGCATACATGTGAACATCTTCAATACTGTGTAAAAAGCATCTCAGGATGCACCTCACGAAGAAGCTGAATTGTAATATAATTTTTGATTTATTTAACATTTTTAATCACTATGCTATTCTCATGCTTGTGTTATTTAATTTTGATGACTGTTGTATTATTGTAAAATAGTCCTAATAAACATTGTGTGGGTGTGTCCAAACCCTTGAACCCTTGACAGCTAGTGTATATGTACACACTCGGACACAGTCCACCAGTCCATACACACACTGACAGTGTTGTGCTGTATACACAGGTCCTCGTGCCACTCTTCAAAGCTCTTCTGTCAGTGCTGTTTAACTGTATGTGTTTGTGTCAGTGGTCTCCCCTTCCCCCCCCCTCACTTCACGGTTACCCGCTTACTCAGAGTTGGTTGTGGGCCACATGTCACAGTGACTCTGTCATCCTTTTCTCCCTCTATTCATCTCTCTCACCCCGTTCCCTGTCCCCCAGTCATTCCCGATCTCCCCCTCTTAACATATGTGACACGTCCCCGTCCACGTGCCTGTGGATTAGAGGCTAGGATTGACAGACGCAGCTTCATGATGACAGCCGCTCATGGGCTCTGTGAGATAGGAGGGGGATAGGGGCGCGAGGGTGAGAGGGAGAGAGACAAAGAGCGAAAGACGGGCTGAATGAGTGAGTGAATGAGTGGCGGCGAGATCTCCTGTGAAGCATACAGTTTACCCGTTGTTAATCTGCTGACGTGGATTGTCAGTGAGTGTTAATTTGAGTTTGCCGTGACCTGTGAGCTGTCACACTCCGGCTAAAATGAACCTTTTCGTGGTTTTTCTAGAGAAGAGCGTGGAATGTATTTTGACAGGAGGCATGTGTATGCACACATACTTGCTTGTTTAATTTAACACATTACTTGAGAGAGTGTATTAAGGACAGATGTGTGTGTGTGGGTTCCATATGTTCATATCATAAGAGTGAACTGGTTGGTGAAAGGATTTGTTGGTCTTAGTGACTCCAGAAGTTACATTGACACTTTATCTGTAAATTAGGCAGAATTTACTATTTTTTTTTTCCAAGTTAATGATCAAACTGTTTACACTAGCTGTGTAATTGACTGTTGTAAAATATTATTTTGCATGACATTTTGGTAGATGAACCATGAAAAGACTAAAGACAGAAACATGCAGAATAAGTATAATTTAAAAGTGATGTTTAAATACATTGTAAATTGACGTATATTTATATTTTGCTTAATTTTGGTTGAAAATAATTTTGCTTCAATTATTTGTTTTATCAATATTTTAATAAACAATTAAGAAAAAAAATTATTTATTAAACTTTTCCATTCTATGCACTTCTGTACATCTCACCATAGCCAAATGATATTCTATTTTTGTTTCTTTATTACTTACTTATTTATTTTACTTACGTTCTTTTACTTCTGTAGCCACTTGACTTTATTTTCAAACATTTAGAACTAAGAAGCCTATGTTTGTAAGCTATCAGAGGCTTTTTCTGGTTGATATATGCCATTTTGTTAAACATTTGAAAAAAACTCAAAGTATTATGTATATTGATGAAAATGAGTGTTGTTATTTGCCCAATGATTTCATCTATGTCATATCCATGCTGTAAACATACATTTCTACAGTCAAAATGCACCAAACATATACATATTTTTTTTTAAAGTTCATTAAAAGACAAATACAAATTGAATTCTTCCTTTAGCATGCTCACTAAAAGTGCAGCTGAAAAATCTATAAATTGGCAATTAGTAACAAATAAAATGTGGTCTTGCTTTCTGCTTGTTTGTTTGAGTTTATGACAGATTGACTACAATATAATCAGTGTTAAACATCAAATGGTTTTGTTAAACAAATCTGCCCCTGCTAAAGAAAGAGTTCATATTTATTTTGTATGGAGACTGATCGTTAGTGTATTCTGAGCCCCATGTTGTGTATGTTTGTTTTTCTGTACATGCAAAAATAGGAAGTGAAAAGTTCATCCATTCTTTCTGTTTTTGTAGAGGCCATCCTCTATTGCTCTGTTCTAAGGCAATGCTGTTGACTTTATTTGGAGAAAAAATATTGAATCAGAATAGCTCGGTCTTTAAAATAATATTCATTTCTGTCGCTTACATTCCTCATATTTTTCCAATTATGATTTCATTGTTATCGAGGAACATGATATGTTGAATATTTCGACTAAACTTTTCCCCCACCTCTGTTTTTAAAATGTCATGTCCTGGACTGTTGAGTCTGAAATATGAGACTTAACCCAAAACTGTGAAAAATGGTTGCTTTTCTCATTTTTGGGTGTTAAATGTAATCTTTATTTTTACCCACGTTCTCCCTTTCTTTCTTTTTTTTTTCAGTTTATCGGCTTTTTGTTTGCTGTATGTGACAAACATAATTGTAATACTGGCTGTGTGAATTGTTTTAGATTTGTGAGGTCTGTTTTTGACACCTGGTTATTTGTAGAAATTTGTCCTCCATTAATCTACAAAGCTATGCTCGCATGTATTTTTAGAATATATTTATGTTTCTTCTCAGTTGTAATTTTACTCATGGCATGATTCAGACCAGTCTAATATATGCATTAATAGATATGCATTAACTACACAAGGCCAAGTTTGAAATGACACAGGGAATGGAGAAAAGTTTGATATTTGTTTTGACATTTCCCTCATCTCATGCAAAACTTCAAATGCGATAAACATCGCATGAGAAAACCCAAGTAAACAGCTGCCTTAGGGTGTTGAAATGCCAAAATATGGAAATATAATTTTCATCATATTTCTGGCTGCATTAATTCACGTCTTGATCAGGCCATTAGCTGTTGAGCGGTGCGGAGGGGGCGGTTGCCTGCTCTGTGGTGGGGTGTGTATTTTGTGTAGGGGGTTGGTGGCATTTGTCAGCTCGGTTCTTCCGCTTGGAGTCCAGATTGATGGGTCATCTTTTCCCTCTTGTTTCCTTTCAAAAGCTTTTCCTCAGAAAAGGTCAGATACTTAAAACTATTTGCTTCACAGCATGTCACTTTCCTTTAGAGGGCCAGTAAGGGAAAAGTGAGAGAGGCACGGAGCTTTTTGGTGTGACACGAGTGGGTCTTGGTGCGCGCTGACTAGTTTTAGGAGAGAACGGGAGGGGGTGGGACTGACGGTGCGCTACCGTGCCTCGCCTTGTGTCGGCTGTCTCTACAGGTTACTCTCTTGTTTCAGACATTAGCCATTAACCGTGGGGAGAATCTGAAGATTCTGACAGTGAAGGTCAACATCCCCGACAGGGTGAAGAATGACTTCTGTAGGTGGTGCATCAACGTCAGGTCAGCACACACCCACAGTGCCCACACACGCACCACACCTCATCTTCTTCCTCTCTCCCTCGTGGTCTGGTCCAGTGCTGTAGCCAGTTTAATGCGCAAATGGTTGGCAACTGACTTTGACAACCACAGGTTTTGATATTAATGTAACCCTTTCCACGATGTCTCAGAAACCATTGCTTAAAAAAAAGTTATGTTTTTTGGTAAATAATGTATAAAATACATTTAAAAAATTTAAATAATAAAAATTTACATTTTATTTTAAATAATTTTTTTTTTAAATCTACTAAAATCTAAAATTAATAAACTACTAATTTGCTGCTTGTTAATAGTTAGTAAAGTAGTTAAATTTAGGTATTGGGTAGGATTAGGGATGTTGAATATGGTTATGCAGATTATGTGCGTTATAAGTACTAATAAACAGCCAATATGTTAATAATAAGAATGCTAATAAGCAACTAGTTAACAGTGGGAATTGGTCCCTATACTTTAGGGTTAACAAATATACTTTGGATTTTATTTGTAATGCAACATAAATATTTTGAAAGGAAATTAATTAACTTATTTAGTATTTTAATACGTTTTAATTATTTATTTACTTTACATTTTTACACTACAGGTGAATAGTTTTTTCATTGCAAAGATTTTTTTTCATGTTTTTGAAAGAAGTGTCTAATGCTCACCATGGCTGCATGTTTTTGGCATGGCTTTGCCATCACAGAAATAAATTACAGTTAATATTTCACAAATTACCATTTTCACTTTTTTAACAAAATACATGCAGCACATGGTGAGCATGTCCTTATGCATCTTTAAAAAACATTACAAAAATCCATTATCAATTATTATATACTTTAAAGCTTATAGTTATTGTGCCAGAATTGAGTTTTCATTAAATGAAATAAAAATGAAAAGCACCGTTTTCAAAAAGAAAATGAGTTGGCCCCTTCATTACTTAAACATTTCAATTTAGAGCAAATTATTTCCATGTAGTTATTATACAATCACAATCTTAGATTTCAAACACACATATTAGTGGCTTTTTTGGCAGGCTCTACACTAAAGTTACAGGTAAAGCAGTTATCTAAATATTTAGATATGAGAAATAAAACAAACACGCTTTCTTTGAAAAGCTATCATCTGAATTTTTATTTTGCTGAAATCCTGTTGCTATGTCACTTGCATAATAATTTGAAACACAGTGTATGTGAGTGCAATTTGATGGACTCCTTCTGGTGTATGACTTGCAGGTGGAGGCCACAGGGATTCGCACGGCCAGAATTGATGACGATTTTGAAGAATGCTGTTGAAGATTCCTACAAGAGATTCATTCTGCCCTTTCTCAGTCGAGGCTACAGGTTTGTTCTTGCCGGATAGTTAAGCTTCTTTTTCCGTATCTTCTTTCTATAACATTCTTTTTCTTCATGTCCCAGGTCTAAGTTGACTGCTAGTGCAGAAAAAGAGTCCATCGCCATGTTTGTTCGGAACCTGCGTCAGCGCCTTCTGATGTGTCCGGTGCGTGGGAGAGTCATCATGGGAGTGGACCCAGGCTTTCACCACGGCTGCAAAATAGCAATCCTGTCCCCCACCAGTAAGAGAACCAGAATGAATGTGGAATCCACTTTGAATAAATGATAAATATATGTCTATATCCACATCTAAAGCTATTTCTATATGTGACCCTGGACCACAAAAGCAGTCATAAGTAGCACAGGTATAATTGTAGCAATAGCCAACAATACATTGTAAGGGTCAAAATTATTGATTTTTCTTTCATGCCAAAAATCATTAGGATATTAAGTAAAGATTATGTTCCATAAAGATATTTTGTAAACTTCCTGCTGTAAATATATCAAAACTTAATTTTTGATTAGTAATATACATTGCTAAGGACTTAATTTGGACAACTTTAAAAGCGATTTTCTCAATATTTCGATTTTTTGCACCCTCAGATTCTAGATTTTCAAATAGTTGTGTCTCGGCCAAAAAAGTCCTATCCTTGCAAACCATACATCAATGGAAAGCTTAATTATTCTTTTATTATTTATTTAAATCTCAATAACTAAAATTTAAAACTATATACATATAACTAAAAATATAAATCGAAAAAGAAGATAAAAAGATAAAAGTAGCTTTTTTTGTCTTGATGATTTAGTGTAATATTGTAAAATGAAAGTTTCTTAGAGTAATGGATAGTTCTGGTAAATTTGAGCTTTTTATTTTATTTTGTAATCAACCAAATATAGACTAATGTTGAAGTAGACTAACATAGTGTTAATGAACTTTTGCCTATTAATTGTAATTATTTTTAGTTTTAATATTTTTAAAGTTGATGTAGGAGAGTGTCTGAGTGGCAGGTGTGATGAGAATGGCCGTTGTGCCCTCTCGGTGGGAGGAGCACCGCTGTGCCCTGTGTGTGCCCTGCGTCCAGGCGACTGATCGGCCTGGCGGGTGTGTGTCAGGTGGCATTGCCATGTTTTGCCCTGTGCCCCGCAGCAGCACCACATGCAGACCCAGCTTGACTGTGACAGGTCTGTGGGTGTGGAGTCACATGACCTGCCGGGCTCTTGAGGTGTCTATTGCAATTAGACTGCCTCTCTCAGGCTGACAGAAAACGGCAGCCGTATTGTCTGAGAGGAGAGGGGAACAAGGTGATGAGTGCAGAAAAATCAGAGGAAAAAAATGGGGGTCCGCTGTACCTTCATGATGCTAATGTATTGTTAAGTTGATGCCCAGATAAAATAGTCGCACACGTCTTCTGCTGTCCTGACATATCTTCTTCCCTTTTTTCTTTCCTCAGGTCAGATTCTGCACACAGATGTGGTGTACCTCCATGGTCCTGCTAAACACAAAGAAGCAGAAAAACTGCGCCATCTTATGTTCAAACACAGGTATTGCAACCACAACGATGACAGTTTTTTTATGCTTAAGGCTGCATTTATTTAATCAAAATATAGTAAAAACAGCAATATTGTGAAATATTATTACAATTTAAAATAAATCTTTTGATAATTTATATATATTTAAAATTGTAATTTATTCTTGTGATGGCAAAACTAAATTTCAGCTGTTTTAGATTCCAATATATTTTGCTTCTTAATATTTTTGGGGATGCACTACCATTAAAAGGTTTGGGGTAAGAACGTTTAAAAATATAAAAAAATAATAAATTTATTTAGCAATATTTATTAAAAGTAACAGTAAAGACATTTATAATGTTACAAAAGTTTTCTATTTCAAATAAATACTGAACCCTGAAAAACACTGAAGAATGGAGTAACGGCTCCTGATATCTCTACTTTGCCATCACAGGAATAAATTACAATTTAAAATATATTTCAAGTGGAAAACAGATATTTTACACTGTAATAATATTCTACAATGTTACTGTTTTTTTTTTTTTCATTGAAATAAATGCACCCTTGGTGAGCATAAGAGACTTCTTTAAAAAGCTCTTTAAACATCTTAATTATTTCAATCTTTTGACCCATATTGTGTATATATTTGAGTAACTTAATTTTTCCCCCCACAGCTGTCCAACAATTGTAATAGGAAATGGCAAAGCATGCAGGGAGACTGAGGCCTTCTTTACAGACCTAATTAAACAACGCTTCTTCAAGCCCCTCGATGTGTCCTACTGGTAAGACATTTCCCTTTTTTAAATACAGAGCAGAGCAGTGGGCAGTACAGCAGATGTTGTTCTTCTGAGAGTTGCTCAGCAGTTATTGGCTTTGGTGTAGAGATGAAAACTGCATTTGTTTGAGGTCACATCAGGCTCCTGTATAGTCTTGGTGCAATTGCAGCTTGAAATTTGAAAATGTTTTATCAATAAACTCCACTAAGAGTGAAAATAGCAACTGTCAAGCAAGGTACGCAGAAAAGGAGCAAAGGAAATGGTGCCGGTCTGGAATGTGTTACTCTTGCGGATTTTAAATGGTATCTGGACCTTGTTTGACTGTCTCTAATTAAAAACAAATATTTCTCACCATCCTTCAAACCAAACCAGTCCGATGTGTTCTCATCCAACCCAAATAAAGACTAGATCTGGGATTGTCTCTCTCTCCATCAAGCTAGACTCGTGTTTGTTGACTTTTGGTTCTGACTGGAGAGCTGCCCAGAACCGCTCTGAAGTGGCCGTTTATGGCGTACACTGATGGCGGTTTTCATTACAGCTCTCCGCATCCCTCAGCGCAGCTCAGATGGGTTGCCAGGTCTGCCTCAGTAGTTCTCAGCAAAGCAGAATGTGTCAAACTTGACATCCAAGGCGCTCCACAAGTGGATCCATTTCAACCTCCATTCTAAAATGAAAGTGGAAGATTTGAGATCTTCACATTGGCTGTGCAACATCGACTGCCACGCCAGGGTGTGCCAGACAGTTTGAACTTTGTTTCCTGTCGTGATAGTCACAGTCAAGTATTTGTAGAAGCAGGGTGCTAGTTGAAATAAATTACACTTTCAAAATTGCATTCTTAAATGTTCCCTTAAGTGGAGAAATGGATATGCTAACTTTACTTGTGCAAAATGCTCAGACACTCCACAAAGAAATATGAAGTGGTTACATTTGAATGAAAGCATTATTTCACATTTAACAAACTCGAAGTGTGGTGGTGTATGGTATCATAGTAGTTATCATTGTAGTTATCATAGTAGTTAGTTAAAAGGGGCATATAATAATACATTTTTATTTTAATTTCTAATAATATTTGACCTTATCCACTTATTAAAAAAAATTGTCCACATATAAAAAAAAATAATAATCAAATATTCAAATAATTGAGATTTCTAATAATATTTGACCTTATTCACTTATAAAAAAATTGTCCACATATAAAAAAAAAAATAATAATCAAATATTCAAATAATTTAGATCTTATGCCAGATTTTCACTGTTTGTTTGACCCTTAAAGTTTCCTTAATTTTTTTTTTTCTTTTTTTTGGTACTTGCCTCTATTCACTCTTACTGAATAATTCCATTGTAAAGTTGTAAACATTTATTTATTTTACAATTTAATGTGTCCTTACTGAATGAAAGTATATTTGTTTCAAAAACCCCCCAAGAACAAAACAAAACAACTGATCCCAAACTTTTGAGTGGTAGTGTCAATATGTTTTTGGGTGTATGTGTGTTTGGAAATGTTTAACTATACTAGAATGATTCTTTTTCCAACACATCATTCCACAAAGTTCATCTCCACAGTGCACTTTGTACATCACTAGTCAATTAAACCAGCAGCTTCATTTGCACCGTCTGCTATCTGTCTCCCCACTCTTCAGCTTGTTCAGACATAAAACATCATCCGTTGCCCCCATTTACCATCACTTGCTCCCTTCCTTCTGTCCCGACATCCCAGCTAGCTGTCTCCTGTCCTTTCTTTTGCCTTACTGCTCCAGAGGAATGACAGGCAGTGCTGGCAGACTGTATGCGGTAATGAGCCTGCGGGATGAGCCGCCAGCTCTCAGAGACCTGGTGCTCTTCGTTTACATGAAGGAACTTTAGCTTGTTGAGTTGGTGGGGTTGTTCCTTGAGGAATACTGGGATAAACACTAACCCTTTTGACCATTTTCATTTGGTTCTTTCTATAATAAAGCCTTTTTTGGCTGAGGCTTTGGATGTTCTTTTAAAGAAATAGGAAAAAATTGTCTTCCCAGAAATTTACTTGTGTACAAGAGTTTAGAGTGAAGTTACTGTAAGTAATACAGTAGTGTATCCAAATAAAATATAAAATAATAAAAATAGCTATTTGAATTTCAAAAATTAAAAATATATATTATTTTATCATATTATCATGATCATAAACATAAAATAAAATATAATGATATTGCTAACTGGTATTTGTTATTTTAATTCTTTCTAATACTCTAACTTTGTGTGGCTTCATTGTGCTCCAGTTCCCTTGTTTTAGGTAAATTGTGACCATAAATCAAGAACTTGTTTCAACATTTTAAAAAACAAGTTCTTAATTTATGGCACCACTTTACCTAAACCAATGGAATTGAATAAAAGGAAAAATGAAACCAATTCTTAATTTGCAGGAACAAATTCTTAGTTTGTGACCACAAATATATTCCTTGTCTGCATCATGTCACGTGCAGGACTCCTTTCACACACACTTTTACAGTTTACAGTAAGTTATGTACCCTATAGCAGCTAATGAATTGGAAATATTGCACAAATGAATAAAAAGCTTATTTTAGTTGCCAAATAAGGTGGATAAAATGTATTATATTCATTAGATTTCAATTTTATATTAATTATTGTATTTTTGTGATAATATTATTAATAATAAGTAATAAAAAAATACTAGCAGGCATGCACAGAATCCACATTCAGTGGCCACATCTGTTTTGCTAATATTTTAGCTAGTTTGTTAATGCTTTCACATTTTCCATACAAATTTGTTAAAAGCGAGTATATATGGTGTTGGTCTCTGTTGGGATTGTTTGCACATTACCTGTCCTGTACACATGTGTGATGAAGAGTTAACTTCTCTTTGAACTTTGTAGTTGTGTGCCCTAGTTTAGTCTGCTCCAATATATTAGCTGTGAGATTTACACCATGCTTTGAACCTCTCCTCTGGAACCCCTCTGTGGCGCCCTCCTCTGGCACAGCGCACTTTACTATCAGGCCCTTTTATCCTTCTAGACCAATGCAATGATTTAAACTGATATTAATTATGAGTAAAGTTACAGATAATTGGCTTTGAGCTTGGGGTGGGAGATTACTGGAATACAACCTCTGACTGTACATGTGTTTTATCAGTATTGGTGTGTGCACAGTGCATTTTATTTATTTTTATTTTTATCTTTTTTTTACTTCTAATGACTAATACATGCTCAAAGGACCACTAACATGAATCAAATCCAAGATGACCCAATAAAAGTTGACCTTGGCTGGCATGGTGTCTTTACACTGCTGGAATAAACCACTGGCGCTTTGGTCATGGATTTGTCATAGTTATGTTGTACAGATTTGGGTTATGGGTTCAGTACATATTAAGTGCCATTGATATTTGTTCATAAAATGTTGAGTTTAGAGCACTGTTCCTATGTGAGTGTGGTTTGTTCATTACGTATTATAAATTGTCTCCCATCTAAGGACTATGTTTAAGGTGCTGCTCTAACTCTAGTCATTGCTGTTGTTTGGCCCTGACTTTGACTCTCGCCCCTGAAGGACAAAATGACATGTATCTTGTTAACGAGGGAGCCTGTAGTGTTCCTGACTGTCAGGACAGTGATCCTGATACTGAGCTATGGCTACAGACTGATTGGACAGCTCTGTCAGTTCTTAAGGTTGAAGACAGTGGCAGTGACCACTCTTCTCCCCTCAGGCTGGCTCTCTGCCACCAGCCGGCCAGTCTCTGGTCATTAGACTCACTTTGCAGGGGAACACAGAATTACAGGAGCTCTTTGCTCTATCCCTTTTTATTTTTTCTTCAGTACACACTGTTGCTGGGATCCGTTGTTAAGCTTGACCGCTTCAGTCTTAACAGGAAAGAAATGATCAATTTCTCTAAATTATAAATAGATAAGTTGTTATTATTATTATTATTATTATTATTATTATTATTATTATTATTATTATTATTATACCAGGAGCAAGCTGGCTGTTGTAATTTATATATAACATGGGATATAAATAAATTGAATTATTGCAACGCTATAATAAGCATGTAATAATAATAATATTTTTTTTAATATTAAATTATTTAATTGTTTAAATTATAAGCATGTATAAGAAATAAATATATAAATAAAATTATTAAATGTAACTGTAAAGGGCATTGAATTATTTATATAAGCATGTATAAGAAATAAATATATAAATAAAATTATTAAATGTAAATGCAAGCTAATAATAATAATAATAACAGTAATAATTACTGCTATCTAATATTGATTTATTATTACAGGTAGTACTAGTAATATGTAAGCTGTAAATAATTATTATTATGTAATTTTTATATTATTTTTATTTATTATTTATATGTACATAATTTATATATTTATTTCATATATGCCCATATATAATTTAATATATGTCCTTTACAGCCAAAGTGCTCCTGGTAAAGTGAAATCACTTTTTGCTGTAAGGTCTTGGATGACTAGAGTTTTTCATCAGGGAAGTTTGTCCTTTGAGGAGGATTCTGGGTAGGGTGATTAGGACAGTGAGGAACGAGGAGGAATATTTGCCAGTCACAGGCCCATGGCTAATGGCTCACTGAGGGATAGATGTCCGCATCACAGAGGACAGCCAGAACCAGTGGCTCCATGAGCAACTGTCTTGAGCCCCCTAATTTTGATTGACTGCTGTTAATATATTGAAATTTATGTTAATGTCTGCGCTTGTTTGACAGTGATGGTAAAAGTGTCTTCTATTGATGTCAGTGTGCCATCTTATATTTGTTGTTAGATTTGTCTTAGCATCAAAGAGTAAAGCATTCAGGATCTCAAATAAGTAGTATCTCTGTTTGATCTAATACATCTATTCCAAATAGATACAGTTTGTGCAGTTCTTTTTTTTTTTTCCAAAGAATTATATTGGTTAGGAAGCACACTCAACGATTGTAAAAGGCCATGTGTTAAGGTAAATTCCCATGGTATGACATGGTAATCCCAATAGGAGTGTTCAATCAGTTCAACCAGATTTATAGCTATCACAATAAACAGGTCAATTAATATAGTTTTTTTTTTTTTTTGCCTAAATCTGGGCCTTTTAAGGTTGCTAATCAACATAGCAGTTTGTTACATATAATAAAAACTGACTCCATTTATTAAATACAAAAAAACATTCAAAACATAACATCGTGAAATATTACAAATTAAAATAACTGTCTTCTGTTTAAAAAAAATATAAATTCCCTTCATTTCAAAGAAAAATAACTGTCTTCTGTTTTAATATATTATAAATATTTATTCCTGTGATTGCAAAGAAATTGTTTGGTGCTCAAAAACATTTATTATCGATGTTGAGAACAGTGCTGCTGAAATGCTTCCTTTTTGAGTAGATCGTTCAATAGAACAGCATATTTAAAAAATCTTTTGTAACATAAATGTCATTACTGTCACTTTTGATGAATTTAATACATCCTTGCAGAATTACAGTATTAATTTCTTTTTATAATATCATGGAACATTCAACCATAAATTATATTAAACTACATATGTTATAAAAAGTATTTTCTTATTTATAATAAGAGATTTTGGCATCTTTAGTATGAGTATATCAGACATGCTAGCTTACTATGAATGCTTTCTTGCATTTAACATAAAGTTTCCAGAAGGATGGACATGAATACTGCAGTGTCACTCCCAATCCGGCTAGTGCTGATTGATCTGTGGCAGCCAAGCATGAGATCAAGCATGCGGGCCGCTTGAAAGTTTTCATTGCCTTAAACCCAGATGCCAAATTCCCACTTGTCAATTTCTAATCTAATGATCTTCTGTGATGTCAGAACAACTGGAAGCAATCCCCACCAGTGAAGTTTTTAACATGCTGCACATTTCATGCCTCATTTACTTGTGTTTGGCCGTTTTAGGTCGTAGTTTATAGCCGTTGGAGTACAGAAAAAGAAAATGCAAGCAACATCAAAACATGTAAACCTCAATTCCACATCTGCATATATGAAGTAGGCTTCCAATGAAACTGAAAATTAGGATATAGAAACCTCTGGGATATCTTTATTATGGGCTACACTTGCATGTTTTGAATTGCTAGGTTCAGTCCACAGTGTAAACCTTCAAATCTCCACAATATTCTTGGTTGAGATTCTTGAGTTTAAGGCTTGGACACCAACATATATCCAAAACATGCACGTTTTCCTGCACGCTACATGGGAAAACATCCCGTAACCTGGCCCGCTGACACCCTCTGCTGCAGTTCTTTGGGTGTTTAAGGCAGGAAGGGGAGTTGAGGGGGTGACGAACATCTGCCACCAGTTTGACGTGAGTGGCTGTGAGGTTTTGCTCTTTTCAGACTTGTGTGGTGGTGGCAGCAGATTGAATGTGCTGTTAACTGTGCCTCCACACACTTCCTCAGGCACAGAGCCTGAGACTGACGGCCTTTGACACCTGCCATTTTGGCCCTTTTCTAGGCAAAAAATGTCACAGTGTTTAGACTTGGCATTGGCCTGATATCTGATGATTGTTTTTTTCTGTTTTGGGAATCCCTTCGGTCAGCAGGCTCTGAGTAATTGGCCAACATAGTTTTTTTTTTTTTTTTTTTTTTTTTATAAGAATGTTCTTTTGTTTCTGCTAACATGAAAGAAAAAGACAGGCTTTAGTCAATTTTGCACATTAGATTATTATATGTGGTGATGTACTTAAATTAAATTGTTAATTTAAAACCATACAGTATTTTGCTATTATTCTGTATTTCCTTTTGTGTCCAATAGAAGATTAAGATGTTATATATATGTTTATCAATTTATATATGTGTATATGTATGTATATGTATGTATATATATATATATATATATATGTATATGTATATGTATATGTACCATCTCTTAAGTTTGTGGTCAGGTAAGATATTTGAAAAAAATGAATAAGTTTTTTTCCACAATGATGCATTAAATTGATCAAAAATAACAGTAAAACATTTGTAACATTACAAAAGATTTCTATTTCAAATAAATACTGTTGCTTTTGTACTTTCTGCTTATCAAAGAATCATTAAGAACATATCATGATTGGACCATTTTATTGTACTATTGCAACCAATATAAAACAAAAGATGTTAAATTCAAATTGTAATAATATTCCACAATATTACCATTTTATTGTACTTTGATTGGACCATTTTATTGTACTATTGTGTTCTAGTAAATTCAGCCATTATGAACAAAAAATTCACTTAATTTTTTTTTATAATCTTACCAAACCCAGACTTTTGAACGGTAGTGTATGTATGTTTTTTTTTCTGATTAATAACATTTATCCTACCATTTTGCATAGGATAAATGCATAATAATACATTTATTCATAGAGAATTTGTTACAGTATTTTTTTTAAATGAACAGTTTCACATTTTTGCCCTAAAAAGCTAATTGTATCAGAAAAGTTGAATCAAAAATTCTTAAGTGGTATGTGATTTTTTTTTTTTTTGGGACTGAGTAAATTGTATTTTTATATTTTATAATGTAATTTTTTTTTTTAATACAATTTACTCTGTCAGGTTGTTAAAAAAAAATCACATGAACTGTAGTGCTAATTCACCTAATAATGTACAGAAAAACACTTTCATTGTGTGCAATGTTGACTTATTTTGTCCAAATTTGACCAGTATTATCAAGAACAGTGGACTTCTATCCACTGCTGTGACGATATCTCTTCACCCTGCAGGCAGATCTGATGAATGCATTTAATTAGAACATGTGTTT
This sequence comes from Cyprinus carpio, assembly GCF_018340385.1. Taxonomy (NCBI): domain Eukaryota; kingdom Metazoa; phylum Chordata; class Actinopteri; order Cypriniformes; family Cyprinidae; genus Cyprinus; species Cyprinus carpio. Next base: position 13,989,244 of record NC_056609.1, on the reverse strand, counting down.
AGGGGGCAAGTATCAAAGTATGTATCCATCTCTTGGTGTCACCCGGTGGTCATGGACATCGGAAGGGGGAGATGGACCAGCCTGGAGGATGATGACAAACACTGAGAACCACTGTTACTTACAGTTAGAGGGGCCCCGGCCGTGACTTTGCCCAGAGACTCTCACATAGACATGATAGTCCCCAAAGTGTGAGTGCATTTGGGTGTGAGTAACTGAGTGAGTGACTGTCAGACCTCAGGGTCATCAAGTCATCTGCAGCACTTGCAGGAAGGTTTTGTCTTTGTTCTTATGTCTTGGTGTCCACTCGAGCTGGGCCTTCTGCTGCCTGCCCTTTTTGCAAGTTCAGCTGTGCCCTTAATGAAGAGAAGTGGTTGGTGGATGTGATGTGTATCCATGTCAGAATGGTTCAGGGCTTGTACCCATTAACCCTTGCAGCCTTTCTGATTTATTCAAACATGACAGGTTCCACTCTTTCTCAATGTCCAATACCTGCTCTCCTATTTGGTCTTTTTGCTGGTGGAAAGAATTGAGAAACTACAATTACATGTGTACATCCCAAGTCAAGATAAATGGAATGTCACTATAATAATGCTGCTGATGCTGCTAATAATAATATATATTATAAATGATTATATTACACACATCATATAATTATTATTATATTAATTCTCATACATTTTCATAGTTTGTTCTTGTACTAAAAAACAATGTTATGGGGTGCTGTTTCTTTCTATTGAATGTTTGCACCTCTTGGCAATGCATCGTCTCTATGTACATGATTACTTGTCTGAAAGAAACATTTAGATTAGCTTTTCATCCTTTAATTTAATAAATAACAATTAATTTATTTAGGCTATGTGCTTTATTCATCATAAATATTACGTAATTTAATATTTATCCAGTTTTATATTTGTATGATTACGTTTTATTTGAATGTTTATCAAGGTTGGCATGTGTTTCTTTCTTAATTTGTTAATAATCCCACTAATTACCTGCTCCACCTTGACCCCAAGGTCATATGCCAGGACTCGTTAGTACCGTTATCATGGCTATGTGTCAGCTATGAGAGGTAGAGGGAGGAGGGGAAAGGGTCTGGGAAAATGAGGACACCAGTCAAACTGGAGGTCCGTGTCACAAAGCCTCTGCATCCTGTCATGAGCATGATGACGCTAATTGGCAAAGTAACCCAAGGAGCCCTTAGGCACCAATAGAGAGGCAGCAAATGTAACGGAGGCTAAAGTGGTGATCTGCCCTAATTTGTAGGGTTCTTCTGTAACAGTGGTGATAATCATGTGCAGAGGACATTTATTCCTGCCGATGTTTTCAGAGAGACCTCAGTTTAATTAACAACCAGACAGTTGAGAAGTAAAGAACTCATACATGGTTTTTATATTGTTTGTTAAATTTCATAATGATATGATAATGTTAATATAATTTCTGTTAAATGAATTCATTATTATTATTATTATTATTATTAAAGAAGTTGCATAAACTGGTCAGGTTTCCAGCAGGAGCCTTTAAAATCTATTTTGAGTTTGTCAAAAATGCTATAGCGACAAAAGCGTTTACCATTATGTCCTCTAGATGGCAGTATCGACCCATGACTTCAGTTATTCCTTGGCCTCAGTGTTTCCCAGCCCGGGTGCCGTGTAAAAAAAAATCATTTTTTAAATCCTTTTATCCTTTTTTAAGATTTTTTAAATTGCTAAAATGTAAAATCATCTATCGTATAATATACATTTCTGATTCTCTGCATATTATCCCGCTCTATGCATGTGCGCTCCAGCTCCTTGGCTCCACTCACATACCGTTCATCGAAACAGTAAAGTCCACTCAAAAATCGAGCCGACAGGAAGCATCTATGTAGTACAGTATTGTTTCTGTTTGCAACAGCCCTGTTGTAACATGATGTGGTATATGGGCAACTCTGGTAACGCTGCCCTCTCATTCATTGATCTGCTAACCGCTGTGTTATGCTCACGTGTTCTGATAATAATAGCTTTCTAGGACTAAACATTATTTGGATATAATTGGTAAAAAAAAAAAAAAAAAAAAAAAAAGAATAAATCTTTTAATAGCCCTACTGTAAGACCTAGGCCTACCTGAAAAACTAAAAAGCAGTTGTTTTCATCTGTATCGTTATTTTTTTGTGCTATCATTAGTAATTTGTTTATTTGTTCTTCATTTTTTTACTGACTGCTTGCTTGTCATTTTTTTTTCAATTCAAAGTTTGAAATCAAGCTATCTTGTGCTACTGCAACAAAATGACCCCACTGTAAAATCTAAAATACACTGAGTGAGCAAAACTTTGTGAGATAGCTAGTTATGATGGTAATTAAACAATGTTTACATATAAATAAAAGCCTACATGAAAATCTGTCATATAAATTGGTCTCTTCATTAGAAATTAGCCTACTGATTGGACAATTTTTTTTATAATATTAAAAATATCTGTATTACAGTATATTCTGCAGTTCTTCACTGCTGTACTGAATATCTAGGCCTATACTTTTCAAGGTATCATATCGAAGTTAGAAATTCAAGTATTGTGAAATTTTTTTTTTGTAGGGTGCCACAAATTTGTTAAAATTTCCAAAGGGTGCCACGACTAAAAAAAGGTTGGGAAACACTGTATGAGATTACCAGAACATTGTATTACACAAATAAAAGTTTTATGTAATGTAATAATAATAAAAAACTTAGTATGTGAATATGTTTTGTGTGTGTGTGTGTGTGTGTGTGTGTGTGTTTTTTTGTTTTTTTGTATTAATAATTATTCTTAGTAATGTGTTAGTAGTTTAATGGCTAAAGAGATCTGTGCTTGTTCAGGTAGAGATAACCTTACCACTGTAAATATACCTGAAAGCACTCTATCACCTTTGAGTCTTTGTGGACGACACCCCAACTTCAACTCCTCCTCTAGTGGGGACTGACTTTACAATCACTATAATTCACTTTAAGTGGCAAGCAGCACAATACACATGCTTGTGACACTGTGTTGAGAGAGGCTGAATTTAGTTGACCCCTAGTTAAGAATCACTTATCTAGTGATTCACAGCTAGGTGCATCCCAGGGAGTACGTGAAAAGATGTCAATGCTTTGCTAAATCTAAAATAAAAGGAAAAGATTATAAATATATTTAAAATATTTGGTCAGTAGATTTGATATAACTAACAGATTAATATAATTTCTGCAGTATTAAAAAAAATCCTCAGAATATGTGTACGTAGTGTACATTTGTTTGGATGGCATAACATCCTAAATGCTGTAACCAATAACCTCCTGAGGCCAGCAAATTTTTCTTTGTTTCTTTTTTTTTTTGTCATTAGTTTAAGAAGAAATCTTAAAAAAAAAAAAAAAAAAAAAAAAAAAAAAATATATATATATATATATATATATATATAATATATATATATAATATATATATATATATATATATATATATATATATATATATATATAATACTCTAAACTTTGGTGCCTGCAGTATCAACTACAAGCTTTCTATGGAAATGTATTTAAATTGACTCTTTGGTCTGTCGCCTCTTAGACGTACTGAGGGAGCTTCATAAGTTCACTGGGGTCTTCATGAGGTCACCGCTCTGATTTCCTTGGAAATGTGCTTCAGTGTGTCTCTGTTGTTTCAGTATAACAGATGAAGCAGGAGCGTCCATCTACAGTGTGAGTCCAGAGGCTGTTAAAGAGATGCCTGACATGGATCCCAACTTAAGGAGTGCAGGTGATTTACATATTCCTTCTTTTCATGCTTTCAGAACTAGTGATCGACCATAATGTTGTTTTTTTTATTTATTTTTTTTATTATGTCAGATGCCTAAATTGAGAGAACACCAGATATGTGCATAATGCAATTTAATGGTTATGAATGAGTCAAACACAAAATCTAAAATCAAAGAAGCACTTACTTTTAGTACTAACCCATTATCAACTATTGATATGGCTGTCGGTAGATTTTAACATTTTTGGCATTAATTGCCCATCTGCCAGTGCTAACAGTCTTGAAAAAAAATAAAATAAATAATATTACAAAAAATACAGTATTTTTGAAAAAGAAATTGAAAAGATGTTTTAAAAATAAAATATTATACCAATTATTAAAAAAATTTAAGATGACAAAATATATAAAAATATATAAATATTATAATATATACAAATAAATAAAAGGCGAAAAATAAGATCTAAACGATAAAGAATCAGAATATTTGGACAATAGTTATTGACCCTGTAATGGTAGAGATGGTTTAATGAGATGGTTTAGGATTTTGCAAACATACAACCTTGTACACATGAATGTCAAAGCTTTTATATTTTCCAGTGCCAAGAATCCAAGTCTTCAGTCGCACTGGCCTTATCTGTCAGTCCAACTCAGCTCCCACTCAACCAGACCTTTACTTGCCATTTCAGTCAACCCTGTCTCCTTAGTCTGAAACAGACTGCTTGTTTTCTTTAGGCCACATTCATATCTCCAGTTGTCAATACATGGATTTCAGAAGCAGTGATGGAACCTTTGGAAATAGTCTTTCACAGTCTATCAAACCATTTCGATTCACTTCTCTCTATATCTGTCATACCCATTAGATATTTTTCTGTGAAACAGAACTTTCTGTAAGAAAGGTTTGCCTGTGTTTAGACCACACAAGCACCCTCTCTACTCTTCCAAAAATAAAAAAGCAAGGCGAAAAGTTTGGAAATCGCTCAAACATTCTCAAAAACAGGATCTGAGAATTATACCAGACTTCCTCTATAAAAGCGGTAAATCACTATGGGATTAATCATAAATTTTCCTCTGGTCAAGTGCAAGAGCAAACTAGGGAGCTATATTTATCGCTTTTATGAAAGGCATAAGAAATTGGACTGTCCTTTGTGGGATGTGTGTAAATGTGTGTAGTGTTTTGTGTTTCATGCATTAACACTGCTACATTACTAGCATATAAATAATTCAGTAATGTCTATTGTTGTTTATGTTAATGAATTAGTTTTTCTTACTAATTTCTAAGGATTTCAGAGATGTTTTTGCAGCTTGGCGTCAATAAATTATTATTTTTTTCAATTATGATATGTCCTGCAAAAATTACTTGCTCATTATATGACCCCTCCTGCTCTAACCCACAAAGGTGCTCATACTTTGAGGACAGTTTTTGTAGAGGTGGTCGGCTCTGTGCAAAGACAAAAGGTGGATGTGCTGCCTGAAGTGGGTGCTTGTGGATGGAGGTTTTGAGGTGGCTTTCTGGAGCGTGATCGCCAAGCCTCACTCGCTGCGTCTCCACATTGAACTCTGTGGGAAATTGCTGCCTGTAATAATATTTGGAAAGGGATGGAGTTTCAGCTCAGGCCTTGTACAGCGCACACAAAAGCACTTCTCTCCACTCTCTGTAATGTGGAGGTTGTGCTTGTGCAGAAAACCATGCAATGTCTCACATTCTGTCCTGTGAGTCACTCTCTTTCTCACTTTGACTCTCGCACATATGGTCGAGTAAAGATGGAAATCTGACTTTCATTTGCTGACCTTCAACAAGACTAGATAAAGCTAATGGAAGAAGTGCGCCAAACTGCTTATGTTCATTTCATTTTATAATATTGTGTTTGGCTGGTCACATATCCTGGGATCAGTTAGAGTCAAGGTTTTCTGAATTGGGTTTTTATTTGTCTTTAATTGAGTTCTTATTTGACCAGACCTCTCTTCGTTGGCCCATGTCTTTGCCTGTCTTCAACAATTTACTAGGAAAAGGGGATTCATAAGTGAGTGTGTCTATTATTGGGCCGGTTTCTTTCTTTCTCTCTGACAGATGTGATGGCATATTCATCTGTAACTCGGTCTGTTAAATGATCTTGACATTTGTTCCCAGTTTTAACAAATTGTTTCAGCCAAAATTAATAATTTTATTTTTGGTTTATTGTGAACTTTATACTTTTGTTGACTGACAGAATGTAAATAACAATGACATCAACAGTAATAATTGGAAACGGTAATATGTGTATATGAATAGGAATATGATAGGTCTTCTTTTTTGCATATATTTAACCATATTATGTGATCACATTTACATTGACTGCTGAATAGTTTTGTATGAAAGAGCTTGTTTCCACCACAGGATTAAACAAACAAACAAATAAATAAATGAAGGTAATTGGAAATTTTTATCCAACAACTCTGACTTACTTATATGTTTCAATAAATGCAAATCTTGTTTATTAATATAATCTGTTAAACTGTGATTAGTGCAGTACATTCCACACAGGCTTTTGCATGATTTAAATAGTCTCTCATTTGCATAGATCTATGCTCATGTGAGCCTAATTTATTCTTAATTAAGTCTGTGGGTTTATTAAAGTGTGAATATTGTTGTTCTCTTGAGGCATTCATTATTATATTTGAGCAGTAACTACACATAATGGTGAGATGATTTCCTCTTGTATTGTTTTCTTTGTCCTCAGTGTCCATTGGGAGGCGTGTTCAGGACCCTTTGGCGGAGCTCATTAAGATCGACCCCAAACACATTGGTATCGGCACTTACCAGGTGTGTCACATGACATTCAATCTCATTAGAAACTAGTTTTGTGCCTCTCCTCTTCCAAACCATGCTAAGTTGTTAGTTTGTTTATTGTGTCTTTATTAAACACTGCCAACAGTTGAGTGTCCTCTCATATAATACTGTGTACATGATGTTGTGTCTGGCTCTGCTCTTGATCCAGCGAAATTTTCAAAGTAATTGTAGGCACATTCCCAACTTTCTAAGCCAGGCTCTGATTTTTAGTTTTGAGTAATAGCAGTTTCAAACAGAAGTCAGCTGGACTAGAGAGCTAATCCTGTCTCTGGCTGTTTGCTTTTGCAGTCTCATATTATGAGTAATCCATTTTTCTCCTGAAATTAATTCTGCTATGATTCCCAGTAGCATCATATGTTGACTCAAGGCTGGGCCTGATTTGTATTTTTTCCTTCTCGCTCTGACTTTTCATCTTTCTATTTTTCTCTAGCTGTCCTGCATGCTTGATTTTCTCTCTCCTGCCCTCTGCTGCCCTTTTTTTTTATTTTTTTTTTATTTTAAAAACATCAAAACTGTGCAGAACCTCAGATATTAAAGATATTCAGCAGCACAACCCTTTTTAGCATTTATGATGGTAAGAACCAAATCAGCATATTAGAGTGATTTCTGAAGGATCATTGTGACACTGGAGTAATGACTGCTCAAAATTCAACTTTACCATCATGTTAATTAGTTACCTTTTATTTTAAATAGAACCAGAAAACAGTTATTTTGGAATAATATTTGACAATATTTTTATTTTTACTTTTTTATTAAATAAATGCAGTATTGATGTGCAAAAGAAAACATTCAAAATCTTACTCCTCCCAGAATGGTTTTTAAATAAAGTTTGGTGAAACAAAACAAAAGCTCTAAACAAAATGTAATTTGTTGTTAAATCTTGAATTGGGCAGTTTAGATTGTTAAAGGTAATTGTAAACTTAGTCCACTGCAACCTTGGAGCCATTTTCCAAGTAAGGAGAGGAAAGAACATCTTTCGACTTTGCAAAAGGATCAATATCACATGCTTCTCACTGCCAGCTTTTTGACCCAAAAAACATATGCACATGTGCTGATGCACACAGGTTTAGGTTAGCAGAGTATCAGGGTCACCTCGCCTTGCCCCTGCACAGTGTGAGTGTTGTCTAATGTGCATCACAGCGACCCCCTGCACGTCTGTCAGCACTTAGCGTTTATTTACCCTGCCACATAATCTGAGCAACACATGATGCCTCTCCACCGCATTGACATGCTGAGTGATAAGTGTGTTTGTGTGTGTGCATGGGAGAGCGGTTTACAGTATGTATGTATATATATGTGTGTGTGTGTGTGTGTTTAATAGACAAAAAGACTGGATCATGTATCTTATTTCTTAACTTGAGTATATCAAGTAGGGCTGGGCTATAAGCACTATAAGAGGGTGCTATTGTATACCCACTTTCCTTAACCTTGAAAATGAGGTTACAAAATATATAATTACATGTTTTGAGTTATGGGTATAAGGTGTTTTACCTGTAAACTGTGGAGTAAAGTTTGCCTTTAGTGGTTGTCTCAGTTTAGAACTCACTTACTTTGTGTGTCTGTGTGTATAGATGTTATATAAATTAATTATGTGAATGTATAAATTCATAAATTACTACAAATAATTTGGGACAATAAGATTACAAAGATTACATTAGATTAGGGGTGATATTGGTGATATATTCACCGATATTGAATTTCTGGCTGATACCAATAAGCTATAATTATATTGATGTTATTGCTGATATAATTTTTTTATACTTATATAACAATAAAACACTAAAAACTAAAACATTTGTACTCTTTTATATAAATATATATATATAAATATATAAATATATATATATAAACAATAAAACACTAAAAACTAAAATCGTGGTTATGGTTGTACCATTTGGTTTCTTTTGTACTCTTTTAGGTTAGTGAATTATGATTATAAAAAACTAAAATCAGTAAAAACTAAAATAAATATATATATATATATATATATATATATATATATATATATATATATATATATATATATATATATAAAATTCAATATATAAAAAACTAAAATCAGTTGTTTAAAATGCTACACATAGTAGTAATGCAGTATGAAAATGGATTTATTTTGAGATTTACTAATTATTGGTGTTTTAGTACTAATTATACATGTAAATAAATATTAACTAAAATGAAAAACAAAATAACAAAATAACATAATATTATTTCACAACATATAAATCCAACAGAGACAATACAGATAGATAAAATATGATCAGTATGGTACAGATATAGTGTATATCTCCAAATAAAATATAAAATGTTATATAAATAAAAATTTGTTTGGTAACACTTTAGTATAGGGGTCAATTCTCACTATTAACTAGTTGCTTATTAGCATGACTATTGATAACAGATTAGCTTTTTATTAGTACTTATAAATAATCTGCATGACCATATTCTACATCCCCAATGCCTAAATTTAGCAACTACCTTACTAACTATTAATAAGCAGCAAATTAGGAGTTGAGGAAAAAGTCATTGTTTAAGGGTTGTTAATAGCGAGAATTGGAAATTTGATTGCACATCGCCCTCTGTTGTTACTTGTTTTGTCCTGACATTCCATTTAGTCAAATTGGGTGGGACCTCTAAAGTTTAGGTTTATATAGTTAACTGTCAATCACTGAGACATAGGTGGAGAGTGTTCAGGTTTCCCAACTGCTTAAAGCTCCCAGAGGGCACATTTTACCATTTTACCCAGCTGTGAGAGAAAACACCATACACACCCCCGGATATTAAGGAAACTGTCACTCTCCTTGATGCACTTTCCCGTGTGTTTTTCAAGTCCAATCATTTAAACCAGCAATAAACCCTTTATTTATTATTTATTTAACCATGCTTTATTATTACATTATGTTAATCAGTGTTTATAAAAGTTTTTCTGAACACCTGCAGAAATATGCATATGTTAGGTTGTACTTGAATTACAAAATAGGTTACACTGAAATGTTTGTTCACACAAGGACCACTATTGATCACACAGATAAAGTTTTAGTATATAGTCTTGTTTTCACACTGTTTATTGCATTTTCAGAACACCAATAAATAATCTCTTTTTTTTTTAAGTTTTTGATTAAGGATTAGAAGGTTGTGAAAAAGCACCAGTGATGTCACTCCTGAAGGCTTTCTCTATTTAATGGGCCTGCTGAGACTGTTCCCTTAGGGTAAAACGGAAGAGAGCGAATGGTATTGACTGACAGGAGGCTGATTGACAATGATTGATAGCTGAGTCCATTTTCGCGTGGGAAAAAGGAAAAGTTATGCGCTATGCTGAACACCTTCTTTCATTCTGATCATGTCTGATCTAGTTGTGTTTTTGCATGATAAATCTTTTACTTATATGACTTTTAATTAATTTTCTCTCCTGGGTAAAGTCTGCAAGAATTATTCTTTATCTTTGTTGTCTTATGGCTGTTCACATTTATAGCAAACATCTGAAAGAAGACTAGCGTGCGTGTTGTTTCTCATGACTTTAGTGGGTGAGTCCAGTAGTGCAGTGTGCGTGGGTGCAGCTCTCATGTTCTGTTTGACAGGTGTTTACTGACTCCAGACCTGGTCTCCAGGCTTCACCTGAGGTAAAGGAAAGATGGAGCAGAGTGTAGGTGAGAAAAGTGTCAGAATTAGTCGTTAAAATGTCAGCCTACTGCCAGGAAACTGCATCATCTGATTTGCTGCCAGAATGCTTTTTAGAGTTCATGCATAATGTTTTTAGTGGAGCAAAGCAAGCTTTGAATAATTCTTATATAATTTTTTTTTTAATGTCTCGAAAAGTCATGGAAATGTCTGTAGTGGATATATATTTATTTTTTTCTATTAATGCTTTATGCTAAAATATTTAATTGACTTAAGTTTTGAGCTTGTATAGAGTTTTGTTATTTACTTTTTTGTAGTCAATGCTTTAATCTGGCAAATTGGTTCACACACTTATCTGACTGACCAAACCAGAATCATAAAGAAAATTCTTACTCTGTAATCACAAATGACTGAAAGATCCTGGAAAAATCCTGGAAAATTCAGTTATGGATTCAATCATGAATATACACTACTGTTCAAATTTAAATTAATTTATTGATTTATTTTTAATGAAGTTTGCATTAAGTTTATCAAAAGTGATAGTAAATATATTTAGAATGTTACAAAAGTTTATATTTCAAATAAGTGGTTGTTTTTTAAACTTTCTTTTTATTAACCATTTCTGACAAATATATATAAAAAATAAAACATTAAAAGAGAAAACAGTTATTTTTCCTATATTTTTGTTCAAATAAAGACAGGTATTGATAGCGTCAGAGATTTAAAAATCTCAAAATTTTGAATGTTAATATATGTTCAAAACAACTGCTTTAATCTGTTAAATGTGTTGATAGATTGATCTGAATTACTTGCTGGTGAATTGGATTGAATCACAATTTTTGAAAAATTCTTATTCCATAGTCACAAATGACTAAAGATCGTGGAAAAGTCCTGGAAAATTATATGGTGAATATACCGTTCTTTTTTAGCAACTATAACAAATTTCACAAATGGGCTCAAACTGAATCAGAAAAATAAAGTTATCTGAAATGTCTGAAAAGATTGAAAGTCATTGGTCAAAAAGTGTAGGAACCTTGCAGAGAAGCCTTTAATACTTATTGCAAGATTTAAGGATGCCTGAGATTGTTTCATTAGTAACTTACATTTAAATGACCTTGCAAGTAAGACAAGACTGCACATTTAAAAATCTTATGTCATAGGTTGAAATTGTAGCCTGTTTTAAGGATGATTTAACATAACTTCTGCTCTGTCAGGCCTCATAATTTCTACGCTACTGTCAAGAAGTCTTTAGCCATTTTCAGATGCCTTGTTTGGAACTTTTGTGTTTTGCTGAAAACGTAGGTCTCTGGTTACACAGGAGGCAGAGCTTTGGGAGGTATGTAAAGGGATCTCCCCAGTCAAACATCTTTGTGTGTTCAGCTCTCTATGGGAAGTGTGTTTTCAGAGCCTGCAGCTGGTTAGATCTGCATTGGGTCACGAGGGCGGGGAAAGGAGAGAAGAACTGATTGACATCTCAGAGTGGCAGCTTTTCATAAAAAAAAAACCTGTTAACTGGGCTGAGTGTGGACAGACACACTTTGTTCTGGCGCTGGAGCCTATCCAAGCCAAACAGGACCTCGCACCTGAATATAATCCCGTGGTTTGTGTGAGCCTGTGTGTTTTTGTGCATACGTGTGTGCATGACTTGGGTCGGAGACCTTGCCATGGCTCTGCTGGGCTTGGTGAGGCAATGTAATTGCATATTTGTGTTACCACTGGCCCGTCCCCTGCTATACCTGGCATGTCGGGGTCCGGGATACGAGTCTGTTCAAACAGAGGGCAGGTTTAAAAACTATGTGAACTCCCACCACATTTCTTCACCTATTCCCCAATGCTTTAATTGAGTTTTGGTTGTTTTGTCTTCAGGGTTACCACATCGCTAAGCCATGTCAGAGCTCATCTGTCAGCCGCTCTTCCTACTGTGAGCGAGGACAAGAGAGTGCGGCTCGTTTGCATTTGAAGACGGATGGAAAGCTTAATATCGGATTTAGGCGAGCTTGGTCTTTCTCAGGCCCTGCTGGAGATGTTGGTTAGATTCTAAACGTATTCTCTACCAGATGCAGCTCAGTTTTACACTCGCCAATTGAAATGGTTATGCAGTCTTAGATATATCCAGCAGGATTGACAGGAGATTGGAGAGATGAAAGCTGAAGCCTTTTCCAACAGCTACTACTGGAAACATTCAACGTGTCTAGGTTGATATCTCAAATATGACCGCAACAATTTCAGCCCATGTTTACTTTCTTGTTCAGCTTTGTTCAATTTGTCTGCAGAGATTGAAGTGTTTTTGAAGCCTTGAAGGAATAGTTCATGCAAAAATGAAAATTCTTTTATTATTTGCTGACCCTTATAAGCAGTGTTGGGGAGTAGCTAGTTACATGTAATGGAATTACGTAATTTAACTACATAATAAATGTAACTGTAATGTGTTATAGTTACTCAGAAAAATGGTAATGATTACAAAAGGGGTTACAGTACATCTGAATATTTTCACACACATACAGATTTTTTTGACTTCTTTACCAAGACACATGCTTATTTGATAACTGTATTATTTCTTATTTGGGTTTATGTATATTTTTTATTTTTTAAGATCAGCTGTTTTTTCAAAGGCATCGTTAGGTGCCAACTTTTCCTGTCAAAGCAATGCAAAGATTGGATTTAAAAACAGTATCATAACTATTAAACTGTCTTATGATTTTAAATCTGTATTTAACTTTAGAATGATCTCAATGTAAAAAGAAGTGCTAAAGTCAGATTTTTTTGGTGGCTGTGCTTTAAAATAACATTTTAATAATCTTAATTCAAGTGATGAAGGATATTGAAAGTCAAGACAGTAATCAGTGTTGATACTACTGTAAGGTTAACCCAGCCTGGTTTAAATGTTTAAAAAAATGATTAATAGTTGAAAATATTCATTAGAAATTTAGAAAAGTACTCAAAAAGTAATCAAATGTAATCAGTTACATTACTTTAATATAGGGTAACACTTTATTTTAAGGTGTCCGTGTTACACTTGTTACATATACTTTTATAATACATGTACTATTAAAATAACAATAAATTATGCATAATTACATGCAAGTAACCCTAAACCAAACACTAATCCTAACCCTAACCATATAGTAAGTACATGTAGTTAATTAACATTACAGTATAATTACATTGTAACAAGGACACCTTAAAATAAAGTGTAACCTAATTAATAAGTTACAATACTTATTACATTTTAAATAGGGTAGCTTGTAGTCTGTAACCAATTACATTTCCAAAGTAACATTCCCAACAGTGCCCTTATGTAATTCCTTTCTTCTGCAGAACACAAAAGATGTTTTGAAGAATGTTGGTAACCAAACTGTTTTGATGACCATTGACTTCCATTTGGAAAAAAAACAAACCAAAAAAAAAAAAACGACCACACATTTCTGAAAATATCCACAGAAGAAAGTCATACTGGTTTGGAATGACATTAGGGTAGGTAAATGATGCCAGAATTTTCATTTGTGGATGAGCTATCATTTGAATTCACTCTTTACTGACCCTGCATTGCCAGACAGCCCGACAGTTGATACAGATCGTTGGCCGTGCTCTTGTTCAATCATATACCATTCATTTGACTTTTCCTCCCTGTATGTGAGCACTAATATCGCAGTGGTGGCGTCCCGCCTCGTAAATTAGTGTACCCTAGCACATAGCTTTTCTGGTGCAGCCTTTAAAAATAGATCTGGGGGGGTCGTGATGATTGATGGCTTTCTAATGAGTGTGCATTCCATCAGCAGAGCTCCAAACTGCCTGCAGGCAACACTTTTTGGGTGTCTTCCTTTATCAGTCTGCTCAAGGACTGTGAGAATTTTCGCTCCATCCGCACTCAAGGCGGTTTATACAGCCGACTGGCTGCCAAGTACTCAAAAGCTAACCTTAGGGTTTGGGAGCAGCTACATGGGAACCTGTCCACACACTTCTCAGGTTGCATCCGGCTATTATGCGGCAGCAGGATTTTGTACGTTAAAAATAAGGAGTTGTTTGTTGTGAGAAGTACCTTGAGCGTGCACAGATTTATTGATTATCAGCAAGCTGTCAGTGAGTGTAGCATTATAATCTATTTGTGTACAATAGTGAATGTTGATAAGTCTGATGAGTAACTGTGTTGAAATCACCATAAGCATCACATGGGAAAATGGCATCAAACTGAGTAAATGAGGATCATTAGGAATGATTGGGCCGCCGTTAAATATCTCAGCTTCTACCTTCAGGCTTCAATGTTTATTGTTTAGTTTTCATGTTTCATTTCAACACATGCGATCCAGTAGTGTGCATGTATTTCTTACCTCTCTTAGGTTACAAAGGAAATGTGTGAGAGATTTTGAGAGGATATTACAGCCAGTGGTGTTCTCCCACATGAAGGCTGTTTTTGTGCAATAAATATTTTTGGAGGTGTAATATTACAGTTGTTTTTCCAACATTTGTGTATCACTGACTAGATTTAGGAGGTGATACTAAAATAACAGTTCATTCTTTTTTGACTATTGGCAAGTTGCAGTGAACCGCAATAACCACTAGAGGCGATATTATAAAAGAGTTCAGGATTTCTGAAAGCCTCAAGACAGATCTTTCATTTTTTACACTCACACTTACTCCCAGGGGATGTCTGGTGCTGAGATCTCAATGCCACTACTGTTTTTTAAAATCATTACTAATTAAGTTAACTGAAAGTGTAAGAAAATGCACAACCTGGTGCAGCGTTATGATGATAACTTAGATATTTGCAAAGTGTGATTCTCTTCCAGTTTGCGATGAATGATTTTCTGTCTTTGCTTTGATAAGATTACTCCATTGTATACGGCTAGACAGTAAATGTTATCACACAGATGTCCTTGTTCCAGTGGCAGTCATCCAGATCCTGCCAGGTCAAAACACACATTCTGCTTTTTGTTATAACCCGCATTGCTCAGCCACTTCACTTCCTAGCTGTCAATCAATATCTCACTCATCCTTAACCCACTGAGATGTTACCATTGTGCTGGTCTAAACCATTTCTATTTATCTTCATTCAGTCATGTCTAATAGGACACTATTCCATCACTCTGTTTGTCAACAAAAAACTGAGCATTAAAACCTCATCTCCATTGCACTGCAGTACTTATAAACAGGGTGCGATTTGTGAAATAAACAGAGGGGGGGATGCTTTTGAAAAATTTTATGAAATGTTTTTAATACGACGGAAATTGTATTTAGTGTGATCTCAGTTTAATAAAAACATTGTAAGCCTACGTTAGGCCTATTAATTGTATTGATTTAATGTCCACGGTTATTCAAACAACAAATTACATCGAGAAAGCGAGCAAAGAACACAACGGAGCTTTTTGAAACTCCGAATCAGTTAAAACATTGCGTCGCAAAATGATTCACTGTTTCGATGCGCTTCAATCGGATCGCGTATCGCGAATCATTTGATTCCGATCTGGATGTCAGAGCGGGTTTGCATGATGTTTTTATCCCCACCGGAGATAAAAGTTATTCAGCAGAGGCAGGGATGCATAGACCAGAAGGGGGGAAATTAATTTCATTTACTCTGTTAATGAAAAATTGATAATTAAAACTAGGACTGACCGATTAATTGCATTTAGGACTGACCGATTAATAAAGTCTAACACACCTCTTATAACACATCTAAGCAGTCTTTAGAGGAAGCATCAAGTTGGCACGCTACAGTGTTGCCAAGTCTGATCTAAGCAGTCTTTAGAGGAAGCATCAAGTTGGCACGCTACAGTGTTGCCAAGTCTGCGGTTTGGGGAACCCCTCCATAAAACGGGTATTTTACCACCTGGAATACCGGTGGACCCCCCTCAAAATGCGATTGGGCTAGTTTTGAGTAGCAATTGGGCGGGTTTTGTTGTGAAAACCTGGCAACCCTGTCACGCTATACGCGGAAATGTTTGAAAGCAAACATACTTCAAAACGGCACATTATTACTCAAGCAGTAACAGTGTTACGGTGCATTTCATTACTGAAGACTTCAACCTTATAATATATATATAATAAGGTAATATATACATATTTATTTATTTATTTAAAGTCTTTCTAAAGCAGTGGTTCTCAAAGTGTCGGGCGCACGGGCCATCAGCAAAAAAAAGAAAATAAATAAAACAGTAAACAGCCAAGGGAACTTAGAATGGGAGATGGATCGGTTTGTGAAAGGGAAGAGAAAAGCCATAGATGATGTCGCACAGACCCAGGCAGAAGCTGGTCATTCAAAAGCTAAATGCAGAAAATATGGCGCGGCATATCTTGCTCTCGGCTTTACTCACTGTGTCTATACCGGACGCTATAGTTGTCGAGTCGCGCCACAACAGCTCTACTGTACACTGGACGCGACAAAGCTACAGTTGCATATAATTTTATTTAACTTAGTGTCAGTACGTCGTAAATAGAACAAGTCATCAGTTTAATGTGGGGTTTTGTCGCGTCGCGCCACATCCAGTGTAGACAGCATCACTGATCGGTTTAACTGTATTTTGATGGCTCGCATCCGGTGTAGACACGGTGTTTAATGTCATTGGCGAGGAGGAAAGCCTGTATATGTCCTATGCCTTAGCGGACAGCATAAAACCCACAATAAATAAATAAATAACAGAGAGAATAATAATAATAACAGTTATTCTCTCTATGCTATTTATCAACGTTTCAAGTGATGCAGGTGTTTTTTCACTGTAGGTTTTTTAAATTAAAAAATTAATTTTTCAGAATGTTTAGTGAAATATTTGGCACGATCAAAAAAGTTTGAGAACCACTGGTCTAACGTTAACAGACAGTGTTTATTACAGTGACTTTCAGTAATCTAAAGTAGTGTGGTAAAGCAACGTTTTTATATTTCTGCAATCTACTTTAGTTTGTGTGATTTGCATATTAATGTTTACACCAGGCTTATTTGTCAGTGCTTTATGTTGTCATTATTATTCCATACTTACAAGGTTGGAAGTTCAACAAATCAGTCAATATACTACTGTGATTGTAGTTGTTTAATAAAAATGTCATTCATATCAATTCATGCATCACCTAATTTCATCGTAACATAGATCTGGCCTACAGAAAAGAACATTTATGTTTAATCTATCTAATATTGCGTTGGTCATACTATACAATGATTTTTAGCTTTTTTTTTGAATAACAGAGAACATAAAGAGCTTAAAAAAAAATCGCATATTAAATCGCAATCACAATATTGGTAAAAAAAAAATCCCAATTAGATTATTTTCCAAAATCGTTCAGCCCTAATTAAAACCTCAATTCCATTTAACTGCAAGAATATTATTGTATTTGATTTTACCTGTTTATTAATATTTAAATCACCCCATGCACAAAATTCTTTCAGCCATCAAAGAAGAGGATAGTCTGCTCATCCCATAATATCTTGTATCACAGGTTTTCTTTAAGTGTTTTGGTGCCTGTTCTCAACGGACATGTGTTTTGTGGACAAAAAGGCAGATCTGCTAATGAGTTTACAAGATCAGATTTCTCTAGGCAACAACATTTGTTTTGATGATGATTTTTTTTTTTTTTTTTTTATGGAACATCTGCTTCTCAGACCACTTTGACATTCTCCATGTTTTGGCCACATTTGCACAGTCCAAATGCACTGCAGTTTATTACATTGGAAAACTGTTCTGTAGCTAACACATTGAGTTGCTCTGTGTTTAATGTGAAACATGATTGCAATGGAATTATGATATTAACATTCAGTCTTTAAAACCTGAATATCAACCATATATGTATCCTCCAAACATGCTTAGTTATAGAATAAGGTTCTCTACACTATTTCATGTTTTCTATTCTTCATTACCAGCTAAATTGGCCTCATGAAAAAGCAAGTTGATTTGTAATGAGTCCCAGAATGATTAAAACAAAAGATATTGGGATAAAGTATCCCGATCCACACCATCTCAGACCCACTTCTTACTTTTTCCCATTGGTTGTGTAATTTCAAACACTAACACTCTCTGAAAGTAAACCACTGCGTCCAAATATGAGGGAAATATATCGTCTATGTCTTTGTTTATTATTTCTGCCTGTTCTTGTGTTAGTGTGTGACTGTGTGTATTCGTGTGTGCACAAGGGAGGTTGAATGTGTATATTGAGTTAGCTATAAGAGGCCCGTGGGCTTCTCGGTCTGTTTAATATACTGAATTTGTATTCACACAAACACAATGACACACTAGTGCACGCCAAGACAACTTGAGAACATTAGATCTTACTCACACTGTAAATTTACACACAGAAATGTACACAGAACAGCCAGTACATGTCGTACACTCCCAAACCACCATAAACTGTCATTGCTGTTGGGTTTTCCCCTAATTAAAAAGAAAATTAGAGAACACAGTCTTTTGACCTCTTGAAGTTTCTCATCATTCTTTTACAACCATAAACGGGCTGGTGTTTTAGAAGTCACATGCTCAACGATTCATCAAAAGAGCTTTGAATCTATTTAGGTCATAGATGGAGTCGATGAGCTATTTGAGTAGTTTTACTACATTTGTGTTTTCTAAGGTGTTGAACTCCCATCATGTGTATTGCTATAAATGGTTTTATTTTAATTGTAATAGTTGTTAGGTACAATGTACTTATTGTGTTCATGTTGAACTTAAAAATGCTGCTATTGAGGTGGTACATGGTTAAGGTTAGGGACAGGTTTTGGTAGTCTTTGGGCTAAGGTATAGGAACTGCTTGAAGCCCGTTTCCGCCACTGAATAAAAAATAAAAAGGTAATTGAGATTTTTTTTATCTCACAATTCTGACTTTTTTTCTCGCAATTGTGAGTTTACATCTCGCAATTCTGACTTTTTGCCTCAGAATTGCATGATACAAACTCACAATTCTGACATTTCTCAAAATTATAAACACACAATTACAAGTTTATTTACAAGAAAAAAAGTCAGAATTGTGAGAAGTCTCAATTACTTTTTCATTTTTATTAACCGGTGGAAATGGGCTTCCATAGGTGTATGTCACGATACAAAAGAAAAAAATCTATTGCTACTTCCATTTCATTGCAACTTTAAATATGAGTACAATTATCTGTTTTTCTCCCAAGCCAGCATGAACTGTAACTAATGCATGAAAATGAAAATCGTAAAAGTGGAGGTGGTGTTCGTCGTAATGATTTCTTCCAAATAAAGAATTTCACATTCTTTTTAGCAGGTCTCAAGCACTGGTATAACTTCTTCCATATGGATACTGGTCCCAATGCAACACAGACAAAGGCTTGTCAGAATTCCCTGCTTGCTCCTAATTTTGGTCAGTTTTGAATTTGGCCTTGTGGTTTTCTTTGCTTTGAATTCCATCTCCATTTTAGAAAACCGCCTCCAAAGTGTGAAAAGTTCGGCTGGATTAACTTTATCAATTCCCTGCACTTAATGGAAAACCCCTGTGAGAGGACTTTGAAGTGTCACTGATGCTTTCCAATGAAAACAGCCTCAGACCTTCTCTTCGTGTCTCTTGAGGCAAAGCAATCCACTGGCTGCTTTTTTATTCTGCCGTCTCTTTTTTCCCCCTCAGACCAGCATGAACACCGCAAAGTATTTAGGGTTACCGTTTGATTGCCAATGACACAACGTTGGCCTTGCAAAGCGGCTTGTTTTTGGAAAGTGACTGAGACAGCACGATTTGTTGCTGAGATATCTAATAGATGTAGACTTTCTTGACATTTCGAAAGAGACAGAGTAGAACTTTTACAGTTTTAATTATTTTCAATGTAACCTAGCGATTTAGTGAACTTTTAATAGATGTCAAAATTGCGATTGAATCAAGTCAACATACTAGAAAAAACATCTTCAAGGTGTTTGATTTCGTTTTCAGAGCCCAGGTCAAGAACAGAGCCCTTCCTTTTCCTCTCTTGCACAAACACACGTTCTAAAACTGTGGTCACTCTTTCCAGCACGACGTGTCACAGAGTTTGCTGAGGGCAGCGCTGGATGGGGTGGTGCAGGAGTGTGTGAGCTTCGTGGGAGTGGACATCAACATCTGTTCAGAGACGCTGATGAGGTAGAGGCCAAATACTTTCCAGCAGGAGTCACAACATGGCAACTTCTCACTCGCCTCCCCGTTATTGCTTAGCGCTCTGTTTAGTCTGACACCCTACACGTCGCACACACACACACTCAGAGACGCACGCACCGTAACGTCTTTTCACATCCCCACTACACACAAACATTGTGATCTACATACACAAACATTGCCGCTCGCTAACATATACACAAATTGAGATACATAGCCTCGAATATTAGTCACATAAACTTACAGAAACACCGAAATGTACACATTCATTACATCCACTCGCTCTGCCTAATACCTTGTAGGATTTCATGAGTAATTGCAAACTGTTTGCACTACGGAAAACAGTGATTTGAAATAATATATTTCCGGAATACAGTCAGGATCATGTCTACATGCCCCTAGATGTGCCTTCGAAATGTTAGCTTTCATTTACACAGCTTATTCTTTAAAAAAAAAATCCTTCATTCAACACTAGAAGTTAGTATAAGCGAGTTAAAAAAATATTTTGATGAAAGCAGGTACACTTTCATGTTTCGTCAGTGCATTCATTCAGATACATGTAAGCATTAGAATGAAATACGCACATTTCACAAATATCGGATTTCTGTATTTAACTTTTTAGGATTATGCCTTTGACTTATGGTGTACTTAGACACCCATACATCACTATACTGAGCTGGAAAGCTGTGTGATCCCATTAACATCCAGGGTTAAATGCTCGTGAGGTAGCCTGGGATCAGGTCATCTGTTTACCTGACTTTAAATGAGCTCTCAGTACCAGAGCTCCAGACGATGTGTTTGTGGCTCCAGTGGTATTCACCCCTTATTTATAAGTGATGACATATAATGTTTACATAGCTGCTTTTAGGGGAGCTGCCACTTCGAATTGCCCATACCGTCTCACAAAGAAAAATTGTCTCAATACCTTTCTGTTTTATATGGAAAGGTCAAAAAGATTATGAGATCTTAGGCAGCCATTTGGTAATTCTGCTGGAAAATGTTCTCAATATTTTACTAATATCGGACTTCTTGTTTGTGAATATGTACGGATTACATAAGTATGAAAAGAAATTTCCACGGCCTTGGGTGGACTTTTAAAGTGAAGCTCTTGATCCAGTATGTGTGGTTAATACTGGGTATTGACATATAAATCAATGGCTAATTCCAAAAACAAACAGGAGTTGAACCGGCGGGAAGATGTGAGAGATTAAGTTTAGTTTTTTTGGACCGAATAACTGACTCAAGAATCACTTAAATCACTTAAATCTCATTGCGACCTATGAAGTTTGATTGCGTAAAGAATAAAATGTGTGTTTAAGAATGACAATTCTGAATGTCAGACAAAAAAAAGCAAAACTTGCTAGCTTAGCACATTAGCAAAAAAAACTGAAAAATGTAGAAAACAAAAATATTTTTAAATCATATATGTTTTGAATGCTCTTTTTCAAGGTATAATTCTCACTATTAACAAGCCATTAACTTTGACTTTTGTCTCAAAAACTTATAATTTGCTAATTATTAATAGTTAGTAAGGTAGTTGTTAAATTTAGGTATTGTGTAGGATTAGGGATGTAGAATATGTCCTTTATAAGTACTAATAAACAGCCAATATGTCAATAATATTCATGCTAATAAGCAACTAGTTAATAGTGAGAATTGGTCCCTATACTAAAGTGTTACCGATTTCCTTTTTTTTTAAATGAGGTGTTTTGTTTTATCAGGCACATAGCAGGTCTGAACGCAGGTCGAGCACGCAGTATTATGGAGTGGAAAGAAAAGAACGGGCCTTTTCTCAACAGAGAGCAGCTGAAACTGGTCAAAGGCCTCGGTCCTAAGAGCTTCCAGCAGTGTGCTGGTTTTATCAGGATCAACCCCGAGACAGTACGCAGGTACACATCCAAATCACGCCACTTCTACAGTTACATGTTTATGCAACAAGCTGTCTTTATATCATGTAGGGGGTAGTGGGATAAGATGTGTCGCCCCCTTACATATCTTTTTCAGTAATGACTGTTTACAATCATTAAACAGACCAAAGATTTTATTTTTTTTCCCCCGCGGTAGTTACTGCATCATCAAACATAATTGCAGTAGCGGAATACAGGTTGAACTACCTTATTTGTTTGTATAATGTTCTCAATAATAATAATATATGTGAGCTACAGCTGACCAGCCTTCTAGCTAGTTTAATGTTTTTTTTTTTTTTTTTTTTTTTTTTTTTTTACCCGACCAGACATAAAATTTACTAAAATTTAATTGACAAAAAAATAACCGGCAAATCATTGAAATGCGAGAATGATTCTTCTGATTTTATTACATTCAGCGTAAAAAGCGATTGATAATGTATTTCTGGTATCAAGGTTGCGCTGTTGAGGCTTACGCTGCCTGTCTCTTTATGAGAGACTTCAAAACAAATGAGCATAACAGCACACAGAAAGAAACTCAAAAGAAACACAGAGGTAAAAAATTCTAGGGAGCAATTTTGATGTATATTTTCAGGATTGCAAATGTCACATTGATTTTAGTTCCATAAACAAGTAAAGTAGTCAGGTAGTTATTAAGTTTCTTACATTTTAGAGACAGTGTTTACTGTTTTTGTTCTATTTCTACAACAAAAATAGTTCCAAACAAAGATCACAGCAGAAGTATTAAACATTCTCCAAGCAACAATCGGTGGTGTTTTGTTAGTGAATGATTCAGCGTTTTGAAAGAATCGGTTGAATTATGCAATGACTCACTCATTAAGTGACTTACCGCCACCTACTGGTGGTTTAGTTTGTTTAAAAGTATGCATTTTTCCCCCAACATTTCTTATTTGTATATCCAAAAATGTATTTAAAACATTAATGTCAAAACATCATTTCTTGCAGTTGTAATTTTGCGGTGTAAATTATTTAATCTGACTGGTAACTGTCACTCGCTCGTGTGTAAGAAGACAAGCACACAACGAAGATGAAGGAATATAAACATGTATTTATTATTATCCACATGAAGACAGGTAATCCAAGGGAACACACACACACGAGGTACCATGGAAGCCACCAGACAAAGAACTGAAGAACTCAGGAGGGAACTAAATAAGGCAAATAAGGAGGGGCAGACAGATGAAGGGGGTTAACCAATGATGCACTTACAAGAACAGGAACATAACCAAATAAGGAAAAACAGGAACTAACAGAAATGGACTAACTGTGACAGTAACAGCCCTATAGTGTATATTGAATTTATTGATCAATTGTAATAATTTGACGTGAAAGATGTTTTAACATTTAAAAAGGTTGAAAAAGGTCTTTGTAAAGGTAAATAAAAATATGCAGATTTAAGTATGTAAAAGCTGATAGAACACTGAGAATATTGCTTCAGAATAAATAGTTTACACCACCAATAATATTGGTTATGCAGTACGTTTGTGGGGATATTTTGTATGGAATATTGTATGCTGATATTAAAAGTTCACAGTATATCATAGTAATAAATATCATTTATGACAGCAATGATATTTTGTTTTCTTTTTACATTAAACACATTAAATATTACATATATGTCTATAATATAATGTGTATTTCCATTACAGGATTAGGTCTTAAAGGTGGTAAAGTGGGCTGCAAATTAGCCTTTGGCTAGAAGCCTACTGTATACGTGGAGCATCGGCTGCTTGAAATTGTAGCAATGTTATACTGCATCGTCCCTGTTAAATAAACTAAGAAATAAATATTAAAAAGGTCTTAAAAAGTCTTAAATTTAGCTTGTTCATATCTTCTCATGATATTATGGTTAAATGTAATAGACGCTTTCATCGAATCTGTTAATTAGATGAAATAATCTTTTATATATATATATATATATATATATATATAATGCATCAGGATATCATCAGATACATCTAATTTCTTGTAGAATGCAACTAAAGAGTGGCACAGCTTACCCCAATCTCTAGAAAATGAATAAGAAATATTTACAATTTATAGATCACAAATCACATGTAAAAGCAAATTAATAATTCTGACATTTTACCCTTAATGTTTTTGTAATTTTGCTTCAAGCAGTGTCTGTTCTGGAGGGAACGATGACCTCAAGGCTCCTCTGAAACAGACAGCTGAGAAGAAAAAAGGTAAAGGCTCTGGGAGCATCTCTAACCAGTTTAACCCACTGGACCAAACCTGCATCCATCCCGAATCCTACAGCATCGCCTTGAGGTGAGAACAGAGCATGGCACTAAACTTTCACGTTACTGCACTACTGCAGATGATCATTGGATCTGCTTAAAGATTGACCCAAGTGGTAACAAGTGTTTACCTCAAGTGGGAGCATCTGGTCCTGTGTTGCTCAGTGTGAGAGTTGTGTGAGCTGCTGGCGCTCATATGAAAAGCACATTCAGCGTGTGCTCAGCACTCTCTGGCAGTGAATGACGCTCTCCCCGCAGCTGTGCTGCTCAAGTCTGTTTAGACTACTCCAATCTGACACTTGTGCCTGTTGCTTCCAGAAGATGTGCGCACGGATGCCCTGTGGTTTGGATGTGCTTGCGTGCATGACAGCTGCAAGTTAAATCAAAATCAGTGTGTGCATGTGAAAGAGGTTTTTGAAAATTGAATATGAACCGTGGGCAAGGCATCCGAATGCTGTGGAATTTGGAGGATTTATTGGTGAATGGCAACTATAATTTAGGAACAAGACATTCATTCACTGCCTATTACTCACTTTTTCATTTCCTTCATAGCTGATGTCGTACTTTGGCTTCAGTTGTAGCACAGTGTGTGTACTTCGTTTTGTGACTTTGCATGTATATGTGCAGTTGTGTACAAACATCTGAGACCACACTGAAAAATTTTCCAGTTAAACCTGGAAATAAACAAAGTTGGCAAAAATGATTTTATTAAAAAATAAAACAAAGAAAGTTATGACTTGAAGAAATATTGAAGTTTCTATACTATTTGTAGGCCAGAATTTTATATTGAATATGAATTTGAAATTGTATATTATAAATGAAATAGAATTATAAATTAATATAATTAAAATATTTATATATTATTAAAATAGAATATAGATAGATAGATACATAGTTTGTAATTTATAAATCATATTGCATAATAATCTATATAATATTAAAAAAATGAAATTACTATGAATTAAATAGATTTAAAACTGTTTTCACTGCTGATCTGAGACTGTAGACCCCTCTGTATATGCATGTGTGAATCGTATTCGTGTCCATCCACTCCTTCTCTGACTGATCTGTCGTCAGAGGTGCCTTTTACGGTCAGAGGTCTAATAAAGCCACTTAGGGGCATGGAGAGGGGGAATAATCACCCTGTCATATCCTCCCTCCTCTCCTCTCCTTCTGTTTGTTTTCATTTCTCTCCGTTAGGCTTCATTTCCGACTAAACCAGGCAGAAAAGCCTCCCTTGCAGTCCCCTGTATTATCACCATTCTCTATCATTACCAAATGCTGTGCTAATGGACATTGCTCCACTCCAATTGTCATCATGAGCCCAGGCATATTTTTCTTGGAGTAACAGGATTTGATTAAACATGGCCACCAGCAGTGCTGAGTTGGTAATGTAGCGCCCAGCTAATGTAGCGGACTTTAAACAAGGGTTTCTAGGGGGCTTGGGAGGAATTCTGGGTATTGCTAATAAAATGTATCAAATATGTTGCGAGCTTCAGCCAGGGCTGAAATCATAAGGCTAATGATGCGAGCAGAACCGTCTGAGCGATGTCTTTATAATGATGATGACAAGCTTGACGTATTCCCAACAATCTGTAACCCATTTATGCACTGGGTTCATCACTCTTGTCCTCTGTTTCACCAGCTCATTCTCTTTCCCTTTGCAAATTATTGGACAGGCCTTTTCACTTCCTCTCTCATTCTCATTCATATAAATGCAGCAGTTAATAAGAATAGAAATGCAATGGAAAAATGCCCCTCATTGCATCCGTGACTGGTTTGCCTTTAATATTTGTGAAGTCAGGACAGGACGTGGCTTAAATCAATCACACGTTGTGCTTGTGAAAACATGCAGCTTGTCTCCCTCCATTTCGTGAGCGATTTCGTTGCACGTTGGCGCTTTGTGAAGCGTGGGCCAGTGGACGGTAATGGCGGATCATGTTGCTCTAATGTGATGAACTTGATACCCTTAGCCCCACCACTTCCCACTCATACACACACAAATACGCATACATAATATGTAGCACTGACCCCCTGATGGACCATCTCTAGTAGTTAAGTATTAGCTGTGAAACAAAGGTTGATGTTAGCTCTTATTGGGACCTCCTACCAAAATAAACTTATTTTCACTTGACCAGTTTTCTGTGACGTGCCATTTTATTTTAGCCAGTAGCTGATAGCGCTTTCTTTGTTCTTCAGTAATTTGCAAGAGCATGAAGAGAAAGGTAATGATTAACCATGATATTTAAAACATTAAATGTTGTGTTAATACTACAAGTATGATAATAATCTAAATAATCCAGTGGCAATAACTATATGGGGTGTGTTTCCCATACAACGATATGACTTGCTGATTAACTACCAATGTTGGATAAATTGACCAACTACTGTAGTCTTGACTTTAACAATTTTCCAAAACTGTAACCGAAACTGTTTCCGAAACCTTCTTCATTGATGTGTTTGTCATTTTGTCATTTTGATTGTAAAAAAAATGCTGAGATTTAAATTCCAGAAGAAATGGGAATGTGTTTTTTTTTTTTTTTTTTTTTTTTATTTTTTATGTATTAACCCTCTGGAGTCTAAGGGTATTTTTGGGGCCTGGAGAAGTTTTGTCATGCCCTGACATTTGTGCTTTTTTCAGTTTCTTATAAATATCTAAATGGCTAAAGTCTAATCTCACTGTAACTAGGCTATATAATATGTGAGCAGCATGTATGTACATGATTGTGTTTTTGAGAAAAAAAATTTATGCGTGGTTAGTGAAAAACTAAAAATGTTAAATCACTTGAAAAAGGCAATAAAACACATATAGAAAATTGGTTCCCAGGAATTTTGAGAACTGGAGCTTGTAGCCTAGAATTTTTTTTTTCTAAATGATGTGAAAATCATCTTGTTTACTCACTTACAGAAAACAATATATTGATTTAAATTTTCTAAGACACTTTTTGTTGGTAAAAGTCATATGCGAGTAGGCGTCAACTATCATGAATTCACACCTGAGAAGACAAAGGCCTGCATAATGAGCTGCATAATGAGCCATTCAGTCAGCTGTGTCACTGAGAGGGATGAGTTTACAAGAAAGAATGTGAGGACAAAATAAATCTATATAATTTTATGTTTGTAGTTTTTTTAGAATATATTTAATTATCCCACAACATAATTTAATATTCACTTGTGAGTGCAGTTAAAAAGTTTATTAGGAAAAATCAAAGCTGACTTTCAAACTGATTTTTTTGCATCATTACTCCAGTCACACAATCCTTCAGAAATCCTTTTAACAATCT
This sequence comes from Cyprinus carpio, assembly GCF_018340385.1. Classification (NCBI taxonomy): domain Eukaryota; kingdom Metazoa; phylum Chordata; class Actinopteri; order Cypriniformes; family Cyprinidae; genus Cyprinus; species Cyprinus carpio. The sequence continues at coordinate 13,961,561 of NC_056609.1, read as the reverse complement.
TATTTTCTACAAAAAAAACATTTATTTTTATTATTATCATTATTATTATTATTATTATTATTATTATTATTATTATTATTAATGTTGAAAAGAGCTGAGAATATTTTTTTTAGGTTTTTTAGGGGGGGATAAATTGAAAGAACAGCTATGATTGTTACATTTGTTACAGTTACATTTATTGTTACATTTTATTATTTACATCAAGCTTTGAAATGGTATAGTAGTGTATATTGTTATTGAAACTTCATAATATTTCACTTGATTTATACATTTAGTCAGGAATTATAGTTTTGGAAAAGTCCTTTGGAAAAAGTCTAACTAGTAAAATGTTTACACGTTATGTGAAAACTAGTACAAGTATATAAATAATAAAAAGAGACTTAATCATGTTTATGAACTCTGCTGAATAAAGTGCTTCATATCTTTTTTCTGAGGAAATCCAAATCTCAAATCCTCAACCACATGACATCTTTTTGGGGTGATTTATGTCTTATTCCTCTCATCGCGAAGCAAACAGTAAAATAATAAAAACTTGAAGAACAGTCTCGCTGCGTTGTCTTCTGTTGTGTGGGCGTATTCAAAAGCCGCGCGCTTCAGTGAAACATTTGAATCTCAAAAGCGCGCTCGGCGCGGGGGCGTGGTCGCATTAGAAGATAATGAAGGCAGACGTGAAAAAAACGGACATCGCGTTGTTTTCATATGGATTACTTTATCACAGAATATTTGTTTTCAGCAGCACTTGTTTAGTTTAAAAGTAGACATGTCAGGCTTTCTATAGATATCTCTCTCATGTCTCTGTGTTGAGTATTCACTGAGTTACAGTTCATTTTAATGACGCATTTGTATCTGAAGATCAGCGCAGACAATGGCTGCAGACAGCACTCCTTGTTTGTTAATCTTTATTTTATAAGTGCACAAAGTTTTGTTGTTATTATGTCTGTATACAAAAAAAGAGTAACCCTTTACAGATTCGATTGATGTATTGCACTTATCTGTACGATCAAAACTGAAAGTGTAATTTAAGTTCTTTTCGGGGTTATCAGGAGAAAGTACCCCAAAACGCGTATACGCGTTAATCGACTCCAGAGGGTTAACTCAGTATTACAGGTGTAAAACTGTAACTGGTAACTGTAATGTGTTTGCTAATGGCTTAGTCTTGTTGTATTGCAAAACCATCAGCTGAAGTCTATTGCAGATATAGATATTCAAACATGCATACTGTATATTCTTGAGTTCTCATGGACCAGCTTGGACCATTCCAATATGGTGGACGCCTTGCGTATAGAGGCTCATAGAAACAACAACTAATGAGGCTTCTGTTTATATACAGTAGTCAACATTTGAAGTGGATCAAAAAAGTTCATCAGAGTTGTCCTAAGACAAGAATGCATTCTGGTTTTAGGACAACTTTGATGAAAGGTTTTGATCCACTTCAAATGTTGACTAGTGTACATATCTATGGTTTCAACAATATAAGGCTGTTGTTAATGACATCATGTGCAGGTGGTGGAGTGATAATAAATACTGAATTAATTAATTTGAGATCTCATAGAATGTGCTATAATGAACATGGCACCCAATTATTGCTTCACTGTTTTTTCTTGCCAGTCGTTTTGCTTTATTTGATGTTTGATTCATCACAGGTTCCCTATTTTTTTCATTTCCTTGTGCATATATGCACATGGGTACTCTTCAAAAACCGTGCTGATTGTTAACATGATAAAATATATACAGTAGATTGAAACGGACAAGAGCTGTATTTCCAGCTACATAAGTTTTTGATGCTGTTGAAGTATGTTGGTTACGATGAAACTTACAATTGTAGTTAGCTAACGACATGCAAAAAAATTAGTTTGTCAGTGTTTGAGTTTTTTGGATTCTGTAAAAAAGATGCTGTGTTACAGTATGTATGCAGTATGTGCTGATCAACAGTAAGTTCTTTATATATACTTTTTGTACAGTTATGGTTATAAACTCTTTCTTCACTGTCCTACATTACTAAAAACTCGAAAACACAAAATAAACGAAGTTAAAGATGAGTTTAACTTACAGCATTTTTTTTTCTATAGTGATATAATATACAGTATATATTTATATAATTTCTATAAAATGAAAATTCTGTCATTAAGTACTCACCCTCATGTCGTTCCAAACTCATAAGACCTTCGTTCATTATCGGAACACAAATTAAGATATTTTTGATAAAATCCAAGAGCTTTTTGACCCTCCATAGAGAGCAATGTAAGTGAAATGGTCCCAGACCCAGAAACGAGTAAGGACATCAGTAAAACGGTCCATGTGACATCAGTGGTTCAACCATAATTTTACGAAGACTTTGCTAATATTTTTTGTGAGCAAAGAAAAAAAATAATGACTTTATTCAACAATTCTTCTCCTCCAAATCACGTCTTCCACCATTATCGAGAGTACCTCTGCACGTAAACAATGCATGTGCATACTGCTGCTTACTATACGTTGAACACGCATGCACAGCATCGTGGTTCTCTCCATAATGATAAAATATGTGATTTGGAGGAAACTGATTGTTTAATAAAGTCAATATTATTGTTTTCTATGCACACAAAAAGTATTCTCGTAGCTTAATAAAATTGTGGTTGAACCATTGATGTCACATGGACTGTTTTACTGATGTCCTTACTACGTTTCTGTGCCTGGGAACATTTCAGATGCATTGCTTCCTATGCAGGGTCAGAGAGCTCTCAGATTTCACCAAAAATATCTTAATTTGTGTTCCGAAGATGAACAAAGGTCTTATGGGTTTGGAACGACATGAAGGTAAGTAATTAATAACAGAATTTTCATTTTTGGGTGAACTATCCATTTAATGTAATAATATCATTACCATATTGCATAATCATGTAGAAAAAATCTGATATTGTAGCAGCCCCAGTACTGATGTATGGAAATATTTCACTTGAATATAAAAATTCTGTCAATATTTGCTTGTCCTCATGTAATTTCCTAGCCCTGTGACTTTCTTTTGTGGAACACAAAAGAAGATATTATGAAGAATATCCTGGCCACTCTTTTTCATACAATGAAAGTAAATGGATATGGATGCTGGCAAGCTTCAAAATAACAAAAAAAGCACCATAAAAGTGCTTTATATGACTTGCACTGTGCTCCCAGTCATATGATATGTTTGTGTGAGGACTGGTCCACTGAAAATCTTGCTTTCTGAAACTTAAATCAATTGTGATATTTTTAGATATATCGCATCAGGTTTAAGGTAAATTATGACAATTTTCGTTCTTCTGTGAACTATTCCTTTGAGTGCTTTTCTGTCTTTAACAACCAAGCAATACACATGTATCCATTCCAGCATTATGAGTGTTGCCAAGTGAGTCTGAGGAAGTCAATAGCTCTTCATCATTTTCAGTGCAGTATTAGTAACTCATTTTTCTCAGTCACTGAATCATCGGAGGGTTGATATCAAATATCTTACATTCACTGATGAAAACGAATTAAGTTCAGGGTTACTGCTAAGGGGACCACACACTAAAGCAGCCTCATTGTGTCTGGATAGCCTCTATCTGTAGGCCCACCCAGTAGCTTACGTGTGTGGAACAGAGGCGTCCTCCACAACTCTCCTCAGCAGAGCTGCTTTTCATTATGCCCGGAGGATATGGCCGACTCCGCTCTTCTGGATCCAAAAGAGCAGGAGCACTGGTACCCCCTAAACACTAACACACCAGAGGGTAACATAAGCCCAGCTGAGACCCCCTCCAGAAACCTGAGCCCTTGGGCCAATCGCCCGCCACCGCCACACTCACACTGTAGCTGTTCATAAATCACTCAGATCTCAGCTCTGCAACCTCCTTTCTCTCTTTCTCAATCTCTATTTTGTCCTTGTGCCAACTCTGGCGCTCCAGAGGGACAGCTGGAGGGAAGCACAGTGTCCCTGACCAACATCACGGAAATCTGTGCAGGACCAGTGTAGGATGATGGATAGTTGCCATTGGGCAATATGAGTGCTTGAGTAATTTGTTGAAATTGGTAGAAGTACAGGGCACAGGTATATGTGTGAAAGTCATTTACAAGCAGGTGTTGTCAGGACGCTAAGCTTGTGTCTGACTTTTCAATTAATTTTCCACTGGAAATTTGGTTGTTGTTGTTTTTTTTGTTTTTTTTTTTCTCATTATTAACACTCATCATATGGTGAGCTAATGTGGAATGGAATTTTTGGTCATTTGTTTGCAGTTGATGTGTCTTTAGTTTTGTCATAATATACATTGTTAATCTGGTAATACTTTACAGTAAGGTTAAATTTGTTATGTTACTTAATGAATTATTATAAACAATCACTTTATAGCATTTATTATTCTAGTTTAATTTTAATTATATATACATATGCTAATACATCTTTAACTTTTAAACTTGTATTACGATTATTTTATGAACGAACATAAATTAATAATAAACTATAGTATATTTATAAATGAACCCAGATTAATAAATGCTGTAAAAAAAGTATTGTTAAAGGGATAGTTCACCCAAAAATGAAAATTCTGTCATTAATTGCTTACCCTCATGTCATTCCCAACCTGTTAGACCTTCGTTCACGAGAGTACCATGACACTTATGCATGCATACCTCTGCTTGCAAACAAGGCGAAGCGCATTCGTGTTCTATATCAGAACGCCGGCTCTTATTTTTGTTTTCTTTGCACACAAAAGTATTCTCATAGCTTTTGTGATGAGTCGGCTGCCCCCCCCCCCAATTATCATCGTCACCCCGTCCCTTAATCGCCACCCTTCACCAGGCTCCCGACTGGAGTGGGTGTGTGAGAGAGGAGGGGCGCTGGAAGAGCCAGGGCTGGCGGCGTGTGATAAGGCACACCTGATGCAAATGGAGCCTCATCACCGCCGCTGTTTAAATGCCGAAGCGCGCCTCTCCTCGGGAGACCGGTATCTTCCCCGTGCATGCACGCTGGTGTTCTCGTGGGTCCAGGAAGGGTGCATAGAGGGACTCCCGCGCCGTCAGAGACATGAGGTGCCGGACCCACGGTTCGGATGAGAACTGCACTCATTACACGGCCAGTGGGCCAGGATTCCGGGCTGTCTAGTCCCTTCAAGTGCTTTGGCCAGCGAGATGAATGCAGCCGCTGGAAGAAGCCGCCGTCCCTCACGTCCCGGACCGAAGAGGGGAGTGCGTGCGGCCGCTGGACTCCATCCCTTACCTGGACCCTTCCTTCCTGAACACTACCTGCCCTTCACATACCCTGCAGCACGACGAGGACACCAGATTCCATGTTTATTTTGGACACTCTTCCCCATTGGACACTTTTATTTCTTGTTTTTGTTATCTTTTTGTTAATAAAAGCCTCCTTTGCTGTCTGTGCCAGGTCAGAAAGCCCTCAGATTTGATAAAAAATATCTTAATATGTATTCCTAAGATGAACAAAGGTCTTATGGGTTTGAAACGACATGAGAGTAATTAATTTTTGGGTGAACTATTCCTTTAATATTTAATAAAATATTTTGTTGTTAAAAGTATTGTGAACAGCTAATGCATTGTTAACCCTCTAGGGTTGACTAATGCGGATAGGCGTTTTGTGGCATCTTCTCCTGATAACACAGAAGATAACTTAAATTACACTTTCAGTTTTGATCGTACAGATAAGTGCAATACATCAATCGAATCTGTAAAGGGTCTACTTTTATTTGTATACACACATAATAACAACAAAACTTTGTGAATTTACAAAATAAAGAAAACAAACAGAGTGCGCTGTCTGCCGCCTTGGTTCTGCGTGATCTTCATTTAGAAACGTGTCATTAAAATGAACTGTAACTCAGCAGATCCTCAAAAACAAATATTCTGTGATTAAGTAGTCCATATGAAAACAACGCGATGTCCTGTCTTTCACGTCTCCCTTGATTATATCTAATGCGACCACGCCCATGCACTGAACGCGCTATTGATATTACATTAGTCAACGTGAAGCATGCAGAGTGTAAACGCCCACATGACAGCAAACAAAGCAGCGAGAGTGTTCTTCAAGTTTTTTTTTAATTTTACTCCACTTAGTGCTGAGAGGAATAAGACATAATTTACCTCAATAAAACGTGCTGAGAGGAATAAGCTTTGGATAACCCCAGCAGAGATCATAAGCATGAGTAAGTCTTTTTTATTATTAATCTACTTGTATTAGTTTTCATACAACTTGTACACATTTTACTAGTTAGACTTTTTCCAAACTATAATTCCTGACTAAATGTATAATCAAGTGAAACATTATGACGTAATATGAGTTCTAATGTTTCTAGCTTAATGTCAGTAAGAATGATTAGACTTTACTGTGATAAGCTATTCTCTGTTCATGAATATAGCCATATATGTTTATAACTATATATATTGTATAGGCCTACATACAAAGTTGCATTTGCTAAAGTAGTAACATTGTGAAATATTTTTACTATTTAAAATAACAGCGTTCTATTTGAATATATTTTAAAATTTCATTTATTCCTGTGATCAAATCTAAATTTTCAGCATCAATACTCCAGTCTTACTCCAAGTGTAACAATATACACTATACCATTCAAAAGCTTGGAGCCAGTATATATAGAAAGCAAAACTTTTATTTAGCACACAAGTGATGATAAATACAATAATCATGTTACAAATGATGCTGTTCTTTCAATTCATCAAAAAAACCTGAAAAATTCTTCTCAGCTCTTTTCAACATTATTATTAATAATAATAATAATAATAATAATAATAATATATATATATTTAAATTTTTTTTTTTTTTTTTTTGAGTAGCAAATCAGAATATTAGAATGATTTCTGAAGGATCGTGTGACTAGAGTAATGATGCTAAAAATTCAGCTTTGAAAGTCAGCTTTGATTGTTCCTAATAAACGGTTTAACTGCACTCGCAAGTGTGGGATAATTAAATATATTCTAAATAAACTACAAACATAAAAATATATACATTTATTTTGTCCTCACATTCTTTCTTGTAACTCTTCCCTCTTGGTCACATACCTGGCTTAAAGGCTCATTATGCGGCTCATTATGTGGGCCTTTGTCTTCTCAGGTGTGAATCGGGTGTGAATGCAGCCTTGGTGAGCTTAAGAGGCTTATTTCATAAACATTACAAAATTCATACCATTTGACCATTAGTGCTGTTCTTGTTGTGCAGGGTACAGAACATGAACTGTCACTTGAATGTCTCAGTTCTGTGGTTCTTTCATCAAATCTTTTACCTGAGAGACAAGCTGGAATTCATCCGCAGTGTGTGCGTGCATGTCTGATATTTTCATCACCTCATAACTCAAAGGCCCAACAGAGTATATGATTATTTTTTTATTTCACTAGATCTAGTACTGCTCTAGAACTGTTAGATGTTTCAATGTGTGCATGAAAGGCTGCTTATGGCATTGCACTTCTGTGTTTGTAGCTCAGTATTGAAAATGTATGGGTTTGGGTTTGTTCTTATTATGTTTAACTCTTACAAAACGTTGATGCAGAACTCTTCCAACAGTGTTTGTATGATAAGTATGATAACTTGAATTATGCAGCTTGTTGAGGAAAGTTGTTACTTTTCACATGTCTCCATGCCAAAATGGGGGTGCTTAAGAACGGGTTAAACTATAAAACGCCACCTGAGCCATATTCTTAATAAATGCGTGGATTATTCAGAATATGTTCATACATATGAATTTCTCGCTAAAATGATGAAGGATCTGTGTCTTGTCAGTGTTTGGACACACACAGTTTAAAATTACACTCTTTCAGCATCCATCCTGTCAAGCGTACACTTTTTCAGGAGGGTGAGTTGAGGAGGAGCAAAGATCTGTATGTAAGCGTATTAGTGCTATGTATCTGTTTGCAAGCTCAGACAGTGTGAAATTGTCTGGATACATACAATAGAGTGAGTGTGAGTAGATTTGCCTGTCGCTGTTGCTGTCAAGCATTCTGTCTGCAGCAGGAAATGGGTGGGGCTTGAACCCACCTGCCCTGTCACTCACACAGAGGACAGCTGCGCTGGCGTCAGGCTGTCACGGCGACGGCCATCCATCAGCAAGCTGGCTCAGCAGGTCTGCCCCCTCCTCTTGCCAAAACTCACATTCCAGTAATGCCCAGGACCCCAGCATTCCACAGCCACCTCTGGACAGCTTGACCCCCTGATACAGGCTTGTTGCACACTCCAGGATATGTGTGTGTGTCTGTAGAGGTTATATCACTCATTTGCACTGTACTCTGATGAGAGAACATTGTTTAGGCACTAACTTTATGATTGTATAAGGCAAACTGAGGAATTATGGACTGACCGTTTATCAGTATGTTATATTAACATTTAAAGCAGCTTCCAAATATATAATGTTGTGATACCTAAATTCACTTTATTTCATTTAGATTTTTTTTTTTTAGAAAAATATTATAGAACTTTTTTTTGACCATTTATCAGTTATTATTGCCCATAATACAAAAATAATACTTGGTTTATGGGTATCAGCCAGAATTTTAATGTGGGAACATTTCTTATGGTTGTGAATTTTCTCAAATGATTCCACATCGATAAGAAAACATAAAAAAATATATATAAATATGTCTGAAAATGTTTTTTAGATTTTAACCTAACTATCCATAAATAAATTTATTTATCAATAATTTCACATTATAAAACAAAACATACATAATTCAATCTATCTGAAAATGTTTGAAGGAGAAAACTAACTATTCATAATTGAAAATTTGGATGTCATGCTGTCTGAAAATGTTTGGCATTCTAAATTTTAAAGGCACTCCAAGGCAAAAGGAAATCAAAAAAAATAAAAAAAAAAAAAAAAAAAAAAACTCCAAGGCACTCGGATAGTAAAAAAAATAAAAAAAAGCCGATTAACTGTACTAAGTCATGTAAATGTACACAGTTTGATCTGTTGAGGTGGAAAATAAAGTAATAATAATTGTTAACAAAAGTTATTATGGAGGGATATTTATGGTCTGTAGTGAATAAATATATGGGTTCCTTTTGAACCACCAATAAAATAAAAATTCAAAATCAGCTTTCTGTATTTAAACTTTTAGTGTTGGCCGTAGTGTTACAGGTTTCTGATGAAACACACCCCCAAACTTAGAACAGAACTCTAAACTCTGAGAAATGTGGCATTAAAAATGGAAAGAAATGCCATATGAGTTCCAAAACCAAAGTCTTGTTAATTCAGTGCTAAAGCACTCATCTAAACAGATCTTTTTTAAGGTATCAGGAAAACCTAGAAGTTTTTTTTTTCCCTTTTTGAACCTGTAATTTCAGTGCAACTCCAAAATCGAATACATTATTTGCCTAAAGTTTCTCACCCATACATATGCTGTGTATTTACATGCATTTTTCTATTTGTAGAAAAACAGACCCTAACAGACCCTCTATGCAGCACAATATAAAGTTGAAGATTAACCACTGTCTCAATGTTACAGTTCATGATCACATCATGAATATAAAGGCTCATCCTGAGCCAGAGCTTATGGCCTGTGCCAAGTAATAGGCCATGTCTGAATCTTTTTTGCTGGCTGTGTTTGCTCTGTGTTCCTGCTTCACTGCTCAAGCCTCAACACTAACCTTTTCCTTTTATGTATGGAGCTCACAAGGCGGTTAGATTTATGGAGGGAGACAGAGTCTTCATCTCTGGGACTCTAGAAATCAAGATTTAAGGCATAATTAGTCTCACTTCCCCTCCCCTATCTACCTCCTCTCCCAGTCTTTGCTCTCCTCCACTCCGTGTGTCGGCCTTCAGGCTCCTCGCTGGTGTCGGGGGAGTTCCTCCACGTGCACTGGGCTCTGAGAAGGGCTATTAAAAAGCCATTAATTAAGATACCACCTCCCATGGTCCTCAACAGACCTCACTGCCTTAACACAGCATCTGAAAGTGTATGTGTTTGATGTGGAGTGTTTCTGATTAAGACTGAAGAGTTTACATAAGGTTTTAAATGAAATGTCCTTAAAAACTTTATTTCTACACTTGTCATGGCAGTAATTGTATGTTCTTGCTCTCTTCATTTAGGTTCTTGTCTCAAATAGGGGGCAGTTTGGATCAGATGGGCAGTGCTGGGCTCAGGCAGGGTATTGAGAGCAGTCTTAAGAGCAGAGGTCTAGATGTCTTGGCCAAATCTCTGGACACCACACCTGAGACTCTTCAGCTCATTGTGGATGGACTCACTCAGCCGCCTGGCTTTGACATTCGACAGGGTAAGAGTCTATCTATGATGTGCCCGACTTTGTATCTAAAGATTTATGCAGGGCTCATTGATAAATATTGCTCACTGACCCAGGCCACTTAACATAACTCTGTTCTGTTCCCACTATCATATTCCTTGATTTTGTACATTCAAAACAGCTTATTATGTTCAAGTTCTTACATCATCATTGTTCAGCAGAAGTGTTTATAGATTTATGGAGTTACATTATAGCTGTGATTTCCAGCTTGACGCAAACTGCAAAAGAAAAATACATTTCTAAAAATTAAAATATATCATTTTTGTGTTGGTTCCACTGAAAATCACAGCTACTGCCTAAGCAAAAAAAGAAAAATCCTTGTTGAGGAGCACTTTTGTGACTCATCAAAGGGATCATTCAGATTACAGACTGTTTAGCATAAGTTTAGCTGAATGTCTGGACAGCTTTTCAAGCACACTTTCATGGCAATCCGTAACATTTTAAAAAAATTGGCGAATTTGTTGCAAAGTTGTACTGTATTGATTTGTACGTTCTCTTTTGTATGAGCTGAGGTTTGTTTTTTTTTTTTTTTCTTTTTTTTTCTTTTTTTTTTTCCTCCGTAAAATTGTTTTTGCATGAATTCATACTATGGGCCACATTTACTAACAGTTTGCCCCAACGCAAACCATCTTTTAGCATTAAAAAAATACTGTCAGGATTTATTAAAGACACCCAGTGCAAAATTAGCACTGAAAAGGTGTGGATTTTTGTGGCTGAACATATTGCATATGCATTTGTAGAGTTTCTCTTTCAGACACAAAATTTATGAGAGTAGAGTATTTAAATTGATTCATGCAACGTGATTTACTAAGGTTTGCTGTAGTCAATCAAATAAGCATCTCTTAACCCACTTTGCGCTTCACATCACTGCTATTGTTGCCGCCAGGAGGAGGCACTGCAGAGAATAGAGAGCGCATTAAGAAGAGAGAGAATTTTTTCCACCTGTATTAATTTATTTTAAATGCCAGAGAAAGGCATTATCTGAACATGTTCTTACGCTGTTTTGCGCTGCTCTTGGTAGATTGCGTTGGTCATTATGTAAATGAGATGTTGCGTCTGTGTTCTTTCAAAGGGTTAGTTCACCCCAAAATTAAAATTCTGTCATTAATTACTCACCCTCATGTCATTTCAAACCCAAAAATAAGCTATCTAAAACTAAAACTGAAAGCAAGCTATTTCATAATAAATCACAAATCCATCCTTCGCATCAGCAGCACCAGATGCATGCGTCGTGGTACTCTTGTGAATATGTGTCGAAAACTGACACGGAAGAGAAGAAATTGTCGAATGAAGTAGTTATTTTTTCTTTGCGCACAAAAAGTATTCTTGTAGCTTCTTAACAATTCAGGATTAAGGTTAAACTACTGATGTCACATGGGCTATTTTAACAATGTCCTTACTACCTTTCTGGGCCTTGAATGTGGTAGTTGCATTGGTGTTTATGCAGGGTCAGAAAGCTCTCGGATTTAATCCAAAATATCTTAATTTGTGTTTCGAAGTTGAACAATGGTTTTATGGGTTTGAAATAACATGAGGAAATTTTTGGATAATCTAACCCTTTAATTTGAGCATTGTTAGTAGATCACCTGCAGAACTTTCCACTCGCTTTGGTGTTTTTTTGGAATTGCGCTCCCATGCTAATGTGCTTTGTTTAGTAAATCTGACCCAAATTTGACAACTCAAAAAGTTGTTTTCTCATGAGGTTGGATTGACTTTTCCATTCAATGGAAGTGGATAGTGACCATTAGCTTTTGAGCTGTTAAGCTCAAAAAGGATGAAAAGGCACAGTAAATGCATAATAAAAGCCCAACTCGTACACTATAATTAATTCATACACATGTGAGCACAAATACACACACACGCACACACACCCTCCCACCACACACTTGAATGCAATCATGCACACATATACCTGCAATCATTCAGTATACATGTATACATGCATACACTTTTATATCACCTAATAAATAAATATAGACTGTAAGCATTGAAATAAATGATATAAAAACAACAGTTAAATGGAATCGTAGACAACACTTTGGGGTTCACCAGTTGGTGTTTGGGAAATGGTGCTACAACTTAAATGGTTCAAAATGTCTTCCAAACATCTGTCCACTGTAGTGGACACCATGCATGAAAGGGTTAAAGTCAGTACAATGGCTTTGTATAAAGAAAAGACAGAAGTTCAAGTTATTATGTACAGCTAATCTTGTTTGATAGCTTTGGAGATTCATTAAATGGAAACGAGGAGCTCAGACTTTGTCCTATAAATATCTCCTTTTGTATTCCACCAAAGAAGGTAGATCGTACAGATTTGTCAGGCGGCTAAGTAAATGTAAAATGTTCATTTCGTGTTGCTTTAAGAAATAGACATGTAGGACAACTCTACACAATATAGACAGGCTAATGCAAACTAATTGCATGGACGCTTTAAATTTTCTATAATATGGTTCGGATTGTAGCCTGTGGCTAGGTTTTGAAATCAGTTTAGCACAGCACAAACCAAAGTATCAAAGTTCTTTCTCAACATGGCCGCTGTGCAGATCATAGACAATACTGGCATCTCATACTCTTTTCCTCACTCCCACCTAACGATTCTCCTCCCGTCTCCCCTGAGTCCGTCTCTTGTCTGTGAGATGACTGGGCGGCGCTCCAGGCTTTTGAAGTCTTGCCGCTTATTTTCGGGGAAGACCCACATTATTAAAGCAGACCTGCCGACAGATATATCATTAATGAGAGAGAAAGCAGCGTAAAGAGGAAAGCAGAGTAGTCTTGATCCCAGCGCTAAAATCCCCCAGTGACTCTCCAAGTGAATAAAAACGACCAAACAACAAACGCCTCTTCTGGTTTTAATGTTAAGTTCAGACATCTGAGAAGACATTGTTTTCCTTCTGCGGGTGTTGATACTAAATGTTATGTTTCATTAAAGGTGACAGGATTATAATTGAGACGAATGTCTTAACGTGTTTTCAGGGTTGGGGAGCAGAGTTCATTATATGCAGAGAAAGGTTTTCTTTGGGAATGGGAGGGGGTTTTATTTCCACACGTGAAAAGATTATAGCAATGCTCATTGAAGTTGAATTAAGACTCCTGTGGAGGAAAAACTCTATATGTAGGTCTTTTAGAAATAAGTTAATCTGAAAATGCCACAAAACATATTGCACATCTGAATTAAGTGTTTTTAAACATCATTGATCAAGATCACTAGTAGAGATGGCCACAGACGATGAGACGTCACCTCGTCAGTGTCGTAGACTAGATAGGACACTAGTTTTCTCATCAGAAGGCTGCAAGCTCACTTTCCCTGGTTGGAAGCCTGATGGGTTCTGCTCTGTAGCCAGCTGTATAAATAACTGCCATGTGAGCAGTGCTCTAGGTAAGGTGTCCCGGATAAGAATAATCAGAGATGAATGTTTCCTGGACTGCAGAGCCTGGAGCACCTCCCAAAGAAAATCACCCCAAAAAATGGACAAAATGGACTCGGAAAGAAGAGGTTTGAGAGGCCTGGTAATTCTATTTGTTTTAAACCATTAACTGAAGCTTGTTTCTAATCATTAAATATGAGCTTGTTTCTAATGTCTAGCTTTGGAGTTCTTGGATCAGTTTGGAGGACGGTGCTCAAAACTTGAAGGGAAGGAGGCTAATGTCAGTCTTAGTCATTGGAAAAAGACTAAATCTGTTTAAACATTCTATCTTCCCTTCTTTCCATCTTTGTTTCCCACTAATTTCAATTCAAATAAACCATAATATTAGTCAAATTTGCACAAAAAAAACTAACCCAAACAAATTAATCATCCATTTGCGATAAAAAATTCCCCACACGAATTCAATCAAAAGATTAATTGTATGCCCATGAAATTTCACTAATATGACTGCACTTTTACCCTAATTATTTTCTTTTTTATTGCCCTCAATAGATTTTGAACAGGCAGATTTCAAGCGGGAAATTGTGTCCATGAATGACCTACACGATGGAATGGTGGTAACAGGCCGTGACTGCTCTCGCGTCTGCTCTATTTGGAGCCTTTGTGGACATTGGAGTCGGACGTTCTGGTCTCATCCCAAAGCGTTTCATTACTCCGGATAAGCTTCCTGTTGACCAGCGGCAAAGAAGCCTAGCTCTCGGCCCAGGTGAGCGGGTAGAAGTACGGGTCATAAATGTGGATCATCAGAGGAATCGGATCACTCTGGACCTCATTAGGGTTCTCAGATAGGAGCTATTCATTGAAGATTTACTGTAGTCAAGTCTAGTTTTCAACTCTGCTTTCATGTCACGGGAAAAAAAGTTAATATCTTTTGTTCTTGTTCAAAGATGCTGTTTTTGCTTCTGTTCTACATTTGACCTGCTGTTACTGTAGTTTTCAGAACTTCAATAAAATAGATATCTTGCCACGTGAAACTTTATTTTAATTATAATTGAATGTCTTCATCTTCCCAAATATGATGATTCTTGTTGCAAGATAATAAAATCACAGAAATAAATAAATTTATAAAAAAATACCCTTAAAACAAATTATTAAAATACCATCTGGAGAATATTTACTTAATTTAGGCATATTAAAATGACAGTTGTTAATAAGTTTGTAAAAATAATTGAGTTGAACATTAAGTTAACATTGCCCTTAAAATACAGTTTTTGTTAATTATGAAAATACAATCTTTTTTTCACTACTTTCTTTCACTACAATCTTTTTTCACTTTTTCAATACCTTTGCAACCTCCAATTTTACAACTGATGGATGCAATGTTATGCAATAATAATAATATGAAATTTCAGTTAATAATAAAGTATTGTTTTATTTAAAATTAATCCTTTCTTTTTGTTTTCTTAAGAAATTTATTTTTTTTTTCTTGTTCTGTTTATTTTTGTTTTTTGGTGTTTTCTTTCTTTTTTTTTTTTTTTTTTTTTTTTGTTTTCGTTTTTTTTTTTTTTTTTTGCTGTTTTTTGTTTTCTTTTTCTTTTATATAAGTATTGTTGGTTTTTCTGTGTTTCTGTGATACACTGTTTCCATAGTTTTATTCTAGTACAGCATAATTATGATGCGTGAAGAGGGTGTTTCAGAGTCCTGTGAACCAGACACTAACTGGATGCTGTTGCTATGGACCACTCAGGATGCAGTCGCAGATGTTACGCTACCAAACTCAGGGCTGTTTGATTGACAGCCACTTATCAGGCAAAGAATGGGGGGCTTGTAAAAGCAGCTGCCACACTGCAATATGACTAGAGGCCGTGGGGAAAAAACGAAACCTAATTATCCTAGACTAGCCACGTGCTAATGAGCCACTTCAAAATTAATCCCACGCTCCCTCGTCTCTATTATCTAATCTGTTTGTGTTTATATGACACAAATGAAAAAAATGGATAAATAAGAAACCTGAGGTGCCCTGAGCACTTAAAACAAACCACAGGGACCAAATTCCAAATGAGTGTGTGATATTTGCATTGGGGACGTTGCTTTGTATTACAGAGAAGTTTCATCAGAACTCAGCTGCAGTGGAAGGATTGAAGCCTCATTGTATGATCAGGTGTGGTGGATTTTACATTGTTTTTATTCAATAATTCTGCAGTAATAAGCCACATTTCTTTTTTTTCACTATCATTTGTTGACTCAAGCTGCTAAAATTATTGTTTAGATGGATGGTATCTCTTTTTTTCATATCTTAATTCTTTTAATGTCTTATTAGTAAACATTTTTTGTCTCTCATTTTGTCTGAAGCCATTGTGAACAAAAGAGACTTCTTTCAAAAACATAAAAAAACGTGTTATCAAATGATCTGGGGTCTCATTTATAAACGTTGTGTATGCACAAAATAGGCATAGAAATTGTGCACGCAATTTTCCATGCACATATCGAGATTTATAAAAAATGAACTTACGGACATTCTAGACCATGCATACGCACTCTTTTTCTTGGCGTGAGAAAAGTAATGAAGTAAGCAACGATTTTAAAATCTGTTTTCATTTAGATATACACATTTACATTAAATTTTCCACTCTCATTAATGGAGATAAGCATTGAAAATACATGACGTCATTATGCAGAAGTTAAACAAAAATGATATGAATTTAGACATATTTAGTGGAATGCGCTTGATCACTTTTCCTGTGGCATGCTGTTTTAATGACAGCGAGGAGTGCTATAGGTGCACAATAATTCATCTTTATACTAAACCTGCAGATCTCATGCTATGCGAAAATATTTAAGTGAGAACAATGTGACGCGCCGAGTCAGACAATTCTATTTACACTGCAGTAAATATAGTATAAAAATAGCTAAAAGATGTTCACCTTATCAGCAAAACTGCATAAATTAAATTTGGTTTGAATTGTTTAAAACAGTTGAAATACTGTTTGGCCAGTGGAAAAGCATGAGACCAACTCTGTTCTAAAATATTTATCTAAGAACTATTTTAAACCCTTTTGTTTTTATGGATTTTTATTTTTTATATTTATGCTAAAACATTACAAGGATACTGGATGATTTGAAGCAATAAAAATTGTGTATGGCACAAATTGCATTTATAGTCCGTATCTCATATTTCCTTAATGTCTTGTACCTTTAACGGTGTTAAATATGGTGTAACATGGATGGGAATATGCATGGAAATTATATGTAGATGAGGTTATGCTGTAAGCTCCATATATGGTGATTTCGGGGAGGAGTCGGGGTGGAGATGCACGTATGCACAATCTTCCTCTGACTGGGATTTATAAAGGCGTACACATGGTTTTATAAATCTGAAAACTTTTGCGTGTACGCAAAATCTAGCTTTTGTGCATACGTAGACTTTTAGGATGAAATCTACGGAGAGTTTTATAAATGAGACCCCTGCTGTTTCTGATCAAAAGTTTAAAGCCTTGCATTTTTTTTCTCATTTGTTATCTGGACACAAAGATGCTTTGCTCTGCTGTTAAAGGGGTCTCACCAAGAAAGGCACAAATGGAAAAGAAAAGTCACAGGGTCTTTGAATATTGTTGTGGACCATGGGTGCTTCGGAGTCAATAAGGTTGATGTAGATCGCTGCTCTAAAATGATCATTGATCAGAGTGATGTCCCATTTAGTATGTGGTCTGAACTGAATCATCCAACTTAGTCTGACTCCTTGAAACTTTTTGGAGTACTCCTGAAACTTTTTTTTTAGTGTCTGTGAACTTGCTTTGCTTTTTGGCGGTTTTTATCTTTTTGAGGAAAGAAATGTGTTAGAAACCATTGACTTTAATGTCTGAGTCCGATTAAACACTGAACTTACTAAACTTTGTGCTTGTATTTAAGGGATTCCAAACTGCCATTACTTCAATGTTTCAGGAGTGTTTTACTTATTGTCCACACAGGAGAATGAGGCAGAATTAAATGGGTCCTGTCTCAATAGACGCACACTCTGTTTAAAAGCATATTATAACTGCTTCCTCTAGCCAAGAGCGGGTAACACTTCTCACTCCCTTTACAGTAATCAAAGACAACAACTGAACCTGTCTACCACTTCCATAGCCACACACAACTTCCACACTTTAAGAGTGTTCCAACTGCACCCACTGCTGCCGTCATCAAACACACGCAAATGAACATACCACTAATGTGCCTGGACACGGAACTTCATGATTGAATTTTATTTAAAGTCTGTTCTGTACGCTTGTAAAAGCTTCATATTAGTTGTGTGGATTTCCTATGAAGCCAATATTGCGGTATGGTTGCAGTTAAATCTAATTAGCATACCATCCTACTGAAGAAAAACACTATGAGTGGAACTGGAATTTTACTGCAAAAGTACTTTGTGTTGCCCAAGAGGAGTGACTTTATATGTCCCTTTAGAGAGTCCGCTGTGTTCCCACTGTTATGTTTTTGCTCGGGTTTTTGATCACTCCGTTGGGGAGAGAGAGGACAATTTGTACTTGTTCTAGTTTTTGAAATGAGAGTGAAGGGCCATTAAATTGGTGGATATGGTGCCTTTTCAAGGGTATTAGGTTTTAGCTTGTTAAGAGTGTTGACAGTGGAAGAAGGATGAATGATAATATAATTCATAACGTGGTGATATAGATAAGATTTTAGGTAAGATTTTGTTTTTGAGAGATTGCAAAAGTTTCTTGTATGCTAATTTATTCAATCAAAAATACAGTAAAAATAGTAATATTGTGAAATGTTATTAAAATTTACAATAACATTTTGAAATGTAATTTATTTTTGTGATGTCACATGATCCTTCAGAAGTTATAAATATGCTGATTTGATGCTCAAAGAACATTTTTTATTATTATCACAGTTGAAAACAGTTTGTGCTGCTTGATATTATTTTTCAGAAGTCTATGATTGAATAGGAAGAACAGCACTTGATTCTGAAATTTTTTTTGTAACAATGCCTACTGTCACTTTTGATTATATACAGGTCCTTCTCAAAAAATTTAGAATATTGTGAAAAATTTCATATCTTTTTTCCCTAATGTAATGATAAAAAATTAAACTTTCATATATTTTAGATTCATTGCACACCAACTGAAATATTTCAGGTCTTTTATTGTTTTAATACTGATGATTTTGGCATTACAGCTCATGAAAAAACCCAATAATTCCTATCTCAAAAAATTAGCATATTTCATCCGACCAATAAAAGAAAACAGTGTTTTTTAATACAAAAAAAAGTCAACCTTCAAATAATTATGTTCAGTTATGCACTCAATACTTGGTCGGGAATCCTTTTGCAGAATTCATTGACTGCTGTCAATGCGGCGTGGCATGGAGGCAATCATGCCTGTGGCACTGCTGAGGTGTGTTTATGGAGGCCCAGGATGCTTCGATAGCAGCCTTAATATCTCTAGCATCCCAGAGTGTTGGGTCTTGCAAGTCTTCTCAACTTTCCCTTCACAATATCCCACAGATTCTCTAATGGGGTTCAGGTCGAGCGAGAGTTGGGCAGGGCCAATTGAGCACAGTAATACCATGGTCAGTAAAACCATTTACCAGTGGTTTTGGCACCTGTGAGCAGGTGCCAGGTCGTGCTGAAAAACGAAATCTTCATCTCCATAAAGCTTTTCAGCAGATGGATGCATGAAGTGCTCCAAAATCTCCTGATAGCTAGCTGCATTGACCCTGCCCTTGATAAAACACACAGTGGACCAACACCAGCAGCTGACATGGCACCACCAGACCATCACTGACTGTGGGTACTTGGACACTGCTGACTTCAGGCATTTTTTGAGCATTTCACTTTCTCCCCAGTCTTTCCTCCAGAGCTCTGGGCACCTTGATTTCCGAATGAGCATGCAAAATTTGCTTTCATCCGAAAAAAGTACTTTGGACCACTGAGCAACAGTCCAGTGCTGCTTCTCTGTAGCCCAGGTCAGGCGCTTCTGCCGCTGTTTCTGGTTCAAAAGCACACGCCTGTGCACGGTGGCTCTGGATGTTTGCTCTACTCCAGACCTCAGTCCACTGCTTCGCGCAGGTCCCCCAAGGTCTGGAATCGGTCCCTTCTCCACAATCTTCCTCAGGGTCCCGGTCACCTCTTCTCGTTGTGCAGCGTTTTTTTGCGCCACACTTTTTTCCTTCCCACAGACTTCCCACTGAGGTGCCTTGATACAGCACTCTGGGAACAGCCTATTCGTTCAGAAATTTCTTTCTGTGTCTTACCCTCTCGCTTGAGGGTGTCAATGATGGCCTTTCGGACAGCAGTCCCTCAGGTCGGCAGTCTTACCCATGATTGTGGTTTTGAGTAATGAACCAGGCTGGGGGGTTTTTTTAAAAGCCTCAGGAATCTTTTGCAGGTGTTTAGAGTTAATTAGTTGATTCAGATTGATTAGGTTAATAGCCTCATTTAGAGAACCTTTTCATGATATGTGCTAATATTTTGAGATAGGAAATTTTGGGTTTTCATGAGCTGTATGCCAAAATCATCAGTATTAAAACAATAAAGACCTGAATATTTCAGTTGGTGTGCAATTGAATGTAAAATATATGAAAGTTTAATTTTTATCATTACATTATGGAAAATAATGAACTTTTTCACAATATTGCTAATTTTTTGAGGGAGGACCTGTTATATTGTAATGTGTAAAAAGGAAGCATTTTTTTTTTCTTATTAAAATTAAAGCTTTGGTCACATCAGGACTATTTAAAACTTCATTCTCTCAGACCCAGTTTGTCCTCCTCAGCTCTTCTCTGAATGCCTAAGGGCAGTTGAATGGGCTGTTTGCATTAGCCTGCACCTTGTCAACAGAGCTTATAAAATCTGTTGTCCCCCAAATGAGAGTGATATCAAAAACCTCAATGCAAGCATTGGATTAGCAGGGCCATGGGGAGCTCCTCTCTCCCTCGAGCCCCCCGCCCTCCAACCTACTGAAAGTCATCTTGCTCCCATCTTTGGCGGCCATTAGACTAACTGTGTTTACCCAGCCTGCACTATCCCCTGCAGCCCCTCAGCTCATCTCCACTAAGTGGATAATGTCTTTAGACTGATTATAAGAGTGAAGGATGCTATTGAGATGGGGCCCTGCAGCACTGAGTCCTTTAACAGGCCAAAATATTTCACAGTGGTCCAGGTGTTCCTCTTTATCTAAGAACTATTTTAAACCCTTTGTGTTTTTTATTGGATTTTTATTTTTTTAATATTTATGCTAAAACATTACCATGATACTGGATGATTTGAAGCAATAAAAATTGTGTGTATTGGCACAAATGACATTTATAGTCCGTATCTCATCTTTTTCCTTAATGTCTTGTACCTTAACGGTGTTTAAATATGGTGTAACATGGATGGGAATATGCATGGAAATTATATGTAGATGAGGTTATGCTGTAAGCTCCATATATGGTGATTTCGGGGAGGAGTCGGGGTGGAGATGCACGTATGCACAATCTTCCTCTGACGGGGATTTATAAGGCGTACACATGGTTTTATAAATCTGAAAACTTTTGCGTGTACGCAAAATCTAGCTTTTGTGCATACGTAGACTTTTAGGATGAAATCTACGGAGAGTTTTTAGACCCCTGCTGTTTCTGATCAAAAGTTTAAAGCCTTGCATTTTTTTTCTCATTTTTTTTTTCCCCTCATTTGTTATCTGGAAGACAAAGATGCTTTGCTCTGCTGTAAAGGGGTCTCACCAAGAAAGGCACAAATGGAAAAGAAAAGTCACAGGGTCTTTGAATATTGTTGTGGACCATGGGTGCTTCGGAGTCAATAAGGTTGAGTATCGCTGCTCTAAATGATCATTTAGAGTGTGAACAGAATTCTGGAGTCACTCCTGAAACTGCATACCAACTTAGTGTCTGTGAACTTGCTTTGCTTTTTGGCGTCTTCTCTTTTTGAGGAAAGAAATGTTAGCAACCATTGACTTTAATGTCTGAGTCCGATTAAACACTGAACTTACTAAACTTTGTGCTTGTATTTAAGGGATTCCAAACTGCCATTACTTCAATGTTTCAGGAGTTTTACTTATTGTCCACACAGGAGAATGAGGCAGAATTAAATGGTCATGTCAAATAGACGCACACTGTTAAACTGCATATAACTGCTCCTCTAGCCAAGAGCGGAACACTTCTCTCCTTTACAGTAAATCAAAGACACGTCCTACCACTTCCATAGCCACACACAACTTCCACACTTTAAGAGTGTTCCAACTGCACCCACTGCTGCCGTCATCAAACACACGCAAATGAACATACCACTAATGTGCCTGGACACGGAACTTCATGATTGAATTATTTAAAGTCTGTTCTGTACGCTTGTAAAAGCTTCATATTAGTTGTGTGGATTTCCTATGAAGCCAATATTTCGCTAATGTTTCAATTAAAAATAAAAATAACACAACACCACACAAAAAAAAAAACAATAATTGAAACTGGAATTTTACTGCAAAAGTACTTTGTGTTGCCCAAGAGGAGTGACTTTATATGTCCCTTTAGAGAGTCCGCTGTGTTCCCACTGTTAGTTTTTGCACGGGTTTTGATCACTCCGTTGGGAGAGAGAGACAATTTGTACTTGTCTAGTTTTTGAAATGAGAGTGAATGGCCATAAATTGTGGATATGGTGCCTTTCAAGGGTATTAGGTTTTAGCTTGTTAAGAGTGTTGACAGTGAAGAATGATGAATATAATATAATTTAACGTGGTGATATAGATAAGATTTTAGGTAAGATTTTGTTTTTGAGAGATTGCAAAAGTTTCTTGTATGCTAATTTATTCAATCAAAAAATACAGTAAAAAATAGTAATATTGTGAAATGTTATTAAAATTTACAATAACATTTTGAAATGTAATTTATTTTTGTGATGTCACATGATCCTTCAGAAGTTATAATATGCTGATTTGATGCTCAAGAACATTTTTATTATTATCACAGTTGAAAACAGTTGTGCTGCTTGATATTATTTTCAGAATTCTATGATGAATAGGAAGAACAGCATTGATTCTGAAATTTTTTTTGTAACAATGCCTACTGTCACTTTTGATTATATACAGGTCCTTCTCAAAAAATTAGAATATTGTGAAAAATTTCATTATTTTCCATAATGTAATGATAAAAATTAAACTTTCATATATTTTAGATTCATTGCACACCAACTGAAATATTTCAGGTCTTTTATTGTTTTAATACTGATGATTTTGGCATACAGCTCATGAAAACCCAAATTCCTATCTCAAAAAATTAGCATATTTCATCCGACCAATAAAAGAAAAGTGTTTTTTCATACAACAAAAAGTCAACCTTCAAATAATTATGTTCAGTTATGCACTCAATACTTGGTCGGGAATCCTTTTGCAGAAATGACTGCTTCAATGCGGCGTGGCATGGAGGCAATCAGCCTGTGGCACTGCTGAGGTGTTATGGAGGCCCAGGATGCTTCGATAGCAGCCTTAAGCTCATCCAGAGTGTTGGGTCTTGCGTCTCTCAACTTTCCCTTCACAATATCCCACAGATTCTCTAGGGGTTCAGGTCAGGAGAGTTGGCAGGCCAATTGAGCACAGTAATACATGGTCAGTAAACCATTTACCAGTGGTTTTGGCACTGTGAGCAGGTGCCAGGTCGTGCTGAAAAAACGAAATCTTCATCTCCATAAAGCTTTTCAGCAGATGGATGCATGAAGTGCTCCAAAATCTCCTGATAGCTAGCTGCATTGACCCCTGCCCTTGATAAACACACAGTGGACCAACACCAGCAGCTGACATGGCACCCCAGACCATCACTGACTGTGGGTACTTGACACTGGACTTTCAGCATTTTTGGCATTTCCTTCTCCCCAGTCTTCCTCCAGACTCTGGCACCTTGATTTCCGAATGACATGCAAAATTTGCTTTCATCCGAAAAAAAAGTACTTTGGACCACTGAGCAAACAGTCCAGTGCTGCTTCTCTGTAGCCCAGGTCAGTGCTTCTGCCGCTGTTTCTGGTGTCAAAAGCACACGCCTGTGCACGGTGGCTCTGGATGTTTCTACTCCAGACTCAGTCCACTGCTTCCGCAGGTCCCCCAAGGTCTGGAATCGGTCCCTTCTCCACAATCTTCCTCAGGGTCCCGGTCACCTCTTCTCGTTCTGCAGCGTTTTTTTGCCACACTTTTTCCTTCCCACAGACTTCCCACTGAGGTGCCTTGATACAGCACTCTGGGAACAGCCTATTCGTTTCAGAAATTTCTTTCTGTGTCTTACCCCTCGCGCTTGTAGGGTGTCAATGATGGGCCTTTCTGGACAGCATCGCAGTCGGCAGTCTTACCCATGATTGTGGTTTTGAGTAATGAACCAGGCTGGGAGTTTTTAAAAGCCTCAGGAATCTTTTGCAGGTGTTTAGAGTTAATTAGTTGATTCAGATGATTAGGTTAATAGCTCATTTAGAGAACCTTTTCATGATATGCTAATATTTTGAGATAGGAATTTTGGGTTTTCATGAGCTGTATGCCAAAATCATCAGTATTAAAACAATAAAAGACCTGAAATATTTCAGTTGGTGTGCAATGAATGTAAAATATATGAAAGTTTAATTTTTATCATTACATTATGGAAAATAATGAACTTTTTCACAATATGCTAATTTTTTGAGAAGGACCTGTATATTGTATGTAAAAAGGAAGCATTTTTTTCTTATTAAAATTAAGCTTTGGTCACACAGACTATTTAAACTTCATTCTCTCAGACCCAGTTTGTCCTCCTCAGCTCTTCTCTGAATGCCTAAGGGCAGTTGAATGGCTGTTTGCATTAGCCTGCACCTTGTCAACAGAGCTTATAAAATCTGTTGTCCCCAAATGAGAGTGATATCAAAACCTCAATGCAAGCATTGGATTAGCAGGCCCATGGGGAGCTCCTCTCTCCCTCGAGCCCCCCTGCCCTCCAACCCTACTGAAAGTCATCTTGCTCCCTCTTTGGCGGCCATTAGACTAACTGTGTTACCCAGCCTGCATATCCCCTGCAGCCCCTCAGCTCATCTCCACTAAGTGGATAATGTCTTTAGACTGATTATAAGAGTGAAGGATGCTATTGAGATGGGGCCCTGCAGCACTGAGTCCTTTACAGGCCAAATATTTTCACAGTGGTCCAGGTGTTTCGCTCTCAGAAAGGGAGGGCTATAAGGGGGGGCTCACTAACATGATTGGCACAAATGTGAGGAGAGACATTTCACTTACAATAGTAACTCAAGGCTGTAGTACACCCCAAAAAAAATTAATTCTACTCACTCTAAGAATGCTTGAAATATATTTTTCTGTAAGCAGAAGTTCAGGTTGTGAAAAAATTATGCTGTGATTCTTCAAAATTGTGGGGAAAAATGATTTTATAAATGCGCTCTCTCTCTCTCTCTCTCTCTCTCTCTCTCTCTCTCTCTCTCTCTCTCTCTCTCTCTCTCTGTCTCTCTCTCTTTCTCTCTCTATATATATAAATATATATAGTGTATATTTTTATTACATAATATTTATACTATTATGTTCTTTATATATTTTAAATTATATTATACTTTTTCATATATATTTCGTACATGTGTATAATCTTTGCAATACAATATATAATAAAATCAGATAAATGTCCGTATATATATATATATTATAATATTTATGCTGTATAATCTTTTGTATTCTAAAGCTACAAATGGACGTAAAAACTACACCGTAAAAAAGTTTTTTTTTTTTTTTTTAAATTAAGTTGAAAATAAAAAGATTATTGGATTACATTTTACAAGAAAATAATTTAGTCTTTTATTTTGAAGTTTAATTTATCGTTATACTTCAAAATTTCTTATTTAATTTAGTGTTACTTGCATTTATTTGTAATTATTTGATTGTTATTATTTTAATGAAATTTACTAGCTGTTTGTAGCAGTTTTCTTTAAAGGGGTCATATGATGCGATTTAAATTTTTCCTTTCTCTTTGGAGTGTTACAAGCTCTTGGTGCATAAAGAAGATCTGTAAAGTTGCAAAGACTAAAGTCCCAAATCCAACGATCCCCCCCCCCCCCAAATGGCTTGTTCTAACACACCCCCACATGTCTAAGTCACAATGTGGAAAGATTTGCATAACACCGCCCAAATGTTCACGCAAAAAAACTCAACTCAACGCACTTTATTTCTATAGCACTTTCAAAAACCACAATGGGCACCAAAGTGCTGTATATGAAAGCGAAAAAACAAAAACAAATACATACAATCCATATACATACAAATTACAAGACATTATTAAAATCCAAAGAAAATAAATACGTTTTTAACATCCTCTGAAAAGACCCTTGAGTAGGAGATGTTTTTAAGGACAGAGGAAGCTCATTCCACAGTCTAGGGGCAGCCACGGAAAAAGCTCTATCTCCTCTACATTTCAAGCGTGATCGAGGAATCATCAGGCACAGTTGATCCTTAGAGTGAAGAAAGAAGGAGTAACTTTTATTCTCTCTGTTGTTGCCTCTGACATGTTGTGGAGTCGTTTGTGTTTCGTTGTGAAACTACTTTGTTTGGCCTTCCAAAAGAGGACATGACTAGAAATCAGTGGTTTAGTTGTATTTCAACACTGTTCCAGAACAGTCCAACCCAAATATTCAGATGTGTGCTGTGCAATTTATGGAGGATGAGGACTGTTTCCTGAACCAGTAGCCTGCAATGCGTCCGTGGCACAATGACTGTTTCTATAAAGGTGGGGGTGTTCAAACTTTGCAAGGACAGTCTGGTGCTTCTGACTCACAGCCTGTAAGTATGTTTTTTTTATATTTAAATAATTTAAAATAGAGTAGGCATGTTGTATGTTGTTTATCAGATCACAAATGCAGACATGGTTTTATGTTTACGTATGTAAAAAGAAAGTATAAGTCATTATAATCAGTAATTATGTTCCCACTGGATGCAACAAATGCCTCGTTTGTAATGGGTTTTATTGGTTTTGTCTCATCTATTGATGTCCAGATCGCGAAACAAACCTTTCTATTTAGCCAGATCTTCTTAGTGAACCTGTCAAACCAGTTCATCAAATTGAACTGAATCGTTTGAAACAGTTCGCGTCTCCAGTATGCACTAATCCACAAATTACTTAAGTTATTTGGTTTATAAATGTCCCTTACACTCCCTCTAATGCGAAATAAACCAATATCCAGAGTTATTCAGTTACTCCTAACAGTACATTGACTGAACTGCTAAAAGAGAACCGATGATAGGATGTGCACGAGCAGAGCAGCTGGACTGAGTCTCGTGCTGCTGGCCTGGGAGACGTCATAGTATGTTAAGGAGCGTAACATTTCCGTCACACGCTTGAGGCATTCAGCCAATCACAGCACACTGGATAGCTGGCCAATCAGAGCACAACTCACTTTTTCAGAACACGAGCTTTGTAAAAATCTACGCGTTTCAGAAGGCGGGGCATAGAGGAGAAACAATAATGTACATTATATGGAAAATAATGTGTTTTATGAACCTTAAACCGCATAAACACATTGCATTACACCAAATACACAAAATAATGTTCTTTTTAGCAGCATCATATGAACCCTTTAAAGTTTATTAATGGCAATTTGCTTTTATTAAGAAAGGATAGTGTAGAATAGACAGGAAGTGAAGTGGGAGAGTGAGGGGGTGGGATCCGGAAAGGTCCTCAAGCCGAGATTCGAACTCGGTACGCCCGTAATGAAACGGCAATAACTGTTGGTGCACTCCCCTCTAGGCTATCGGCGCAGATGTGAAAATGATTTCTGCTTCATTTTTTTTTTTTCAGCGTACATTTATAGTTTATAGTTTGCACCTTTAGTAGGTTGATTTTCTTTCATTTCTGAAGTGGAAACAAATAGCCTATAAATGTAAGTGTGTATGTGTCTTGAGTGTCACAGATGTGCATATGCAATAAAATGCTTGCTAAACCATTTTGAGCTGAACTATCCCTTTAACAAAAGACTGTATCTGTCTAATGGATTAATACTTTTCCACCTACATAAATTGTTTAAAGTTTGGTTGATTCAGTCCTTTTGGCCTTCAGTATTATTTAACAGACAGACTCTTTCCTCCTAGTCCCACATTTCTGTGAAATCCCCCATCAGAAATGTTTGTGGACTCAGTAGACCTCTTCCTTTTCTTGGGTCATCAGTAAGGGCCCCTTGCTTGCTGTGATTGACAAGCTTGAGTAGGAAGTTGTGTTTCCACTCGCCCTCACCTCACTGGTCCCTTCATATGAGAAGCCTTTATCAGTGAGACTTTCTGTAGACCTTCTGACTTTTTCACAGCTCTCATCTCATATTGCATATTTCATATCCACAGATCATGTTCACCAACCGGAAGGAAAAGGGGGTACACAGGAGGGGAAAAACCCTATAATGGCCAGAAAAACATGCAATACTGTGGTCTGAAGTTGAACATACCCTGTTGCAGCTATGCATCTGAAAAAAAAAAAAAAAAAGAAAATAAAAGACCAACCTGATGTTTTACTGTTGTTCTAATACATCTTTGTTTAGAAGTTTTCCTACAATAGAGCAGATTAATGGTTATAATTTGAATCTACATTGAAGTGAACTGCACTTTTGAATCATATCTGAAAAACATGACATGACAAGATTTTACATTGTTCAAAAAGTAATTTTTTTAAAAGAAATTAACACAGTAAAGACTTATAGTATAGTGTTACAATAAGATTTTTAATTCAAATAAATGTTCTTTTGAACTTTCTATTAAATCAAAGAATCTTAAAAAGAAAAAGTTTCACAAAAATACTAAGCAGTTTTTTGTTTTCAACACTGATAATATTAAGAAATGTTTCTTTAGCAGCAAATCAGCCAATTCTAAAGGATCATGTGATACTGATGTACACTTACTGTTACTTTGTTTTTGATCAAATAAATGTTGTCTTGGTTAGCATAAGAGACTTTGGTCACACTTTATTTTAAGGTCCAATTCTCGCTATTAACAAAGCATTAACTATGATTTTTGCATCAATAAACTCAATTTGCTGTTTATTAATACTTAGTAAGGAAGTTGTTAAGTTCAGGTATTGGGGAGAATTAGGGATGTAGAATATGGTCATGTGTAATATGTGCTTTATAAGTAATAAAAACAGCCAATATGTTTATAATAGGCTTGCTAATTATCAACTAGTTAATAGTTAGAGCTGGTCCCTAAACAAAAGTGTAACTGAGACTACTTCTCACCAACCCCAAACTTTTAAATCATAATGTGTTTCTTGTTACATAGTAGCTTTCATCGTTTACCATTATGAGAGGTCTTAGAAGATTTATGATTTAATAATCAAGATCAAAAAGATCATGTATGTTGTTTGATATTAAAAATCTTTAAAATACCCACAGAACATCTGCTTCTCTCCAAAAAAAAAAACAACAACCACACAAAAAAAAAATCAACAATAAAATTTAAAAAAAACTTTACAAATCGCTCATTTAACACTTCGTAATTTCCTTAAAGACCCATTTGAGACCTCTGATTTATGTTGATTTATTAAAGTTACCGCTATAAAATTGTGCAAGATTACTTGGTTTACTATTCAAATTACATTGTTTAATAAGTCCCCTGTAGCCAGTGAAGTTCATTGTAAGCAGTGGTAATGACAGGGGAGGACATGTCCTGACGTGTCTCTGAGCCACTGAAGGCGGCTGCCAGGACATGAGACCTGCTGAGTAATTACCTTTCATTTAAGATATTCAGCTTCTAAACAACGAGGAGTAATAATACCTTATCAATGCCAGACTGACTTGTCACATTATGACAGATTTACTGTTAAAACAATACCGCTGGCGCTCGAAAGCAGACCTGCTCTGAGACGAGCCGTCTGCGCTCTACATATGGGCCGTTTCCAGCGCTGTCGCTCGCTACATCACACTGCACACTCCCATCCATGTCACACATCTACAGAACCTCGTAATGCACTGTTCTCAAATGA
Organism: Cyprinus carpio; assembly: GCF_018340385.1. Classification (NCBI taxonomy): domain Eukaryota; kingdom Metazoa; phylum Chordata; class Actinopteri; order Cypriniformes; family Cyprinidae; genus Cyprinus; species Cyprinus carpio. The sequence continues at coordinate 13,931,999 of NC_056609.1, read as the reverse complement.
AAGTTAGTCTTAAGCATTTCTGACTGTTTAATTTTGAGTTTGAGAACCGCATGAAAGCTCTTTGACACCCATAATAAACTCCAATGTGTTCCATTTTTATTGGGTTACATTTTAAACATGATGCTGTTTTCTTGAAGTTTTGGGAAACTTTTAGAATAATTTGTTGATTTATATCTGCGAAGGACATTTTAATAAAAATACTATTTGAATTCTTAGTGTGGGTGCGTTTGTGGGTGGGTGTCAGTTTCTCTGTGCGTTCACTTAAGGAAGTAGGAAGGAAGGAGGTTGTCCATTAACTGTAGTGCTACTTGGCCCCAACACCTTTAAGACAGCTGATGATAATCTATTTTTCCCAATGGCCAGCAATTCAGGAACAACAGGAGACAAGCCTGTCATCAAGAGATTTCAGTCATTTTGGCAATTAGCTGTGCAACTGGCTCAGGAAAGTGAGTTTTCATTGCAAGTGTTGGCACTTTTGCTGTATCAAATAGATACAAGATGTCTGTTTTAGGCAATGGACTCTTGCCTTTCAAACCAAGTGGCATCAAGGCTACATAAATATGTACAGAAGTGACACATGATTTAAATGCATTGTTTTCAGTTCATTTTATTAAAGGAATGGTTTACCCAGAAATTATCATTTGCTTCCCCCTTAGGCCATCCAAGATGTAGAAGAGTTTGCCTCTTCATCAGGACAGATTTGGAGAAATGTAGTGTTACATCACTGGTGAACACTGTTATGGACAGATGACTCATATTTTAGCTGGATTTTATGAATTTATGAAAGCATTGCTTGTTACAAAGATGCAGCTATTCACTTGTTGTGTGTCGTGTGGATTACTTGTGGATTATTGTGATGTTTTTATGAGCTGTTTGGACTTTCATTCTGACGGCACCCATTCACTAGAGGATCCATTGGTGAGCAAGTGATGTATTGCTAAATGCTAAAATCTGTTCTGATGATGAAACAATCTATATTTTACATGGCCTGAAAGTGAGAACGTTTCAAACTAATTTTCATTTTTTTAAACTACTCCTTAAACAGCTATCCCACAAGGGCCTTTCAGGCATAATATAACATTTTTTGTGGGGATTAGAGTTCAGGATGTATGTGACACTTCAAGGTGTGATGAATCATGCTGACCCCGATAAACCTCATACTCCGCAAGTCCAAACATGCTTCAGGTCTATTAGTTATTTATCTTATTTATCTTATCTTAGTTAGTTATCTATGTTGTACTTTTTATACTTGCAGTATTTACAGAATTGTTTTGTTGCCTAATTTGTTGAGTAAGAGCCAGTTTGCAGATTTTGGACTATCAGGTTTAACCGAATTCTCAGAAAATCGCATAGTGTATGATAGGCACAGACTACGACTGTGATTCTATCAGGACAAAAGTCTGATATTTTGAGCTGATTTTAGAGCAGATATTGCTTCATTTATCATGCATTTCCTATCAACGAGGCATATGTTTCTGTGTGAGTTTGTTGTGTTCGGAAAAGCTAGAAAGTCTGGCAGTCAGTGATTCTCAGTTTTTTAGTATATGAAGTTTAGTTTTTCTTGGCATGTTTATGATGACCAGTGCTTTAAAATGTATTCAGATTTGAAAAGTGTTGTGTATTCCAGCTTTTAGTCTTGATAAAAAATTAATATAAACATAGAAAAAGATAAATATTAAATTATAAAAACATTTTGACACTGGCTTGTTAATAGTTCTGAAGTGAAAGGTAAATGTTGTTTCACATTAATTTAACACAGAACACATAATGAGTTGTAATGAGTTATTTCTATCTGTATTGGTGACAAAGATTCTTCTATTTGCTTGTGTCTGTGTCCGTCTATATTCTGCCTTGTTCCATCAACGTGGCCAAGAAATTACAACTTCAGAAACTCCACCTAACACTCACCATGTATGATGCCCATGCTCCCCAGGACAGAAAACAGAGGCCAGAAGTTTCTAGGCCAGCAAGCCGTCAACAGAGCTCTGAGTGAGCCAGAGTTTTACACTAAGCACGTATAGCTGATTTTGTCTTGGGCCAAGCACAACACTGTAATGTTTTTTAAAAGCATGACAAGTTCAAAAGCTAAAGCCGTAGGCTGACACATTGGGGCCTTTTCACAGGGGCCAATATTAAGATATTAAGACTCAACAGCAGGAGGTTTGAAGCAGTACACTGCCAAAGCCTGTGTACTGACAATTAAGATCCAAATCAACAAATCACATTATAGTGGTGTAACTCGGGTATTAACTTAACTTGCAATTGAAAGACAGTAATTTATATATGAGCAATCTTGTATCTCAAAGATTAAAATAATATAAATTTAAGGCTACACTACATGACTGAACAGTTTTTAAACATTAGCTAGGCCTATCATAGATTATCAACTTTGTAAATGGTTACTGAGAATAATCTGGCATCACACAATGAATGAGTGAGGATCACACACTACCAGAATCAAATCTGCAGACTGATTATGACTTGAAGAGACTAGCATCGACTCATCCAGACTGCAAATCAGGGCAAATGTCTGGATTTGCCTGGCAAATTCCTGCCTATAGTCTTAAAGTTAAAATAGAAAATATTGTTTATGTTTTATATTTTAGGAACTGCTTATTATATTCACACAGTAAGTTTTTGGAATTGACAACCATGTTTAAACAGGGTTGACTCTCAAATTGTCACATTTGAACAGTGGCTTATATACATTATTAATTTACTACATCAACGAGTAACCAGTTATTTCAATTTACCTTATCTGCTGCCAGCCTAACCTGTAACCTTAGTGACACTGACTAAACTAATTATCAAACATCGCTTCCATAACATTGGAAAATCTTATCACAGTTGACATGCAGAGACAGCAGCTTTCAAACCTGCATGAAGCGCAAAGAGCATGAACAGGACAAAACTGACGAGAGCATCTCTGTGGGAAGACAGCGATTGGAACTAAAAGATGAGACACACAGCGCAAGTTATGGAAACATGGAAAAAACACCCCACAGACACGAGACAAGCGCATGTACACCGCAGAGATTATGATGTGACAGATGACTTCTGTATGTTCACACAGCAGGTGTTCAGTGAAAATGTGCCGTGAAAATGCCTCAATTTTCCAACATGAGTTCGGTTGTAGAATGCTGTTGACACTCTCGTAAATAACCAAACTGTGTGTGAACGTAACTGTATAAAGCACTCCAATACAGGACTGACAACCTTATTCTATGGAGATTACTCACTCATGAAATTAAAATTCACATAGAATGTTTCTACATGAGAACTGAACTTTCTTGACTTTAATTTCCTCATTATTTCATAGTCTTTCATCATTAGATATAGGCTACTACTGCAAGAAGACTGAGATAGAGGACGGATACTACTTCTGTGTACCTTGCTTTGTATCTTTCTCTGATATTTTATAAGTATCATATTAGGTACAAGTTTATACAATATATAGTTCATTTGTTGTCAGCCTGCAGATGAATTTTTTGAGGGAAAAATTATTAAAAAAAAAATATATATATATATATATATATATATATATATGCAAAAACAAGGCAATATGAATTGTCTTACAGAAAGAAGTTATCTCTACATAGAGACATATGTAGTATGTTTTTTTTTTTTTTTTTTTTTCAACATTTTACCACTTATATCACATTCCCTCTTGCCATTTTTTCAATGACTTTTTATTGATTTTCCCATGGAAAACTTGCAGTCTTTTTTGGTCTTGCAGAGAACAGGTTTCTCAAGCTTTCAATGTGCACAAGACATCCGAGATGAAAACAAATAACATATCACTGTATATAATATTTAATGTTGGGCAATTTGTTTACCTCATGACTATTTCCAGATGTTTTTGTTTGTCCTCTTGATTCCGGTGAAATGGCAAAGAATACCAAGGAGTTTATTTTCCTTGGAGTACTATATGACAGAAGTAAGGACCGTGTTCAAATATTGAAATTGGTACAAGACAGTTCAAGGGAATGAAAGTCTCTATTTAAGCAAGTTTTCATAAACACAAAGAACAAACAAGGCAACAGCCCATAGAGCTATCATTTCATTAAATATAATTTCAGCCCTTGCTTTGGGCAAAGTGGATGATGCACAGACAAATTATAAACTGAAATGTGAGATATTGATCTCTGATTGTTTTTCACATGAGTAGAATCTATTTGGTGTGTGAGACTATGTCAACACTCTTTATGTTCAGTGTAGAGCACAGTAGTACTATATGTCAGAGCTTTATTCAGGAGCCCATAATTTCCTGCATTTCCCTTGGTACTTTTCTGGAGACACAGCTGGCCTAGTCTGACGTGCATCTCAGCCATTGTTTCTGCAAGGGATCAGCTCCAAGCTGAACTCACATCCTGCCTGTGAAGGAAACGAAAGGGACAACACAAGAATGTGCACACATAAGACCTTTTTTTTTTAAGATCAGGAGAGTTTAATGAAGCCTAATGAAGATGTATTATAGTGCAAACTGGGTTTGACTGTTCTGTTAAGGGCTGTTAGCATTCCTTTAAAGCAACAGATTCCCAAAATTGGCTCAGAATTTGTTTGCATCACCTATTTGGAAGCAACATAGATGTCTGGATTTTGTAATACACAGTATTGTACATGGAATTGATTTCAAAATCAGATCAATGCTGTATGACCCATAACTTCTTATATCTGGTCCAGATTTGTGAGACAAACAATGACAAAACACAATGCATCAGAAGGCCACAGTTTTGCTCTCAATATAATTTAGATAATGCAAAATGTAAGTAACCCCCGCCCCAGGAGTTCTGTGGTCTACACACTTTTGAACAAGAGTTCATGGCTTCCAATGCAAACAAGTGTTGAATTTTGGCAGCTGCCACTGTGCTTTGCTGATACACAGCTGTTAATTGTCCTATAAGGGACCTGGTGAAATCTGCATACTGTGGGGTAAGTATAGGTGTGCGGTCCTGCTTCTTGCGATAGTACAGGCCTCCTTCCTTAAGCCTGAAAAGCACTTCTTGGCACATGTGGGATCAGGTATAATGATGTCTTTGGCTGCCGGTACACTGTAAATGAACTCAAAGCGCTTGTGTTTATGAGCGATCGGGCTGCTTGGGGACAGATCAGAAGCAGGCCCTTAGCTTAAGCTAGAGTTACGTTATATATTTAGTCAACTGATCTCATATTTTCAACTATAATTATATGGAAAGGAATGTCAAAACTGACCAAGCAGTGAAGGATCCAACTGAACAGTTGAGCCTAGTGATGATAAGAACCTCTGAGGAATTTTGCAGACTTAAAATATAAAGTGCAGCATATCTGAGTATGTCCAGATTTGTGTAATGAGGGAAATTCCATATGGTAATTCTGTACATATGTAGCTTTGTAGAATACGCTGTCATTTTCCAGATCTGGCCATTGCTATTTTTCTTCTTTCTGAGAGGTATATTTTTCCTAAAATAACAAGTGAGAGCAGCAGATTTGAGTCTTATTTCTAATAGTCCAGATTAATGTTTTGCGGACCCTCGTGAAGAAACTATGGCATTTACAAAAAGCGTTCGAGCTGGAGAGAGAGGTGGAGTGAAAAAAGTGAGAGTGAGAAAGGAAAAAGACAAAAAAAGAATCAGGGAAAGAGAGAGGGGCGGTTTTTGTCATCATATCTCCAAAGCCTCAGTTCTGCATTAGACTCATGGAAAACTACTTAGAACTCCAGACGTGCTAGTCTTGCCAGAATCAGCTTCCATTCCAAAAGGAATTAATATTAATATTAGAGAGAGTCGACCCTGACATGTGCAATTTAGGCCAGAACCCGTATAAATCTATCCCAGAAGCCCTCGCTTCCGGTCGGCCGAGACCTGGAAAGCTGGAACTTTGAGAGCTGAGCGTCTGAAATATCCATCGGCCAATTATCTCCCTTGCCCTGCCTGGGCTCAGAGCTCCATAAAAACTCGTCTGAGATGGACTCTGAGGCATTTCTGTTCCTCTTGTGGATAAGGCTCTGTGCCTCATATCCCCTCTGACAAGCACTTAAATGTGAAGGACAAAAAGAATTCTGCAGTTCATCTATCACCTGTTACAGATTTGGGCTGTAGCTGAGAAGTAATAGTGTAGTGTTACCCACAGCTAGAAAGAGATCTGTGAAGTATATTACTGAAACATTCCTAATGTCAGCCTACAAGTGGTTCAGCGTTTGCACATCTGGTTAGACACATCTGGTTAGACACACATATACTGTATGCATTTATATATTGTTTGAATTTAAATTAAACTGGCCACGCCCCACAGGAAGTTGAATTGAATCTAGAGGAATTGGAAGTTACTGAGTTTCAAATTTTTTTAAATGTAAAAATCATAAAAATAATGAAAAAAAGGAATATACATAATGTACATATATATAACATTTTAAAAAAATCAGTTGGTGACATTTCAAACAAGCCAATAAAACCTTCAAACTTCTTTTTAAGCTTTCAGTCATTACACATATTCAGTTCTTTGATTTTCTGTTCATTTTTATTGTACTTCCTCAAAGTCCTAAATTCAAATTCAGTTCAAATTCATTAACTGATTCTCAACTGCATTCTCAATTTCATTAATTTAGCCATTATTTGCTTAAATCCTTCAAGACTTTGCACAGTTAGCAACTTGTCCTTTATGATACTATGCTAGAAAAGATGAAACGTATATTATTTCTGTGCAATGGGTGGTTAGTAAGTAATGCGCTGTAGACTCAATGAATCGCTTATTCTAGACTCCCATGAGAGATCTTAGAAATGGAACATCTAGCTGTTGGAATTACAGTTAAAGGATCCGTTTCCACCAGAGTGTTATGAGAATGTGATTTTCATTTCCAGATTTATCGAACTTAATAGATAATATTCGGAACTTAATACTACATCTACAAAATGACTTGACTGAGCCACCATGTTAGTAATTCCTGAGCTCGGTCAGGACCCTACTGTTCTCGGGCCTGGTTCCACAGCCTCTCAGCAGGTTCAGTGTGTAGCCAATGCTAATATTCTCTGCACCTGTGTAATATGTGCTAGAGATCTGACTGCTCAAGTTAGCTGTGTCTGTCATGCTAGCTGTTTTCATCTTGCCGTTCATTTATTTCTCTTTGCCTCTGGCATGCAACCGCCTGTGATGGAGAGAAGTTGAGGGTGTTAATGTTTTTTTCTTTTGTGCAGCAGAACTGGCTGGCAGGGAGGAGAGTTGTCCGCCTTAAAAGTCAAAATGACTGACTATGACAAAGTGTATCAAGTGAGCTAATATTTGAACTTTTTTGAGGCATGATGGATTGAGTGTCCAACACTGAGAAATATCTTCATAATATTTACTCAAATACTCCAGGAAATGAATGCCTCCAAATGGCAGTTTCAATTTACACCCTCTAAAAACTTTCCTTTGCTCCCACACGCTCTTCCCTTTACATCATGTTTTCTTTATATCATTGTACTTTCTATATAAAAGGAAATGCTAGATTGCGGGATTGTGCTGATACTTACTCAAGTGCCAAAGCAAAGTATAGTTGACATATAGTTGAGTATAGATGGTGGAGAACCACATACGGTTGAGTGTCTAAAAGAGTGTATAGTAAACCGTTTTTCAACATATAACATAACATAACATAACATAACATAACATAACATAACATAACATAACATAACATAACATAAAACATATGACATATGACATATAACATAACATAACATAACATAACATAACATAACATAACATAACATAACAACATATAATGTAATATATGAAATTTCAGTCTGGTAATTTAAATTAATTTGTATCTTATGAATTTGTTGCGAATTGTTTTTTGCTAAAAACAGTGTCATGGCATTGAATGGCTTTTTTTTTTCTTTTTTTTTTTTTGCAGTTTTATCTATGTATATTGTAACTGTCCCTATTGAAATAAAATACATAAATATATTTTCCAATACAGTTCAGTTGCATAATGTAGTTTACCCTGAGTATATAAAAGCAATTGCTAAAGTATATATGTAATGTATGTTTTGTAATTTTTTGTAACTGAAATAATTTAATCAACATTCATTTTATTTGTTATTACCAAAGAAGTAAAATTCTCTGCACCCCCACCATAAAAAATAAAAAAAACTTTTTTAAAAGGTATTTCTTTGTGAGACATGTCACATGAAAAAAATTACATTGTGCTGTGTACTGTGTGCTATTATTGAGATTTGGTTGAAAACTGTTGTTTTGCATTGTGCTGTGTACTATGAGCTTGAATACAGTTTGTAGTGATCCTTGTTTAGGCTCAGGGCAGAGGAACGGATCTGAGCAGAAATGAAGTGGTTTAACTGAACGTGTAACCTTGAGAGTCCGGGTAGAATTACAGGTGTACTTCCTTTCCCAGGCTCAGAAGAGGGAGTGTAAATCTTTGTGGCCAAGGAGAGATGCTATTGTCATACACACATTCACACACGATGAGTCAGGCAGGTGAGCGAGTGGGTCTTGAGATTTGGCACGAGTTAGGGAGAAAGAAAGAGAAGTTAAAACCAGAGGCGCCTTGCTGAGGAGCTCACCTGGGGATGGAGCAGCGTTCAGACTTATTCAGGTGTGAGGAGGGGTGTGTTGCCTCACCTTCACACACACACACACAGACACATGATACTTCCTCTGGTCCCACATCCCAGCATGCCTCATTTCACGTGAACACCACCATACCAAAACATTAATGCACTAATTAGCTCTACTCAGACACATGTATTTATAGTTAAAGATATTATTTGGCACGCTCTTAAAGGGATAGTTCACCCAAAATTTAAACTGCTGTCATCAATTACTCATCCTTGTATGACATTCTTTCTTTTCTGCAACACTAAAATATGTATTTTGAAATTCCTTTTAGATAGACTGGCATAACTAGGTTTATAAAAATGCAATTTTTGACATTCTAAAAGAAGTTTTATTTTAGATTTATTTTGAATGGAATATATTTGATCAGAAACAGTTATAATATATTGATCTAGAAACAGTTATAATATGAAATTCTATTACATTTTGATATATATATTAAATATTTAAAATGTAATATTTCACATTATTTGTTTTTACTGTATTTTTACTGAGCAAGGCTTCTTTCAAAAGAAATCATAATTATTCCAAACTTTTTTGTAACTGACTGTCAGTGTCAGTAATTGCTTTAATATGTTTTATCTCTTATTCTGAGATCACAAAATGTTTTGAAACTTTAGCACATATTCAGGGATCTTTTTTTATTTGTATTATTTGCATAAAAAACAAATGATAATACTTTATACATGTTCCACCAAGCCAAACCCTTTGTGACCATCTTCTGGCTGCTGTTTGCAGTCTTTATGTGGATTGATTTCAGCAGCAACGTGATTATCCTCATCACTTTAGCATCCACAGCCTCTGCGAGGCAGCCTCTCGTTTCTCAGCGCTGCAACCCTACACCAATATAGCTAGAGTTTATTTCGCCCGTTTATTTTTACTAGCAAATCTCTTCCTTCTCCATTCCTCCCACTCGTTAGCCTTCCATTGTTGGAGAGGAAGAAAGGAGAGGATGAGAGTTTGCTAAACATGTGCGCTGTTGGAAAAGTAGCCAAACATGCTGCCATTAAAACACAGCTAGACGTTTTATCATATTGAATTATTCTAAATGATTGTGTAAAGTACATTATTGGAGTGATAGTAGTGTTTTAAGTTGCTGTCTTTTTAGTTTACATTACACTGTTGGCCTTTGTCAGTTATAACCTTTATATGAAGACTCCAATCACAGACTTTCACTGTGTGAAGTGTCCATAACATTTAATTGATTTTTTTTTTCTGAAAAAATGGTGATCTGGTGGAATCTGTGGATTTTTATTACATTTTCTGCTAAATTTGGTCAAATGGATTGAAATTGTAACTTAATTACATTTAATCAAATTACATTTTTAATTTAATTAAAAGTGTGGAGTCAGTAAGTTTTTTTAAAAGAAATTATTTTATTCAGCGAGGATTCATTCATTTGATTAAGAATGACTGTAAAGACAATGTATAACGGTACAAATATTTCTATAAAAAATAAAAAAAAATGGCATTCTTTCGACCTCTCTATTAATCAAATATTCTGTTTTCCACAAAAATATTAATCAGTGAAGACTGGTGTAAGTTCTACTGAAAATTCAGCTATGCCAACACAGGAATAAATTTCATTTTAAAAAAAATGTATTAAAATTGAAAATATACTTAAATTGTAATAATATTTCATAATGTGTTTGTGTGAAATATTTATTCCAAAAATTTAATCCATTCCATATAATTAACCCGATTTTGTCATTCAAAAATCAAACCGCAAAATCAAAAATCTCTGCAGTTTCCAGTGCCGTGTTCTAGTGTTTGAGCTACAGAAATGCCTTTACAATGCTATTATGCAAATTTTTCACCTGTATAAAGATGTTTGGTTGGCCAGAGCTGATGTGTTGGATTTTGTGTTGAATTCAATTCCACATTTGACATTAGTATTATAGATAATCTTTAGAAAAAGCAAGATACATGTGCTTACCACTGACCATAGAGCAATTTCTTAAAGATGCAGTCACACTTGTTTGGAGTCCAATTCTCACTGTGGATTAACTATTAACCACAACTTTTGCCTTAGTAAACTCCTAATTTGCTCCTAACTATTAATAGTTAATAAGGTAGTTGTTAAAGGGGTCATATGATGTGATTTTTCCTTTCTCTTTGGAGTGTTACAAGCTCTTGATGCATAAAGAAGATCTGTTAAGTTGCAAAGACTAAAGTCTCAAATCCAAAGAGATATTCTTTATAAAAGTTAAGACTCGTCCACACTCTCCTAAAACGCCTCGTTTAAACACGCCCCCACATGTCTACATCACTGTGTGGGAAGATTTGCATAACACCGCCCAAATGTTCACGCAAAGAAAGAAGGCATAACTTTTATTCTTGCTGAAGTATTGTTGTTGTCGCCATGTAGTGGAGACACTGTGTTTCGTTGTGAAAGTGAAACTACTTTGTTTGGCCTTCTAAAAGAGGATGAAATCCACTTCGTCATGCCTAGAGCTGATTCATGCTGGTTGCTGAGGAAATATATCAACTTCGCACTGCGGATCGCCGGATCAGATTTCACCATGGACGAATCTGCCGACTGCGCTGTTCTCTAACCCGCCGGCCGTTCCTCACTCAAGCCCGCAGTTTGTGACACTGTGTGACGCATTTTATGGAGGACTGTTTCCTGAACCAGTAGCCTACAATGGGTCTGTGCTCAAAGGCTGTTCTATAAAGTGAGGCAGTTCCACCTTTGTAAGGATAGTCTGGCGCTTCTGACTCACAGCCTGTAAGTACAGTGGTAAGAATTTGCCACTGATGATTCAAACGCAAGTTTTAAACAGTGTAGAGAAGCGCTTGTTGTTTGTCATTTCTCCAGACATGGTTTTATGTTTACGCTGCTGGCCAATCAGAGCACACCTTACTTTTCTGACAGATGAGCTTTGTAAAAATCGATGCGTTTCAGAAATGCGGGGCATAGAGGAGCAACAATAATTTACATGATGTGGAAAATAATGTTGTTGTTTTTTTAACCTTAAACCACATAAACACATATCATTACACCAAATACACAACATAATGTTCTTTTTAGCAACGTCATATGACCCCTTTAAATTTAGGTATGGAATAAGGGATCTAATATATATTCATGTAGAATAAGACATTAATATGTGCTTTATAAGTACTAATAAACAGCGAATATCCTAGTAATATGCATACTATTAAGCAACTAGTTAAAAGTGAGAAGTGTTACTGAAAATGCATATGTCAGTGCTTTGCTTTGTAACCAGCAGAGGGAGATCAGTCTCTGGGGAATTCAGCAATAGCTCCTAACACACTGTATGTGCTAAAGCAAGACGTGTCATTCAAAGGTCACTTGTTCATTATTGAACAAGAGGTCTTTGAGAAAATAAGTTGTAAAAACAGGTTGCTGGAGGTCAGCACGAAACATGTCCTGTTGGGCACCTGAAAGACGTGCGATGCTTCCTGTGTAAGAGTGTGTTCAGACTTGACTCTTCTGGCAGCTTCTCTCTTCGGCTTGGATGAACCCTTGTTGACATTAGTCGGAGTGTAACGTCTACTATGACTAAATCCATATTCACACACACACAGGTGACCGGCTGAATGCAGGTGAGAGGAAAGCCTGAAGGTGTGAAGGTTGATAGTTTTGCGTAAAGTTGCAACAAGAAGCATCAAAATTTAACCCAGCAAAGCCAGCAAGACCTGTTAGATTTAACTGTCACTGATCAGGAACATATGAGACAGTATGTTTTCTTTGTGTCAAACCAAATCGTTTAGAGACACATGTACGTCTGGAAGCACATATTTGTACAATGAAGGTACTGTATATGTGTGTGTACATGCTCTTCTCGGGTTTCCCAGTCAAATTATTCAAACCCAGTGTCTGTTTCATAGCAAGTGACAATGTCTACACCAGATGAATAATAATGTCTTTGTCTGGCTTGTAAATATGTGCTGTATCTGAATGTTCAAATATGTCTTGGCATAAATGATTGGCAACATAATGTTTTGAGTGCAGAAAAAATGGCTTATCACATTACCTTGCCATATGTCTACAAAATTTTCACTCGGGATTAGAAGCACTTGAGGATCTCAGAGTTTAAAGAGGCTATGAGAGCTTTTAGGCTTCCGATTTAAAGGTGCTGACAGGCCGTGTGTTGGAGTGATGGCGAGTAGTTAATGACTACCTGTTCAGGTGAGAACAGCACCTAGTGTGAAACCAGTCTGAAGACACTGACAAGAGAGGCTGATAGGCCAGAACTTCCCCTGGAAGACAAGGTAAACAGCAGGGTTAGGATGACAGCAGAGGAATGCAAAAAATCCACTTTAATGGATCCCTTAGTGTTCCGCAGGGCAGGTCAGCAAATGAGAATAGAGAGGTAAAAGTGACAGGCTGAGCTTTTGGAAGAGCTGTACAGAAGAAAGGGAGGATAGAGGGGTGTGATGAGAGACTGGCGGCCTGTCAAACGCATCTACGGACGTAGGTGGGAAAGGAGGGACCTGCTGGATATACCAGAGACAGGACTCTCTACACAGTTACTTATTGTTCAAAGGGAAACGGCTTTCAGTAGACCTTTCGCACACAGTCATGCTCGCTTTGCGCTGCTGACAGATTTATCTTGGAGGACGTTAGCGAAAGGCTTAAGCTTTTGAACTCTGCTGTTGAGCCAAAAATATTACTCAACTGTGGCATTACATCATTAGGACTTTGTATTTTTAGGTGGTTGCAATGACTATGTTGGCAACTTATTTAGGAACATATTACAAAAAAACAGTGTGCTTGAATTTAGAATGAACTTGCTTATATTTTTACGTATTCTGTAAAGACTTGATGTGATTTAAATTTGGCGCGAGGATAACGGCCTTATTCTGTGATTTACTATAAACATTTCAGCTGTAATTTCTGTGTAATTCTGATAAACTGAAAGACTTGTTGAAATGCAGTTTAAGGTGATTCATACATTCATGAGATAAATTACGCTCAAATCTTTGAGTTCTCAGTTCTAATCCAAACAAATCTGCTATCGGTGAAATGTAATTGCATTTGTTGACAATTGTGCTTGAGCGACACAGGATATCCCGTGTTAATGGGGTGTTAATGGGTTTCTTTATTGCTAGGATAATACCTGTGGACTTTTTGTGTTTAGTAACACTTTAAAGAGACAAAGTGGGACTATTACCTACTAATTCTTAAATTACATAGATAATAGAGCAAGACTTATATTTGAGGGGTTTACAAAGTAATTGGTGCAACTGGTTTGGGTTTCTCTGACCTTTAACCTTTACCAGCAGAGGCTAAGATGCACCTGCAAGTGTGTGTCACGACCCATGTAACCTCAGTCATATAAGCCTGCCTTCAACAAGCGAATACTGGTCAAGACAAGCAGATGGATACTAAAACAAAAATATATTTTAATCATTTTCTCTTTCCTCTGTCTATAAGGCCATACAATCAAAGCAAACTCAGGTTTAAGAGTGTTTTAAAGGTATAGTTGACTCAAAAATAGAAATGCTGTCATCATTTACTCTCTGGCTCTGATGTCATTGTAAAAAAATATTAATAATTGTTTAAAAGAATGTTAATGCTGCTCACTTTCAATGAAAATTAATGGTAGCCAATGGAGTCCATACAACTCATGCATTTTATTCAGAATCCTCTAAATCCATATGATAGATTGGTGCTAGTAACAATAAAATTTGCTAAAAATGTGTTAGTCTCTCCTAAACGTTGCTACTCTCACCTTAAAAGCCTTTCATTTGAAAATTGTTGTCACCACTGACTTTCATAGTATGGGAAAAAGTAATACATGCTATAATTCTGACATTCTGTTTTATATAATGTTTTAAAATGACATAAATATGAGGAAATTATTGCAGATAACTATTCCTTACTTTTAAAAAGCATAAAGGACGACCCAAAGGATGCATTATCGTTTGGAAAACCAGCAAGAGACATAATAGTGAAAATGACTTGGTGAATGAGCAGGTGAGGAGGTTATTTTCTGAGAGGTGGTATTTATGGTGTGAGTGTTTGTGTGATGGATGAGGGGATGTAAAGAGAGAGTGTGTGAGAGGTATAAGTTGATATTTCCATGTGTGTAAGTGTTTGTGTGAGTATGGAGTGAGAGAGTGAGAAGCGAGATGTGGAAGTTGATGTTCCTTTCCCTCAGGGATGTGACATCCCTGCAGAGGAACAAAACCAGCACGGTATTAGTAACAGGATACGCTGCTAGCGCAAACTGGAAACTTGTACCTCCTTATCTAGAGGGCAAGTGAGTCGCTTTGTATCGTTTTCCCATACATACCTGATCCACCCGATAAGATCCTGTTTGTGTCTGTGAGCTCTCAATTTACAAAAAAATAAAAAAATAAAAAAAATTCCCGAACGATCAACCAGCGCACAAGGAAACAATATGACTTTCAGACTTCTACAGATAATAACTCTTTCAATCAATATAATTGAAATTGTTAATACCAGCTAATTGCTACTTTAATAATGATTGTACATCTAAAACAATTAAATAACATGTTAAATGTACAATAGTTCTTCAGATTTCTGGCAGTTTGTTAACTAGTGTTTCTTGACATTGAGCAGGTTTAACCTGACAGTCAGCTGTCTGTGGGCATTACCTTGTCTGTCTGTTTGTTTATCAGGGATGTCATTGTTTCATTGCTTGAATTTGCTGAGAACATCTTATTGCTGTTGTGTTTCTGTGTGTTCAGTTCCAATGTCTTGATTTCCATTTTTGTGTGCATGTTTGTACTACAAATAGGCTATCTGTATTTTGTAATTTGACCTTTTTTCACGGACGAATGGGTCGGTGATGTATAAATAGAAAGGAAAAATCTTTTGTATTTTATTTTTTTAAATAAAAGTACTTGTGCCAGTTCTCTGTGCTATTTTTTTTCATCTTATACCATTTTCAAATATTGGTGTAATTATTAAATACAAAGTAACATTTCCCTTACACTTTGAATCATAATCCCCCCCCCCCCCACCAAAAAAAAAATCGTTTCCTGTTTTTAGTTTTTTTTTTCTGCTTGTTAGTTGCTCCATGATTTTGCACCAAGCATTGAAGCTGTTTTGTTAAAATATTTTTAAGTAACAGCACAATATTATGCCAAAGTACCTTGGCATATACATGCTCATCAGAGAAGTTATTACATGTCTGAATATTTATTTATATATTCAGACAAAAAATGAGCATCATGTCATTGACTCTAATTCTGTGATATACCGAAATTATATCAGCTCAAGGTCTTTAACGTTAAGCTTAGGGTGGATGTTGCTATAGATTATAATAATAACAACCAGACATTAGCAGAGAAAGTCTGTGGTGAGACACAAATTAAGATGCAATTGAGAGCTCTGTTTGTTAGCTTGCCTTAGGTTATACTGCTCAACATGACATCTCTGTTCATCCTTTCTCATCAGCTCTTTCTCTCTCGCTCACTGCCTTCGTCCGTTTCTGTTTCACACTGAGTTCCGAAGAGTGTTAGGTTGCGTGTTTTTCACCTTTTTTCCTGAAAAAGTAAGGTGATCCGATCCGGCATTCACTTTTTTTTCCCCAGAACAATTGCAGAAGGTCTGTGCAAGTGCAGACGTTGAATGAGACAATGAAAGAGTTCAGGGCTCACAACCTCATCTGTAAAATCTCCCTTCTCTGGAGGATGTCCATCTGCTTAGTATCTGGTTGCAGAATGACACAAATTTAGTCAGTTTTGAATTCACTTAAAGTTAATGGTAAATATGAGTTTGGTCCAACCGACCCCTGAATTCAAGACCCGCATGCTCTGAACCCAAGCCCTGGGGTGCTTTTTGGTAATGACTTTGTTGCGGTTCAGTGTAATTTCAGTGCTTTTGTATCATTCACAACTCTTCAGTTCGCCCGCGCCTGAGGATATCATGCATTCGTACATGCTTAGCTTCTGTGGAAAGGGAGGTTTTGTTGTTTGTGTAGTGATTTTCATTGATGATAAGCTCCATGCTGTGGTTCTGTATGAAATGACTGGAACAGTGTCGCAGTGTTTATGTAAATAGAGATTAGATATATATCCCTCATCCAGACAAACATCCATAATGTTTGTCTCTTGACACACGTTCGAGACTGTAGTCAGGATAGTGCCATGCACGTAAAAAATTTTTACAGGAATAAAAACAAGGCTTTGAGGGATAGATGTACAGTGCGATCACTGGATTTTACTGTTGTTTAACAACGTAGATTGTTCAACTGGTGAAATTAAATTTTCTAAATTAATTCAAATGGATTCATATGTATGTATCAAACAGTGTTTTATGTAGGTATATTTTACGTAAATCCAAAAACCCTAAACTTAGGGTCCCACTTTATATTAGGTGGCCTTAACTACTATGTATTTTCATTTAAATTAATAATTTAATACAATGCACTTATTGCGTACATACATGTTTTTACATTGTACTTATATTTTTAAAAATGCATGCACGTAAATACATCTGTAATTAATTTCTGTAATTACATTTATAATTACTGTACACTGTTGACCCATCCCTTTATACCTTAACCCTCCCTTAAACCTACCCATACCACCAAACCTGTCCCAAAACTTACCCGTATCACACCTCAATAACAGCAAAAGTGTTTTGCAATACAATAAGTACATTGCTGCTGAAAAAAGCAGCTGTAGAATAGTAGTTAAGGCCACCTAATATAAAGTGGGACCAAACTTAGTAACCGTAATCTTTTTTTCTGCTGAAAAAAGCAGCTGTAGATTTTTTTTTTCAACATTACATAAAAATAGAAAAGTCTTTGTCATCTTAAAAAAAATTAGATTTTTCTGTCATTACAAATCAGAACACTTAGCTCATCTGACCTTTTTTTTTTCTTTCTTTGAGAAACGTTCTCCATTTGATGAATGTTCAGTTGGCGCAGAATGTTCTTTAAATCTGAGCACTTTTAAAGGGAGCGTGTCAACACGAGATTGATTTCTCTGCATTTTACTCCAGTCTGCTATGTTTATATCCAGTACAGCCCATTCCCTACACAGTGGCTGTGCAAGGAGGCATAGATTTGGATAGGCTAAATGTTAGTACTCTGTAAGTGAATGAAGCAGTGGTTAGCATCATGATAAAATATAAGACCCTTTTGGCCAGCTTGCAGGCAACATAGACAGACGGCCATGACTCATTGCTACTGGAGCCAACCTGTCTGCAAAAGTACTCAGAACCTGGACCCTGGGTCAGACGCCCCCCTCTGCCTTCTCCTCTGTCCCCCAGCTGCTGGCCCTTGACAGGACCACAGGCGGCCCCATACATGGGGGTGTTATAGGGGCTGTTTGATCGCCCCTAGTTTCATTTTGTGTGTGTGAGAAATGGAAAGTGGGTGTGAGAAAGATACCTGATGTAATTTGCTCCATAATCACTTGTCTCCTGTTTTCTCCTCCTTCACCTATAGTTTTATAACAAAGGTCTTAAGATTTTTTAAAGCCCTTTCCCCAGGGCTCTTCAGTAGAAGAAGGGTGTTGGGTCACAAACCATCATGCAGTAGTTAGTAATGTTTCTATTTTAAACCACAGCTATAAACAACATGCATATTTTCTTACAGTGAAAACAAATAGACTAAGTTGCTGAGAAGTCTTTATCTATCAATAAACAGTGAACATTTTTTTTTTTTTACTTTTAGCTGGAACTACTCCTGCAAGCAGTAGATGCTTTTTCCCTGGAAAGTAATTGGGAGCAGTCTGCTGTTGTTTTATTAATCAGTCCCCAATCAAACTTTAGGAACCTGTTCCTCATCTAACAGTATCTCTGTCTGTTTAATTTGCCTAACCAAAGTAATTTAGGTGGAAAGCAATATCACATTCAGGGCAGAGTTTTATTTCACTATCCTGGGCTGTGTCTCTATTTCACCCGCTGAATTAACACTCATAGGATGTTAATAAAATTAAACTGTATTCTGGTTTAATTTGGATGACTGTTGGATTTTAAACAATTGCTGTTGCAATTGACAAATGTGTCCAGCTTTTCATAATTGGACAAGAGAGAAAGGTCAGTAACTTAAGAGTAGTAAATCAAAAATGCTGGAGACCAAAGCTAGCTGTCAAACTTTTTACACCAGAGAATGTTTGTCAGGGTACGTCAATTTCTGTATTGGCACATATGGTACCTTAAAGTCTTGGTTAAAGTCACGGCTAATTTGCCACTGAATATTTCCACTGTTATTGCCCAGAAGAAAGCAGGGAATGTTGTCACACAATAAGGGGTAAGTTGTCACAATAAAAGTTGCCATTAAGCAACCTTACCTAAAGAAAAAAAAAAAAAAAATCCACTTTCACTTCTTCAATATAGGAAATATATGATGATAATGAAATTGCAGTTTTGAGGACACAATTCAAAAAGAAAAATTCTAGGCTGTTTAATAGTTGTTTGAATCCAACATATAAAGATTACTAGAAAATACACATTTACATAATTATACTTTTGACTCAAAGTACAATACAGAATGTGGTGAATATTTACACATGCACAAAAATACGACCTTAAAATAACTTATTAGTTTAAAAAAGTTTTAAGCTAAAAACACTTTTTATACAGATCATAACATTTGATTTTATTTAAAACAAAAACCACATAATTGTTAACAGTCACAATGATATGAGGGTCTTAAAAACATCCAGTTGAGTAGCTGCATCAGCTGTATACTTTCTGTTAATTAGCAGAGCTAATTAAGGAGCTAAAGGCGGTTGTCAAAATGTGGTTTCAGCCACTGAGTGCCAAAATCCCTTTTCTCCTCTCTCTTTACCCTACATTAGAAATTCCAGCCTGGAAAATCTGAACATAATCCGAAAACATGAAAAGGAAATGAGTGGGAATGTGAGATGGTGAATAAACAGGCTTGGTGTATTTCCATAGGGTTCCACGTTGCCGTCTGGAGCAACTGGGGCTGGGCCATATGTGTCAGAAATAATTAAGGCTCCGTCTTTCAGTCCACTGCATCTGTCTAACCTTCTGTAACAGAGCTGATAAAGCCATGCCTCTCCTGGTGTCCCTGATCCTGACCCTTGACCCCTACCTCTCCTCTTACCTCAGCTAGTCAATATCTAGCCAACCCTGAGACTTCTGTTGGTTTCTGACCTTATCTGAAACATAATCCTTATGAGCATCACTATTATGACAGCTTGATGATATAGATATCGCAGTATTTAGTAGAATATTTAAGCATACTGATGGTCAGAATTCATTGTCTTACAATAAACTGACTCTATCTTCATATAATGAATTAATAAATATGTAATTTATAATTTGGGTTACTATATAGTTTAGAGCACACTGTATATTTGTAAGAACTTGGCACAAGTTCATGTTTGTTTCTATGAGGTTGTGAAAATGTTTTTCAAATATTTTTTCAAGAGTTTCTTATTATTAAAGAAAAAGTCTTATTGATTGATTAATTGATTGACTCAAATATCATCCATTCAAAACCCTTATTTTGGGGCAGTCAGACCACATTGCATTTTGTATCCTGTCCTGAACTAATGGTGTCTTGTCATAAAAATATAAATTATCTGATATTTTCTGAGATTCATTGACTGAAATGCAGTCATTGTCTACTAGT
Source organism: Cyprinus carpio (assembly GCF_018340385.1). Taxonomy (NCBI): domain Eukaryota; kingdom Metazoa; phylum Chordata; class Actinopteri; order Cypriniformes; family Cyprinidae; genus Cyprinus; species Cyprinus carpio. The sequence continues at coordinate 13,911,858 of NC_056609.1, read as the reverse complement.
TTTAAATGAGGCTTTTTCTTCTTCATGATCATGAAAAAAAAATATCAAAATGAATTAATTTTAATTCAGAAATACACTCATAATAGAAGAGGTATAGTCATAACATAGTCATAATCTGTAAGAATTGGATTTTAATGTTTGTTAAATTCATAGATAAGACAAAAAATAGTGTCAGCGTTTTTGTAGTAACAGTGTTTATAGTTATTGTTAATTTTGAATTACATTCATATGTTTATTTTCATTTTAGTTAAAGTTTTAGTTTTTTGTCATTTTGATCTGTCTTTTTATATGTCTTTATAGTTTCTGTTAAGCTTCAGTTTCTTTAGTGCCTTGGCAATTAGCTCAAATAAAATATGCTTTCTTAGTTTATTTATTTATTGATTGATTTTTTTTGGTTAGTTTAAGTAATTATTTTTTAAATAGTTGTATTTTTTTAAAAGATGTAATGTGAACCAGATTTCTTTTTTCTTTTAACTAAATGTACCAGTGTATGTTGATTTCAGAAGACTGACCTAGACATTAGATACTATATGTCTGTAACAGCCTCAGCACTGGCAAACATTTTGCTTATAAGTAACACGCTGAACCATCATGTAGGTGACAGGAACTCGTCAACAGTACATTGCAGTGTGCGCTCATTCCATGCAACCCGTCAGCGAGGATATTGCATCACTGAGTCCTGGAAGACCCATCAGCCTCCTGTCTCTGGGAATAGTGGGGGCTTCCCTCTCTCTGGCAACAAGCAATCTGATCGGCAGGCATTATCACCTCATAATTACAGTCCTTTTGGACATATTAGTGTAGGCGCTGCGATCCGGTTTCAATGCGGAACCCAATTCCCCAACACATTCCCCACCTCTCCCGTTTTTTTACAGATGCCTTCTCAACAAACAAGCCTTGTATAAAAATATCACCCTGCAGTAATGGTTCTCCGTTGCAGTTGGTCAGAGTGTTAGGCATGTGGTGCGATGCGGCCAATGGGCGAAGACGTGGGGTGAAGCGTGTTGGGTTACCTGAGTGGGGCATGATGATTTAGCATGGTGATGGTATTTATATCAGCAGTGAAAGTGTCATGGCGAGAAGGTCAGAGGCTTGAGTAAACACATGAGTCTGCCGTATCAGAAAGAAATCTGCTTGTTAAACGTGCGAGGCCTGTGTGAACACACATTTACACAGAGCACATATGCTCCTAGCGCTTGTGGTTTTGTCATATCAGGAGGCCTGTCTGACTCAATGAGATCACTCAACGAGAAATCGAGAGTTACATTTCCCCACTTCTTTATAGCACAATTTATGTCAATTGAAATTGAGTGGAACCAAAATCAAATGTACTGAGTCTGACTGAAGTGATAAAGTGCATATTTCCCCAGTGTAGTAATATGGTGGAGTTTCTTTCACACTTTCTCACACACATACACATACATCTAACAAGCCACACATGCAAATCTTTGACCTGCAGAGTAGGAATAATATAAAAGCCATGAGAAATAGCAGGTTATCAGCGTGCTCTCTGGGGTTAGCATTTACTTTCCGTGTGCTTCCCTTGCGTATCAGTTTCAAATGACAACAGTGGTGTAATTGCACCATTCCAATGTGTGATAGATGAAACCCTTATGTCTTCCCTCGGTCATATGATGAGAAGAAAGAAAAACCTGTGTTTATTTTTCTCCAGACAGATACGTGCTGTCTCAAATGGAAACTGTTACCTGAAGCCATGCTGCACCAAACAAATATCTTTTAAAGCGGAATAATAAAACAAATTAACGTAGACTGTGAACAAAATATTTGAGCCCTAAACACTAGTTCTAAAACTCTAGATTTATGTGGTGCTGGACTGAAAAACAGGCTTTTGATTCCAAAGCTGAGAAATCATGAATCTCTGCTGTGAACAATTGCCTTCTTTTAAAACTAATTGGTACAATCTATTTCCAAAAGCAAGAGATTTATTGATGTTATTACCTATATTTTCAGGCATAAATCTTGAGAGAGTTTTCAAGCTTTAATGAGTTAACCGTTTCAAGTTCCCTCGCCCTCCTCCTCCAAGAACTCATGTCATTCCATAGATGGCTTTCATATTTGTTGAGTTAAACGCGTCAATCCTCATTCAAGCTCTTGGACTCGAAGCAAATGTGGGCCTCCAGGACACCTGTGTGGACCTTATCAAATGTGCCACTCAGTCTAACACACACACACACACACACACACACACACACACACACACACACACACACACACACACACACACACACACACACACACACACACACACACACACACACACACACACACTCACTTACTTACTAGGAAACAATTTTTGAATTATTACATGTGTCCCTTATTCATAACTGGAAGAATAATATTCTACAATATAATGTGTGTGTATGTATTTATTATTAATTATATAATTAATATACAATTATTTATTATTATCATTTTTTAACTACTTTCATTTTTCAATTAATAAAAGGACAGTAATGATAAATATGTGTAAGTACAGGAGATAATTCATGTATTCATTAATTTCAACTACTTGGTTATAATGTGCTTTTTAGTGGATGCGAGTCAAAATTTGCTAACTGCTAACAATACAATTGAAAAAACTCAAGTCCAGTTTTACTCTCATATGCTGATGTAAAATATATTTCTGAACTTGAAAGGTGACCTTCTCAGTCATGATCAAATTTAATTTAATTTCCCAATAAATATATTTTACATGATTTGCTACATTTAATTACTCCTTTAGCAGATTTTGACTCATGTGTAAAATTAGTTCTCAGTTTATGTGTCTTATCACAAAAGGTATAGGTCATCACATTTACTACAAACGTTTCAACATTAAAATAATTTATTTTAAATTTATTTATTTATTTTTGAGACATGTTGCATGAAAAGTGTGTTCATGATTTGTTTTGTAACATACAGTAAATAGTATTTATCAAAGCCATTATCCATGCAAAAATAATTAAAATGTGCATGAATTGTGTGTGTAATTTTATATCAACTGTAAAAGGGTTTCTATTTTTCAGTGTGCAAAACTTAATTTGGGTTTTATTTTATTTGAGACCTGAATCAAATCTGAAAGCAGACTAGTGCTTTAGTAGCTTAAAGGCAGAGTAGGATGCTATCAGTTCACATGCACAGCACTGGTGATGGGGATTCTTCTGTGTTTTGGTAGGTGCCCAAATTTTGTAACCACTTCACAGCTGCAGCCCCAAAAGGGGAAATACAGAGTTTGTTAATGACTCTTCCCTCACTCCGGCAAAATTTTACGGTGCTGCTCTGTATATTTAGCAATTAAAATGTAACATATCTTCATTTGTAGTGGTAAAATGTACCATTTAACATGTGCTTTGTAAAGTGTGCAAGTATACTTCAACTCCTGGAGGATGAAGCTATGAAATCTAGAGAAGCTATTTTTCTTAGAGGTGGACAAATAAAGCTGTCTCCAGCCCCCAGTGAAAACTCCCGTTAAAGAGTGCGACTAACTCATCTTAATGGAGTGTTATTTTTCTGTTCCGTCTCTCTTGGTAACATCATAACATTTTCCTTTCCCACCCACAAATGTGAGCCCTGCCGTTGACATGGTATTAGTCAAGCCTCGCTGTCAGAGTCTGGCTGTGCAAATTCAGACGCAGGTCTTCGTCACCTGTCAGTCAACGCCGCAGCACTGTCCCGGTCCAGCCACAACATCTCTGCAGCTGTTTTGGGCCCCTCCACCTCACCAACCCCACCCATCGCAAACGCTTGCTTTTTATTAGCAAAATAAGTGCGTTCAGCCAGTTGAACAGTTGACCAGCTGAAGTCAGGTGATAAGTTCATGTTAATGTGAAGTTTGGAGTTCATCTGCGGGATACGAAAGGTGTTTTTGTTTTTTTTATAGCGCTGAGTGGACACAGGAGAATAATCGCTCTGTAAGGTGGTGTACATATATAACAGCGACCTGCATATTCCATATTTCGTAGTTGCTCCCCTGTCGCTCACCTCTGGGTTGCAAATGTTTTTTTACGACTTAAATAGTTCCATCTCCTCCCAAAAAACATCCCATATGGTCCACCCATTGTTCCAACTGGCCTACTCCCCAGTGTCATGCCTTGTCACTGTTATTATAGGCTTACACTCACAAGACGCCGTGATTTGTTGTCCTATTCTGGCTTTGAAGATCTAAAGAGTAGTGCAGCGTGAGATGAGGGGAGATGAAGATGAAGTCGACAGCCGTGGCCTTTATACAGCCGCACACATAAACACACGACGAAGCATGACTATACACAAACTCTGACAACCCTGAGTCAAGAGGTGCGGGTCAAGTTACGATTTCCCCTTTGTGTCTTTAAAAATCCGCAGATGACAATTACGGCGGATTTGATTAACTGAGAGGGCGGCACAGATAGTCAGGGTTTTTTACGAAGGGCCGGCGGTTCGGATTTCACTAGCTGTTATTTATACGGCCAGAGAAAGGCAGGGGGAGTCCCTTTACAGCTGAGCTGGGGCCTGGGCCCAGACTTCAAACACTACTCTCCAGCATAGCTCTTCTCTTTTATAATGCACAGGGAATGAGAGAACGCGCATGCACAGCACTTAAAATGCTACATTAGAGGAGTTTTGAGGAGCAGTGTTTGAACTCCGGTGGGTCTAACTTTACTTGGACCTTGGACTTGAGACCTGTCCATGTGACAGCTTCCGTCTCCATCATGAATCAGTATAGATACAAAATAAAAAAAACACAATAAAAAAAAAAAAATTTTTATTTTATATTATTTTATTTTATTTTATTTTATTTTATTTTATTTTATATTATTTTATTTTACTTCATTTTATTTTAGTTTAGTTTAGTTGTAGCAATAATTATAATAATAATAGTAGAAGCAATAGTAGTAGAATCACCATAATCATAGATTATTTATTTTATTTTATTTTACTTATACTGTATATTGCCTTTCTAAAAACAAATATCATGTTGAATATTTTTATTCTTTTTTAAATGATGATGATTATTATCATGATTGTCATACATGTAATCAATTTTATTTACATAGCACCTATTTTATTCATTTTTATATGTCAATGATGGTGAGTAATAATACTAATTATTATTATTAATATTTAAAATAAAACAATTATTGTTAAGATTATTATTATTATTAATCATCATTAACATTTAAAAATTAATATTATAGGCGCTATATAAATAAAATCAATTACATTGATGATTCATAATAATAATAATAATTATCATTATTATTATTATTATTACTACTACTACTATTAATAATAATAATAATAATAATAATAATAATAATAGTTAATATGCAATTTTTATTAATAATAATAATCATCGTCATCGTCTTCATCATACAATTTATTTAATTTTAATTATAAAGCATTTTTCTATAATCAAAGTTCATTTGTAGAATAATAAATGTATTTTTAATGATCATTATTATCATCAAGAATAAATATAAGTTAATCTACAAAAGAACCTTTAGTTTTAAATTATTATTATTAAGTGTTGTCGTTTTTATAAAATCAAAATAATAATACTTATAAAATTAAGGCCAAATGATTTCTGTACCTTTAATCAGCAAACAGCAAATCCAGTCTCTTCATAAGGCCCCTTTCCTCCTCTCTCTAAACCAAGACCCCCTTTTACCAGACCATCCATGACAAAGGCGGCCTGTAGTCCCTTGCGTTCGGTCACGAATGGATTGGGCCCACTTGTTTTTACAAGCACCCCGTGTCAATGGTCTAGTTTATTGAGACAGGTCTCCTCTTGGCCTGTGAGGCGCTCAGCCGATGGACGGCACGGATGACTAACCCTTGTGTATAAATAGCTTCCTTCATTAAATCAGTTGTTCTCTTAATTGAACTTAAATAAAGAATGACTTATGCCTGCCAGCTGGTTTTAATAGAGCAGACCGGCTTGTGGTGTATAAGAGGAGCATTATTTCAGCATGCCAGGCCGGTGCACTGGGTGTTATCAACGTAGTAGGTGAAAACAGGAGAGGCCACCAGCCAGCCTAATGCATTCTGAGGTTTCATTGGTTTGTTTTTCCCAACAGTGAAATAAATGGTTTGGTAATTTAATTTTCGGCACTGGCTTTAGACCTAACGGGCATCTGTGACAAGTGTTAATGTATGGCGAAGACGCCGAGGGGTTTGACACAAAACACGCCGGCCCTGTTTCTGAACGCTACATTCTCTTACACACTTTTCTCCACCGTCTTCCAAACCTGCAAGCAATTTTTTGCCGTGAACAGCCAATCAAACTCCTCTGCCAGGGCACAGTTTGCATTAATCTGCTAACCTAATGCACTGAACTCTCTCAGCTGCACTGTGATACTTTTCTCCAGCCATTTTTTTCTGTGTCTCTCCTCCCTGAGACAAGAATTCTTGAAGTGAGCCGTTGTTTGAAAGCGTTTTGTGGTCTCTGGCAGCGGCAGCTGATGGAAATTTGCTGAGTTGGAGCCCTGAAATGTTGCAGCTGTCTCAGAGGAGCTCGGCCACAGCTCTGAGTCTCATTGCTTGGCCGCTGGTCAAACGGAGGGAGAGCACTGATTGACTCCCTCCCACCCGCTCGTGATTATTCCCTTTCTTCCTTTACGCCTTATGCTGCCCACTCGATCATGTAACACTTTCTCTGTCATTTTAGCTTTTGCATTTTGGGACCCCCAATCCTGTCCAGCTTATAAACCAAAGCTATTACCTCATCTGTGGCTCAAACATTTATGAAGATACCTTCCTCCCTATTGTATGGTGGAAATCGAATAAGGTTGGATTGCTTTACAGGACCTCATAATCCACAGGAGAAAACAGAGAGCAATTTCTTGACCATAACTCACTTCAGAGAGACACAGTTTGGGGGGAGATGCTCCAAAATAGCGTGTACTCATTTGTATGTGTGCTGCACTCCACTAAGAGGAAAGCAGCCACTTGTCGTCTGGAGAGATTGAGTAATGTAATCCTTCACAGCCCAGCAGCACCACTGCCACATACCTCACTAATAGCAGGTTGATTATCAACAAGACTGTCCTTTAACACATTCCCGACATCTGCTTTCTGTCTAAGCGTGGAGGGTGGATACGTATAGACATAGCAGAACACTCGCACACACCGCTTTCATTGTAAGTGTATTTAAAAAACATCTTGTGGTTCACAAATTATATATATGCACATTTAATGCATGTTTGGAAAATTGTGCACATATTAAGACTTTGATGTGTTTAAATTTAAGCATTTAGACTGTCTAATGCTGCTTCTGCTGTAAAAGACACATACACACTCTTTGTTTCATCCATATAGTATACAGTCTTTAAGTGACATCCTGTTGACGTTGTTTGGCACTGTTTTGATTGAGAGTGTTTTAGATGAGCTGATAATGTCAGCTAGAGCCATATCCTCTCACTAATGAGCTCTGACTTTTGTTAGTGTCACTTCCTGGGTAGAGTTTATAAAACTTAAGCACTATCCTGGAAGGCCCTGAGTTATTGAAGTGGGTGTTTTGTGTGTGTGTGTGTGTGTGTGTGTGGGTGTAATTTTGCTGCATTGTCTCAGTAATGTACATAACACGAATTGCTATAATGTCTAAAAAATGTTTATAAATAATATATATTAATATTATTTATTGGTGTTATTCAATCAGAGATATATAAAAGTAACAATAACGGTTTCGACCTAGTCAAGAAATCAAAATGAAATTAAACAAAAGTATCCCATATGCTCTGAATCAGTCAGAAGATTAAATTATGAGGGCTTTCACAGTAAAAAAAAATAAGTAAAAAAGAAATTAATTAAATGAAATACATGTAATCATACATAAAAATGTATACATGAAATACAGCTTATGTGTATTATTTAAATATTAAAATAAAGTAAGAAAGTTTTAGTCTTAAACAAAATAATAATAAAAAAAAAAAAAAATCTTAATTTGGAAAGTCCATTCAAGATATTTTGGAATTATGCCATCATCAATCCTCCCTTTTTTTTTTTTGCTTAAAAAATGTCAAAACTGGTCCTTTATTTCTTATCCTTGTTAGAATGCAGAAATCAAAATTTACACAACAGAAGTACTAAGTAAACTTTTTTTCTTCATAATCTTAAAGCATTGAACAAAAACTGCCATCTGTGTCCCATCCAAAAAACATAAAGAGCACATGATGCCCCTGGTCTTATGGTATTATTGGCAGTATGATATTAACATGTATAACATCAGTGCAGCAGAGCATCTCTGAGTTTTTCTTTAATGATGGCTTAAAAGCCTTACTACTGATTCACTGGTTGCCCACAAACCCACATCGGTTTGATTGACACATGCCTCCCTGGTTGTTGGGACATGTTGCTGATTGAGGCATGGCATGCGATTTCCCACTGAACCCCATCCCTGATTTTCACTCATCACGAAGCCCTCTGAAAGTCCACGGTGTCTCCTCTTAGAACTGATTTCTCCAGCTTCTCGGTTTCCTCCTCGTATGGCTCCTGCGGCCGAGGCCAGTCGCTTGGGCAGGCAACAAATGGAATCAATTTATACCCCTGGAGCAAGGTGGTTTTGATGACATCTAAAATGTTCACAACGTAAACTCTGGATATAAACATTTCAGGTCAGGAAGAGTTTAGAAATGTCTTTCATAAACATGCGCAGGGAAGATTTTTGACTTGTTTTTGATAGATGGCCAGTCGTGTGTTCAAAAAGTAATTCAATTTGTCATGCTATATCCCGACAGAAAGAGAGACTGGGGATTGGGGGAAGGTTTGGAAGATGCAGAAATTAATAGGGTCTTATTAGTTTTGACCAGAAATATGTGTTGTGATACACTATCTGCCTTTAGAGAAACTCAAATACACATTAAATAATGAAACCATCTGACTGATGAGGTCAAAATAAAACACACACACACACACACACACACACACCAGAATACCGAATAGAGGTTTAAAAATACAGATCTTACACATATTCAGTAAACACAGATGAGTGATACAAGCAATATTGTTTCAAATATTTTTCAAAACATGAATATTGTCTATTGTCTATACAGTCTGTTGATTATCTTTTACATATTCATTGAATAATTGTATATATTTTAATACTGCTTTATTTTTAAGTTTCCCTAATACACATTTTTTTAATGATATTTCAGAATAATGAAAATGGAAATTAAATACCTTTTTCTTATTTTTTATATATATATTACATGTTCAAATCTAAAGTAACTTAAATAATGCAAGATAATCTATAATTAGTTAAGTAGATTATAAATTCTGATTAGTGTGTGAGTAGCATATTACAGGTTTTATTCTGTACTTAAGCAGGTTGAAATTCTCCTTGACCCACCGCTCACTTTTAAATTCTTACTCAAACTAACAAACATTTTTACTGTTTCTGATCAGAAAATATTGATGATGCAATGGAATGAAAATTAAGCCGAATTTTCCAGCCTTGTGGTTTTAACGTTAGTGTTAAAGGACAAGGTTAGTGTTAAAACCCTACACTGTAAAAGTCTCTTTCAGCAGCTTGACCATCTTAATTGATCCTCCATTAAGGCTTTATAGACACCGCGTCCTTCGTCCTGTGCCTCTTTTATAGATACTAATAAAATGTTCAAAGTCCCTGTGCAGCTCCTTATCATGCAGCAGTATTTTTATGCCCTGCTTACACCGGGAGTGTAACTCTGTCTCTCTACTGTACAGTCTGATGATGAGGGTATGGTTTCATGGCCCCCGCCTTCATGTCGCAGCCTGGCACCATTTTATGACTGGAAAAAGAGAAAGAGGAAAAGAGAGAGGTATTAAAAAAGCAATATAAAGATGCACAAGTTGGGCTGGGGGATGCAGGGAAATAAGCAATGTTTATTTTCTAATTTGTACAAATCAGTTTATCCTAAATGATCACAGTATTATTATTTTTTTTATTATATACACACATTTCACAAAATGATTTACCAGTTCCCAAAGCTATATAAACAAAGCCTATTTCATCTACATAACCACTGAATCTGATTCACTGGGCAAACAGTGAAATAGCGACCGTAATGACAGGCCTCTGATTACAGTCTGTGTATATTGAGTTACTTATTGGTTTCAATCATATATTTCCATGTCTAGGTGGAAAAAAAATAAGTTGGATTTAGGAATGGGGAATGTGGTGGAATTAATAACTCTAGAAGGATATGATGTGAGCCATTCCTGTAAGTACACTACTGTAAATGGTGAGAGCGGACATTGTCCCACGTAAAAACATATGTAATGTATTGTTTTAATTTGAGAGAGTATAGCAGACTGATTATACAATTTAGCTTGAGTGTTTTTGCAGCTGGTGTTGACTTTTTTCTACAATTTTTTTTAAATGACTTATTTTAGAATTTTTAAAAGTTCTCAATTAAACGTGCAACAGCACTGAGAATTATTTGATTGATTGATTTAAAGAATGCACCAGAACTGCAAATTGCATGGAAGCAACAATGTGTTAACAGTTCGTTAACATTATATTATTTAGCGTGACTTGTTTAATGTGTGTTTGGTAGAACAACTGTTCCTGTGATTATTGTAGAAAGGTTACACTCTTAAAATCTAGAAATAATAATTATTCAGTGTTTATGCATGGGGAAATAAATGATGAGAAAGTGTTGTGCATGTATCTCTGTGAGTGTTAAATATGATGAATTGGGTGGAAATACAGTACCAACTAAAACCCTTTTGCATTCACAGATTTTTCTTTGTGTTTGGTGCGCAATCGAACTACCGAGTAGCATATATTATCTTGAAATAGTCTTGATTTCCATGAGGAGATGCAAGACCAACTAAACCTAAGTGAATAATTTGCTGAAACGCCTTAAGCCCCTTTCAAACTAAATTACAAAATCAAAGTAGCACTTGCAATAATTATGCTAGTGTTTTTGAATCAGGGTACGAAGGAAAACAACAATTAACAGTGAAAGTTCCCTCATTCACTAACTTTGTCGACTCGCTCTGATAGGAGAGGAAGTATCTGTTTACTTTGTGATTACGACAATTTTGCTGTCGCGGGGCAGCAAATTCAAACCAGTCGCGAGGCTAGATTACTCCAGACAACATGAAGCCCATACGGCTGCGCACATCCAGTGCTCCGCCATTGGCTGAGATTTCTTTATGGTGGCTTCAAAGTAAAATAAACCCTTATACCTAATTACAGAGAATTCTGTATATTTTTCTGTCCGTTTCCCTCTAACAAAGAGGGTATATTTTAAGGGCCAAGCATGTCACGCATAACCACCGGCCTACAAAGCAGATCACACATCGGAGGACCTGACCCGAGTCTCTTGTTTATTCAGAGCAAATTCTAGAGAGAGGGTAAAAGGAGCCTTATTCATTGCACATTCCAAATCACATGGACTGTCATATTTAGACAGTTATACATATATCCCCGCTTCAGAGTTGCCATGTCGTGAAAACATTATCAAAGTAAATATTATGACTGTAGACATGTTCTTTTATGCAAAGAGCACAAGTGTGAAGTCGGGTCCGATCATCGGGCCTCGGGCTTGAGCAAGTGGTGAGACGGTTGTGAACATGAAAGCACTGCGGTCGCTTAAAAGCATAACTGGGTTATCAGCCAATTCATGATTGTGTTTTTATTCAGTGCTTCTGTTTTTCTTATCAGTCAGTCAACATTTCATGGTAGGAAACAAGCTAGAGACGCGTTTGGCCGCATGCCATGCAGACCTGAAAGCGTGCACCTCAGAAACCCCACACGTGTGTATATGGTGAGATCTGGACAGTGTCCCCGTGGCCAGAGAAGGATGTGAGCAATTACCAATTCTCAAAACACTACTTTACCATAGTTAAATATATTACACGCCTTACACCCGCACCGGCCGTGGCCCTCTCTCGCTGCAGCCTGGGATACGTGTACCTCACAGAAATCCAGCCACCTTCAACAGGCACAGTCTACTGCAATTAACCATCATCATCATCATCATTACCATCATCATCATCATAAACTCAATGAACGTGCTTTGTACAAGGTGCTTCACACAAATGTACAATGTTTTTGTTTTATTTTTACTTTTTTTATTGGGAGAGAAATTTAATATTTAGAGCCAAATCTTAAGATGGAATGAAAATATCCTTATCCTGTTATATTTTTACAGATGTACAGTAAAAGATTTACGGGAGAATGCTGTAACACAGAGTTAAAAAGTGAAATTTCATGTCTTATTTATAAATGTTAATGGTTTTTAATGGATAATAAAGGGCAGAACTGGTACTAGAATTAGCAGATTCTTATGTGATATATAACATCAAGCTTTATAATGAATATTCATATATATGGTGTATAAATGATGTATATACTACACTAGACATAGCTGTTGGCTAATACCTACACAGACTGTAGCATAGAATTTATGTATTTCCATGTTTGTTTACTACTTTATTCACACCAAAATTAAATATGTTATTTTATTCCTTTATGACTGACTTGCTTTTGTGGATATTTTGAAACTGTTTTTGTCTGTACAATGAAAAATGTGAAAATTTGGTTTGTTTGTTTGTTTTCGTTTTTATGTTCCACAATAGAAAGTAAATCATACATATCTATGTGTATTTTGTGACAGTGTTTTAATTTTTGGGTGAACTATCCCTTTTTACCATTTGAAATTATGGGGATGGGGAGAACATAAAATAAAGTAAATCTGGTTACCACAATATAAAGTAACCCACAAAATTTAAATTGACATTTTTTCAATTCGTGTTAACAACCAACCCTGATAATGCGGTAGTTTTCAGCAACAGCACCATTAGCTGCTGGACGTTGTCTTACACCGTTTAGAAATAAGCAGTGGCTTTCTAAACTACTTGAATTTGTAGCAAGCAAATATGAGAATATTACATAAGAATTTGGGACCCATATATCACAAAAACAAAACGGAAACAAACATCACTCTTTACACTCCCCCGGTCTCCGATGTAGCGCGCTGAGTTGATAACATATAGGCATATGCATCGACTACATATAATTTCATCTTGTTCGAAAAGAAATCAACTAAATTCTGATATATTTTCTCAACTACATTTCTGCTTTAGTATGATACTTTAACAACGGCTTGAAACACAGGCGTCCCGCTCATTAAACCTCCATAAAATACCTGATCATTTTATACTAGGAGCGCAGAGAGTGCGCATGCAGCAAACACACACACACACACACACACACACACACACACACACACACACACACACACAATCCCTCTGGCCATGTGGGTGTCCACCTCTGTAATCCCAACATACTGAGCCACTCTGCATTCAATATGGGGAGTAATTGGCCCTCAACGCGCGGCGCATTGGTTGCGCGCACTGCAGCGCACATGCAGGCCCCAGTGACACTTGGTGCTGTAGCTCATGGAAAAGGCGGAACTGGTTCATTTTGATCCTGGATTTAGGAGATTAAACAAGTCTGATTGCCACAAATCAAAACCTGGACTGTAATTAGTGAACGCGGACATGGCTCCATGCACCAGAGACAAATTAAACAAACAATTATATCTGTCCTGGGTAACCGCTTCTCGGAAGCTCAAGTTAAACATTCAGGCGACTGACACGCACACGTTAAGTCTCTGCATTAATGGGCCTATATGATATAGTTAGTTCACTAAAGCTGTCAGACGCAATAGAGAACGCGACGCAGCATTGTTTATTGCGATTCTTCGGTGGTGAAGTCTTTTCCTGAAACTTGTAAACTTTGTAATCATAAGAGCATTTAGGAATCAAATGTAAATCCAAGGCTTCAACAACAAACACGTAAAATGTTTACCACTGAAAAGAAATTGTTTTAATATGATCTGCCTCTCGTTTTAAAAAATCGTTTAATAATAGGCTATGTTATAATATTACGCGTTTATATATGTATTATTATTATCAGATTTAAATACAGATTTTTTTGTGGACAGTCTTATAGAGTCACTGTCAATCTGAGGTCGTTTCTGATTTATGGACAGGGAGCGGGATCGCGGGCAGCGCTTACACTCAATCACCAATTCAAGCTCCTCCGACAGCACGCTAAACTGAGGGCATAATGTGTCCACTTGGGCTAAAAGCCGGTGTTAAATTGCAGCGCAGTAGCATCTGCCTAATAGATATTGCAGTCTGAACACAAATGGGCTTCTCTTAAGTGTATGCTGTATCAGTTCTCTCCGCTCACAGGTAGAGTCTGTCTCTATAAATGCTTTATCTTTTAAATGGCCGCATTTAACCGCCCCGATGAAAACAATCACTGAGAGTAATGTGTTTAGCTTTAGTTTATTTTACAATTTAACACGCCGCCTCTGCCGACAGAGACTAAATAAGCATCCACGTTGTAGCCTAAACATTTTATATATATTGTTCACATTTCTTAAAAGTTAAACCAGGCCAAGGCAGTGTAGAAAATATTAGAAATCCGCTTTCATTGTGGATCGGTTGTATCTCAATATTTAATACCGCTACGCATGATAATGATAATGATTGTTGTTAAATCATATATGACTCCACAACTGCAGCATTAGCTTTAACACCGAGTTATTTATTTATTTTTTATGACCAAAACAGACATAAGACACAGGGAGGACACATAATATAATATACCTAATATGATATAATATAATATAATATAATATAATATAATATAATATAATATAATATAATATAATATAATATAATATAATATAATGTTCTTTCATATTTTGTCAAGGATTCTTACTGCCTATGGGTGTGTAATTGGTAGTTGACATAAGTGAACGGCATAAACAATAAATCTCAGTTCCAAGTAATTTCTGATTTTCACGAATTCTGTCAAATCGAATTAAAACCATCAAAAAACAATTATTAGCTACTTTGCAAAGATTGGAATTGCAAAATGATTAATTTTGAGGTATGTGTATGTGTGTGCAAGATCCTGATTAAATTAATCATCCTCAAATCACTAATGCTCTAAATTAGAGTAATTTGGGAGATAATTAGTCCTGCATTAAGTCCTTTGTGGAGACCAATATAATCTGGTTTTATTGCTTTACAGTTGTGGTACAGAGTTACAAATAATTCTTGTGCAAATATTATGCAAATTCCCAACAGGCCTCACACACATCCTCAGGGTAACTTTGAGAAATAATTAAAATGAATGAATACATATAAACACACATTACATATAATAAATTTAACCTATAATATTACCGAAAATGCAATTCATGATAATAATTTGCATTTGCCGTGGGCTGCAATGGTTTGTAAATGTATAAAGGTGTTTATGAGCGAATGTAGAGAATGAAGAGAGGGTGTGTGTGTGATTGTATGTGTGTGTCTGTGTGAGAGATGCTTCATTTGTGGTCTACGTGGTATTGTATAGCACAGATGAAGGTTACCAACTCTCTGTGTCAGTGTGCAGGTTACAGTTTCTGTGGTCACATTGGCCTCTGTCTAGGTTTAAGTGTCTGTGTGTGTGTGTGTGTGGCTGAGTGCAGACTTTGGCTCAGGCTTATTCTGATATATTACCATTTGATCCTTCAGTTTCCTGCCATTGATCAAGCCCCACCTATTCAGCTGATGGGCCAGAGTAGAAACTCGATCACCTAACAAGAAAGAAGCAGAGGAGAGAGGAAGGAGAAATAGAGAGAAATGGTACAAGCCTTCACCACAGCCTCTTCTTTTTTCCATTCTTACCTAAAATACATCCCCCTCTGTGCATCTCAGTGTTACTGTATCTACTTTACATTTACACATACTTAATTCATCAGCAACAGCTTGTCAGTCTAACCTGTGCTTTACATTAAGAAATACTATCAGGCGATGGACAATATTTAGCTTATATTTAGCATCTTCCCAAAACTACAAAGTGTTAGTAGTGTTCACACACAGCAAACCCGTCTTGTATATGTCGCTTAACTTCAGACAGTCATTACAGTATCATATTTACTTGATGGTTATTAGCTGACAGATCTGTCATTAAGGCAAATATCAGGAGAGTGGCAATTATAGTCTGTGGACTCCTTTTACACTGACATACATCATCCTCATCTTCTCTTTTATGCTTTTAAACACACTGAGACACTGAGTGACAGTAGATCAGCTCGCCTGACCCCGTGGAGGTCATAACCCACACCATCTGGATCTGATCGCGCTGTGCACAGAAAGGTGCTGGGTTTTCAAGGTATAGCCTCTTTAGCAGTATGAACCTGCTATGCAGTCAATCTCATATTGGACCGTTGAAGCTGGCCATCTGAATGCATATTCATACTTCTGTGCTGCTGAAAGACAAGTGTAATGTTTGGAACTAGTGTATGGAAAATTCAGATGTTGGCGCATTTTTTGTGATGGTTTAGCCGTCCAGTGTAAATGTAGAAAACATTATATTCTCCCATGTGAAGGGGGAAAGAAAACAATGACAGAATTTTTGGACTTTTTCTGTAAAAGAAAACGTTGACCTGCGTCTGTCAGGAAGCTGTTCAAGTCTATGCTTGGCCTCAAGAGCTCAAGTCATTCACTCCAGCGGTGTAGCTGTCAATTATTGTCCTTATCGGCTTACAGCTGGAGAAGGTGAGTGAGTGACAAACCTCTCTTTGAGGTTTTAGGTTACACAATATGGTAACAACAAACTGTCACTGGGTTTCAGAGGCCTCGTCGAAGAACCTGGGGAATTCCCACCCTGGGTCAATGCACATAGTGTCTGATTCCAGAAGATTTAGACAAGATTATCTCTTTGCAATGAACTTAAACTTCAAGATCAGCGTGTTCAGTATTCAACAGAGGCGTTTAGTCAGTATAATGCTTCGAATGCTCTGTGTTCAAGAGAATGAGTCTGTGGACTGGCTAAAAAGGAACATGACTGTAAATTTAGTTGCCATTTGAGGTGTAGCCTAAATTACAACTAAATTGTTGAGAATACATACTGTATGCAACTTTCCATAAATTGATTATTTGCTAAACAACAGTAATTTTCTGCAAATCTGTGCCAGTTACGGAGGGATTTGTTTGAACAGATCTACTACAGCTTTGCCGCCTATGCTCTATTGGATGAATTGTCATTGTGAATTGCTTAACCAAGTGGAAAAATGTGCTGTTGCTGCAAGATCTCGATTACGGAAAAGCACATCGCATTTGATGTAAACTAACTCAATTGGAAAAATAGTTGTTGGTTTTTTCAAGCAAAGGTAGGGCTGGGCAATTTGACCAAAAAATAACATTGATAAAAATGTTCATATCAGTCAATATCGATAATTATCATGATAAATTTCAGACCTTTAGTTCTTTAAAGTTTAAAGGCAGATTTTTGCTCCTAAGTTAAAGTATGACAAACACTTCACATTTTTTGAATTCTTTAATCTTCTCCAGTCATTTTACCTTGACAAAATAAATATCTTAATAGAAAAATGAATTTCTTCGTTTCTGCGTGTTCTAATAAGTGATATTGTTTAAAATTATGAAACAGATTTGTGTTGCCCTAATTTGAGGATATATATCTTCAGCACAGTTTGCAGTGCAGGTTGCAGTTTTAATAATATTTCATTTTATGTCTCTAAGAAATGCACATTTGACAGTCGTTTGAGCTGACAGTTGAAGTAGCTTCAGTTAGAATGCAGATTCAAATTTATCTTCATTATCAAAAAAAGTATCAGCTTTAAAAAAATTGTAACAACCTTTTTTTCATAACATGAAATTTAAATATTCTTACTGTTTTTTTTTTTATTAACCATTGGTCTTCCATAGTAGCATACATTTAGATCATGATAACCACAGTTAAAGTCTCAATACCTTAGTAAAACTGTATCTATATGGTTTTTAGGTATTTGTATGAAAAACAATAGTGTAAATACATTTCATATAAATGCACAAACACTATAGCTTAATCTTAGAAATACTGTAATTATATTCCATAATTCCTTTAATGCATGTCTACATTAATAATAATAAAATTCGATATGAATGTCCCACATTTTTTACACAATACCATAATGCAGTAAATGTTACTACAGTAAACCCATGGTAAATGATGACAGTTTGTAGATTGAAAATCCTTCTGAGTGTATCGTTGCGCACAGTATTTCTCCGGTTTGTTAGCGCTGTTTCATCTCACTTAAACTAGTTCAAATCACACCCCATTTTAGTTATTTGCTTAATTTAAGCGATTACAATAGATCTCACAGAGTGTCACGTGACCGAGACTCATCAGAGAATGAACACATCTGCACTAGTAAACTCGCGCTGTGCTGCGCTGCCGTTTGAACTTGAGCCGAGTGGATAAACAGTCCATGTGGCGTGGTTCAAATGATTCGTTCCGCTTTTGGAACATAAATATTATATAACGAACATTTATCGAACTCTTAATATTGTTTTATTGAGGAAAATTATATCACAATAATTATCGTTTTATCGCCCAGCTCTAAGCAAAGGTAATTTTGAAAGTCCACTGAAAGTTATTTGGCAATATGCTTGAGGAAAATAATTTTTATTGTTCCATTAGTTTTCCCCATGTGTGACAAATATTGTGGTTATATGTGGGAAGGCATTGCCACCTGAAGGTTATTCCTGGTGGCAACATTACTACTTTTAAATCAACACCTGCCATGCTGTTTCTTATTTGATTCTCTGATAAATCAGATAGCATACCCGGTTAAGTCATCGCATGCCACTGGTATTCAGAGTGTGAGACTATTGCTATTGAAGTGAGGATTGAGCTAAAGGCTATGTGTTGATCTATCTCTTTTTCTTGTTGACTGGATTTTAATGTTTTTCTAGACTATTATTAAGCACCACTGCAGTAAATCGGTGGCACCTTAAATGCTGAAGCCAACGGATACCTCTCACCACCCTGTGAAATATGAAGTTGGGTCACAGTAGCCCTTGTCCTTCTGAGGAGTCTTGTAATGCCCTCGTCACAACGGCACAGACAAATGGTCAGGCTCAAATAACAGCACACTGCCGCTGTCAGTTCCACAGAGACATGTAAACAATATTTTGATGAAACGAAATTAAACATGCAAACGTTTCTCTCCAGAACTTCAGCAGACCAACACGCTATTCTACCTGTCACTGCAGTTGCCTTAATTTCACATTTCTTTTGCTTTGTCTATAACTTTTGAATTTTGTAGTCAGAGATTATGTGAGGCAGTGAACAGAAAATTGTGCGAAAGGTGGGAAAACTGTGCCAATTTGAATCTTAAAAAATGAAGTAAAAACATAGTGTTTATGAATCTAAATATGAACATAAAATAGTGTTTATGATTGTATTCCCCCATATTTTTCTGTAATAGGTTTATTATATTATAAAGATTCAATTTAAATTTTTTTACTGTAACATGCTGATGTTCAAGATTTTTGAAGCATGGCAGCACATTATTAAAATAGAAAAATATATTTTGTATAATTACATCCTATTTAAATATTAAAGACTTAAAATGTCCTCACAGAATTGATCAATTCTGTCTTCATTTACTCATCCTAATACCATTCCAAACCTGTATGACTTTATTTCTTATGTAGAGCACAAAAGAAGATATTTTGAAGAATGTTCTGGAAAAACAAACAAACATATAAACAAACAAAAACACTGGAGCTCACTGACTTCGATTGCAGGGACAATAAAACATTTGTCAAGATAGAAAGGAAGTCTATAAAGTTTTAGAATCACAATAAGGATCACAATAAGTTATTATAGACAATAAACTTCAGATATTGAATCACATTAAAACTTTGAGATAAAGTCAGAAACTGGTGTTCAATAATGTAATCACTGCTGGTTTCTCACATTTCACTGCTGGTTATATATGCTCTATATAATTGTGTATGTGACAAATAAAAAATCTTGAAATTCTTGAATAAAAATCTTGCACATTAAAACTTTGAGATAAAGTCAGAAACTGGTGTTCAATAATGTAATGTTCAACAAAACACTCTATTTATTGCACAGCTGCAATTACAGTTGATATTGCTATTATATACAATTTTAAATATATTCAATGCAATGTATCCAAGTTGTTCATACTAGTGATGTCTGTTTATTAAGCTATAAGGACGATATTTATGTTCTACAAAGAACAGTTTTATTACCAAAAATGAACCAATCACAATTTCAGATTGAGCTTCAAAAAGAAAACATTGCAGCAAATGATCTGTTTGCAAAAGTCTGTTAATAACCTGTTCCTAATTGGTTAAAACAATTTCACTGTTGACCAAAGATCAGTCTGAAGCATCAATGGTTGCCATTGTTGGTGAAGAAAAACTGAAAGAAATGGGAAGCAATAAAACCACCCAAGGCTCAGATTTCTTTCTCTTTATTCATATCTCCCTCTAAAGCAATTATCCATTTAGTTTGCTAATTTAGCTTTTCCTTTACCTCTAGCATGAAGCAGGGAAAAATTAAGACCTCAAACAGAGAAAAAAGACATCTTATCTGAATACATCAGCCTGTCATCATAACTGTAAGTGATGGTTATTACTCTAAGGGTCATTTCATTGTTTATGCTATTTCACAATATTGTTAAGCGGCTCGTATTTTACTTGTGACAAAACATCAGTCTGTATCTTTTCAGCAGAATCTTAAAGTAAATAAACGGGGCCCTACCATAGCACTCCCCTACTGAGAGCAGCTATGATTGCCCCATCACTCTTTGTTATTTCTCTAGTTCACTCCTTGCTTTTATGCACTTTATTAAAAGATGTAAAGTTAAGTGTCTTTTATATAAAATAAATACAAACTTTACTTTATTAGACCACAAGCTATAGTTTTACTGTTTGACAAGAAAATAAGTTAAAGTGGAAAAAGTTACATTGCTCAGCTCAATCCAGAAGGCATTTAAAATGTCACTGTATCTGACTAAAGATATCCTTAACAGCATCAATGCATCAACAGAGGCCGGACAGTTGGGCTAATGTAGGTCTAATGCAGCAAGCGGGAGCATGTTTTTTTTACCGCGCAGCACAGTGTTTGTGCAATTTCTCGTTTTTCTAAAGCCCACGTTGACAGGCCCACTCTTTGAGCCAAGCCCCAGCAGATGTCCAAACATCGGTTAGTGTAACCAGCGGGACCCGTGCACCCAGCATAGGACTGTGTTGTGAACCTTTATAGTTTGTGTTATTCAGCACACAGGACTTTAGAAATGACAAGTCTAAGGTTTGAATTATGAGATAACATCTTTTTGTCTAATCTGATTGCTAAACGGTACTTTACTTCTCTTTTATGTTCCCATTTTTAAAACAAAAAAACAAGAAATCATTAGAGTGACCTTTCTTGGTGTTTGCTTTTGATCCTGTCTGCCTCCTAATGTAGAGTTTGAGGAAATGATCCAATAAAACAGGATCATCTGTCTAAGAGCAAGACAGCTATGAGCAAATCAATATGATACTGTATACTTCAGCGCCGACTCACATCAGTGAACGTTCAGCCTGTGCTGCTGGCCCAATTCTGAGACAATATCCAGCAAAATAAATATATTTAATTATGATATACTAATATTTAATCCATGATATAATTAGGTTATACTGAGGCTTTTAATTTATGCTCTTTTACTGCAAAAAAAAAAAAGACTTCATTTAAAACTCTTTGAAACTCTTATCTTAAAAAAAAAAAAAAAAAAACACAACTATAAAATATAATGGCAGTGTGGTTTTAAGTTGTATGTTGCCTAGTCCAGTAGGTCTCGTCATCCTATGGTCAATGGTTTTTAACATTTTGGTTTATGAGAAACAGGAAATAATGATAGTAGGGTGGAAGGCACAAGTTAAGATAAACAATCTGATTTTCAAACTCCCTCTGCAAATTCATCTTCTTCTTTGATGAAGTCCTAGTCAAACTTAATTATGGCATAAATATACTGATTGTTCCTTACAGCAGAAGTTTCCATTGAGGAGGAAAACTGTATATCAAAACCAGAAATTTTCACTCTTCATAACCAATTTATGGTAATTGTCATATTGATGAAAAGACAGTTATGAAATCTGCTTTTGTAAATGTCAGGTTTTCATTTCAGGACAACCCAATGCACAGACTTTCATGTCATGGTTCTCTATTATTTGTTTTTCCACTCCCTGATGGGTATCTCGGCACAGTACGATAATGCTTTCGTTTGTTTGGGCCTCTGCTGAGGATGAGAAGCTCGTCTGAATCATTCGTTGTTTGTTTAGTCTCTATCAACCCTCCATATTTGGTTTACAACTAAACTTTGCAATGTGAACTCTATGCATCAAAATGATGGTTCACTTGAGCAAACCGAAAACAGATCGGAAACAAATTTATGAGACTTTTTTTTATAGGCTTGCTTTTTCAAAAACCACAAAACTTATAATTTGAAAAAGCTCCAGGTCATGATGTAAAAAAAAAAAAAAAAAAAAACACATTGAAGAACTAATTTTACCTTAAATATCTGCACATATTATTGCTACTAGCATCAGAGATTGAAGTAAATGCAGAGAGAAGTGTAAGTGTAATCACGGCTGTTGGGACCCGAGGCCATGCCGTTGTATCCCCAACAAGTCATCAGGATCAAATTGCTGTCCACTGAGGGGATTGAGTGCTAACCATCATGGCTTCCCTATAAACACGCAATCACACTGACACAGAGCCTATTGTGGTATGGAGTAGAGAAAGAATGGACAATAGGGAAATGTTGGATGGAGAGAGAGATTGCAAGAAAGTGAGAGTGGAAAAGAGCTAAAAAAAGATGGGTGAAAGTGAGAGAGCGACTGAGACAAAAAGGTAAAGGGAGCTCTGTGTGGATGGATGGGCCTGCAGGCCATAGGGACCGGTGTAACAGCCTTTCGCTCTCAGGTGTCCAGTCGATAACTGATGCATTAGTCTAGAGCTGTGTGCCGGTTTTGGGTTTAAACACACATTTTCTTAATACAACATGACCCCATTTCCCTCTCTCATTAATCATGAAACGCAGTTAGACTGGCCCCCTCTGTCTCTGACAAAGGGGGCAAACCTACTGTTGAACCCTTCTCACACTGCTCACATTGACTCTTATGTGCCTGTTGACTGATTATAACTGCTGGTTGTTCATAGTGTAACTAAAAGTTAAATGAATACTCCTCCTGAAAATGAAAATCCTCTCATCATTTACTCACCCTTATGCCATCCCAAAGGTATATAACTTTCTTTCTTTCACAAACTGAGGTTTTTAGAAAAATAATCCATCTCTGTGAGTCCATATAATGAATTGGTCCCTCAAAACTGATGCTTTAAAAACCATGCAAAATGAACACCATGGTAATACATGCACTGAAAAAAACAGTTTGACCTTCAAACAGTTTTGCCTCAGAAATTGTTTGTGAATGTCACAAATAATCATGAGGAAATGGCAGTTAACACACTGAAATAGATCTTTGGAATCTTTACTAAATCCATTTTTTTTTACAGTGTTTTTTGATTAATTTATGTCTTCAGAAGAAAAATTATAGGTGTGTGAGAAAAAAAAATACTATTTTTATACTATAAACCATTGTTTTCAGCCATGAGAGTGTGTAAATGATGAAAGTATTTTAGGTGGAGTATTCCTTTAAACTATGTTAAACTATGCATTCATTTATGTGTTGATTTGTGGCCTCAATATAAAACATATATACTTTTAAACTTATTTATTTTTGTATTTCCTGTTAAGCCGAAACCTGGACATCCTAGAACTTGAAGGGATTCTGCACAGCACTGCGACTAATACACGGTTTCCGGAGCAATTGGGTTCAGCATCTCTTAAAGGTACAAAGTCTTAAAAGCCATCTGCCTCATATACAAATGCATGTGGTTTGTAAACGTTTCATGAAGTTTTGTCTACTGACATCTGTGACACATACACATAGCTGTAAGACACACGTGAGGGGGGATTTTCTCATTATATTTCAGGTCAGATTTTGTCATCAGCTCATGGATTCTAGTTGTTTGCTGTTTGCAATTGGTGTATTTCCAGCCACCCACACAAGCTTGTCCGTTCTCTTACCCAGCAGCCCTCAGTCCTCCGGTAGTCACATGTGTCAGATATTCCACTGTGACTAAACATTTCTGCTCCCATTGCTATACACAGTTTGAATTCCTCAATTCATCTTATAAACTTGTTTGTGAAAGTAAACACTGTGCCTTACGGATACAGGTCACGATCATTATCCATAATTTCAACAAAATGGTACCAGGCAGGTCTTCAGAACTGTGAGTAAAATATATTCCGTTAATTTGAAAAAAAAAAAAAAAAAAGCTGTTTTCCAAATATTGTAATAATAGTGAGTCCTTATGTTACTAATGACGAAAGTCTGACTTTTGTTCATTCTGGAATATTTTTCCCAAAATAACAATGCCAAAACCATTAAAAAAAAATTATGTATGACATCAGTCAAAAGTTTGGACACAAGTGACTGTCTGTACAAATCACAAATATATGTATGAATAAATACATTTAATGATAAATAATAAATTTGCTTTAAATAAAATGAATTAGTAATAATAGTAATATTAATAATAATAATATATTTCAAAATATATGTATTTCAGGAGGAGTGTGCAAAATCAAGGCAAAAGGTGGCTTCTTTGCAGAATTATTAATGCGAGTTTGATTTTACATTTTTTGGTCATTGCATAATTCCATTTGTGTATTTTAACTACAGTAGTCAACATTAGAAGTGGTTAAAAAAGTTAATCAAAGTTCTCCTAAGACAAGAACGGGTATTGTTTTGTTTTTTGTTGAAAGGTTTTGATCCACTTCAAATGTTGACTACTGTATGTTATTAATATTTGCCAAAGTTGTAATAATACTGAGCAAGTGAGTCTACATTTTGATTAACTGTTTTTTGTTAACTAATCAACTTTTGTTGTGTGTTTATTGTGTATTGCATTTGCATTTATAACACTTAAATTTTTGATTCATAAAGGTTTTGATTCTTAATTTTGATAAAAAATTTTGATTATACATTTATCAGTGACTTAAATACAATACATAGCATTGAAATAGTCATGTAAACACATCGGTCTAATGAGCTGTCAATATTCCCGCAGTATGGACTGATGAAAGACTGTGACCAGTACATCCATCTTGTGTTCTCAAAGACTAGAGAGCTGAACCTGGGTGAGGTCAATACTGCCTCACTCTCTGTGGGTTAAAGCTGCCTGTGTGAGTGACTAGCGGCAGCTCTATAAAGGCTTGTGAGATTGTGCAGGAAATAGAAGAAACTGGAGTCTGAGGGAGACTGGGAGACTGGGAGGAACAGGTCAGATTGGGTTTACTGGCCTGTCAGTCTGTCAGTGATACCCCCACTGCATCAGTCCGTCAACACTGCGTATAGCACACACACACACAGGGCACACGTGCACAGCTTTAAAAATACCCTTTCGTAACAGATTTGCAGATTGCTGTAAAATGACATTTAGAATGCGGAGCTGATTAACACCCATTATGTGTAGATGTATGTTTTGGAAAGCTGTAAAACAATCAGAATCAAAAACTTTGGAGAAATGCCATCAGAGGCAAAAACTTTGGAGAAATTCAATCCAAAACTGTGGCTGCATCGATGAGTGACAGGATGTAGCGGGAGAAGCAACACCATGTACACAGATACCTATGGTGATACTGTGAATGTCTTCCAATAGACACACTCACACACACACACACACCCACAACACACTCTCAGGGATGGTATTTCGATACACAGACTGGGCAGTATGGAGCGCTTTCTGTCTGTGTGGTTTCCTGTGAAAGCCTAGCAGCTGATTTTACCTTCAACCACAACAATAGGCCTGACACCAAATACTCCCAAACATACACACACATACAAAGAAGATGAGACCGAGAGAGGAGGATCAGTTGTGTTACAAATCCAATAAATCAGAATGTTTGTCTAGATGTGTAGCCGACCCTTCTTTTGGACATTAAATCACATATTAAACAGGTTAAGTAGTTCATAATTGTCTGTTAATCTGCCCTCTGCCACCATGTTCAATATCACGCCTGGTGAAGTTCCATCATGGCTGTCTCCTGTCTACTCAGGGTCACTATCTGGCTGTGAACCTGTTGTGCAGATCAATTTAGGCCTTGAGTTTCTATCGATATCAATCCCCTTGTAGCCTCTTACCATGTAAAGGCCACTTAAGCACAAGAGGTCCCATCAAGTTAACATAGATTCCCTCATCAATCGCCCTCTGGATGGATGGACAATGGGCTTAGCAGCTATTTTAAAAGTTGCAAAGCCCGTGTGTTATGTGTGATGGCCAGACGAAGAGGTAATAGTGGCGGTATTTTAAGCATGGCACTATGTCAATAGTTGTAATGTTACCCACACATGCATACACATGCACTTTAAATGTTCAATTTTAGTTAAAAGATGTTGATCCAGATGTTGCCTTACTTGGCAAAATAATGGCACCATATATATATATATATATATATATATATATATATATATATATATATATATATATATATACATATATATAATGTTACCCACACATGCATTTTAAATGTTCAATTTTAGTTAGACTAAAGCTGTCAAAAATTACAAAAAAATGTAATGTAAATACTTTAGTCTGACTGAAAAGTAAATATTTGTGTACATAATATAAATATATACATATACATACATTTTTCTGTTAACAACGTATCTTTGTATGCGGTGTTAATATAATATCTAATAATATCTTATTAGAACAATTTCCATTTTTTTAAACACATATCCACTATTTTATGTATTTTATTTGTTTTTTTTTTTTTACAGTTGTACTAGCCTGAAACAGTATCTTAGACCTCAGTGTTGTGTTTTCTCTGTAAGACTGTCTGAAAGACAATCCTATCTATATTTGTTTACACACTGTGTCATGTGTACTTGGACTGAGAGGAGCCTGGCAATGCAAAAACCTGCTGTAGCTTGAACATAACTGTGTATATTATTGTACTTAGATTAAGTGTGGACTATAGATGTTGATGCTGCTTGTTTGGCAATCTTTTAATCTATTGCCTGATTTTCTGAATAGTTAACAGCTAGCGTTACATCCCAATTCATCATTCCATCTCACAAAGTTATGCTTTCAGCCCACATTTTCATGGAAGTCTCTGTTTTCCTTCTCTCCTGGAACTGGGACCCCCATCCCTCTCCCATATACAGACTGTACCACTGCTTCATTTCTCTTTTTCCTCTCTCTCGCTCTCCCTCTCTGCCTCCTCCCTTGGTGCTCACTTGGGCGGGCAGCCGAATTCCTGTGGGCTATCCGGTTACCGGTTGCCGTGGAAACCGGTGGGAAGGCAGCTCCATTAATCATTTAGAGCGCGCCCGAAGTGGAGGTCAGCCTGATTGCAGCGGATAGGGTATCATCTCTGTGTCCCACCAGGGACCTCCTTGATTTGAATTAAAAAAGATTAAGCTCGCCCCCCCCTTGTGCACCCCTACCACCGTGGCCCACCATCATCATCGACCCAGCCGTATCATGTGACCATGCTCCACGGAGCCACGCGGATTAAGAGATCGGAGCTGTGCGTTTGTTTTTCAGAGACTCGCTGAAACATTAGACGTGCACAGGTGTCTACAACAAGGAGCCCAGGAGCTTGTGTAAGAAACGGACAAAGACGTGCGCACTCCTCCTGGGCTTATCCCGCTATATTTTCTTTCTTCTTATCCTCCTTTTCTTATATTCTATCAGTTACTTGTTTCTGCTCTTTGTCTAACTGGAAGCAATAACTCAGTTTTACTCTCCCACTGACATTTCCCTCTCTTTCAAGACTATGAAATGGTGCATTTGTTGCAAAACCTTTTTATAACTTAATAGGAATATGATTTTTATGAGCGTGTAGGACAGCTGCCGCTGGCCAGGGAGAAGTGAGGCCAGACGTATGCGTGGGTGAAGTCGCTGTGACATCTCTAGGGTTGCAATCCACCAAAGCCTGAAGCCTGTCTGGCTGGGAAGGGATCACTAGATGAAATGTGAAGAGCAGTGAAATGACCAAAAGCGTTAGTCCATGTGAAGTGGCCCTTGGGCCTCTGCTTGCCGGCCCCCTGTTCCCTAATGACGGCAGCATGAGTTTAGATTTACGGGGCCTCTGTGGGAACGACATGGACAGCCATGAATCATTCAGGCTATGAAATAGTGGCACAGCCAACTCCGGCACAGCGGCTCCCAAAGGTGCCCGCCAAATTTACGGGCGCCTGTAGCACTTCAAAAACTTGCCATAACTTAAATCCAGACGATTTTATCGTTCCGTAGAAGCAGAAAGGTAGATACAAGTAAGGTGAGGGAGAAGAAAGATGGGCTGGGGAAAATTAAAACCTCCTTCATGTTAGTCAATTAAAATTCCACTGACAGCTACTTTCAGGAGTTTGGGAATCTGCATTCTGCGTACTGTAATAGAGCTTAAACTTATACTGATAGGTAATGATTTCAAGCTGTGTTGCTTTGATAAGTTGAGCGTTTTATCCTTGTATCCCAGTCGTATCGACCAGCCCAGGAGAGCGATGACAGTAAAATAAGAGCTCCAATGAGATTATTATCGGCTCTCCCCATTAAAATTAATGATCTCGACACCTTGCTCGTCCAAGTTACAAGACATTTGGCTGGTAAGCCGCCTTGTTAATGTCCACTTTAATAAGTGTTTCGGTAGCACTTGCCTCACAGGGCTTGAACAGATGCTGGCCAGCAGGTCAAGCTGCTGTGAAGAGACAGAGTTCAGACCGGCAAAGTGAACAATGTCTGTGACTTAGAAACTGTGTCCGGAGATTTCACTTTTCAGATTTATGTGGACTTAGTACATGTACATTAGTAGCGTTCGTAAAGTTAATGTAATGGTAGTAGTGACAGATCTTTTCTTCTGTATTGTGGCGTACATCAACGTGAAATGGATTATCGGATAAGAAAGCATGTAATGCAAGGACTTGGTTCCATTGGTTGATTGAATTGAGGCGAATCTGAATACAAGCTTGTAGTTAATTGTAAGAAAGAGGCAGGGGTTAAATGATTGGAGGAATCCAGCATACATCTCCACAGTTTCACTGGAAGATTGAGTTGATTAAAAATTACAAATCTAATTCTGAAAACAGGAAATGCATGCATGGATGACTTGTTCACAACAAGATCAATAACATGCATTTAGAAAAGTTCATGCTGATTTAATTTATTGTTTATAGCAGTTTTTTTTTCCTTCATCTGCTTAAACTAAAACACTCTTCTTGTTTCATACAAACTGCAAATCTGTTTCCTTTTCCCCAAAACTTTTCAGTATGGCATGCGTTCATATAAAAAGCACAACATTTCAGAAGCCATAGCAGTGTTCTCACACCAATTCTCACCATGTGAACGCCAGTATGCAAATTCGATCACATCCAATTCTGAACCTCAGGATGTATAAAAATAGCCTCACTTAAGTTAACTGGTTTTGCATTCTAATGATGTTCAAATTACAAGTACAGTAGAAATACTATAAAGCAGTGAGAGAAAGGCCAATGAGAATGTTTGTTCTCTGTGTTACTGTAGTCGACCATGTTCTTTTGTTCTATTACAGAAATACATATGAGCAGGAAAATCTTCTCCAGCCAGTGGAGTTGGCTGCTGAGAACATTAACATGGAGGCTTGCCTGAAGAGGCTACTTTTGCTGTCTTGCCAGATCTGAGGTAGAGTAACATTATCTGTGATGTAAATTAGATTGAAAATTGGTTTGAATCTTTGGTCCAACTTTATATTATATGGCCTTAGCTACTATGTGCTTATATTTAAATTAATCATTTGATACAATGCATTTATTGTGTTCATACATGTTTTTACATTGTACTTATATTTTAAAAATAATTGCATGTAATTACATCTGTAGTTAATTCCTGTAATTACATTTATAATTACACTGTTGACCCATCACTTACAACTTAACCCACCCTTAAACCTACCCATACCACCAAACCTGTCCCTAAACTTACCCGTATCCCACCTCAATAGCAGCAAAAGTGTTTGGCAGTACAATTTGAACACAATAAGTACACTGTACTTTTTTTTTTTTTTTTTTTTTTTTTTTGATTTAGTACATGGTTAAGGCCACCTAATTTAAAGTGGGACTGAATCTTTTTATGTCACCCATTTTCACCTATTTGGCAAAATAATTTTACAGAATTGTGTATTTAACAGTTTTCATTCAACATGATTCATAGTACAACACATTTAGATTTTTTTTTTTTTATATATATTTAATGCTGCGGTTATTTGCATCCAAAGTTGTTTTTCGAGTAGTAAAATACTTTTCCTCAATTGATTCTTTGTTCTCCAAGAACAATATTTTAAGCTCAACTATATAATGAGTCATTGTTTTCTATTGATGTATTTATTACCAGCATCCTAGCACTTTAGTTGATGTATATTCATTGTATTAAAAGGTTTTGGCCAACAAGACCAATTCACACTGTTGAGCGTGCATCAAACCCAACACAGATTCAAACAATGGCAGTAATTCACTCCAGTACTTTGTTTCTTCATAAAAGCCTATTGAAGTAAATTCTGTTGATAAATAAGGTTACAGTTGCAGTTTTGTGTTTATAATTTTGAGAAATGTGTTATTGTTGAGGAAATGTGCTTTGGCAACAGAGAAAAAATAAGTAATATTTACAAATGCGTGCTACACGTGAAGTCATCACACCTGTCTGAGCCAGGCATGTTTGATACCTTGTTAAACTGTTCTTTGTTGTGGATGAGGCCGGTGTCAAAGCGTTAGCTGACTCACGAGGCACACTGGATGAGCAGCAGATGGCCTGCTATCTCTGTGAACTAGAACTCTGCTGTTGTGATCACTTTACAAATACCTTAGTCTACCCACTGAGGTGGTCACTCAAACTGAACATGAGCTGATAAGATAACCTTTACCACCAGACAGGCTGTAGGTTGACCCTGGTGCTGAATGAACTAGAGCAACAGTGGTAAAAAAAAAAACAAAAACAAAAAAAAAAAAACACGAAATGGAGAGAAACCAAAATGAGAAAGAGAATAGTTCAGTTTAAGAAAAAAAAATTAAATTGGTCTATTATTTTAACATCGAGATGGGATGAATTCAGTGAGCCACAATTCATATTCAATTGGCGTTTGTCACTTCCCAGACTTGTTTGCATTGCCAAAAGTCATGAAGGTATCAGGAAATATGAAACATTAAATAAGACTGACATGAATATGCACTGGTCTTCATCTCCAATTTATTTGTTGCATGCTATTAAAGACTAAGTACTGCGGGAGAGGCTTGATTTTCGAAACAGGTTGATGAAAGACAAGAGACCATCCGAGAAGAAGGGAGAAGAGTGCTTTTTCCTCGCTGTTGTGGGGACATTCCCGCAGTTCAGCTTTAATTAAGCACAACGGGTAAGCAACTAAGGAACAATGAGACATCTGTGTGGGTGCGTGCATGTGTGCGATTCTGTGGTTCAAAACTGCAGCCAGGAGCAGGTCTGCTTCAGTGATCGCATGCTGCTGTTACATAGATTCTGAAGACATAGGTGTTGTCGCACTTGTTTAACCGAGGAGTCGAGACGTGATTCACAATTCATAGTTTGAGGCGGTCTGAGAAAGAATGTGGAAGATGATAATGGCTAGAAGTTCCTGTGCATGTGAAGTCTTTCCGGCATATAATGGATGGATGGATAGGTAAAATCCAACTTGTTTTATGTCTTTGGAGTGGTCAGAACTGTTTCTGATCCAGTGAACTCCTAGAGACCAGACTGAATGCTGATGACAGGCTCTAAAGCTACGACTACTATTTATTACTGCTGTAGCATTTCAGCACTCCAGTGAAGTGCATGTGAGCAGGTAGAGCTCAAAAATGTATCATCCTTGCACTGATAAAACAACGGAGAGCAGAAACAGGGCAGCTATAAAAATCACAGATTGATTCCAGACCTGGATTTTATAGTCTGAGGGTTATAGAATATCTGGTCAGCGTGATTCTACAGTGCCCCGTCTATTATCCAGATGACCAACTCACATAAACCAACAATTCACATAATACTTCATTCTTTCTTTCATGACGGATTCTTTCTGTTTTTTTCTCTCTAGGGTTTATCCTCTTTTTCCTTTGCTGTCCCTCTAGTGGGATCAATGTTCTGTATTGACCTAGGATTTTAAAATCCTGCCTTTTGTTGCATGGACTTTGCTTTTATTGCAGGATGGGTCTCATTTTACCTATCAATCACTGAGATGTCACAACAGCCCTGAGCTTTTTAGCCTGCTCTGAGAGGGCAGGAGGAGGAACTCCTTTAGGCTGGGATCAAGACCAGACACAGAACATCTCTTTTGCTCTCTCTTGCTTTTCCCTCTGGTCTCAATTCATGTGAAATGTACAATGCAATGACACTTCTGTATACTCTGTACTCCTTGTCTGTTCCTATATACTTAGATGCTTACTAAGTATTGTTTTGTTGTAAATTTGCAGTTTTACGTGTGAAAGTTGTAGTTGCAATAGTAAGTGTATTCGACTTCATCCCAATGCATGTATTTAGACTGAAATCCTATGAATTAAGTTGAACAGCTTTTATAAATTGAACTTGACTCGCCAATAAAACCCCCCTGTTCTGCCGGCAGGTCGAACGCAGGACAAGCCCTTCTTGCCAATCAAGAGGGACTGATCCGACTTAGTGTTTTGCAAAAAACGCAAACGGTGAAATTCATACTTCAACAATGTCAGCTTTCCACTGCTTGCCTGTCACTCATTGGAAAAGGCAGCGAAGCTTTGGTTGCAGCCATTGAAAAAAACCATACAGATTCTCAAAAAGAAGATCCTATGTCATTTCCCGTTCCTTCGTTCTCTTCCTGACCTTTCTTGTGATCCATTCTGTTACTCGCCCAAACTCGCCGCCATCTGGTACATCCTGTGCCCGGTGCCCGCTTGTTTGGTGTGGTGGTCTCCTCTGATAACTTGACTGAGCGAGTCGCTTGAGCTTCAGCTGGGCGAGTTGCCAGCCTCCTCTCGGCTGAACCTATGTTTGACCGAAAGCATGAGGAGTGGGTGTTTTTTATTTCTCTTGGAGGCCTCACTCAAAGGCCGGTTCTCACTCTGTCTAACCTGTACGAGGCCTTTCACAGCTCGCAGAACAAGCCCTGACAGAACAAGCCCTTCTGTATGCAGAGAGTCTCGCAAAATGTTGTCTTTTAAAACGTGCAAATCAAGGAAACAAAATAGATCCTGTCTTTAATAAATGCAGCATTGAAAGCTGTGGCGAATTTAAAAGATGAAAAACAGGTGAAAGCCTGTCTTCATTAAATTAGTATTGACTTGTATAACCCTCCATTTATGCTTTTCACAACTAAGTCAATGTCTTCCTTTCCTGTTCCAAGCAGTCCTAAATGATTGAATTAGTGACTAGATTCGACCGGACAAAAACTACAAATCTGCTGATCCAAAAGAGAGGTTTTAAGTGCTTATTTCCAGAAAGGACACTTCAAAGAAACTACTGTTTACAGCTCAGTTCTTTAAAAAAAGATTTTGGTAATAATAATAATAGTTGTTGTTGTTATAACATTTCAAAATGCATTTTATTATTATAGTTTTTTTTATTGTTAATTATAAATTAAAATGGGCAATTAAATTTTTGCTTTTTGACCTTTTGGCCATAATTTATTAATCCAAATTTTTTGATAATGATAATCTGTTGTTTCATTTATGGTACTGACACTGTAAACTGTGCTATGTTTTTTATTTTAATTTTTTATTATTATTTAGTTATTATTTAGTTTATTATTATTTAATTCCTATCTTGAATATCATGATATTCATATCTTGCTACAATCACACAAGATTGTAAATGGAGGAAATATGTATTTTGAAGATGCAATTTCAAGGAAAATGAATTGTAATGCATGAGAGGATTTAAGCCAACATTACATCCTCAAATTAAAGTTTTGAAAATATGATTAAACACAAATTAGTACCCTGGTATCTATAGTAATTTACAGGCTTACGAAAACCACACCAGGCCAGGAAATAACACCCTTGATACTACAAATACCCGTGACTGCAATAAACACTCTAACGCCCCCCAAAGAACACAGCATTAATGAGTTTGCCAAAACATCAAACTTCAATGTTGTGCTTGCTTTTCCACTCCATCGGGGA
Organism: Cyprinus carpio; assembly: GCF_018340385.1. Lineage (NCBI taxonomy): Eukaryota > Metazoa > Chordata > Actinopteri > Cypriniformes > Cyprinidae > Cyprinus > Cyprinus carpio. The sequence continues at coordinate 13,877,829 of NC_056609.1, read as the reverse complement.
ATATAAAGTTTAAGAGCCTTTCGCTATCAGTGACCCAAGAAGAGGAGGCATTTGTTGAAGAATTGGCTGTTTAATTGCGGAACTGCAAGGCTGCGCAGAGGGTTGCTAATGCGCCTCTGAACAATGACACCTTTGGAAGTACAGTTACAGGAGAACAGGGCCTCTAATTTATGTCAGCACTATTGCAGGGTTGAATTTATTGACGGTAATGCAAGATGGAGAGATCTGCTCAAAAAGCCCCAAGGCCTCTTATTATACAACTTGTCTGTCTTTCACACTAACCTGAACTGTAACTGTAGAATCTTAGCTGACATGAAGGACATATGGCATCCAAAGAAACCATTAGAAGGACAGTACCCCTCTCGCTCAGAGGAATGTTAATGAACCCAACACTCCCTCCTCCACCCTCATACCATTAAAGTGTTACTAAAGTTAGACCGCTTGCAATCTGTGCATTTTTAAAAAGGAACTGTGGAAGTCATTTGATGGAAAGCGAATGCTAATTTTCTAGTCGCTTTAGGATTATTATTCAAAGACAGGGAGAGGAAATATCAGGATGGAACTGGAGAGCAGGACGAATGCAGAAAGCAGCTGGCCTGTAACAGAGAGGTCAGCTGGGAAACACCACAGCCCCACATATACATGGCTGGGAGTATATATATTGTTTTAATGTGCAGGCCTGCACTCTGTCTGCTTTTCGAAAAGTGATTTTTGTCAAGGGAAGGCATGTGTTCTATAGCATGTTGACTATAACCCCTCTGACCCTTTAAAAGACACAAGAATGTACTAATTCTCAATAATTTCACCTTTGTGTTTTACTGCGGTGGTGGGAGAGGAACATCCAGGTTTATTGGCCATTAGAGGCCCTAAAATTTACCCGTTTCCAGTCACTTCCCTCTTTGAATATTAAAGTTCCTCTCAGAGCCTTATCAGTTCATCATTTGTATCACATTAGGGGTCAACCTCATCGTGACTGTGAGGTTATCTCAACAAATGCAGACATGTCGATATCAGTATTGGTTGTATATTGTAATCTGCCGACTCAACAGTTCTGTGAGGTGTTGCTTACTATAGGCACTGAAATCAAAACCATTGTCTCTAGAGGACAATAGTGATGATGAACTTAAAGCCATATATTGTTAAAGGGACAGTTTGGCCAAAGAAAAAAAAAAATCATCATCATTTACACAACCTCATAAAATATTTTAAAGAAAGTTTCAGCTGTTAAAATGAAAGTCAAATGGATCAAAACAATATTGGACTTCATTGTATGTATTTTTTTTATTATTATTTATATTCTGCAAACGAAAGATCATACAGGTTTGGAACGATTTGAGGGGGAGGAAATGATTACAGAATTTTAATTTTTTTGGGTAGCTATCCCTTTAACCATATCTGAACCTAAACAGAGCTGGAGAAATGTACATCTCCTCCAGTGCAGACCAAACCCTCCCCCACAGATCCTTCACAGGACGCCAGGAAGCCTCTGAACAGCTGCTTAGACACTTGTCTGGACTGAGTTACTGCAAGGTGCCTCTCTTTCTGCTTTTATTGATAATATTACTATAGTTGATGTAAATATGGCTTTGACGTTGTGTCTCTATATCAGCGTGGGCCACGGCTGACCGGCAGAACATTATCGTGACCCCCGTTTCTGTCTCCCTCAGGTGAGGCTCAGACAGGGGTCTGCAGGAAGCCATAAGCATGCTGGGCAACAATAAATATCCAAATGCTCTCCTTTCATTTTTTTATATGCTTGTATTTGATACTCAGTCATCGCTTCATACATGAACATAAATAACTTATCCATAGGCTTTATCTTAAAGGAATAGTTCACCCAAAAATGAAAATTCTGAAATTATTAACTCATTTGAGAATCATATAAGAATGTTTCACACAGTGAAAATGTTCATGTTTGGGTAAATGATTCCTTTAAGTCTTTGAATGGGAACTTTAGATAAATTGTAAAGGTGTAATTAAATGGGATATAGTTGTTAAACCTTTATTGCCCTTATTTCTCATCAGAAATGTATGTTGTTGTTTTTTTCTGAAATGCTCCTCTTTTGTGAAGCATGCCCAAATGTTGTAATTAAAGCATATATTTTATGTGTAAAGCCAGCTGTTCACTCTCCTCTGGGTACACTACTTTCTACTGTGCATCATCTCACAGCCATCAGGCCTTTTATCTGCCCTGACCTGTGGGTGTAAAGTCCTCTTTAATGCGTGACTGCTGAGGACTGCTCTACTGTCCAAACGTCTGCTCCAGCTGCCACACACACTGTTAAACACACACTCATGCATATGATGGCTGAGTTGTTGCTGGTCCTGCACAGATTTTATTATTTATTTATTTTTATTTGTCTCATCATTAGATTCAGACTTGGTGTGTATGAATATAAATTGCTATTTTCCTGCAGAACAATGTACAATAACAGTTTGAATTGGTTGGATTAGCCATCTGATCAAAATGAAATATGTCACCATTTTGCTACAACATTTGACATTTTTCTGCAGTAAATTTTTGTGAAGGAACTGTGCTGTGTGGTCTAAAATTAAATAACATATACACATGAAAACAAAATAGAAATCCCCTGTGATATCAGTGATTTTTTTTTTCTAGCTTGTGCTTGCGAAATAAGTAACAAAGAGGGCAGTATAGTTACACAGTCTGTGTACCAGCTACTAACAGATGTTACTTTTGCACTCTTATGAAATTAACGGGTTCCATATAAGCCATGGTTACATTTGTCACATTAACAATATAAACAGTCAAACAATAAGGCATTATGCTGTCTATCATGTGTAACAGTTTTGATTTATTATGGAGATTATTGTATTGTAAAGGAATAAGGCTAGCAACGGCTGAGTATATTGGCTTATGTTCACAGTATATTCTTTAGATTTTGCCTTTTCAGATCAAACACAATCAAAAATAATAAAAATATTTAAATAAAAAAAAATATCTAAAGAAACCTTTGCACAATAAAATATTGTTTTAAGTTGAAGCTGTATCTATGAAAAGGCAAATTTCCAGAGATCCAGTTTAAGAAAAGTGACAACTATAAGTGACTGAAACACTATAGATTGGCTTTCTATTTTGGAATGGACACATGTAGCCATCCGTCAGCTCTGTGCGTATGAGAGTGTGGGTGGCCTGGACTGACGGTATTATTGCAATTTGTCTTCAATTGACAGTAATTCCACTGTCCCCATGAAGACAGCACACGCATGCACGCACGCACACACACACACACACACACACACACACACACAATCTACACTATGGCTGATATCAAATGCAAAAGCTGCATATATATATATATATATATATATATATATATATATATATATGTGTGTGTGTGTGTGTGTGTGTGTGTGTGTGTGTGTGTGTGTGTGTGTGTATATGTATATATATATATATATATATATATATATATATGCAGCTTTTGCATTTGATATCAGCCATAGTGTTTTTAGAAATATAGAATGTTTCAGTATAGTTTTAGTTTATAAACCAAGGTAATAAACTGTATTTTATCAAAATTATTTTCTGTGAGAAAACTTACCAGTGTTAGGTTTCTTGTTGATATCATGGAAAATAAAAACTCACTTTAATAAAGTCAAAATTTTAGATATATTCTTCTCATTAAAGTCAAATATGTTTTATTGCTTGTTATCAATATTAAATTGGTCTCATATTAAATAACTTCTATTAAATTAATAATGAGATAGAACTATTCTGTGCTTCTTTCCCTGTTCCTTGCCAATAGACAACAGCCAGAAGTGATAAAATATGCTTTTAGATATATAAAAGTAAATGTAATGGTAGGTTAAAGTAACACCATAAAACACAAGAAATGCTTGAAATAATCTCACATCCTGGTGCAAAAAAAAAAAAAAAAATAAATAAATAAAAATAACCTCAGCCATCAAATCTTTCTTACTTTCAGTCACCTTGGTGTTGATAGAAACCAATGCTGACCTGAATAAGTGAGAAACGAGGACAAAAATCTAAGGCAAGTAATGCGAACATATGTTCTTGCTCTTCAAAATCAGTTCTATTCAAACAAACAAACAAAAAAAATCTTGAAAAATCCTACTCTATCAGCATCAACAAACAGCCACTTTTCAACAGTCCCATCCTGTCAAAACTTACCCTTTGCTAATAACACAATTGAATTTAATTAAATTTAGTTCACCATTTTATTACATATACTCCAGTCATATGTTATATCATGTTTCCACTTCATAAACAGTATTGAGAAATGAATGTATAACTTTAAATAACTAAAGATATATTTTAGAATGTTCTAAATTAATATTTTAGAACATTAATTTAAATGGTGAATTGACTGAATCTGTGATAATATTATTGCTACCATGCAATTGTGAAGCAGTAGTAAAATATAAATAACATCAAACACATTGTAAATGTTTGATCCTAAACAAAGGTTATGTTTTTTTTACAGGTGTTTCTTCAACCTGATGATCTGTGTTAAATCATAGTCATGTACAGGGAGCCAATGGTATGTAAACGTTTGTACACACTTCTACTCAAAATGCAAACAATTACCACATAATCTTTACAATATGTGGTTTCATATTGCCTTCTTATTTATTCTACTTTATCATTTATTCTATAAAATTCAGCAGTTTATGTCCTAAACAGACAAAATCCTTTATTATAGTTAGGCTGCAGAAAATTGTGATCTGCAGTATGCTTGTATTTAAAACACTGTGTCTAGTTACGTTCATCAAGCAAAAGCCAGACTGTAAACAAACAAGCATGATAATTCATGACAAAACAACAACAACAAAGATAAACCTTTATCAGGCATAAGGGTCACATACAGTAAAAATTGTCTGGGTATTCATGTTACCTTCTGCCTGCAAGTCCATACAGCTGTTAGTGTTTTATTATTTATTTATTTGATAAATACAGTCATGTAATCTGTAAATTACAGAATATGCTGATCTTTTGTTCATATGTAAATCTGCCCCATTTTTTGTTGGATGTTTTATAGTAGCCTACATGGATATAAAATACATGTATAAGTCAATAACCGATGCACACGTTGAATACTTCTATAATTGCTGAGATATCAGGTACCATACGATTTATTAAATATAAAACTACCTGTCGTATTTCACGCCACAAAATTTTTTTTTTGTAAATACTGCAGACAATTGATATTAAGACCTGCGTTCCCAAATACTTTTATATTTATTTTATCTTAGTAAATCTATAAATGACTTTTTTTCTAAGTTTGTTAAAATTTTTTAACTCAGAATAGACAAAAACTGTCATTTTTTAATGTTCGATTTTTTTATTATATCCATATCCTACAATATCGAGTGAAACTTCAGCATTGCATTTGCCTGGTTTGACACCCTTTTGTCCTCTTGCCATTTATTTCACGCTTATGCTCAAATATTTATAATTTACCTTCAGATGGTTTTAATGTTTATTAAGTTAATTTTATGCATAGGTATTTTCTCCCCCGCCGTGCTTAATATTGCCATCTTGTATCATTACTACTACTGTCATAATAAATCAACCTAGACATGGCCAGAAATTTGAGCTAATCTATAATTTGCTTTTCTGTATTCTTGAGTTTAGCGTGATGGCTCATCTGGCGTTTAGAACGAAGTGAGAGACAACTGGGCTACTACTGCTCCCTTTGAGATTCGCCTCGTGTGTCACGCGCCACTCCAGTCTCCTGGGAGCACAAAAGTCTGTGCACGTCACAATAAGTTGTTCACCAATAACCATAACCATTCCTAATAGTTTCAAATGTACGGAGACAGTCAGAATGGGTGAAATTTCTTGCACTAATGTAATACCAATAAGCCGTTACGCCACCAAGCCAGCATTTGAAGAAAATCACTTGTTGCTTAAAGGGCGCCATCATCGTTTCCTATAAAGGGACTCATCCGGCTTCAGTAGCAAATTACCCAGGGCATACAACAAATTTCGTTACCAACTGAATCAAATGTACATTCATTGTGATAGTTTGAATTTATTTAGCAGAGGGTAAGTGTTGTAACACATTTATGTTTCAATGTGTTTTGGGCTGTCTCAAACTTTGAAATAAAATGACCATTTTCCTATCTGGTTTTAAATTCTAGCTATTATTTATTTATTATTTCCAAACCGAAACGTAATGGCATGTACAAAGTGTGCATGTAGCGACAGGCTGTAACATTAATACATTTGTTTGTTTGTTTGTTTGTTTGTATTCATCAAATTCAAGTTCAAAATAATTATGACCCATTTACAAAACTTCATATTATATAAGCATTTTTATTCGAAAAAGTAAACAATTAGGCTAGGAAACCTTGCAGACGCACAAAACGGCAAAAATGGGTCGCAAAAACAATACAAATACATACAATTTTAGTCACTCATACTGTGTCAGATTTAGCCAGGCCTATAAATTTTCCCGTGCTGTTAAGTCTTTGTGTTTAGAGATACATAGAAAGTGCTTCGTGACTGACAGCATTATATGCACACTTATGTCGACTAGGTCTTTTTATTGCTCAATTGAAATAAACTTGATTATCTATTAATACGATACATTTCAGTTTTTAATTACGACGGGTGTCTTGTTTTGCTTCCACTGAACCGCACATTGACACCACACGTCTGGGTTTAATTCCTTCTATTCCGGCTAAACATGACATGTCTGAAAGAATGTAACTCATCAGGTCTTGTGGTGCTGGTGCAAGCCACGGAGCAGCCGCGCACTGCCGCCACCCTGCGCTTTCGAGAGAGGAAAAAACATCTTGCAATAATCAGTCCAATTAGTGGAGGTCGCGGCTGCGCGCTCTCCGGTTAGCTGTGGGAGGTTGTCAAAACAGGGGGCGGCTATTAGACGAAACGCGATCCCCATTCATCAGCATTGTAATAATCACCGTGCAGACGAGCAGCGCAGGTCCCGCGAAGCTCTGATCAAAATGATCCGTGGAAACAAGCCGTTTACAAACAGTGTCAAGGCGAGACGAGTACCTTGATTTGGCCTGTCACTGACATACCCCCACCACACACACACACACAGAGCATCCAAAATCCTTTCAGTATGTGTTTTCCATTGCTTCACTTCACTGCATTGTTATAGTTTCATCAGAGTGTCACAAATGGAAAATATAGGTAAAATACCTCGATTTGTGACGATCATAGAATAAGCTCACTATTTAGCCCTAAACTGGTAACGTACCTAGGCGAACTATGTTTTTTTGACCATCATATTATGTTCATCTGCATTAATAGGAAATCAGATATTTTTTATTAAGTAAGGGATGATAGATTATTAAGTAATGGGATCAAAGTAACATGTGGAATGTTTACTCACAGCAAATATATATTAATACTCATTTCCAAGGGCAGTGGACGTCTTCGAGACTGAAATTAATAGCTCTACTTTTATTTATTATTATTTTGCTTAGCCTAATATTTATTTACTTATCACAATATCAACAAAAGTCATTAACCTGAGTTAAATTCAGCATGTACAGTATCTTTTTAGCTGTAATCTGAGTGTAGGTTCTTGTTCTTTCGTACGTGTTAATTATGTAGATAATTATATATTTTATATTTTGTGTTGTAATAATTATTGTTGCTGATGTAAAAAGTGAAATATTGAATTCAATAGATGCTAGATTTGTCGAGTCATTAGATCACTAGCATGTCTATTGAAAAATACGTCAGAAACATTGATTACTTGTTTCATTATTTATTTTCAGAACTTGCATAGAAATATATTTATACATGTAAAACGACCCAGTGTACTTTAGGCGACTATATTATGCAAAATTACCAGTTAAAGTGGTACATTTGAAATTTAGCATTGTAATCTTACTATGATGTTAACCTCAGAGAATGTTACATGCTTTGACGTGTTTTCAATAATATGCTCTGCAAGTTTTGAAGTCTTCTTCACTAACAAGCCACATCACAGGCCTTTACTGCAGCAATACAGCACGGGTCTCTAAAAAACTGCAAAGACACTAGACTTTAAACTAAGAAAATTTCCCTCTGCTTTATGACAAGTTTGGCATGTCTCAACAGCGTCAGTATTTTTATTTCATGTTAGATGCGATTTTGCTCAACTTTCTTGTAGCCTCAAGTACCATTCAGCTGAAATCAGAGAGTGTTTCTGATTAAAGCAGAACTTTGTTTCTGTGCCACTACATGGTGAGTTACAGTTCAGACTACCGACTCTGACTGATGATATGCCAATGATGGTGTGCGTAATAGGCACCATTAAAAGATGTGCCTCTCGCGCCTCTCTCACTTGTATGTGCAGTGTTTTACGTGTTAAGGTTGAGAAAAACAAATGTAGATCTGGTTCAGAATATATATATATATATATATGTATATATATATATATATATATATATATATATATATATAGGACGAACATTATACTGTTCTTACTTCGATTAACTTTTGTCAAAAGCATTTTTAATGAATCTGAGTTGTCTTACCGGTACAAACGTCCCTCGCAGTGTTTCACATGCCTTTGTGGTATGATACCCAATCGATGTTCTTTCTAATGTGTATCCTTGAACACCGCTCTATACTACTTAAAAACGCCCTCCAACCCTGTTGCACTCCAGTCCATAATGCCTGGCTTTCACGCGTGTGCACTTGGAGAAACATACCCTCTTGTTTATCCTCAAAAACTGCTAAATAATGCAGAAGACAGCACAACTGGTCCGTTAAAAAAAAAAAAAAAAAAAAAAAAAAAAAACTAAATTGAACAGAAAAAATAAAATGCAGACTGAATGTGCTCGCAAAAAACATGTTTGTGTCAAACTGTGATTTTATTTTATTGCATTTGATAGCAGTCATAATGATGTGCTGCAAAAGAATCAGAGAGAGTCTGTGTGTGGTTTCTGAGAGTTTCTCAAACGCTTAAATAGTTTTGATGTGATCAACAAGTTAAGAGTGGTGTTTGCAGAGTGGATTGTCTGCTTATGGTCACTCACTCCTTGGTTTGGAGAGCGTCTGGTGCGCAGTCTTGCTCTGGCGCTCTCATCTCAACTGCTGCTACCTCACTACCTCAAAGATCAGCGCTCTTTGGTTGCTGGAAGTGTCTGTCAAACCCCGGGCAAAAATGTAATATACAGGGAAAGTCGAGGTTATATTTCGACGTAGGTGGGCGGGCTCTAAATGAAGGGAATAATCAGTCAGCCAGCCCAAGGAGCCACCTCAAAGCATATCAGGTTACCTTGAATGACAGCGTAACCATGGCAAATAATTTCACTAAAACTATTGTCTTATCCTCATCATCCCCGTGTCAGATAACCAACCAATCACAGTTCACATAATCGCTTTTCTTGCCAGCTTAGAATAATATTATTAAAACAAGAGAGCGAGGTCCTTCTTCGGGAGTGGGTTATGCTGAAACGACATAGAAGAGGTGGCGAGAGACTCGCGCAGGAGGAACACCTTTCTCTCGTGTGCTTTAGATGGATATACGGTGTATTATGCTTGCTTGAACGGATCTAAAGTTGTATGCCTCTCTACGCCCGGAGTGGGATTTGATTTCGTCTACTCAAGAAGTCGTTCTAATTTTTTGTCTCCTAAAGGTTTTACTTCAAATCTGTTGAAGAACTGTCCCTCTCATCGTTAAAACAGACATAAGTACGACAAGAAGTGAACGTTTATTCGTGACGAACCATGTCTATGCTTCCCACATTCGGCTTTACGCAAGAGCAAGTGGCGTGCGTCTGCGAGGTCCTTCAGCAGGGTGGAAACATTGAACGTCTCGGCCGCTTCTTGTGGTCTCTGCCGGCTTGCGAACATCTCCACAAGAACGAGAGTGTGCTCAAAGCAAAAGCTGTGGTCGCTTTTCATAGGGGAAATTTCAGAGAGCTTTATAAGATTCTGGAGAGCCACCAGTTCTCTCCGCACAACCATCCGAAGTTGCAGCAGCTGTGGCTCAAAGCGCATTATGTCGAGGCTGAGAAGCTCCGGGGCCGCCCTCTTGGGGCTGTTGGGAAGTACCGCGTCCGAAGAAAGTTTCCGCTACCCCGCTCCATTTGGGACGGCGAGGAGACAAGTTACTGCTTTAAAGAGAAGAGCAGGAGCGTGCTGCGGGAATGGTACACCCATAACCCATACCCTTCCCCGCGGGAGAAGAGGGAACTAGCAGAGGCAACGGGGCTAACGACGACACAAGTCAGTAACTGGTTTAAAAACAGACGCCAACGCGACCGAGCAGCGGAGGCTAAGGAAAGGTACGAGTCTAGTACGTTAATAACTAGCTAAAAAAATAGTTTCGGATACTTGTTTCAAATTAATTAAAACACTTTCTTTATATGGAATGCATTCATTCACGTCGTGTAAAGTGCATTAAGTCAGCGGTCAGTAGCCTATAACATCTTAAAATAAACTTGCATTAAAAAAAATCCCACAGATGGATGGCCAGACAGTCACTACAAATGTCATAATTTCTCCAATTCTGTTAATGTCGTTTTATATGTATATTTAGGCTATTATCTTTAACAATATGTCTATACTTTTCTTAAACGGAGTAGTTTTCTATCCTTTTCTAAAAATGCCATAAAGCGTGCTGTGTGTAGCCTATTATGGTGTATAGGCCTAACTTTAGGTGAAATAGTCCACTGATAATTAATAAGAAAGTTTTTCGAATTGAAAGAGTTAACTTATCGGTACTTATATTCTTGTTTAGAATGTGTGCAGTTGCATACTCCTTAAACGGGTGTCTTGTTTCACCCGCAGGCGAGGTAGTCAAGTTGAAACCACAGTGTAAACCATTAAACGAGCTCGTACGTTTCCCGATACTTTATACTTAATTAATATTTCATGAAAGAACCTTTACTTGACATGTTGTGATTGAGAATTTAGATAAATCAGTAGGTGTTTGAACGTACTTTAATACAAGGTATTAATATCGACACGAATTAAGAAGTGCAATAGGACGAATTATTGATTCAGACACAAATCTACACACCGCTGACAGACGTACATGCCTTATATTTGTGTTACGTTGTATGATACTCTATTGTAATAGACCAAGGGTAGAGATTTTTTTATTATTTATTTAATTAATTATTTATTGTATTTTCTAACAAAATATTTCTAATATAAACATTTAAGACGTTGTCTTCAAATGATATCCTATAATATTAGGATGTTGTAAATAATTAAATAAAATAATATTAAATTTAATAATATTAAATTTAATAATATTAATATTATTATAAACTACTTATAAAATATGCGAATAATATTACAATAATGACATTATTTTTATTATTAGGCCTATTATTATAATTATTGTTGGCAGAAGGTGTGTTTTATATGTTAGTACGTATTTATTTGTTTGTTTAGTTTATAGCTTGTCCCTGTAATGTCAGACATGGTTTTAGAGCAGATGAGTGAATATTAATTACAGCCCACTAACAGTTTTGAATACTAAACTTGTTGGATATGTTGCTCTACCCCTAACTCTAATTTCTCATTTTCACAGGGAGAATAATGAGAACTCGAACACAAACAGTCACAACCCGTTAACGTCTTCCATGAATGGAAATAAGACTATTTTAGGAAGCTCGGACGACGACAAAACGCCGTCTGGTACCCCAGATCACACCTCGTCAAGCCCGGCCTTGCTCCTCACGTCAAACTCCGGGCTTCAGTCCCTCCACGGCCTCGCACCTCCACCCGGTCCCAGCGCCATCCCAGTGCCAAGTGCAGATTCCGTGCATCACCACCATTCATTACACGACACTATACTGAACCCTATGTCATCAAACTTGGTTGACCTCGGCTCTTAAACATGTGGACCCTTTCCAAAGGACGCTTGTACATGAACGTTTAGAGTAAACATCTCCAGACACGTATAAAACAAAAGCAAATGAGACATGGAACGGACAAAGAGAGTTGTGGATGTTTGTCGGCTGACCTACTCGGAAAGGTGGTATGGAGAGCCTTGATAGAGGTATTTTTCTAGAATGTAATGCCATGATCTATTGTTAATAAACATGCTAATAAACGTCTTAATTGTTAATATCAACATTATTTGATAGCGTTATTATTTTAGATTGCAATTGACCCAGGATTTTTCAGTCGCATATTCCGTTTGTTTACATTTATTCTCTTAAAAAGGCCATATGTCGTTTGACTTTAATGGGATTTCGTTTAATGAAATGTTTTAATGTCAACACACTATTTTTGAAGGACAATGGGGCATCTTTTCATTTTCATTTGTATTTTACTTTTGGAAAGCGACTGCATGTAACCTTTGGGATCAATAAACTCCAAACACATCATAGTTTCATATACCCTTAACAATAAAATAAGATGCATTTACTGAGCAAAGAAAATGTTTGAATGGTTTTGTTGTGCTCTGGTCTGAACAGGTGTTCTGATTTGATCGTAGGAGACCCTGTTTACAAAAATGACATGCATCTGGTCACGTGGTGGTTCCGAAAAATAGTTTTAGACTGCATTGAACATGATCTTTATTGATTCAATAATTAATCTTTAGAAATTATAAGATTTTGGATTTATAACATGATGTGGTCAATGTTACAGTAACGGTTATAGCTTTTTGACCACTGCACTGACATACTAGCCCTTAAAAAATGGAAATATATGTATGTTTCTTGTAATGCCCAATTTTGTAATGCCAGTTTTTTTCTAATGTTCAGAAACTTCACAGTGCACGTGTCATGAGGTTCTATAGCTAATCTGATATTCATTGTGTTCCATAGGCCTATCCATAATTATGAACAGATATTTCAGTGCCGCACAATGCTCGAGCACACCATTAGGCATACAGCTACCAGAATGATGCCATTCTTTGAAATAATTTTATTCCTAGGACACGGATTAATTATGAGATTAATGGATAAATAATTAGGCTACCATTATTATTATTATCATTTGAAACTTACTTGCCAATGAGACAAAATAATAATTAGTCTTATTTATTTTATTTTATTATTAGCCTATTTATTTATTTACTTTTGTTATTATTAGCTAGGCTGTAACTCAGTAAGAGATTAAGTAGTTCTCTAGCTGCAGTTTGTGAGACATCGTGAAATAGGCTACTATTTTTTTTTCACAGTTTTAGAATGGACGTATTCTACTTCAAAATATTAAGAAAAAATACATTGTATTAAAATGCCGTGATTTGAACCGCTCAACATTCGTTCACGCTAGATTATGCGTACACCAGTTCATCGGATGTCTGTACACAATGCATAATATTATCATAGTCAAATCTGTTCACACATATCCAAAAAGGAGATGATGTTATTTTTCTTCTATTGGTGCACATTCCTTTTTACAGGGTTAGTGTTTTCATAAATCTACACGTTTATTTTATCTGGTAGCCTACTTAATTACTTTTTGTGTACTTTAGTGTACGCAGGATCACATTAGTTTTCAACAGTCCTGTGTTCAAGCAAATTATTTCACTTTTAAACAATGTGGTAGCAATTATTCTGAAAAGGCTTATTAACCTACGACACCAAGTTTGTTGCACTGGTATTTAAAAAAAAACATGGTCTGTGTCTCCAGAGAATTAAGTACAATAGATTAATGTTGTTTGTGTCCTTTTTAGAACTCAACAAATGTCTATAACGCTGTATATGTTACTGAGTCTATGTATGCTGTAAGAGAGGCGGATAGGTCGTAAAAACTTCGGGCAAAAGATGTAAAGAAAAGCTCTCTCAGTAGAGAGGCTAATACGCTATAAATGCAATCTTATACGCTGAGTTAATGCTGGAAAGCTGGTTTATGAGGAGATGACGTTTAACAGTCTTGCAATTTTGCGTTAGTTGCATTCCATCACCAGTCTCCTTCACCACCTCTCTCATTGGTGCTATCTCATTTTTAATAATGGGTCTGTTCCCAAATGCAGTTTTAATTTTTTTGCACTATGAATTTCCACAGAGCTCCATTTTTGAGGGGGCTTGCTCTGTCCAAACAACAACAACAACAACAACAAAAAAACAACAACTAATATGCATGAAACAAATGAAACACTTTTCTTGTTACATATAGGCTAATATTGTTGCTATTCAAAACTGTTGCTCTATAGAAGCATTTATCATGCGTATTGGTTATATTCTTTACAGGTTAAAAGACTAAAAACGACTTTCCTTTCTTCGTACAGCTTAAAACTTTTTTTTTTCATTTACAGGATTTAAATTTGTATGTATGTATGTGTATATATATATATATATATATATATATATATATATATATATATATATATATATATATATATATATATATATATATATATACATTTAATAGTTAAAAAGTCATTGTTTTGAGCTTGACTCAAGACATTTAATTATTTAATTTAGGTAGAATTCACTGGACTGAAGACTGAAGCTAAAATTTTCACCATAAACATATAGCCTATCTATATGTGTTTATATAACATTCCTGTTTGTATAATTCGGACAACATTTTTAGATTTTAGGCTTCAGTAACCTGATCAGTATTAAGTGCTGCTAACCTGAATACAAGAACTGGATAGCTATAGATCCATGACTCTCTTAGATCATAAATGAATGAATAGGAATAAATATCGGCTAAATAAACGAACAATGATACAAATACATAAATCACGCTTTATCACGGACAGATATAGGTTAATGACTCCAAATGAATTAAAGGCATATAAATAATGAATAAATAATGATACAAATAAATAAATTATTATCATTATCAAAGCATTATCATAAAAAAATGTAGATACATATTACAGAATTATTCTTCAGGTTTTTCTATGGGGTAGGCTACAGTTCGCTTGCAAATATAGCTATGCAATCTTATTAACAACGTCCTTGGAACACATTTTAAATTATTTTTCCCCCCTAAAAATAGCTATCCATATTCATTTTAATCATTAGCTTACTTTCATTGAACTTTGCCTAGTGACATTTAACAATGTCAGCAGACTATATTTTATTAAAAGCGAATATTTTTTTATTTTTGCAGACGGTCTGATGAAGAGTTATCACATTACAAAATTCTCTATCTAGCGTAATCCTTTTATTCTTCGGAAATACATGGCAACTGTTAACTCGGCGACATTTAGGCAAATAATTCATGCATGTTCATTTATAAAACCAAGGAGAATGACTGCCTGTAATGGTAACCAAGGTAAGCTTTTCTGGTCTATAGGTGTCATGATGCATAACACGTTCCTTGTTTCCTCTATGGCAGATTAGGTCGCAACTGTGGCATCGTGTTATTTGACCTGAGCCCGAACATATATCCCAAATAATATCCCTAATTTTTCAAAAATAAGACATGAATCATCTTTACTTGCTTGGAACGTCAAATCGTTGTTTTGTGTTGTTTTGTTCACATCCTGCATAGGTGTTATTATTTTAACCCACTATTTATTAAAAGTTCACTGCTACTTTTATATATGAAATGCTTGTTCTACTTTTAAGGAAAAAGTACTGCATTTAATACTTATTCAGAGGCTGATTACAATTCTATGACTTTTGAAAACACAACCAACCTCTTGCTACATAACTCAGTATAATTCATTGCACACCTTGCATGACGCATAGAAATGGAGAAGCTTAATGCAGAAATTACACGTGATTTGTGCAATTAGTAAACGGTTTTAAATAACGTTCTGTGTTGGTAAGGTTGACGTAGGAACTGATAAGGTTTCAAAACCAGGTTAATCAGGAATGGCCAGATACAAAGTGGCCTTGCGATGCAATGGAAAAGTGTGCAGGTTTAAAATATGGTTTATGAGGACACAAATGTTTATAATGATATAGTTATTACAACGTGAAAATGAACATGGACCCTTCTTGTGTCGTCGTAAAAACTGCTTAAAAACATAGCAAGGTTTTTTTTTTTTTTAAATGTAGATATGCAGAAAGTTTTCTGTGATGGGTAGGTTTAGGGGTAGAATAAGGGGATATAATGTTTGTACATAAGAAAAACCACGTAGACTAGAGAGTCCCCGTAAGCCACAAATACCAACGTGTGTGTGTCTACTTAACCATATATTTATTTATGTATAGGCCTACCCTGAAAATTCCTAAAACATAATTTTTGGGGACACCCTAATTAAAAATAAATGAATAAATAAATAAAATAAAATATATTAACAAATTTGTAAAGATGCAGAAAGTTTTCGTTTAGGGTTAGGATATGTCGTAGAAGGAACAGTAACAAAAACCAGCTAAACTAGCTGAACATAAAAATAATACATTTTAAATAGAAGCTAGTTAGACTATATAAAACAATATACATCTATGAATGTCCCCATATAGATAGCTAAGTAAACGTGTTGATGGGGTTGCTTTGCTACAATCTATAAACAACATTAAAAGTAACAGGGACTGCACAGCAAAGCATGAATGAAACTCTTCATGTTGTGATCTCATTGATGCCCTCTAGTGAACGAATGAGTAGCTGCAGAAAGGTTGTTGACCATCTCTGAAACATAGCCTATAGTTGTGTCAGGTTTACGTTGTAGCAAAACGACTAATTCTTGAAAAATAAATAAATAAATAATAATAATAAATAAGACAATATGTCTATTGGCCTTTTATAACTATATATATATATATATATATATATATATATATATATATATATATATATATATATATATATATATATATATATATATAATTTTTTCTAGGTATTTCACATGTAAGTTATCCCATCAGTGTAGGGAAGGTTACTTTGGAAATGTAATAGGTTACAGATTAAATATTACCCTATTTAAAATGTAATAAGCAGTGTAACTATTTAATTTACTTTTTATTAAAGTAATGTATAACTGATTACATTTGATTACATTTTGATTATTTTTTCTAAATGTTTTCAACTGATAATCATTTTTATACATTTAAAGCAGGCAGGGTTAACATTACAGTAGCCTAGTACTGTTGTAGTACACTGACTACTGCCAGGACTCAAAGTACTTCATGACATGAATTAAGATTATAAAAATTTAATTTTGAAGCACAGCCACCACAAAACCAAACTATAGCACCTATTTTTACCTTAAGATCATTCTGAGGTTAATACAGATTTAATTTTAATAGCTATGATACTGTTTTTGAAATCATATCTATGACAGGAAATACTGGCATAACAATGCCATGGGAAAAAACAAACAAAACAACAACAGTTAATACTAAAAAGTAAAGCATATACACAAACTCAAATAAAACAGTTATTGAATAAGCATGTATCATATCCCGTGTCTTAAACTCCTGAAACATTGATGTCTCATATTTTAGAACAGTTAGTGCAATTTGGGAAGGAACTGAATTAAATCTGTGTGTGTGTGTGTGTATGTGTGTGTGTGTGTGTGTGTGTGTGTGTGTGTGTGTGTGTGTGTGTGTGTGTGTGTGAAAATATTCAGATGTAATCCCCTTTGTAGTCATTAACATTTTCATATGTTTTATTACAGTTACATTTATTTGGTAACTAAATTACTTAATTCCATTACATGTAACTATTCCCATGATTATCCCATAATGACACATATAAAACATATTTTGAATCTAAAATAAATCTAAAATATGTATTCTTCCACCAGCATTATGTGCCAAGCAAAAAAATAAAAAATAAATAAATAAAAATTACGAGGGAAAAAGAGAAGATAAGACTCTTCTTTCTCTTCACTGGAATAACTGTTGGTCATCCAGAGATTGACTGGCCATCAGAGAACCCAAGCAGCCCTATTGTCTATTGTCAGAATATGAGCAGTCTGAAACCTTCGGTGAGAATGCAGAAAGTTGAGTGCATTCTTAGAAAAAGAAAAAAAAAAAAGGCTAAACAAAAGTAACTGTATTTTGGAATGCCCTTTAAACTAATCTGACAGTATAAGAAGGCATACAATACCATGCTGTTGAAATATGACTACTTGACAAAAAAAAATGGTACAGTCAGTCTGCCTTATGTTGAAGCTTACTTAAGAGCCAGGTCACAGGGTAAGTTGAGTGAGTGACATACAGCCAAGTATGGTGACCCATACTCAGAATTCGTGCTCTGCATTTAACCCATCCAAAGTGCGCACACACAACACACACACACACACACACACACACACACACACACACACACACACACACACACACACACACACACACACACACCCGGAGCAGTGGGCAGCCATTTATGCTGTGGCGCCCGGGGAGCAGTTGGGGGTTTGGTGCTTTGCTCAAGGGCACCTCAGTCGTGGTATTGCCAGCCCGAGACTCAAACCCACAATCTTAGGGTTAGGAGTCAAACTCTCTAACCATTGGGCCATGACTTCCCCACCAGTGAGTGACCTGGACACTGTATAATTACAATTAAATAGCCTATTAATATTACATTTACATTTAATCATTTAGCAGATGCTTTTATCCAAAGCGACTTACAAATGAGGACAATGGAAGCATTCATAAACATCAAAAGAGCAATGATATATAAGTGCTAAATATAAATTACAGAATAAAGGATAAAAAGATTTTTATTTCACATAGATATAAATCTACAAACCAACAAATAGGTTTCTTTGAAAGTGGACACAAATCTAGGCTACTTTTCATTATCAGCATCTCATCTACAGCTCTTACTTTAATAAGGTAATAGTATAGACATGTTGTTTACAGCAGCGTTCTGCTTTGCACCTTCATAACCTCTTATATCTTTATTACATCTCATATTTTCTTCTCAGGAGACCTGGAAAATAAATACACAATCAGTGATTTTAACGAGGTGTTCGCGACATCTAGAGGGTCAGCAGGGGTACTGCAAGAGGCGTCTACCAGCAACACAGAATGGTGTTTGGTTCATCCTCAATAATTGTTTGACTCATTCAGAAAGGCTTCGTTTATGAATGATTTAGCCGGTTTGAAAGAATCAGTTGAATAAACGATTCTATGATTCACTTCTTGAGACTTGCCCGCCACCTATTGCTGGTTTTAGTTTCATATATGGGGCATTCTACAGAATTGGTGCAAGCTGCTGTCCCACAACTAAAAAACACAGTTAAAAAGCATTTAAATATTTAAATCGTAAATGTTTATTAAGATCCTTCTATTATCTATTGAAACTCACAATGATATTTAAAATATTAGTAGGCTTAATATATATAAAATCATCATTTATTGGTCACTTTCAATCGGGAAGTGGCTGTCCCAAACCCTAACCCCTATATTTCAGCTTATGAAAATGATATTGAAATCATATATATATATATATATATATATATATATATATATATATATATATATATATATATATATATATATATATATTTTTATATTTTTTCTTTGTAAATTATGAAACTTTATGTGTTCCGCATTTTTCATGTCACTGCTGAAACAGTGTATATTGTAGTCTATTGGGGACTGATTTGAACTAAACCCATACATTTATGATCAGAAAATATTCATGTGTCCTCTCTTATTGTCACGATGCTGCTACTGTGTTGGAGTGAGGAGACGAAGGAGCGAGGAGATGTAGGAGCATTTATATCTAAAGTCTTTATTTATCCAAGGAACACACACGTAGCAGGGGATAGACGAACAATACCGGATGCAGGACTCAGGAAACACAGGGCTTAAATACACAGTGTAATGGGACACACCTGAAATTGACAAACAATCAAAACATGGGAGAAACTGGTAATGGGGAGCATTACCAAAAGGTAAATGTGTTCAAAAGTCTGAAGTATCTGTGTGTAACTTTATGGAACACCACTACTACCTTTTTCTGCAATTAAGCACACTTTTTGGGGAGTTATTCCATAACATTTAGTTTTTATATGTTTACCACTGTTCAGAACTATGCTAGCTAACCATGCACTGATTAGCATCTTTGATCTAGGTTCAAAAGTATCTAAAATTGTCACTACTGAAACAGTCACAACTGAAATATGTCATCATGGTTCGGTAGTGACAAAAGGGAACACAAAATCTTAATATTTGGGGGAAATAAACAAAATTTTAGTACAGTTATGGATTTTTTTTTTTTTTAAATTCTGTAATGTGTGTGGTTGCTACCAAAACATTACTGTCACTACTGAAAATGTGCTGTCACTACCGAAACATGGGATGTTTTGTCAAAAATAAAGTATAGTGAATTATCAACTAAGATGTTATGATGGTTTTTGGTTCAATGTTTATTCAAACTAATGAATCCTTAACTTTGAAATCAGTATGATTAACTTTTTGCCTTTTACAAAGAAAAATTGGACTCAATATACAACAAATCTCATAAATTGCATTCTCATAAAAGTTAATTTTTTATGGATTTACCTCTTCTAAAAAATGTAAAATAGCAAAAATATATATTTACAATCTAGATGTAAGCAAAATCTTAATAGGTCAAATTAACCCTTCTAATTTAATTAATATTACTATGTTTCGGTGCTAACAAATTTGGGGAGAGGACAAATATTCCAAAACGTTCAGAAAATATTACTAGTAATGTGTACCTTGGATATTATACAATTTGCATACATACAATTTTTTTGGAAAAATACACATTTTTTTCAAGATGTTTCCAACCATGACTTTGTGACCAATTCTGTAGAATGGCCCATACAACAGAAGGCTACCATTTCACTTTAACCAACATTTCTTTATTTATTTGTGCAATTTTTGTTGCAGAGTAAATTAATTTTGATTAAGATGGATTTTGAACTGATTTAATTTAATTGGTATGACACCCCATTGTGTATAATGGTATTGGTTAGTGTTATTAAAGTAATATTCGTAATATGAAGCTTTAGGTGTTTTTATATATATATATATATATATATATATATATTATATATATATATATATATATATATATATTATATATATATATATATATATATATATATATCATATATATATATGAAGAAGAAGAAACTGCACTGTACATTGCTCTGATATTTTGCACATTCCCTTGTACATTTCTACCTCCTGATGCCATTTGCACTGTGGTCATTGGCCATATATAAACATATGCTATTATATTTGCATATGTTTTTATGATATTTGCCTTGATCAGGTCTCTACCCTTCTACCTCAAAACTTGCTCTAGTTGTCATAAAGCTTAATGCATATACACATATTTTATACTTGATATATATTTATTTATATACTTGGTTATTTGCTTTTTTGGTTAGATGCTAACTGCATTTCATTGGCTCTGTACTCTGCACAAAGACAATAAAGTTGAATCTAATCTATTCTAACCTAATCTAATCTAAATATGAAGATTAATTTCAAGCTCCGCCTGATTTTTATTTTGTCCACCCCTGAAGTGTGTCATACTATTAACATGTCTCTCTCTACAGGCAGTTGTGTTAAAACAGGGATGGAACTGAAATCTGCAGGATGTAAGTCCAGACTGATAGAGTTTCTCTTTCACAGCCACATACCGAGGCTATGGTGACCTAGCTACCTGTGGATGAATAATATGAGCAGGGTGTGCGTTTCATTTGAACCCAAACATGGGGACACTATAATAGTCCTAACTAAAATGTATGAATAACAATAGCCTACATTGTTAAAAACAAGGACAGGTCTCTGTGACATAGACCTAAGTCCCATTCTAACCTACCTGGATGCGTTTAAAATTTCGATTTTGGGTTACTGGTGTTTTATTTAACAAAACACATGCATAAGGTGTAATGGTGCTTTTACATGTGTAATGACATTATAGACCAGTTTTATTAGCTGTAGCCTAATAAAGGTCTAATTTGCATTGATTTTAATTAGTCAATTAAACTCAAGTTGATACCCAGCGATACTCTTAGCTTGATGTGTATTTCTTAGCAAATGTAGGCCTAAATATTTTCTTGAACGTTTGATTCGCACGTTTGGCCAGTAGGTGGCCTAGGTGTCTTACTGAAAGCACAACGTGACCGGGTGTAGAATTTCGCACTTGTTAAGTAAGATATGTAGGCCTATGTGTTGATACAATTACTGATGATTGATGTGTAGCAGTTATAACTGCGACGACTACCTGTTTTAATTTGCTTTTTCTTTTCTTAAATAGCCTAACATTTAAAATAGTGTCACTGAAAATTGAAAGCCTACAAGGCAAGTGGATAAAGTGTTATGCGATCATTTAAGGCCCAACTTTGGAAAGGCTTACAGGCTACGAGTCAACACTTACCATACAGTTTAACTTCAGAAGACCGCGCTCCGGCGGAGCCTATTAGATTTTTACATCCAGTCCTCAAAAAATCTGGGTATCAGCGGAATTAAGGGAGTCTGGGTTCCATTACATTCCGAGCTGTCCAACTCTGTGATCTAGCACAAATGGAAATCCAGTTCAGTATTTAAACATAATTTGGCTTACAGATGATTCATTATTGATGTGCGCTAGCTCAGAGTCGTCTCCCGGTGATGGGCATGAAGTGAAGAGAGGCACGGCCCAAAGCTATCTTAACTAAAACAAAGTTTTTAGACATGTAGCCTATTTTAGAACTAGACCACCCCAGTTTGAGCCACAGTTTAATTTCAAATTGGCCTACCTGATATGAAACCAAATAGGGCTATATTTTGAAGCTTTTTTGATTATCATTTAGCCGCAATTTTGTGTTCATGTGAACTGGACACATGCAAAATTGCATGATGCAATGTACAAATTACAGACTGAAGACGTGAGCTAAAGTGGCGCTTCCAACCTTTCTCCACAAGATGGAGTAACTCGCCTACGAGATCAACGAGCGCGTAAAAAAAGAACTTAAACCCACTTTAAAACATTAAAAACTTTAAACTGCCCCAGTCTGTGACTGCATTCACATATTTTATGTGTAATCCTTTCTACTGTTTAAAGCAGAAGTGAAACCCATTTTTGACTATGAAAAACTTTAAACTCATACGTTTTGAAAGTATCCATTTTTATAAAATTATTGTTTTTACCACACTTTATATAAACAAACATTTTTTTAATGAATCCATATATTAAATGTCAGCTACGACATAAAAATAAATATACATAAATGAATAAACATAGTTCCGTGCTACTCTCCCCTAGCTATATTTGAATTTTTAGGCGGTTTAGCAAGGTAAGTTTATGTAAATTAGATATATTATTGGCAACTTTAGTTCTAGGTTCTTTTTTAGTAATAAATCTATCTGGGGCCTAGCAGACAGAATCTTAACGTAGCCTATTAATTTTAATGCGTTTATATTGCGAATGGCCTCAGCTATTAATCTAGATTAACTAATTAGTATATATTTTTTTAGGTACCTAGGTCTGTAAGACAATGGTCCGTGCTCTGTATGGAGGTAAAAAACTATAGGTGTAGTGCAATCTAAATGAGAGTGTGAAAGCCTATTTTTGACTATGAATTCATTACGTTTTCGAATTTGTAAAAAATAAATAAATAAATGAATAAATATATTAAAAATAAAAAAATAAATTAATAAATTAAAATAAAAATATAAAGAAGGCCTAGGCTATATGTCTTAACGTAGCCTATTAATTTTTAGGCGTTTTAGCAAATTAATTCTATATAAATCACTTCAATACTATACACTTTATATATAAAAATTAATTAGTTCTAGATGTTGCACTTTAGTTCTATAGTTTTTTTATAGTAAAAGGAAAGATTTGAGTATACATTTCCTTACCCTCCGGTGTATGACTGTGGGTAAAAACTCCAGTTGTAGTTCATCTAAATGATGTGCGACCAAGACACCAGCAGCTAACATGACATCTGTTTAAATGCTTTCATGCTAATACACTCCTCTCGAATGGCGTCTTTGTTAGTGCGTCAAAGATTATTTACAGAATGAGTCAATTGCTAAATGGTTTCATGATTGTTGAGCGGAATCGCCGTAGGAGGCGGTTAGGACTTTTGGAGGCTGTGAGGTCGAGCTCTGGCGCGCAGCGGGGCTCCAGTAGGAGCGGCGCTAATTGAGGAGGCAGAGTCGAGGCGGGCCAGTAGAGCACGGGAGCGCGAAGAGCTGGGGCAGGGCATGCTTCTTGGAGCTGAGCGTATTGTTTAGATGTATAAAATAGGAGACCAAAATTTCTCATTCCAATCCCCTGTTTTTCTCGAAAATAGATCTTCACGATGTCTATTGGCCTCAACTAGTCAACCTAGACTCACATTATTAATATTCTTCTGTTATTGTCGTGGACATTTATTTTGTATTTGTCATATCTCATCGATTTTGTCTTAATGTGCACATATATCATAGCCTTTTGTATAAATTGCCCTTTCTCCACTGAATCACACGTGGCTATGCAGAAAGCTGTCCAGAGCTGAACATTTGTATTAAGGCCGCATATTAGCCTATAGGCTATTATTATTATTATTATTATTATTATTATTATGGGCTAATTAATGCTGTTTTAATTAGTAGGCCTACAATAGTGATGACAGTACGCGAAGTGTACTTTATTAAGGGCTTTTGTTATATGAACATATGGCATTACAAATTAATAATGTAATATGTAGCTATTTTAACCTATGAATTCAGCTAGCTTGATACTAATTTAAAAACACAATAAATTACAAATAATGTTTTTTAATTTTTTTTTTAATTTTTTTTTTCATATTACGCACTATAGGCTAGCCTATCAGTTGGGATACTTGTTTTAATTTGGGTTAGAACGTAAATGCAGGTGAATATATTTCTCATGGTTATGTGTTGTCTCCAGTATCTGTAAGAGACGCATGTCTGCTCACTCATCACACACCCACAATATATAATGTTTTGTGATAAAACAAAATTCAAACATATTTAGTTTTTCCACAGTTCAGTCTCACGGCAATTCGTACATATTTTACGAGGTGGCTAATTCGTACGAATTCGTACGACCACACTCGTACAAATTCATACGATTTTTGCCAAATCGTACGTATTTTACGAGTTGCACATTCGTATGAATTTGTACGAATGACCTACACCAAACCCCCCCCTAAACTACCCGTCAGGGGGGTCTAGCCAAATCGTACGAAATCGTACGAGTGAGGTCGTACAAATTCGTACGAATTAGCCACCTCGTAATAAATATTTTTAGTTTTTCCACAGCTAAAATAGACATTGTGGTGAAACAAAATGTAAATATTTTTAGTTTTTCCACAGTTCATATAGGATCTCTCTGATCTTATTGCTGATCCTGTATCATAGCCTCTTGTGACCTCTAAATTACTCTGTAATAGAATTACAGTTTTTAATCCTGCTTGCCAGAACGCCTCATCACAGGCTGCTGGGTCGAGAACAACACCTTTAAAAAATGAATGCAGTCAGATATTTTTATGAAATTTGTCAATGTTAATCGACTTTAAAAAATGAGTGTCATTGGTAATTCGTGTACTGTCTATCAAAAAATAATGTGCCTGTCTTTCCAAAGCCAAGTGGTTTTTCAGATCAAAGTATTGCTCTTATTACAGTTTTGAACCATGCGGGGACAGGAAAGACACACCAGTCGGTCATAATAAATGGTAGCCTAAAGAACTGATACGAATTTTCAACAATAGGCTGCCAGGTAAAATAATAAGTCAAATGAAATGATGTAACACAACATTTCAGATGAGAGAAGTTTAATAATGAATCTTTTAAAATATAAAATTCTTTAAGAAGCAGATAAAGATAAAGCGAGGTTGGAAATTCTATGTCAACGTGTTTTATTATTATTATTATTCTTATTATTATTTTTAGCCTATTATTAGCCTATTATTTGTCACATTTTATGCTACCTTATTTGAAACTATTATATATATATATATATATATATATATATATATATATATTATATATATATATATATATATATATATATATATATATATATTTTTTTTTTTTTTTTTTTTTTTGATTGATTTATTACCCCATTATGCTCATAACTTGAACAATAAAAGTAGGCCTATTCTCTATAAAGTAAAATTTATCATTAAATGTGTATAGCCTAATAAAATAATCATGTGAATAATGAATTAAAATTTTAATAACTTGTTTGGATAATGTTTGTTTGTTTGTCTGTCTGATTATTTATTTATTTATGTATTGGGCATTTAGCCGACAGTTGTCATCCTATGATCTGCCTAATCCACAGCTTGCCACAATCGCAATATCTTGCTAATAAACGGTTCGGAATCTATCTTCAGGTACCTTGTTCTGTGTTTTTTTTTTTTTTTTTTTTTTTTTTTTTTTGTGAGAAGGGGACTGTTTCGGGAGGGAAAAGGCCCAGTCTTGCCAAGAGTGGTTGCACTGACAGGCTATGCCGAGGCTCCACGCTTTCAATCCGGGTCAGAGGGAACTGACGCTCATTGAGAACTGCATGAATACACACGAATAGAAAAGTTGTGTTCAGTTAACCGATGAAATCAGAGAAAAAACAGGGCTGTACAATCTTTTCTTATTGCCGTCTGCGGTCCAATTGCGTTCATTTGTCTCTGTGTGACGAAGGTTATGGGAACAGGAAAAAAAAAATCTATTTTGCCTTTTTGACACCCTCGCCAGTGATGATATAGCTATACGATGTGTATGAAAATGTTATGTAGCCTATTGTTGCCGTTGACACGTTCTTATATTCTGTAGATTACTTCGTGTATTCACATTGCAAAGGAAAAAAAATATCTGAAATTGTGTAACTGAATAATTTGACACTTTATAGGTAGCTACAACAAGAGTTTAAGAGAGCAGTCTCTTTGCAGCTCTGCGTAAAGTCTGTAGGCATGGGGCCGCAAAATTTCAAGATATGTTGCTGGCAAATTACTTTTTATCTTTTATTATTATTATTATTAATTATCAATATCTTATGATATCTATATTGAATGTAAAAGACAGTTTAATGCAATAAGTGATTCTCGTAAATTAATTTCCTCCATCACACACAAATGACGAACGCGCTGTTTACCACCTGTTATTCTTATTCCCAAATAGCAGTATCGATATTACAATTTAAAAGAAAACTTTCCTTCTCATAACCAATTTATCAGTACTAAACATATCTGAGAGGTATATCTGCCAATAAATTAATGTAGTCTGAATGATATAGATCACTGTGAAGTGGTTTGAGAGCTCTGTCAGTCAGTGATACTGCAGATGAACTTAAGAGGTAAAAAGTAGTCTCTCGCGATCAACTAAATGAATGCAAATCAAAGGTTTCTTTATTTTAGCGCATAAGTGTCATTAGGATCAATGGATATGTCCTTATTGTCGCGCAGATTTAGACTTGAGAGGACGTACAAGACATATCTACACAATGCGCCCTATTTGCCATAATTGAACGTGAGTGAAATAATAAACGCAGCCTTATTTAGCATTGCCGGTTGCGAGCTGAAAGTTTCGTATAGTCTTTATGTTATCTGTCGTTAAAAACGGGCACACATGAATGGGAGGAACAGAGAGCGATGATAAGGGACAAACGTAATAGGTAGCTATATAGGCTAAACAAATCAATTTATTAAACAAGGAAGTCAACTAATTAAAAAAAAGTTTTCTTGTTACACATATCTAAACTCATCTTTAATAATAGTCTTCATGACACCGACCAATTAAACAAGCTGATTGGGTTATTTGTCACATCTACAAGCTGTTCTTATTTTTGGCAGCTAAATTAGAAGTGTGCCAAATTGGAGACGCACGAATTAGGATATAGACTTACAACGTTATATTGTTTAATGACTATCCTCCATAAAATGTATCCATAGTATATTTTACGTCGACAAACTGTTTGTGTTGTTAAAGTGCGCTGGAAAAAAATTCTGGAGCAAACTAACTAAACTTCTGAAGGAAGTGCTTGGTAGGGTTTTCTGTTTGTGCACGCGAGTTAGGGCTACTCGCCCAGAGCGAGCTTTCTCCTCTCATAGCTCAGTTTTGAAAGAAACGCAGTTTCAATGGGACACTGGCAAGGGCAGTCCTCCATGATTAGTCAATTCCATAGCGCCTTCACTTAATTTCTGAACTTCACACACAATCTAATAACAAAAAACCATACTAAACTACACCGACACAACGAAAAATCCAACATAATAAAAAACCTGTACCACAAATTATTTCATGCTCTCCGTATAAATTGGAGAGAAAATAGGCTACTAGAATGTTGTTGTATAGAAATTAGAAAATGTTTTGTGGAAATGACACACATAATGCAGTTTTATAACAAAATTGAATACTGTATTTTCAGTTTAGAAACGTATACATTAACAGAAACACGCAAGAAAGTAACATTGAATTATAAGCGCTGGACTGGAAACATGAAATAGACTTGGCCAGTCGATGATGATATCCAATATTTTGTCTTTTGCATTAATCTCGACTGATAATTCATGGTCACTAGCGTTCTTTTCATGGCATAAAACAGAGAAACAAACCGCCTAGAGCACTTAATATTTACGTTTTGACGAATAGTTTATGTAGGGACACCAAGCCAAGAAAAGTGAACAGGGATAGAAAAGAGAATGGGTATAGCAATATTATTTACAGACTTATTTCTACACATATATTACAGACTGGGAGAATGGTCGCATTATTTAAGATATACATAATTCAATATAAAATCTCAAAATAAAAATAAAAATCTGATACAGTCATAACGATTCAGTTCCACATTTGACCAGTACCCCACACAGGCAGTGACAGAAGTGTAGTAAAAAGGTGCTTACGACTCAAATGATTGTCTGATGAACATAAAGGAAAAGAGGATTGCATCCTGGCTGCTCGTCGTCACTCGGACTAAAACAGAAAAAAAGGCGATGGACACCGGCTTCTGGTAATTTCCTCTTCACGGTGGTCCTGGTAGACATAAACGTGGGGCATTTCCCCATATACAAAAAAGAAAAAAATATAGATATATATATAGATCATGCAAGTGATGGGGTGGGGGAAAGGTGTGGGGTCCATTGAAAGCGCTTGAAAAAAGACGTGCTTTAATGTTTTTCTTTTTTTAATAGTAGCCTAATATCAATTGGTCCTTTTTCATCTTCCCCGATAATTAATAAAGTTTATGCAGGTCCTTTTTCCTGTATATATTTCTCTTTTGCGCATCATACGTCGCATTCCGAGTCACTTGATGTTACTGAAAGAATCGACGTGCCCGTGTCGACTCTCTCTGTCATACTCGACACACTGGTCGTCGGACTAGCTGCAGTTGATGGCGACTCCGCCGAACTGCGTGGGGTGCAGCCGGATTCTGAAAGGGACCGCATGCCATTCTGCCCTATTGCTTGATGCTGGAGCCTATAGCAGAAAAGTAAGAGAATGGTGTGACGTTAGAAGTCGTAGGCCATTTTCACTGAAAAACGAGCCTCCGTTTTACGTAATTATTATGCTAGGCTTTATTTACATAGTTCTATAAAACGATATAAATAAAAATATCTGAAATAGATAGATGAAAAACAACATTTGCAAACATGGTTGTTTACAGCTGTTGTTTTTGTGGGAAACGATTAGGCTACATAAAGCATGGCCGCTACAGGATTAAGTCTATACCAAAATATTATCATATTTATCCTCGAAATTTGATTGACTTCTCATGATATCTAGTATTGATAGAATTCGTTATTGTATTCATTTGTTTGTTTATATGTTCAGATTAGGTTAAAGATGTCAGTTTTAGTATGCTGCATGACCAGAACGTCATAGTTTTTGTTTAACGATTTGTAATCATCCAGTCAAGTCCAATTTGTAGATTTATCCATTACATAATATAAATCACATACACCAGTCAAAGTGTATGCTTAGTTTCTGCTGCTTTCTCATTCCCTAGACGCACAGTAATATTTAGTATTTAGGAGGAAAACTAATTTGGCTAAGTCACTTGAAACAACTCTCACTCGAACTAATTTACGCCATGTTATCTGTAATATAATTACGACGTACAATGGGAAGTGAAACAAAGCCTAATCATTTGCAAGATGTCAGATATACCAAACATTAAACCTTAGAATAATTTGGAGCCTATATTTCTCAATGCATGAGTGTCCGCGGAATAGGTTTACAACTAGGCTATTTGTATTTACAATGGCATGTTGCAAAAGTAACTGTCTAAGAATGTTTGTGAGAAACTACTCTCTAGAATTACTTTGAATATAGACGATTTGGATAGATTTTACTTTTCCAAATATAACAACAGAGAAATGCTATTAATGCTATTTTTTTAGACGTATAGCCTATCCATATTTGTATTGTTATTGCTAGTATCTAAACATTGGAACAACTGTTAAATTAAGATTTAAATACTTAATATGTTAAAAACTAAAAAAATACTTCATTTTTGTCACACAGCTTTGCTGTAAAGAATATACACATTTGATTACATGTTCTTTTTGCTATTTCAGGTTTCATCGATGAATCAGGAGAATATTTTCCTGTGCATAATTTTTTTCACATGTTAATAAAATTGATACAAGTATGTTTTATCTACTTGCTTTTATATTCTGCTTGAGACCTTCAAAACATCTTACACATGGCACAAATAAAATGTCGTCGTTCTTCCACATTTGATTCTATTTTTTACTGCAGTACTTCCTACCTCGTGTTCACATAATTCACAACATTTCATTTTTGAAATAATAGTAGTATTGATTGAACACTTAAAGCGCAAATTTCCAAGGAAAGTTAAACATGCCTAACGTGACTAACCTGTTTTTTGCTGCAGCTGCCCTGTCTCGTTGTCTCCGGTTTTTAAACCAATTTCCAACCTGTGTAGGAGTGAGTCCAGTGGCTTGAGCCAGTTCCCTTTTCTTGCTGGGGTTTGGGTAGGGGTCCTGAAGGTACCACTCCCTTAACAGACCCCGCGTTCGCTCTTTGAAACAATGCGTCTTCTGCTCACCATCCCAGATGGTTCTAGGCAGGGGAAACTTCTTTCGCACCCTGTACTTATCAACCGGTCCTAGGGGACGCCCGCGTAATTTCTCGGCCTCCTGATAGTGAGCCTCGAGCCACATCGCTTGTAGTTTACCATGCGAGTCCTTGGTAAACTTGTGGTTCTCCAGAATGTGATAGAGATCGCGAAAATTGCCTGTGTGAAAGGCAACAACAGCCCGGGCACGTAGGATGGATTCATGCTTGTTGATCGCTTCGCAAGCACCCGGTGCCACTGGAAGCGACCACAGGAAGCGACCCAGCCGCTCGATGTCCCCGGTCTCCTCCAGCGTCTCGCAGACGCTCGCCACTTGCTCCGGAGAGAAGTTTAGGGTCGGTAGCTGAAACATTGACAAGTCTTCGGGAGACCTGGTGCTGGGCGCACTGCTCGCCAAGAGCAAAGGGCGATCAGCAAAGTTTGGCAGGAAGAAATGAGAGGGATAAAGCTCTAAAGGCGATCTGAAAACCATGGAAATGACCTGAGAGAGAAAGAAATTTGCGAAGGAAAAAAGAACGACGAATTCAGATTGAATGATTCAATAGCTATCGCCTAATGACACCAGCCTCATAATATCTCCCCCTAAATCCACCGTGAGTGTAGCATTGAAATATTTTGTTTCGCTTTTCTATTGGTCTTCTTGGTGTCGTTGTAGGGTTGTCATGGCAGCCCTGCCAATCACTGTCAAGCGTGCCAATCATTAGCCAGTACGTAGAGGCTTTCACCACTTCGGCTGCTCGCACGGGGGGTTATCGGGAACTCCAATCTCAACAGCACCCTCCCTCCCTTGACTCGCGTGAAGTCGAAGCCGAGTCTCGCCTATTTGTTGAATGGAATGAGCAATTAGTGGGTGGAATATTATTGTGATCTTAACGAGGCTCGTTAAAGTTAAGAAGATATGTAGGGAGAGAAGGCAGGGGTGGGGTCTCGGGATGACAGTCACGGACATGGGAATTTAAATGAAGCGCTAAAACGGAATCTAGGACAGGGTGCACAGATAGGCTATTTCATTCTTTACGCCTTGTACGAAGCTGGAGAAGATACGGTGTTGCGCCGGCTCGCTTAACCCATGAACACAGTAGCCGTAAAAGCATGCATTGAATTTTATATTTAAAAGGATCATGTGTTCGCTTTGCATATCCAACGCTGAAAACTCCCGGATCGTTTTTGTACTTCGATCGCATTTCGGTACGATATCATATGACTGCTATTCTGTTGCTCCGCTGATGCTGCTCAGAGACCAAACACTGGCCCATTGCCCATGCATGTTGAGAAAAGCACGTGATCTTTGATGCATATTTGGTTTCATTTAATTCAGCTTTTCTCTTTTTCAGTTACAGCTAGGCTATAGTTATTATGTGCGCTACTTAAGGTCGTTAAAATTAGAAAGCCCGTTTCCCGAGAATGAAGGACATAATCTATATGTCACGAGATTGGGATTCCAATGGCATGTTGGTATGTGTTTCGTCTGGGTCTGGGTCTGCATCAAAGAGTTTGTGCTGCATTAAATTCAAACAGTGCTTGGTTGGTGTTAAAATGTAGGCTGCGCGTCCACCCGATTAAGAATAATGACCATACTGATAGAGGCGTAATTAGACAAAGCATTCCGACTTTCTCTAAACTAATGCGGAAATTTCCAGAAGTGTTCAAGGATTCGGAACGTGTATGTCTGTTTCAGATATTCAATCCCATCTTTCCAAATAATTTTGCATGTAAATGGAATAAAACAATTTATTTGTATTGACTTTCCTTTTACGGTTACTTTATTATTAGCCTTTACACAAACGTAGTGCAAGCTCGTGTGTGCTTAGCAAAATGAGGGGCGGGGAACAGATCCTAATAGATGTTTTGGGTCACGTTGTGTCTCCAGGATCAAATCTGTTTGTTCTTCTGTCACAGGAAACTTAAGTGAAGTAATTCCAAGAGGCACTTGAAGTGGTCCCTTTGGGAAGATTTATGGACTGGAAATAACCTGTGTTATTTCATTGTTGACCGTATTTTTTGGCAAAGCTGTTTTACATTTAGAAAAGCTCTTGATTAGCCTATGTCATATAGAGGCCTTGTTCTCTAACATGATTAAAATAATTAGGCTACATCTTTGAGATATCAGTGTATGCATGACACGGTTCAAAGATGATCTGCAAAAAGTACTCGCATGTTATAATGGAAATGGCGTTTAAACAGAAAAAACGTGCTAAGTTGTCGTAAATTCACTTTGTTTAACATAGCCTTTGTTTTCGTTAAGCAAGTCATTAGCATCCCCAAATAAGTTCATTCGCCTGGTTTAATCGTCTGTTTATCCCCTAGCTTTCATTGCTCTGTTCCATGCCAAAATCAGCGGGGAGCAAGGTCCTCAATACTGATGAACGTTTAGCTCCGTCTTTGTTTATTTACTGACAAAGACTATGAAAGAAGAATGTAATAGACAGTGGATTATTTCGCAGAACATAAAAATATGTGTTTCTTTAATACTTTCAGTATTTTTTGAGTGAAGTGAAATTAGGGGTTTTAAACTTAACACGTATAATTTCGGCGTTCACTGTCTCTCTGAGAGAGCCATATAGCTTAAATAAAGCTAATTGTCGTCAGCATGCCAGAGATCATTGAGAAGAGCTCGGTCGTATGAGAAGGTAAGCAAACCATTTCTTATAGCTCTCTATTCAAACTTGCTCTCACTTCTTATCACACGAAAACGTGTCCTCCCATACTCTTACCAATGTTGGCAACGCGGTCAACATGCATGAGCAATTTTGTGCATTGTGTGGTGAGTCTGGGACTTGCAAGTGTTTGAGGAGGAGAGGAGGAAAGGGCACGGGACAATGCCTTCTCGTTAAAGGTTTTATTTCATTTTAAACACTTATTCTGATTTTTTTTTCTTCACATCCACTTAGGTCATAACACATTGCCAAACAGGAAATCGATCTTCAGGGTGACGGCTGCAGAAACAGAGTTCTATCAAGAGACATCTTCTCGGAAGCGGTGTGGTTTGAGTCTTTAATTTTTTTTCTCTTTCTTAAACTAACTTATGGGTTGTCTAACTGGACGTGGTTCCATCGATTTTGATTCATTGCGCACTCTTTTTTTCCTTTTATTTCACGTCTCTTTATTGTCTGTCTTTCCCGCTATATTTTCCCTGGTTTCATCCAGTTATAAATTATTTAGGCTATGATGATATAGCCTAGGCTGTTTTCTGGTGCTATATCGCAACAGTTCTATCCACAATGGACTTGATTTAAATTTGGCCATGAGGTCTGTGTTGTACAAGAGTGGACATCTATTCATCATTTGAATTGTATAACTTATTTTTAAAATAGCTTATTATTCCGAGACACTCACCAGAGAGTTGGTCAAGTTCTCAAGAGTATTTAGGGCTTCTTAAAAGACACCAAGATGCAGTTCATAAAGCGAAGGCAGCAGAATAAACAAAAAGCATCGTTCAATACCAATTAAAGCCATGCATATTCCCAAATTATCGCTTGTAAAGTTGTCATCCTCTGCCGGGACGTTGCTCTCACTCCGTGAAGCATGCGAGACAAATGCAGCTTGCAGCGTTGTGGGGCCGTCGTAACGGGGCGCAAATGCCCCTTTCTATTCTCTGCTCAGGGTCTTAACCTCGGCTGTATTTTGAATCCGCGTGGCTTGTTAAATGTAGGTAGCACAATGGATGCGTTTTATTACTTCTGGCTAAATGATGTAACACCTAATTATGTAGGTAGCCAAGATACCATTCAAAAGAAAAAAATATTTTGGGAATTTTTTTTTAGAATGACGAATGTATGATATATGATATTTGTAAAAGGAAATTGGGTCATTTTATAATTTTGTTATATGTTGATCATCGAAATTTTATATGAATGATTTGAGCATTAATTTTTTAAATCATTTACATATAGGCTGTAGTATAAATTATTTTTGTTAGGTTATTAGTTATGAGTCCCTGCAACCTCTATGATAAGTTGTTGTTTTTGGCTGGGGGAGGGAGGCATTTTCAACAGAGATGCCCCCCTCCCTCCCTTTTTTTGTGTGGTCTCATTAAGTGGGCATCCTGCTAGGTCTGCGGAGTTATACGGGAGCTGTCCAATCACTGCATTTGCACGGCTTGTTAGCGACATTTAATGAGGGTTCTCTGCGAACCAAGTGAATGGCGCTTCAATGTTAGATTTACCTTGTGTCAACTCGTTACTTCTAATGAAGCCATTGGAGGTTTCGCTTGTGAATGGAGCCGGACGCCTGGAACTGCAGGCCCTCTTTCTTCCGGTTTCTCTTAGAGCTCTGGCTTGGCCCAAATCCATAGTGTGTGGTGTGGGTGGTGAAGACGTGCACTGTATTTTGGGGGGGTCGAGCGGAGTAACTGGGATATTCATAAATAGATAGCTACATTGTATCCATTCTATTGTGCGTTAAGTGATTATGCTGATTTTAGGACCTTATTCGGGATCAACGTCTTATTCAATCACGTCATAAACGAACTCAGTTCCCTCCTCGAGATAAATGTTGCCTACAACCACAAACAAATAACGCACTTCTAAGATCCACCACTACAATCGCATTTTCCACTGTTTTGACATTTAGGAATATTTTTGTGTATAAAAGGGACTAAAGGAGTATAATCAGTTACTCAAAATAGTGATGATTATTAGGCTACTATATAGAATAGGCTACAGTATGACGACAGTATGGAATGAATTTCATTTTGTATGAACCCCCCCCCCCCCTTTTTTTTTTTTAGAAAATCGTCTGCATAAAGAGTGTGGTCCGACTAACTATACTGAGCCATTTTAATCCCAATTAGGCTAGATGCTAGGTGTATGATATTTAGGATTTTTCGAAACTGTACAGTTTTCATTAACAAAAGAATATATATATATATATATATATATATATATATATATATATATATATATATATATAATATTTATAATAATGAAAATAAATAATAGACTAAGCAAAATTGTTTAAAACTTCAGAGAAGCATGTCGAGTTGTAGGCTTATATTCGATTTTGGCTAATATTTAAAAAAAAAAAAAAAAAAAAAAAAAAGATCATAGGAATTCGACGTGGTTCAACTGGATTTTTGTGGGCTACATTATGTTGTCATTTACTCAGGTGGGGTTGTTGTGTCAATCTTGCAGGTGCAAAATGACACGATAGGCTATAGCCTAACCATTGAGGCTGCTGTCATAACCCGGGGCAACCCGACAAAAATTCATAAAAGCTGGCAGTCTGTCACTATGCATTAACGAGGAGTTTTCTATTAGAGTTTTTAAATAGGCAGAAAGTGAAACACGAATCTGCTCCTAGTAAGGCAACCCAAACTGGAGCAAATCGTCAACATGCATGGGCAAATTATTAGCGCCTCAGCTGAGCTACTGCTGAAAGGGCAGACCCATTCATGAATTTTGCTCAGTCTCTTCGTCCATCCCCCCTTAGTCATTCATGCTATATTTTGATTAATTTAAGAGATATTAGAAAAATGAGACTTGGGTGTATAGGTGGGAAATTATTTCACTTTAACGTATTCTAATTAAAGTATTTCAGTAGTCTTAATTTGTTTATCTGACTGATTTGTGGATTAGGACACTTTTTATCCTCTTTTTATTTTTAAAATATTTTCCCCTCCACCATATTATCACTGTACTTTGGATGTATATAGCCTACTGTAGACGTGCTGAACTTTAAACATAAGTTCGAGGGCTTAATTTTCAAAAATTAAACTACTAAATTCTTTGAATGTAAAATTACTCATTCTTTCATAATAATACACTGCATGACATTTTGATAAAATACAGGGATAAAGATTGCATTTTGTTTATTTGTGTTTATTTGTGTTTATTGTGTGACTCACTTGTTCACATTTAAGCGAATTTCAGTGAACACAGTGCTCAATAATGCAAAATGCAACCTGTCCTTCCCTACTGCCTAAACTGTTGTGTTTAACATAAGCCTTTTCCTCGTTCTTCATTTGACAGGGAGTCAAGTGACTGAAAAATTACACGACTGAAACCAGCATATGTAAATGGCACAAGCCCTGCTATTGTAGCTTGACGTGTTTTTGTTACTGTTATCGAGAATGACAGTAAATGTTGCTCGAGAATAATAAATAATAATTGCATTTTGTTTTGCTCACATCAGGTTTTTATTTATTTATTTATTTGGACACTGCCTACACTCTAAAAACTGCTGGGTTGAAAACAACCCAATTTGTAACCCAGTGCTGGGTCAAAAAGGGACGAAACCAGCGCTGGGTTATTTTATGTTTAACCCAGTATGCTGGGTTGCTTTTTTATGGTTTAAAATTGCTACATTGCTAGGCTATAATGAATCCAAATCGAGCTAGGCATTAAACCTACAAATCTTGTTCATTTTAAAATCACTTTTACATACAAAGAATAACTATCAAAAGGTAAATATTTATTCAAAACAAGAGAAAACAGTCAAAAAGTAACATGCATGTAAGAAATGTAGAGAAGTATGACATTAATAGCAACAGAGTTTATAAATAAAGCATTGAACATTTGTTGAATAGAACTTTTAAGATCAAATTTGACTTTTTTGGTAAATTTTATATATTGTATAAAAATATACAAAAACACTATTATACAATAATTGTTTAACATAAGCCGTAATACACATTTGAATGTATTAGTATTTGATTGATACGTCGAATAGGGCTGCTGGTTCTCAAATTCTGTATTGATATCATGTTATATTCCCAAGTTTCATCATTAAAACTGTTTCACCATCGATGAATACAGGCTTGTTAAACAATAAATCTAAACATTGACTTAGTGTGTTTGCATGACCTGTGCTGACCCACAAAAGCTCTCATTTGTAAAGGTTACCAGGTTACCAGAAAGTCCTTTGGTAAATATGTCCTATTAAAAGTGCTTATCTCTGATATCAACTTACAGTAATTCCAACTCATTTGCAAAAAAAAAAAAAAAAAAAAAAAAATGCTTAAATGCATCCAATGCAAATTATTTATTAATGATGCCCTTCCATGGGACAATTCTTTGACCTTCGTAATAAAATGTTGAATTTTTCATTTAATTTTAGCAGTTTAAATATTAACTACTAACCTTCTCAGAAGTTTAAGGCAAGGAGGTGAATACCTCCTTTGCATTAACTTGGCAGTGACTGAAAGTGTAGCATCTAGAACTTGTTATTCATGGGTGAAAAGCATCTGTCGAATAGGATTTCTGTCTAAAGAAGAGTTTGACCACAGAGATCAATAGAGGACGTCTGGATTGCTACAGGGGATGCAATGCGCTACATCGCTGTGACAGGTAGGCTACAGGGCGCTACCTTGAGGAGACGCTCCGGAGATCAACAGGTAGATCTAGGCCTAACGAAAAGCTAAAGGCAACTTCAAAAAATACGAACACCAAGTGATTCCGGATGAGGTGGTCACGGTGGGGTGGGGGTTATTGTAGTATGCATTTATCACTGAACTAATGTTTTTAAATTACTGTCCGGATGTTACAAATAAACAACTCTCTGGAGTTTTGGTCTGCTCCTTACGACAGCCGGACGTATTTTTACTCTTTTGACGTTACGTAGCCTAGACATAGACAGATCAACGAGGAAAAGGAAAAGCAATTTCTGGTCTAGTTGTTTAATTTTCAAATAGTTTGAAGAGGTTTTGTAAAATTACAGATTTTTTTTATGTTTGTCATTGTATTGTCCGACCAAAAAAAAAAAAAAGAAAAAAGAAAAAAATCGTATCCAGATTTAATTAGGCTAGAATAGACTTAATTAGGCTAATTTTAGATTTTTCGTGAATATATTTGATGAAACATAGCTTGTGAGAAGGTTTCAGCCAGGGGTTTATAGTCTGTCTAATCAGTGTCTTATTTGAGTGACTGGTGTCTTCAATTCACAATGAATTATTTCCTTTTGAAAACTGTCCATGATACCCAATGATAATGTTTCCCTCGTGTTTAATAATCAACCATTTAAACTTTCACAGCTGTTGTTTATTAGAGTTGACTAGAAGAAGAAAAACTGTTGTTCTGGCGAAATACTGAAAGACAAATGTAATTAGATGCAAATCTAGCTTCTAAAACATTCTTTTAAAGCCTGTTTAAGGTAGGTTACTTGATCACAATTATTATTATTATTATTATTTTATTAACGCACACGCATTTTTTTATTAGATCACTTAACTAAATTATTAGCAGATACACAAGCAGATGTCAAAACGTCTTAAAAATGTTTATGAGAGAGTGACTGAGCCCAGTGTGCGACGAATTATCCCGCGCCCAAATGAAAAATGAATGACTGACAGCTGTAACCTGTAGCCTGCCCTCGGTCTTTCTGTATAGCTGTGATGGTCATCACATCCATCGGTGAAGCATCGTCTCAGACTACTCTCAAACACGAGTTTCTTATTGATTTATGACCTCTTATTCCCTGATATGGATTGAGAAATACAAAGGGAGAACGAAACCCCAAATCATCTAAATAATTCTCTACGTTTTTGGATTTCATGGGTTGTATCTTTTGCCGAAATAACAGCAACCATCTGTAAGGCTGTACAAATGTGTTTCTAGTTTAGTTTTGTAACTATGCGCGCGCACTCAGACAAGGTGAATCTAAAGGCAAAATGTCGCGCAGAGGTAACGGGAAGTTATTGGGAGGTTGTCCTGCAGGTCTATGGTTCGCGGCGGGGTTAAAGAAACTGCTGATATCTTTGTTTGCTCTCTCCGCAAATCCCTTTCCTTCCTAAAAGAGGATGTGTCCTGCCCAGCAGCGCTGCGCTCACCGGCTCGCATTCCTGTTTGTTTTTATAGGTTTTCAACATTGACCAAAGCAGGAACACAAATAATATTGCGACGTCATAAACTGCAAGGTTTGGTCTTGTCCCCGTCCTCGAGCTAAAGTGGATTCTCTGTCTTTGGCTATTTTTGTCTGCAATAACCCAGAAAATCATTCTGCCTGTTTCCGAGTAACCTGCTATTGTGCGGGGGGAAAAAAGGACATTTGCTCAGTCTCTCCATCAGTATTTAACCTTATTTATCAATAACCCTCTCATATGAATGTAAATGTGTTTTAAAACGGGGATTGGGTTCTGATAAAGTATGATAATGGATTCTTCATTTAAAACAATAAAAAATTCACATTTCAAATCGTCTATTATTGTTGTTGTTGTTATATGTTAATGACTTAATTTCTTAATCAAGTATATTTCATGGTCTTCGAAATTATGGCATATGATCAGTTGCATACATGCTCTCCTTTCCTTACTTAAAAACCATAACAACAACAACAACAATATATAATAACATAATATTACAGCCAATATTAAAGTGGAAGTAGAAGTTTTTGACCCATCAGAACAATAACAATAACATTGTTTGTCAGCCTGTCACTACTTGGATGACTGAGCTGCTAGCAGTGTGTTAGTGTGAGAGTGACTCTGAGTGTATGAGATAAAGAGACAGAAGGGGAGAGAAAAATATTGTTATGTCCTCTGTATTCCAGAACATGACTTGAGGCTCTTAGCACTTTTTCATTTTTTTTTTCTGTGTATGTGCGTGTGTGTGTTTGCATGTGTTGATATTGCCTCCATTAGCCTCATTAGATCTGTTTAGCTGCAGAGCATCACAAACAAGCTGAACATCATTAGAGCTCACATCTCTCTCACTCTCTCTCTTTCCCACTTTTCCATTCTCCTCATCTCTCTAAGTACTGGCATCAGGTGGTGTAACGTAACGCAACCTGAAAATCCTAATACTGTTGTGCAACTTATGTTATACTGTTATGCAAATCAAATCAAGTTTTTATTAAGAACACTTTGGGATAAAAATATTATTACACTACTGCAAGGAGTATTTTAATTTTCAAGAAAGTGATACTATTTCACAGGAAAAAAAAATAATAATGAAAAACATAAAAAAGACTTTAATAGTGTTACAAAAGATTTTTATTTCAAATAAATGTTATTTCTTAAACTTTGTTCATCAAAGACTCCTGAAAAAAAAAAACACATACTTTCCACACTTATTAAACAGCACAACCATTTTCAACTAATAATTATAAGAATAAATGTTTCTTGAGCACCAAATCAGCATATTGATTGACTTATAAGCTGCTGAAAATTCAGCTTTGTCATTAAAGAAATAATAAAAATGAAAAATAAAACAGAAAAGAGATATGTTTTTTACATTGTAAAAATATTTTTTAAACATTACTGTTTATGAAAGAATTTTTAATCAACTAAATGCAAGATACATAAAAAAAAACATAAAAAAAATCTTACAGACCCCAAACCTTTAAGCGATCCGATCTGAATGAACCACCACTATCTACCCAGGTCAGAGTGTCCCTTAGAAACCCTGTTAAGGTCCCAGGCTGTGTGTAGCTGTTCGACATAGGACAAAAAAAAAAAAAAAAAAAAAAACATACAACAATGGCATTTTATTACTAATGGTTATTTATGGTTTATCAATATGTAATTGTAATAGAATAGATCTTTCAGAATTAAATACAGTGAAATATTAACATTCATGCCTGTGATACTGAAATTCTAGTACCTGAGCGGTAAATAAATGAGGCTGGAATGTGCTACATGACTCCACTGGACAAATGTGAACAATAACAAAATGTAGTGCTGTGTAATCCTGTATCTAAAGTATAAATGCTAAATGAAATTCCATAAAAGGATTAGTAGAGTGTCACAGAGGAGCCGGTTAAGAGTACCAAAGGTAATTTGTAACCTTAGCAACTACTGGAAATGGGGATTATCACAGCCATGTGGGCTGCCTTTGTGGATTGGGCCAGAGTGAGGTTGCCCAGACTACAACCCGGATTCCTAAATCATCATAAAGAGTCACAGACAGATTTACAAATTCTAATTTATATAGAGGAATTAATTCTAGATACCATCACACCTATTTATTTTAAAATAATCTTTACTGACATTTAAAAAATGGTGATGAAATTGTACAGTTTGAGTGTTTATATATGTTGTTTGTAAATTAAGGAAGATCTGTACCAGGCTGATAAGCATTTTCAGGGTTTCAACCTTTTTCTTCTTGCTGCCACCTTTTAAAAATGAAATGACACAGAATGACGTCTGTTTTATTGTTAAACGTCTCTAAAACCAGAGCTGATCTAGTAACTGGATTTAACTGGGTTTTACCAAGCTGTTGTTCAAAGCTTCAGTTCAAAGCAAGAAACTCACAGTCTACCGTTTAATCATGGAGGCATTATCCAGCAAGTTTAACCACTTTCTTGTTGGGACTTCTCAAATGTCTTATTGCTTAATCATGTGGAAGTGACAACAGCCAAACCCTCTCTATCTCTCTCTCTTCTCTCACTCTCTCTGTCATTCTATTTTCGTTTCTTTGTAAGTTTGGGGAAGCTATTAAAGCAACAGTAAAAGGCTTCACAAATGACATTTGCTGACATTCAAGGAAGTGCATTTATCAGCCAAGTACAGTTCACCTTGGTGAATGAAATCCATTTGTGCCAGTGTATGCCTGGTGGCCTCTCTTTCTCTCGTTTGCTCTTTCTTTCTCTCTCTCTTTCTCTCTCTAAATTGATGCCCAGCGAATGGGGAAATGGCGAGGTGGCGCACGGTGCGGCAGCTGCTCTCAAATGTCACGCTGGAAAATCTTTAATGGGCTAAGTGTAGCCTTTCCGGCCCCAACTTGTCAGGTAATCAGAAATCTCTGTGACTCCTCTCCCTCCTCTCTCCTCTTCCCACATTTCCAAGCTCCCCAGGGCCACATCCCAACATTAATTACACGTTATTCTGTTCGGAACTCTTCCGCCATGAAACAGATAGACTGCTTTTAAAAGTCAAGACACTGGAGGAAAATCTTCACTGCTTGGTTATACATTTATTATCTACAGGGACTAAGACTTGTGCCATAACTGTGAAGGAACTCAACGTAATGGTTACAGGACAAGAGGACAGTATTTCTTCAACTTATGCACATTACACATTATACATCTAGTATAGCAGACAATACAATTCTTGAGAAAGGATTTCTGATTTATTGACAAATCATTTTTTTTGCCTTTATATGTGTAGCTTATCAATTTAATCTGTTATGTGATTTATGACTGTACAAACCCTGGATACAAACAATAAACAAGAGTATTTTCTACATTATTATTGTTGATGTGATCTTTATGAGAATATTCATCCTAATTTCTAAAAAGAAATTGTTTTCACAAAGTGCAAAGACACTATTTAAGCCCAATCTAGTTTATTTTGTGTTTCGGCCCATCTGCAAATCAAAGATGTTTAGTGCTTCATGTTTTGAGTATGATTGTGACATTTCATGTTGAATGCAACAAATATAGTATAAACCTATTGCAATGTCAGTTTTTGAAAAAGTTTCAGCTAAATAATTAAAGAATACCTTTAATTTTTTCCCCCATAAGTTCACTAAAATGCCTCTACTCCAAGTACATAGTGATAGTGTAAACGAAGTTAGCCTATAGCATTAGAATATTAGTATATAAGCTACTGTTGTATGAAGGTGATTAAAATGCTAATGCAGGAGCAGCCACCACTCTTCAGGATGCTTTGTCCTGCTCAATAGCCAGGTCAGGACTGGCGATGTACAGACTTGTCAAGTCATTGTTGAAAGAGCTAGACAGAAGTGGCTTGCCATTGCTTAGCCACCAAACCACCAGCCCCATTCACCAGAGTTAATAACTTATTGTGAGAAAAACTCGCAGCACTTATGTATGATAACATTTATTTATATATACATAAGAGGACGATATAGGACAGTGTTAGAGTAAGTGATTTAAAGTTGTGTATTAATCTTTCTTTAACTTCACATTCCAGCCAATTGTGAACTCAGTTCGATTTTTACCTTTAGTACGCAAGTTTCTCAGATAGCTTCTCCATTGAAGATCAGAACATGTAATCATAAGGACATAGCTTGAAAACAGAGGCGTCTGAATGGAGCTGACCTTTTGTGTCAGAAAGCTTTCCACAGTAATAACTCCATTTCCAGCACACTGAGGTACAAGATGGCTGATTAAGTTTCTCCTAAAGGCCGTCTGGGTGTAGGTCCTGGACTTGTGACTCTGATTAGCAACCTCAAGGTGGTGCTGATGGGGAGAAAGGTGGTATTGTAGTGTGAGTACCATTCATATGCACCGATAGAGTATAAGAATTTGAGAGTGCACACACACATATAATGTATTGCTGGAGAGATGCACAGCACAACACAGACGCTCTCACGTTGAGGGATCAAAAACGTGAAGAGGTTGTTGTCAGTGTCACGAGGGCTGTGTAACACACACACACAGAAGACACAACTGCTGTCACCGAGGGAGTGGACAGGCTATTTGAATACATGCAAACTACTCTCAGCAGTGGATGTCCACACAGCTCCACTGGAAGCCTGTCTGAAAAGTGCTTTTCCGTGTTGGAAAAAAAAATAAGAATGATTTTTTTTTCTTTCAATAAACTCCCTCTACACAGAGCTACTGCTGACAGAGCACTGTGTCTGAAAATCTCTTGCTGTTATGATATCATGCCATGAAAATAAACTACCA
The DNA here is from genome assembly GCF_018340385.1 of Cyprinus carpio. Taxonomy (NCBI): domain Eukaryota; kingdom Metazoa; phylum Chordata; class Actinopteri; order Cypriniformes; family Cyprinidae; genus Cyprinus; species Cyprinus carpio. The sequence continues at coordinate 13,833,506 of NC_056609.1, read as the reverse complement.
TGGAGTCACTGCCTTATCAGTGCACACCTCTGAATAAATCATGTGCCTGGGATAAAGCACAATCTGCATTACTGAACAGTGTAACCGTTGGGCATTATCATCGCAGTTAACTCTGTGCTACTTTTAAATGTTTTTTTTTTTTAAAAAATTTATCATAACTAATTAATTGAATACCCCACAAAAGCACCACGCCTGCAAAAGAGTGTGGAGGACAGCAGCAAGATAAGATTTCTATGAAATAATTTGCGTTAATAGTGTCAGTGACTGTAGCACTTCACTGCCATCAAGGCTGCCTTGCTTTAAACGAGAGGACATGCAGTAATCATTATTCTTTAATTTTACTTCAAGGAGCACATAATTAATTCCTCATCTTGAACTTCGAGGGAAAAGTGGAATTCATTTAGAACCATGCAAGATAATGTGAAATCCCCTACTATGGTCTGATGATGTAGGGCAGCAGGGCTGTGCTATTGCCGTCCTGCTGATCCAAAGCAGATGCTAAAATGGCAACATTGTAGAATTATCATTTCTATTTTACTTTAGAAGTACTTGATGGGGTCAAAAATATATACTGCATATGTCATCTGTTAATGCATTGGCTGGGGCATAAATAATTAGGACTGTTTAAAAAATAAATTGCACTATGTTGCAGACATACTATATACTGTTTACTATATAAACACTATAGGAAATTATAGGAATGGAATAGTAAAGAATTTTGTAATGATTTCAAAATAAGTTTCTTATGCTCACCAAGGGCTGCAAATATTTGATCAAAAATATAAAGTAAAATAAAAATAAAAACAGTGAAAAGTTTAATACAAAAATATTAATACAACTTAAAGGAACTTTTTTATTTTAATGTATGTTAAAATGTTAAATGTAATGGTCCTTCAAAAATCATCTAATATGCTGATTTGGCGCTCAATTATTATCAATTATTGTTAGTGCTCAGATAATAAATAATAGTTATCTTTTTATCAATATTAAAGAATGTTTGAAGAATGTCATTTTTGTGAAAACGTTTTGTAATGCAGTTTTTGTCGAAATGTTATGCATTTTTTTCAGGATTCTTTCATAAACAAAAGCATTTATTTGAAATAGAAATCTTTTGTTACATTATAAATGTTTTTACTATGTCACCTTTGAACAATTTAGTGCGTCTTTGCTGAATAAAAGTATTTATTTCTTTTTTTCTTTTCTTTTCTTTTATTTTAAAATCTAACTTTAATCCAAATGTTTAGGTTTTCAAAAATATTTTAAGCAGCAAAAACTGTTTTCAACTGAATACAAATCAACAAAATCAGTATATAAGAATGATTTCTGAAGGATCATTTGACATTCAATAATGATGTAATGGCTCATGAAAATACAGCTTTGCCATTACAGGAATACATAAAAAATATTTACATTTCATAATTTATTGAAATAGAAAACAGTTCTTTTAATTTGTACTGTATTTTGATCAAACAAAAGCAGCCTTGGTGATCTCATTTTGACCTTTCTGAATAACTGAAAAAAAAAAAAGAAAGACAACAAGTGTCAGAAACTACCACATTAGAAAGTCCCTTACTGGGATATCCTACCTTTCTCACGCACAACTGATAGGCTGCAGATAAATTATAGTGTAGAGACAGTGACACAAGAATGAAAGCTGTCAGTTGTAATACAACACCAAGATCAAAGGTTTACCAGGGTAACAGTCAGTACAAATCTTCATTATTGCCTTAAAAGATAATGATGATCAAGATGCAGGTGTTTAAAAAACACTAATACCTTCATTGTCTCCTGATTCTGTTGGTGATTTTGTTACACATCAGATAACTTGTGAATCGGTCATGACAATAGCTTATTGACCCCTGCAATGTTAAGTATGTAAATTACATGTGAATTATGAGCATAAATGGCATTTGAAAATCTTCTTTTATGACAGAAGAATGCTTTGTGCTTAATCTGACTTGGAATGTGAGGTGTTAGAAATGACAGCACACACACACAGTGAAATCACATACAAGTTCCCAGGGTTTATTAACCACACAGTTTCCTGCGAGAGCTGTCAGTCTGAATCACAAACCATGTCCAGACGAGTCGTGTGCATGTGTGTGTTTCCAAAGTTGATCTGAACCTGTGCACGAATTTGAGTGCCAAGTGTGTAAGGGTTTCACTGATATTTTGACATACACAGGTGCCTTGGATCGAAGAAATTAGAGAAGGCTTGTGTTTGTGTGTGCGTGTGCACCCTGAATAAGAAGCCAACATGCCTGGGCAAAGGAATTTGGTTTTCTGCTTTTAGCATCTCTTAACGCACAAAGGCTAAGGATTGAGTTTCATTAGTCTCCAGTTTACACAGACACTAATGAGCTGGCATGAAATTGGCTGCTGCTATTACCTTCTAACCCCATAGCCTGTTGGAGCAAGGCCTGAGGGCCTGCCTGGAGCCTGACTGCCATCGAACTTCATTGGAACGAGACATTAGCAATATGAATGATAATCTGACAGCCTGACACTTTAGTTAAGATCAACAAGAAGGTTGAAGAATCAGCTTTGAAGCCCTCTGTAACATGATAAACGTTTCTATCGGCATGTAAGCAGCAAGTAACATCATTGCTATCATTTTCACAGCTAATGATGGTTATGTCGGCGAGCGCACATTGATGCCCGCAGGCCGATTGTGTAAATGAAACAGAAAATGTACAAATTACATTGTCAATTCAAATTTAAGCAGGCAATGCCGCGTGTTCAATGCACCGGCCCACGGTCCCTCTTGTTATCTGTGACAGAGAGACACAACGTAGGCCTGCTGGAGTTAAAAAAGCGACAGGCAGCAGCAAGCGGCAGCGCCTCGAGTACAACCGAGAGGAGACGCGCTACGACATGAAAAATTCATCGGCTCTGCCTGGTAAATCACTGGGCTGTTTTAATTTACGTAGGAAAGAGGCCGTGTCGAAGGCCAGTTGCTGTTCTAATTAAACTGATACAACTCTCAGAATTGGCGCGCTCGTCACCGGCGGTCTCTGCGGCGGCTGTCATCGCCCGCCTCGCGCATCTTCAGACTATTTGAAAATCAATTATCTCAACAAACCAGCTGTAAGGACTGCGTGCCAGACACTTATTCCTAAAGTGAATAACTTATTTGAAATTCATTACGGCACGGAGGGAGTCGGGTATTTCTTTCTTCCTTTATTTCCACTATTTATTGCTGTTCTTAAACAATGCACAATCTCATTGTCATGTTCTCTTAACCTCCATGACTATTACATGATTTCACCCAGCTCACCTCCGTCATCGCTTCTGTCTGCAGATTGTGGTGGAGTAACCTCACTGGCTCTTTTCATTTATTTATTACATGCAAATCAAAGCACTCTTGGAGGAGCTCTCCCGTTTTGCATAAATATTGATGGTACGGTGCAGGCCATGTGTTTGTTTGTGCCGGAGGGAGGGCGCCCAGGGGCCCGGGCTGCTCAAAACATTATCTTTGCACTGTCAGATTGACCTAGCGTAAAAACCCGCTGCACATTTTGATGACATCCTTTTTTGTCACCTCTTTTGCAGGGTAGATGACAGGCCAGCGATGAGCTTCAAACAGCGGTGTGTATATGTGTATGTATGTAACAGGCCTGTGGAGTGTTTGTGTGTCAAGGACGTTAGCAGGGTGGACAGCTGATGGACACCGGCGTGGAGGAGATGTGATAGTGAGTTGATGCAATGTCACTCGCACTCAGATCTAACCTGAGCACTCCCTCCCAGTCGCTCCTGTGCCTCGGTTCCTCCCTCTGCAACTGCTTTCTCCCTATCACACTCCATTCCACTCCCCCCTGCTATATCTCTGTCTCTCACGATGTTCGTTCATTGCCTTGCTTTCCATAAGCCCTTCACACAGGATCAGGTCGCAGGCGTGAAGGGGGGGGCCGAGAGAAAACGAGAGAGAGCCAGAGAGCGCTTTATCAGCAAGTCTGCTCGATGGGATTGTCAGCCGTGAGTCAAGAAGGGTCACCGTGGTGACATGAGGTGTCACTTCCCTGCATCGCAGCCTTTTGTGCCACCAGCTGCAGTCTTGAGCACACTTTTCACAGACCTGACTGGAGCTGTGCGCACAACATGTGTGTGTGCAGCGTGTGATCGGGATACTACTGCTTTTCCATTTATTCCTCTACTAGTGAAGTGAGGCTCTGCTGTAAAGGTGGTGTGCATAGCAATAGTGTCCTATGTTTTCAACAATTCTTGTAGACTGAAGAAGGTTACAGTATTACATGACTTAAGAATAAGCATGCACATGCATTTGTAGAAAGCATTTCTTTTGTATATTGATCTATGACTAGATCTGCACTAGATATGCACTTCTTCAGCCTGCAGTGCGTAGGCGATGGCAACAAGCCTTTTTGGAAAATGACGGATATGTAGCAGAATGAAGCAAGCTAGTGAGCTGAACTGCTGTGAGATTTGTTAGTTTAGTTTTGTTTTCTTTTAAATGCCACTCTGTTTTTGGTTTTAGTTTTATTTATTTCAGAGTTTTATACAGTAGTTTTAGTTGTTTTAAGGCTGCCGAAGTTATAATGCTATAACATATTTTATAATATATCATGTATCAAGAACTAAAACACAAATTCATTTGCGGCTATTTTTTAGTTCGTTTTGGATCCATGAAAATAAATTGTAGTTTGGTTTTATTTTTGTTGTGTTAAATGTTTCATTTGTTTTCATTAATGGGATACCACTAAATATGAGACCCTGGACCACAAAACCAGTCATAAGGGTACATTTTTTATGAAATTGAGATTTATACATCATCTGCAAGCTGAATAAATAAGCTTCATGTTGATGTGTGGTTTGTTAGGATAGGATAATATTTGGCTGAGATACAACTATTTGAAAATCTGGAATCTGAGGGTGCTAAACAATCAAAATACTGAGAAAACTGCCTTTAAAGTTGTCCAAATGAAGTTCTTAGCAATGCATATTACTAATCAAAAATTAAGTTTTGATATATTTACAGTAGGAAATAAAAAAAAAATATCTCCAAGGAACATGATATATACTTAATATCCTAATTATTTTTGGCATAAAAGAAAAATAGATTATTTTGACCCATACAATGTATTGTTGGCTATTGACATACCTGTGCTACTTATCACTGGTTTTGTGGTCCAGGGTCACATATACTTAATTGTATTTGAAATACATTTATTTCATGCTAAGTGTACTACAAATACATTTACATATTTATGTACTTAATAAAAATACCCTGCAATGGAACTTTTGGTAGACTAAACTGATATACTTAAAGTCTGCTAAACTGGAACAACTAATTTTGTACTTAATGCAGTTTAATTGCACGGTACTAAAGATATACTGAAGTATATTTGATTGTGCTAAAGTGGAACCATTGCAAGTATACTTTATATACACTAAAAATACACTATATAAAAAAAAAATATAATACAAAAATAACACAAAACCCACAAAAATAGATATAAAAAAACACACTTGCTCTACACAAAAAAAAATGTGTTTTGCACAACAACTACTCCAAATAAAGTTTAATTATGATTTTTATATCAATTAATCTTGAGTCATATGTCAGTAAATATGTTAATAGTTTTGAACTATATTTCATATGAAATATATGCATTTTAAATATATACATTTTTTAGTAGGGTAGTTCACCCAGAAATGGAAATTCTGTCATCTTTTACTCACCCTCATGTCATTTCAAACTTGTATGACTTTCTTTCTTTTGTGAAAGGCGAAAGCAGATATTTTGGAAAATTATATTTTTTCAGTACACAAGTATTTTTTTGACTTTCATTGTACAGGCAAAAACAGAAACATTCTTCAACATACCTTCTCTTTTGCTCATCAGAGCTAAGAAAAGCATACAGTTTTGGAAAGACATGAGGGTAAGTAAATGATGACAGAATTTTTATTTTTGGTTGAACTATTCCTTTAACAATAACACTGGTGTAAGTTGCACCGTGAGTGTATGTTGGCGGTGTTGTTGCTGCGGTGTCCATTGCGCATTCTCAGTAAAGTAATGTAAGATTAAGTAAAGGTGTTCTCTCATTCAGTCTCAGGCTAGGGGCCCACAGAAAAATCAAAAAGCAGAGCAGAAGGAAAATGGGGTCAAATTGCCTTTCAGCCGCCGTAATCTTCAAATCGTTGGGAAATTACCTCAGGAGTGAGCGCTAGCAATTTGTTTCTATTCTGAGTAGTGGGAAGAGAAGGCCACTTGAATTACTTAATTTCAGAATTTGACGAACACACAGACATGCTATGCACCATGTGTGCTCAGCACCACTGAAAGGGAGTTGTTTACATGCAAAAAGAGAATGGGAGCTGCAATCGATGTCCAGGCCATTACAGGATATGCTTAAATGTGGCAGAAACGTTTTAGCAATTTGTCAGTGTCCAGACTCTGCAGAAGGAATTATTTGATCAATATCATTGCTGGCTAATAGACAAGAGTAAATTATATGATCAATGCCGCTGCCCTGTGTGTGCAGGACAGTGATATACCTTTGTACACACTTCGTCCTTGTGCATGCTTGTGCATGTATGCACAATTTACTGTATCAATATGAAGGAATTTTCCATATTTATGTATTAATATATATTTTACAGGTGTATTTTACTCCCAAACTGACTTTCATTGTGCAGACAAACACAGAAACACAAAATATCAAAATTCCTTCTGTAAAAAGTCACACAGGTTTGGAATGACATAAGGGTGAGTAAATTATGTCAGAATATATATTTTAATTTGAAATATCAACTTAACCGCAGTTTACTGTAAAGACCATGTACTAAATTTGTTCACAGATTAATCTTTGATATTGCAAGTTATTTTTTCCATTAATAGATTTAGTAACAAGGAACTCATCTTAACTCTTAAATACTAAGCTCTGTACAAACTTGAGAAATGTTATGATGGCGTGTTAGCTTTCCCCTGATCTAAAATGATATGTGTTTATGTGTCTCGCCCGTGGTTAGATACAGAGGAGTATGTTTAGTTATCTGAGATGACATGTTAGGGACCCAGAATTTGCCAAAACAAACACGGTGATGCAACTCTGTCTGAAGTACGTGCGGAGCTTCGAGACATCACTCTCCGGCAATGAGTGATCCTGTTTTGCTTTGTCTTCAGGACGGAGGGAACCTTGAGGTCTTTTCATTAGATGATGCCATCATTTCTTTCTTTTTTTGAGTTAGATTTATTTTTCTGATTGTTCACTTCTCATATTCATCACATGACAAAGCATTGTGTGCTTGCTAATACTAAGCAAGTGAGACGAGAGAGAGGTCGAAGGAGGGAGGGTGCGAGTGGGAGAGTGACACAAAGAGAGCTTGTCATACTTGCTTAAGGATGAAATATTAAGTGTGCAGCCAGGTTGTAATTTTCTCCAGCAAGTGCAGAAAGGGTGTGGGGGAGGAATCACACCATGACTTTCCCTTCTATTCTCCAAGCTGCATATTGCTATTTAAACAGCATTATTTTAATTACAGGTGCAATAAAACCAGAGCTGTTTAAAATCCAGTGTTCTACTTCTAATACACAGAATAATTCATCGATAAACACTGTGCTGCTCTGTCTAAACAAAGGACGTTCTCCAATAAAAAGTGAGATTTAACTGCAAAGTGAGTTGCACTTTGTAGAAATCTTGGTCAGTTAAATGATTATATTGTTTTACTGAAGTTACACATTACATTTATTCGGATTTTAATTTTATGATTAATGTGTATGTTTCTGCACTTTAGGCAAACTCTTGAATAATGTGTTTCATCCAGTGTACTTCATTGCTTACTGGAGTGGACTCAGTATCTGTGTGTGCTTGAATTTGTGTGTGTGTGTGCGCGTGATATTCTACCTTTCCTGGCAGGAGTGTGTGTGGAACTTTTCCTGATGTGATACAGGGGGACAGGTGAGGGTTTCATCTCGCTTGCACTAAGTCAGGTCGCTGGCTCATCTCACTGTCCTGGGAATATACCCTTTTTATGAACCCCTTTCGTCATCCTCAAAACACACACATATTTACATTCCTTTTTCTATCATATCATAATAACATTTTATGTCTCCATATTTGTGAGGACATTCATGAGACCATACAAACAAACACACCTAAGCTGTCAGACAGTAGAGGAAGATGCAATCTCTAAGCTTGTTTATTTCTGCACACATTAGAGATCAATAAAATCGCTAACTTACTATATCACAGGGCAATTATGTAATTTCTGCATTTTTTTTCTCAACATGATTTGTGTTAAAATGTATATAAATATTTTTCACACAATAAATATCGAATTGGTTTGTGTTTGCTTCACTCTTTGCTTAAATTATTATCATTTTAAACATAATATTAAATTTTTTTAAAGATGGATTTTCATGTTTTAAGTTTGAAAGTCTGGGTCTGGGATAAAAGTAAAACAACAAAATATATGCATAGAAGACAACATAATAATACTAATAATAATTAATAATAAAAGCATGTCAAAAAATATAAAGCAGTTTTAATGTGCCCTTCTTATAACAAAAAAGAGAAAAGACATCAAGTCTTTTAACTAAAAAAATAAAAAATTTAGCCAGTTATACAGTTTCAGTATTATTTATTTTCTTTTACAATTACAAAATGTATTATACATATACTTTCCTATACTTTACATATACTGTACTATAATCTTTCATACAGTTCAGGGTACTGAAATAAATATATATTGTAAGACAACAGTTCAAACTAACCAAAACAAAATCATCAGTGATTCTCAATTAATTATATAAAAGGTGACCTGACTTGCTCAAGACAGGCAGCCTTTGCCATTTCTTTACATTTAAGATACACTAAATCTAGGTGTGTTTTATACATGTTTTATAAGGTGTGATTCATGAGATTATGCATTGGCCTGATTTCTGTGTATGTCATGCAAATGATACCTGGCTGTAGAGATTTGTTTCATGATGATGATTAATGTAAGACAATCAAACATGATCCTTTCTTTGTAATCTTGTTTTACGGTAGATTCATCAAAATGATTTTGTGTTTTATTCAATCCAGGAGCAATGCTGTCATAAATTCATGATGCATCTTATATTACTGTACTAGAGCTCCTAGTGCAGTTTAAAATAAAATAAAAAATAAAATAAAATTACAGTAAAATACTGCAGTCCATTTCCCAGGTCAAGCTGTATGAAGCGAAATGTGTGTGTGCTGGATCTCTAAAGGGGATGGTGGAGGAGTGAGCCAGACCGATGGAAGAGTTAACAGGATGAGTGTTAAGGAGGTGTGTGTATGTGGTTCAGCTTAGCACCACTGATTAAATCAACTTCATTTCTCATTCAGTGCAGAACTATAGGTTATCCTCATCCATCAGTAAGGCTGATAATCACAACACAGGATGGAGGATGAAGACAGGACATTTGTACATGAAAATTAAACCATTCACTCATAAGAGTTTTTTTTTTTCCTCTGAAGAGTGGAATCATGAATGTGAGACTAACATAATTCAAGCATTATAATCACTCGATTTCCCCAACACAGCTCATCTACCATTAATCAGAATTAATCAGCGATGGTTTAAATTAATCTCAAAGACATTTAGATTCGTGTGACGCAAAAAGAGAGAACTTAAATGCATAATAGCAGACTTTGCTATGTGTGAATAGGGAAAGTGTTATAAAAGAGGTGAGAGTAAAAGGAAAATCTTATCGTGCCTCAGTCTTTCCTTCTATTTTCTTTCCCCGGCTCTCTTCTTCTGTCTTCAGTGCTGATGAAATATCGCTGTTGTTCATGCTGAAGATTAGAATGAAATTGGGCTGAAACTGGTTGTTCTGAGGAGATGGAGATAAGGCAGAGGATTTGTATGGGGCCGTGTGCGGGACCCTCTTATCAGGGCCACTGCCACAGGCACCATATGAAGTTGTTCATGCTAATTAGCCCTGGCAGGAGCCCAGCCCTCACTATGATGGCAATTCCGCGAGGCCCCCACACAAACACTCATAAATACACATCCTGTTCATTATCATGACTTTTATCCTTTCTTCTTTCCATGACATGATAAGAAATTTAATTACAGAAATTTACATTTCACAGCAATGAGTCTGGACAAACAAATAGTTTTCATCAATGCCATTTCTGAAAGAGAATGCCTCACACTTATTTCCCCAAGACATTCCACAGCTTCATGCGCATTGACCCAAAACTGAGAGTGTGAAATCATGTTTGCTCGGGTCTTTGATGAAGAATGCTTAATTTGATGAAATCGTATTTGTAACACATGAATTGATTAAAGCTCTTTAGATGATTTCTCTGTTGCCATAAGACACAGGTGTTGTTTCTTAGTCTCAGAGAAACAGTACAGTCTAGTTTATTAACACTCTCACCTTGACACATCCTGCCTTATGTGAGCACCCACTAGTCATCTGACCTTTGCAGAAAAATGGAGTGGTTTTCAATATGTGCAGACCCCAAGGACTCTTATTTGTGCTTTTAAATTACATGTATTAGGCATTTTACACATCTCCAAGCTTTTGTGTGTGTATGTGTGTAAGCTTTATCGTGAGTGCTTTTGGATGGACTGTAGACCAAACATTACAGCAATACACAACTTCTGGTAACTGCAAGAAATGTGGATGTGAAGCATCTACTTCTTTTACCAGTAAGAGAATAAAGGAAAGAGTGTAATATTTGGTAAATCTATCAGATAGGGAAAAGGCTCCTTCTGCTTCCTTACAACCAAGTATTTATAAGTATGGTTCTTTATCTACCTTTTGTTAGCAGGTCAGATCGTAATTGTTTTATCAAGTAGCTCCTTTCTGATATTACAGTGCTGTGTTGTGCAGTTTTAACTGTTATGCTTTGTGTAATGTGTCATAATTTGTGTAAACGTGTAGCTCTTTTGTGCACAATAAATATGTTTCTGTTACTCATTTATGTTTTAGATATAGTATATAGTTATTATTTTCTAATTCATTTTCCAATTTTAAGGTAAAAGTGTGTCTGTGACTAGGGCAAAACAATTTATACATAAGGCATTTGAAAAGTAGTAACTGTGTTGAAAGAATGGAAAAGAATTTACAAGACCATTATGCGACCTTCATATATAAAAATACATGTACACTACCATTTAAAACTTTGGGGTCGGTAAGTTTTTTTTTTAATGTTTTTGATAGAAGACTCTTTTTGTTCTTTAGTAAAACTGTAATATCATGAAACATTATTTGAATTTTAAATACAAGTTATTTTATTATTTTTTTAAAAATGTTTTATATTCATTTTTAAATCATTTATTCCTTTGATGACAAAGAGGAATTTTCAGTAGCCATTACTCCAGTATTCAGTGTCTTTACACAATATTTCAGAAGTCATTCTAAAATGTTTGGTACGCAAGACACATTTCTTACTTTTTTTTTTTTTTTTGGAAACCATAATACATTTCTTCCAGGATTCTTTGATGAACAGAAAATTCAAAAGAACAGCTTTTTCTTTAGACAAAAAAATTTGTAACAAGAAAAATTAATCTTTACTGTCACTTTTGATCAACTTAATGTGTCCTTGATGAATAAAAATATTAATTTATTTTCAGAAATCTTCCCTACCTCAAACTTTTGAATGGTATATTGCAAAAGATATTGAGAAAGGAGGACAGGTTGTAATATTTGGTAATTCTGACAGGTAGACAAAAAGGCTCTTTTCTACTTCCTTTTCAGGTTTTTAACAGGTCAGCCCACAGTGCATTACAATGAATCAGATGTTAATTTATACACCAATTAGCATGCTATTAACTCCTCTTCTGATATGCTAATGCTGTGCTAACTGGCTATGCTAACAAATCCCAGATGCAAGCATGCTAAAGTGCTCAGTTGTGTGTGTTTGCAGTGTGATTTGTATGAGATTTAATGGAATGTGGCGCTTTTTTAGAAGGCTTGCTTTAAAACCTCTCTTCCATCAGTTGACCACATAGTAGTATGAATGGCATTAGAACACAAACAACTTCATTCAGGTAGCAGGTAATTAAATTAGCACACTTAGCTGAAGGTTAGTGCGCACACAAAAAGAGTTGATTCCATACTGCACAAATCTTCTGGTGTCATTCAAGAGGGATAAAATACATTTATACATCTACTTATACAGGTGTCTTAATGTCTGAAGAAGGCAAGTCACCTTGAACCGCAGCAAGTAATGCTAATTCATTTGGACAATAGAACACACTCTGCATTCACAGGGCTGGAGCGTTCTGTGCCTGCTTGTACCGCTTTCTGAAAACAGCGGACAGATGTAAGACACCAAGAGAATGAGTTTTTGTGTTTTCGAGGGAGATAAAGAGGGAGAAAGAGAAATGAAGGTTGTGAGAGAGTTTTTCCACAGGCTTTATGCGCACTTAGTCTGACGGTTTTCTAGCTAGTGACCCTGTACAAGAGCATTTTTAAAATCTCAAGGTAAACCAACAGAGCAAATCAAACACAAGAGACAAATCTTTGTTCATAGAGAGAAACTTCCTTCATGGTTTCTATTCCCATTGGTAAAAAAGCAATTAATTACAAACATTACAAATAAAGGAAAAGCCCTAGAAAAATACATAGGCCAAAGCATTTAAGAATTTTATTTGAAAGTACAAAGCTTAGGTTTTGGCTTTCATTATCTTCACATCAACATCTGACACAGCGGGCATAAGTGTATATGTGTGGGTGGATGGATGGGTGTGGGTGTTTGTGTTCACAACATAAAGTTGGTTTCCTTCCAAGAAGGACACACCGTTCTTCATCCGTACCGTGACGTGCAGCAGTATGTTTGTGTGAATGCATCTGACAGCCATTGCTAATTAGACTGGAATGTTTTGGCCCGGTTTGTTAATCCCCTCACACCAAACCAAAAACTGCCCAGCTGCCTGAACAGGATCACCTCTAGAAGATAAGTGTGTGGCTTTCTCTGATCAACTGTCACTGTTTTTTCCATAGACATGGTGTCAGGATGTCATTGGGTCTGCTTAGACACGCACACACAGATCCTCTAATCATATGAAGATTAGAAAATGCAGCACCAAGCCAGAGACACATTTTTAAAAAGGACTGGAGTGAGTTTTTAATGACAGGCTACTGATGCTCCTCTACATCATCGGGCCACAGAGACAAGCTCACACTGAATCTGAGCTTCAAAATTGTCCTCCAGGTTTATATGGAGGATGTCAACATTTAAGTGCCCTTGCTGCTGTCATACAATATTCAGAGCAAATTCCCTTAGGCAAAATCCTGCTGCTTAATGGATGGAACCACTCAATGCATTTACTGGAATGATGGAATAATACAACGTTCATTAAGTGAATGTACAGGTGAACCTGACTATGAGTCCCTTGGTGGTTCCTGGTTCGCTGAAGACCTTGTATAACAATGCAGATGAAAATGTAACTGGGCTCCTGCTGGCTTCTGTTTATCAGATTGCATTACACACTACACCAATATTTAGCTCAATATGCAAATTATCTGCGATATTTATTCTGCTTTGTCCATCTGGGAGAAGGCACAGATGTGGGAACCAATCCCACTGATTTCCCTCATCACCTAAGCTCTAATGGAAGTTTCATGTACTGAGAGACACTGATCAAAGTGGCCATGGCAGAAGCATGGTTTGAAAATGAGTGAGGTCTGGGGTGGGGTTAAGAATTATAATATGATGTAATATAATATAATATAATATAATATAATATAATATAATATAATATAATATAATATAATATAATATAATATAATAACAAAAGACATGTAGATGTTTGTGAAAGATGTTTTATCTGTTTTGGAGGTATACCATATTAATTGCATCAAAATTTGTAAGTATTTTAGGTTAGGGGTGGATAATTTTATCAGTTGTTTATTAATCATGCAACAATACATATTATTGCTATATTTTTCCATTAATAATCATTGATGATAACTTTGTCTAGTGCTCTTTATTAATGTTTTTAGCATGACTTTGTGAAAATTTAACTACTATAGGCTACTGAATGAAATAGCATAGACTTCTTCATGATTAGTGTTTGAGAAGGCTATTCCATTTCATTCCTACTTGTTCTACAGAACTTTTTTGCCTTACCAAATGTGGTATCCTGTCAGCAATAACCTTGGGCTTTTTTGATTACTGTCAGTTTAAGTGTAGGTGATGCAGTGTTGCCAGATATTGCTATAAAACTAATAAAAACCGGAAAATAAACTGGAATTATTTAAAATCTTTGGAACTAAGATAAGACAAAGATATTGCTGACTCCAATGTGCAACCTTCCACTTGATTAACTTTCTAAAGTGTCAAAAAAAAAGTGAAAAAGACAAGTCCAAAAACGCTTATAATAGTCTCGCTGTACTCTCTCAAGACTCGTTCAATCCGCCAGTGTCTAGCAGAGATCAATTTCATACTACGAGCGCTAAACATTCTTGCAAACTGTCTAAACTTGCAGACCCTTCTGTTAGGAGTTTTACACAGCAAGCTAGTCATTCAGAGAACAAATTATATAAATTAAAAAACAAAATCAACACAGCAAACATCAAATCTTTCAACTTTCATGAAAGTGGCGAATGCATTAACTGGGAGGAGACTTTAAATGAGTGGGTAAGAGCAGAAGAAAAAGGGCTGAAAAAGGTGATGTGTTTATGTATGTCTGCTGCACACTACAAACATAAAGTGTGTCATTTTTTCAATTAAAATATTTTCGACGACTGTGCCATTTGTAGATTGATTCCCTTCAAAAAGTTGTTCTGTGATACTATCAACATATAGATCTGCTTGTTTGAGCAGACCAACCAATGATGTGAGTTTGTGGGCGGGGCTATCTATTTGCCTGATAAATGGCAGATGAAAGTGCTTTTTTGTCTAATTCTGAGTGAACGCGCTAATGTTTTTGCTGTGTTCTCACTGTTCTCTGATATTTTTTTAATGTTTCCATTTATATATCTATTTATTTTTCACTTTAAATTTACTATGAATACACTCAAGAAATTCATTTAAACAAACGTTTTACATTTTATTTGTTTTAATATAAGTTTTGGCAAATATAAAATCAGCTTAATTATTTTAAAAGCAAATGTAGCTGTTTTGTCATTTACCAAACTGTGTTGTTTAAAACATTTCATTTTTAAAGTTTTCAAATTTGAATACATCAATTTAATTTGATGAAAATGTGTCATACAGATAAAATCTGTAGATCTTAAGAACTTAAAATAGTAATGCAAATAAAATTTACAACACACAAGTGCATTTTCAGTTTATCTAATCTTTCTGTTTAAAATAAATGTTATATTTTTCTGTATTGTACAATTTAAAATAGCACTTTGCCCTCCACCTGTGTCCGCTTTTTGTGTATAAAAACCATCATCTTTGCATTTACAAACAGGCAAATGTGTAAAACTTGCCACTGACTGCATGTTATAATTCCCACTGTGATTACCTCTGTTTGTTCATTTAGCCTAGTTGAGCTGCTTGTCTTTGAGCTAACACCAAAGCATTAGTGGAAAATGTAAAGAGGGATGCGGCCCGTTATGTCCCAAAGGGCAGGTGATTGTGAGTGATGATGTCATCAAAGCATTTAACTTAAGCATGGCAATAATGCTAATTTGTACGGATGGTGCTGGATGAGCAGATGTTGCCTGAAGCTGCCTTGGCTGGATCTACCTGAGATCAGGTCTGCTGCTTTCCGAAGTGTTTGTTGCTTGGGTGGTGCACCACTGAGTGACATTCACACTGTTTTGACACCTAACTGCTGATTCGGCTAAGCTAAACTAAGGAGTTGTGCTGCTGGCATGTCTCCGTGTCAGTAAAGCATCTGGATCAGCTTCAGGCTCCTCTGTACTGACCTCTCCCTTAGTTTAACCACAAAAATGTCATGCTGGCATATCTACAAGTAAATCCTGGTCATGTTGTGTCTTGATTTGCCTATGAAAGAGGAAGTTATCTTGGGTGAACATGATATAGAATGAACATCAGTGCCCTAAGAGGACTGTATTCATTCAGCAGTAAACAAATAAGTCTGTTATTCACTGTTGTTGCAGTGATGCACAAGAACTTGAAATATCATATTGTTAAACACTGGACAAAGCGGTATTCAGTAAATGTCTTCCCTAGTAAGGCAATGGTACAGTTCAGTTCCCAGGTTAAAAATATTTGTTACGGGTGCAAATAGGGAGTGACATATCACTCAGTCACCCGAAGGCAAGTTCAGATCTTATTTGACTGGTGTTGTCTAATTGATACACCCATGGTCTGTCTGACCACAGGCTCAGGATGTTGAGTGTGCACAATTGTGTAGGCATGTTAGGACAGTAAAAAAATCTCACTCTTGACATATAAAACTGTTTAATTGAAACATCCAAATGTGTTATATATAGCAACGTTTAAGGTGTGACCTGCTCAATTATTTTGAGTCGTTTTGACCCAGAAATACATCTTGAGTTTTATGAGCTGGATGAAAAAAGAAAATCTACTTTAATCATTTAAATGGTGGTTGTTATATAAATTAAACTCAAAATAGCCTTTAAAGAACAGAATTTGACTTTTTTTTTAACATTTTCTTTTAAACTAACAAACAACTACAACTAGCTATTCTACAATTAAGACATTCTATGACTTTCCTAAGGTAACTGTAATGTCATGCGTCATGCTGTTGACAGCTATTTTGCCATCAATATAGTGATATGTCACATGTGTCTGTCACTGAGCGTCAAAGCAACATTTATTGTTTGAATTTTCTGCTAAAACTTGAAAGCTAAGATTTATTTTTATCAAAAATAACAAAGCACAAACCTACAGTGCACACCACATACGGAAGAAGAAATAGATATTAAGAATTCGTTCCCACAACTGACCAAATCATTCCCACATTTTAGTTAAAGTGTGGTCAACGTTGCACTAATTCATAATCATTTATTTAAATGTAACTACAATGAGGAAACAAAATAATTTGCAAAAATTAAATCTTAATTCATGACCATCCTATTTTGTTATCAAGGTTCTGTTTCTTATAATCAACCGACCCAAACTGATACATACACAAAATGAGCACATGTGTACCACACGTCAAAACACAACACGCACCAATGTGTACAAACAAACGTGTGTTGTAACATGCTTGTGTACAAAATGTAAATCATCTAGCAGATGCACCCAGCACAGCTAACAATCCTTGCACAATGTGGCGTTGTGCACTGTGTGCTTTGGCAGCAGCTGAATGACAACTCTGAGCCCCCATCCAATCCCTCCCATCTCCTCCCCTTCACACCCGCCTCCCCTTAGCTAGGCTGCCAGTCTTTATCTCACTTGGTTGGGTACAGAAAAAGCAGCATGTGTGTGCGTATTAGTGTGTGTGTATTATATCGGAGGTCTTGAGAGTGTCTTGTGGCCCTCATAACATGCTTGTGTCCAGTGGGGGCTGTTTACATGAATGGAAGGTTTGCTTCCTTTTGGTGGTGGTGGTGCTGGTGATGAAGGCGAGCAGGGCCCTACCCGGCTCAGCGCTGCTGAATGGAACGCCCTTTTACCGGACACTCCCTGCCAGCCTGCCGGGTTAATGGAACCGTCATGCGGGGGTCAAGCGCAGACACCTGGGTCTCTGTTAATATGCTCACAACGATTACTGTGCCAAATGGGCTGACCTCCTCTCTCTCACATGCTTTTTCTGTCTTTCTCCTTTTCTCACTCTCTTGCACTCTCTCTCCGTCTCCCTCGCACCTGCCATCTTGTTCTGGCATTGTGTGGCTGTGAAAACGTTTAACCGATGCTGAATGAGGAACCCCTGTGTTAAAGGAGAAGGGGGCAGGACACAGAGAGAGAGAAAAAGAGGCCAGAAAGGGCATGTCCTCCCTCCCGCTCTCTCTCTCCACTCGCCCCTCTGCACGAAGGGCACGTCTTTGTTTGTTTTTGAATGAGAGATGTTTGGGATGTTTCCAATGTTCGAAATGAGCAGTACCCTCACAAATATGAATGCCGCCATACGGATAGACACACCGCTCGCTCTTTGCCTGGCGCAGAAATAACAGACGCACCTCGAGCAGTGGCTGGATGTAGCTTGAGGGTGTGTGGCTAGAAAGGAATGTTCGATCCCCCCTCTCTTTAATTCTTCTTTGTGGCTTTCAAGCAGTTGCATTCCTGCTGGCTTTTGTTTTGGGGGTGGAGATGAGGCTGCTAATTGGTAATTGTTGTCCCTCTTTTGGCCACTCAAACGCTCTGAGAGCTGTTAAAGGATCACCTGGGTGACAGGTCACTGTGGGCACTTCCGCTGCACATGCTTAACCCTTGTCCCCTTTGTCTTCAGCCCACCTCTGGACTTGCAGATCATGACCTTTGACCTCACCTGTCCCAGCATGGGGTCAAATTGAAGGCTAGCCTGGGGTCAGATCTACAGGACTCAAGTTGTCTACAATAAGTTCTTACGTGCTTTTTGAGCTGAAAACTAATTAACATGTTGCACTTATCAGGGTCGTGCACTGTTCAGAACTGAAGAATTGGCTCCCTTACAATTCGTGAGTGTGAAATTGAATTGAATTTACTACAACCCACAGGAAGTTGGATTGGAATGTTAAGGCCCTGCGAAATCCATTTTATTTTTTCAGACTAATTCTATGTTTTCCATTTTGTTAATTCTGGTTTTAATGGTTTCTTTTAATTCCAATTTAATAATCAAAAAGTATGTGGCAGTGGCTATTTACACTGTAGTGCAAATAGAAGTGGATTCTAATTACACTGATAAAATAGCAGGTTTTTCTGTTATTTATACTACTTACTGCAAATAGTGGCAATTATCTGCAACTCGGTATTGTAGTACATTATAAAACAGTATGCAATAATATGTATTGAGCGTAAATTATAATGTTAATTCAAATTATTAAATGGATGCCACCTTGATTGTATACTTACACCTAACCCTACCCGATATTTTATTTTCAAATTTTTTATTATTTCTTTAATTTTTATTAAAAAAAAATAACTTTCTGATGTAATTAATTTGAAAAAGATTTTTAAAAAAAAATTGGCAAAAGGCAGTTTAGAACTTGTGATTGCGTCATAAAGACTAAAATATGCGCTTTAACATTTATGCCACTGTAGTTGATCATTGATGATCGTCTTTTGTAGTGTTGACTATCCCAAGCACATGTTGGTGGGAGGAGTAAGTGTAACACTCCATATGTTTAATCAACTTTAACAATTTTATAATTTATTAAAATTTTAACAATAAAACTGTTTTAATTTTTCTACATTCTGTGTTTTTAATACAAATTAAATATGGTAGTAATCAAAAGGATATATAAAACTTTAACAATTTAATTAATTTGTCAAAATAAAATCTAATAAAATACAAACAATTCCTTTCTTTTTTGGCAAACAAAGTACTATACAAAGAGTGTTACTGTTTAAATTAAAACAGACATGAAATTGTACATTCTACTGTATTAAAGTAATATATATATATATATATATATATATATATATATATATATATATATATATATATATATATATATATATATATATATATATATATATATATATATATATATATATATGAAAATAGTATTATTAAATGAAATGGGGAAATGCTCACAGCTCTGGAGATGAAGTTCATGTGTTCATGTCCTCATGCAGTGAGATGGCAGAGCCTTACATTTTTTCATCCAAATTTAACTGAATTCCATTCGATTTTGCATAAAACAGTTATTCCATTTTCATGACTGGATTTCATGAGTCTGTCTATATTTTGGAAATTATATAGCCCATGAATGTGAATTGGAATGACAGTAGGAGAAATCTGCTAAATTGTAATTTAAATACATTCATCAAATGTAATGCATTCTGGAAAAGTTAAAGTGTCTGGAAAGTGTCCATCCACATTGGTCCACAAAAATTCATTTATTAAATGTGATAAGATATATAAACAACATACAACTGATAACATACAACTAATAACAGTCCTCACGTTAAAATTTTAATTCTGCACCCTGTTTGCTGCCTTCAGTTTGATTGAAATTCAATCTAGGAATTAAACTGAAAACTACAAGACATTTTAAATTCAAATCTAAATTGACACACAACCCTGGCATTTATATCGGTGTAGGTAGTGAAGTGATTGTTCAAGTGAGCTAGAAATTCTGACATTACTCCTGACCATAATTGTTTTATAATCAAAAGAGTGAAAGAGAAACAAATGAGAAACATGTTATTCACTCATTGGATAAGAACAACTCTCTCAAACACTCTCGGACAAGGCGCATAACCATGGAGCGCACACACACACACACACACACACACACACACACACACACACACACAAAGAAACAATTACAATTTTTCATTAAAATACTCTTAATCCTTTTATACGAAACATAGTTACACAAGTCCACACAATGAGGGGCGAAGAAAGGAGGAGAAGTCGTGGGGAATAATTACACCGATATATCATGGAGCCAGGCTTTTATTTGGGGTGTCACTTGTGATGTCACAGGCTGCCGGCACTAATTTGAATTCAGACCTTTATCTCTGGCCCGCAGCAGATTTGAGTGACGGGCCACCAAACGCTCGCTCCACTGTCCTATTGATTTCTCTAAATCCCCAACAATGGCATTTGCATGCTTGTTTCTGTAATAATACAGATATGCCATTTGGAATGAAAGGCTGCGCAGACCAGAGGTAACTAATTGTGTGGCGTGTAATGAGTGCAGTTTCAATTTGATATAACCCACAGCTCCACTCGCCGTAGCCCCACGCTAAGTACTTTCAAGTCTTTGTGGGGAAATAATTGAATTTTTTGTGCTTTGGGCGCGAGGAAAACTATTATGATCTTTTTGAATAATGGCAGCGGAAGGCCCGTGAACGATTTAAATTGGTATTAGAGGAGGAAGCCGTGGTGGGAAGATAGCAAAGCTGCTTGACTGACAGCTTGCAAATGGAGCCCAGGCTGCTTGATTAGGCATTCTCTTAAGGTGGAGACGAGGCTTCGTTTCGAGTGCCGGTGGTGGACCAGCTTAATGGAGAACAGCGATGCTGGTTTCTTGCTTCCACGAGTGCACACTTTCACAGAGGGAAGGGACATTGGAGGGGCTGCTCCATTTGACCCTTTGGGGTGTTTTTGTGGGCTGAAAGAGTCCACGCTCCGAGGGAGGATGGTGGAGAACACTTTTCCGCACACCTCCTTTTCAGAGTAGCCAGTGGACGGTCTTAAATGAGCTCTACCTGTGCCAGCTACAGGGATTTGAGGCTGAATGTGATTATTCTGGGTATCAGTGAGCCTTGGCGCTGCTCTCTCAAGGTTGAAAAACTCATTTTTTCCCCAAGCTTTTGTTTCCTCAGGAACAAAAGCGCTTTCTTAGTTAACACAGCATGTTCAAATTTCATGCTTTTAATTGTGCCCATAGATAAATGTGTCTGCGGCGCCGGGGGAATGTTGGCTACACGTGTGCATGCGGCATCATTGTGAAGAAAATGGTATGTGTGTGTGTGTTCAGAAGTATGGCGTTCTTTCAAAGGCACTTGCTCATTGCAAGAAATCCAGGGGCTTGTTTCCAGTGCGGTAATCCAATTCCACCGTCACTTTCAACAAGAAGACTTAATCTGGTTGAAAATGTGACTACCTTGGATAGCTCCATGTACTAGTGTGTGCACAAGTGTCATCCCGTGTCACGTCTGTGAAGTTATCTTGCAGAAACACAGCGCCCACTGACGGACCGCGTGTGATAGCTTTCAAATTGATGGTCGTGCGGATGTGTATTTAAGCTGCAGTGTGTATGAAGATTGAGGATTTTGAATGCATGTGCATTGACACGAGTCGTCATGACTAATGGTCCAGCGGCTGAAATCCCATGCTCTACTCTTTCGATTTACTGATATGAGTGAAAACGCTTTCACGCAAATCTTCACACACTGCATTTGAGACAAATATATTGAGTCTCGATATCATATCAACCACTGAAGAGAAGTTGGGAAGGCATGGGGTGCAGTCAGATTTGTTTGTAAGGATCACCTCATCACATCTCTTGTCAGTTAGGCCCTGATGTGATGGCTTAATATGTTTAGCTCTGCCAGTGGTGACAGTGTATGCGTGTGTGCTGAGGGAAACCGTACAGATAGAGAGGCAGTGGGCTGTACAACACTTTACCCCCCAGCCAGAACGTGGTTATCTCATCTGGAAGCACACACACAGCCCTTTTTTTTGGCTGGAACTTGCTCAACATATTGTCTCTATCACATTATTGCTTTGACCCCTGTCAAGAGCAGTGAGCTCACACTGCAGGCAAATAGAGCCTCTACATCCACTGCCACACTGACACGCTCACATCCCTCTTTTTTATCCAAATCTGCTGCAGTTTCTACAGTTTCCTCACATTTTCCTGGTTAACAAAGGCCTCTGATTACAGAAATAGGCAGAAAATATTTCAAAAATATGGAATACAATAGATACATACTGTATAATCCTTATACAGAAGACATTATTTTCTAACTTTGTACATAAATTACAATCATCTAGGGATAGTATGGACAGTTAATATATAATATAACATATATATAAGAAAATGCCAAACTATTTTTTTTTTGCTTATATTTGCTTTATTTATTATATTCATTTCATTTATTCATTATATTTACCATTAGTGTGTTCCTTTGCTTTTTTTTCTCTCTTTGTCATTTATTCATTTAGTCATTCAAGGACAGTTTGGACGATTAATATAATATCACGTTAATGAATAAGCTACATATCTGTATATAAAGTCATTTGTGTGTACATTTCAATTTTTTCATCTTGTTTTAGGTCTTCACATTGCCACTGGCATCTTTCTTCTGTTTCAATATATAAATTAATACATACAACTCAGATAAAATTAATTGGAGGAAAATGAGTCAGTAACACAGTTTTTAAACCTTATAAGTCAATTATGATTAGAAATATAATCTCACCCAATATTTTTTTTTTTTCCTGTAAGCATTAAGCAATATTTTAAAGATTATTCCAAATAAAAGTATGGAACTACCATATAAATTAGAATGAAATTGAACTGTTTTATTTATTAATTTACACAGATCTTTGTTGACTAACAAGAAACAGTTGAATTGTAAAGTCTGTGATTGTAATTGTAAAGTCTGTGAGTATTTTACACTTCATTTACAGTATATGTTGAAATGCAAGGTTATTGTGGTTATCTACAGTAAAGACATGCAAATCTAAATATATGCACATATTAGTGAATATGCATATGCAATACAATATAATACTAATTTGTTCCCACTTAAAAGCCTCTCCTACAGCCATACACATATGAGCTGTGCATGACCGGTCTTCTGTCTCTTTCCTGCTATCTGTCTTCCTCTCTCTTTCTTGCTCTCCGTCTAGAGAGGCGAGAGCTGTTCATTTAGTTAGTCATAACTAATAGTGTCTAATCTGAGAAAGGGAGTCTCCAGAGAATATTGGACAGTGTAAAGGTTAATCACCACTGCCTGGTTAGCCGAGGAAGACGGGCTAATTCCTCGGAAGGCAAATGGCATGCGCTTGTTATCTGGACCGGCGATAAGGAGTGTTAATATACCAGGCAGAATGGATGCTCAAGGGCCGGGTTCGCTTATCAGCAAACTTTACAACAGGAGCCCCAGAAAGCGCACAACCCCCCGCGCCAGACAATAAGCACCTCAGTTTACCTCTCAAGCAGAACTATCACAGACCCCCCCCGATACACACCCTCAGCGATGCACACACACACATACACAGTGCCCTACAGATCCTGGGGTATTATGAGCGTGGGCTAATTGGAAGATCACTCTAATACATTAAGAGATAAAATACTTTGGCCAGTCGCCTAAAGCGTGGATCAGGACAACATTGGACGGCTATCTAGCCTTGTCACACACTCAGAAATTTCCATACAAACACAGCACGAGCAATTACCCAAAACACATCTCTGTTTGTGCTACAACATACTCCCTGCCAGTGTGGCGGCCCAAGGAAAATTAGAGGAGCTCTGTATATCTGTGTGTGTGTGTGTGTGTGTGTGTGTGTGTGTGTGTGTGTGTGTGTGTGTGTGTGTGTGTGAATTAGTGGGGCTGTGAAGGGGAAATTGGCTCAATGTTTGTCTGATTGTTTATGTATTTATTAGGTGGGGAGGAGAACTGCCTCCAAACCTTGTGTGTGTGCCAAAGTGTTTGTGTCTTCAGGGAGGTGAGAACTATCACACCTTCTTTGGAGAAACGCATCCTCAAAGACAAAGACACTGAGGTAGAATTGTAGCTGATTTAAAAGCTGACATACACATGCTTTGTTGTTGTTGTTGTTGTCTTTCTAATTACTGAATGGTGTCTCCATCCACACCGATGTCTGCATTTTATCGTTAGTATCGTATTCTCTGGCCTTTAGTTACAAAAGCAGGGGGCAACTTCACAATACAACACTGTTTTTCCCAAAAAGGGTTAGAAGTCTATTCATATGACAAGCATATTGGAGCATTTTTAGTTCTCACCAAAAGGTAAACAAATTTTGTAGAAATCAATCTAGACAAACTGTAAATGCTTTATCAATACCCAGCACACAATGGTGTCACGATGGTGTCACGATATTGAGATATTATTTCATTAATAAACAACTATTATTTTATTATGATTATTTAATAACTTCTTTAAGATGTTTTGAGAGGTTATTTAGTCTAAATATTTTTTGTAAACCTAATTATAAAATTTTTGCTCTTGGCATAAGACAAAAGGATAAAATTAACTATTTCTGCAGGCAGAAGTGCAAAAGTCAGAAAGCTTTAGAATAGTCTGGGCAAATATTTCACTGTCCTTCTTCTTCAGAAAGATTCTCTTAAGAACCAACCCCCCCCCCCCCCCCCCAAAAAAAAAATAGGTCTCTTAGCAACCATCTAAACTTTGGTTTTCATTAATACACATTGAAAATAATATTGCTGAAGCTATAGTTAAGAAGCCATGTCGCATACTTAGTGGTTTACACCCTAATATATATTGTACTTAATGAATATGCATGAAAAATGAATCAAAGTTATTTTAAAGGGCCTACTTTCACAACATTTCCATACCTATTTGACTTTCTTCTGTCACACAAAACTATAAACTGAATTGTACTTCATCTACCACAAAAAAACAAAAACAAATAATGAAAATCATCTACTTTTAAAAAAACACACCAAAACATGGCAAATAATGATAATTATCTAGTGTTTCTAGAACAGCAGCAGTAGTTTGGATGTGCCTCACCTTGTAGCACAAACTAATACTACAAACTGATCTCCATCAGTGGTGATCACATCACATACATAGCATCCAAAACATGGCCAAAGAAGCCTTCCAGCTATGTCATGTTATACATTATGCAGTACCCTAGCTAAACAAAGGAACCGTGGCTTTTAAAAGTCAGATAAATTTCATACTTTGTAAAGATGAATCTGTTTGGGAGATGGGGCCTTTTGTGTTGGCAAAACAACATGTCACAGTGTACTCAGCTATTGTTGTGGTGATGCGCCGTTAAATCCGATTTTCTGCCCGTATGGAAATTTCGTGTCACCCCTGCTGAATAAGCCCCTTTTTACACCTCCTATCCTGTTCTTCATCCGCTACGGTGCAGTTCTGGGAGTTAATATTGCCTGGAGACACATTCTTTACACAACGGATGTCTTCACTCAGTCTGTAGGCCTTTTTCATACCACCCACCACTTCTGATAATTAGCCGCAAGAGATGACTCAATTCACTGCTAACCCAAAGCAAACTTGTGAAGTATGATACTGTTAAGACAGATTTGAAGGTGATAGTGTATTATTTTGTGCATGTAGTTTTGATAAATGTGTTTTTTTTCTGGGGATTTTTCTTCTTCTGGGTCCAGAGCTGTGCACAGCACCCCCTGCAGGGAGACACAGCTGGACAGAGCAGTTCACAAATTACAAACACTGCAACATAGACACAGAGGAATGGTTCTTTGAATAAAAAAAAATAATTTAATAACTATTATCTCACATATGATCATTATAAATAGTGTAGACAATTATACTGATATCTGATGTATGCCATATGACTTCCTTCAAAAATGTATGTAAAAATTTTATTTATTATATATGAGCTATATAATATATGATTGACATATGCACACATAATATATACACAAAGTATTTATATGGGTATATACAAATTATATTAAGTATATACATTGTTTAAACTAAAAGCTTTTAAGTTTTAAATAATTATAAGCTTAAATTCCTTATTAATCTCTGTAATTCACAATACAAAATGAATAATACTTTATTGACTGATTGATTGTTGGCACTTGTTAATATTATATTTGCTATACAACACAGTTTGTAGGCCCAGTTGCCTGATATAAACTGATGCAAGTCTGGAAATATCTATTTGAACTGCCATTTCTAAAGCTTGTCTAATGATTAAATTGCTTATTATTATGATTAATAATAATAATACTTTTATTTTTATATTTATTTATTGGCTTACACACCATTGAAGAAAAGGCCCTCTATAAATATCCTATTTATATGTTGATTAACAACACAGATTACTGGTCCAGTGGTCTGACATAAACAGATGTAAGTCAGGAAATATTATATAATAATAACTGTAATAATTGTATATCATTAAAATAATTATTTTTATTTATTTGCTGCATTTATTTGATGATACAATAAATGCTATTATATCATCAAAGAATAGGCCCTGTTCATATATTCTTTTTTATTTTTTTTAATATAATAATAATAATGGTATATTATTACAATAACTATATTTATTTATTTGCTTTATTTATTTGATAATATAATAAATGCTATTATACCATCAAAGAAAAGGCCATGTTAATACGCTCTTTTTAAAAATGTTATAATATAATAATAATAATAATAATAACAATAATAATAATTGTATATTATTATAATAATTATATTTATTTATTTATTTATTTGCTTTATTTATTTGATGATATAAACAACAAAGTTTGTGGACCCAGTGGCCTGACATAAACTGACGCAAGTCAGGAAATATCTGTTAGAGCTATACTGGCGTTACTAAAGAAGCCATATCTTTATTGTTCAAACTCAGCACAGACCCTTGGAAACGTGACTCCGACAACAGTTCCAGGAGCCAAGCTCAGGTTCATACCCTGCTGAAAACAAATGCATGGAATCCAGTACATGTGACAGGCCTTGATAGCGATGAGGAGGGATTTCAAAGAGCCTGGGGGAGTTTCTGCTCACCCTCTCCTCTCTCCTTCCTGCTCTGAAAGCACCAACAGTCGCTCTGTTAGCAAGCTTCAGCATCACTGTCCAAGAGCCAAAGCTGTCTTCTTTACATTGTCAGAAGGATGCCATATTCGCTCTCTCTCCCTCTTGTCTCCATCCTATTTTCTCCTCTTCATTGTCTTCATGAAATTGGCAGATATAACATTTAACTAAATGCAGTATCTCCTCAGGGCTGTCTGGCTGTAGTTCACTTTGTGAAGGGGGTCGCATTACAATTTGCTGAGGAGCTCGATTCGAGAACGGCAGACAGAGAGAGCAGGCAGAAAAAAAAGGAAATGTAATTTCTGGATCCTTGTTGAAAAAAGGTCAAATGCTTTTTAATGACTGTGTTTTCCGATAATGGCAAACGGGGATGGGCAATAATAAACTTGCAGATTGGTATCGTGCGTTGTGCACTTAAGCAGCGCGTGGCATTGAGGACTTAATTTACTGCCGTAGTGCTAGGCAACTGTCACCAGGTGTTATTTCTCTATTCCAGATGCTAGCCCTGTTTGCCACAGGCCAGAGACAATTTAAAGAGAGCAAATACAGAGGTGCGAGTGTCTGTCTGCAGATACGGCTAAGGAATGATGAATTGTAACCGCAAGATATGAACAACGTGTGGACTGCATTCACTAATGAAAAACCTTGTTTTGGATCCAAAACATGTGCAATTAAAGAGAAACAAAGCAAGTGATATGGATAGGACAGCAAGAGAGATCACAACCATAATGATTAGCTATCAGAACACACTGTTGTCATTGTTCAATTAAAAGTGAAGTTCTGATGTCTCACTGACCTAAAAGCAGTTCAAGGCCACATTATTTTTTGCATATTGCATTGTGAACCGATTTGATTGGTAAGTCTACTTATGTGAGATCAAAATCAAGTTCATATTAGAGCAAGTTAAATTTTGTTGTTTACCTTTTTTATATGGACTCTTTTATTAAAAAAAAAACATCATTATTTTTATTATTTTGTAAATTAAATCTTTTTATCTTTTGAGAGCATAGTCAGATTACATCACATCTTTTTCCTATTGATGAAACAAAATAAATAATTTTCTAAAATTCTCGAAACATCTTACCTGGGTATTAATGACGTTGTCTTCTGCAGGTCTTAGAAAACAAATTTTGGCTCAAACCAAATAAAGACAATAACATGCATTTTTGCAGTGGAGAGGCTTCTTAGCATTACATTTCCCTTCTGAGGAGCAGGCTACTAAACGCTGTAGTGCTTGAGGGATTTTTGGGGCTACCGCTTGCGGCAGAATGTTTCAGTGTAACGCTGGGATATTCACTTTGCTCAGTGCTTCAGTGTTCAAGGGAGTTTTCATTCAAATCTCCACTCAGACAGGTTACTTAAAGAGCGAAATCTGTAGTTAGTGTTCATTAAGCTTCACCCATCATCTATACCCATTCTATATTCATGTACAAATTCTGCTGCATGTGTCATGATAAATCTGAACAGATGTGATTGTTTCCGTCATAGCAATCAGTGACATACTGTACAGTGTTATGAGATTAAGTATATGAGATTAAAAATTATTAAATATATTTTTCATGTGTCAGGTTTTATAAATCATTATTCCAAAACAAGCAAGACCATGGCATGCTACATTTAAAAAGCTGAAATTTTAAAGGAAACACTAATTAATTTAATATGTTGTCTAAAGGACAGACATGTTTAGTAAAAAAGATCTGCAATTCATGTAGTTGTGTAAAGATCTATATATTTGTTAAATGTATACATATATATAGATTAAAGGGTGCTACACTGTATTTGATGGGAAATGTCACATATATATATATATATATATATATATATATATATATATATATATATATATATATATATATATATATATATATTATATTATTATATATTAATCATTTTAGTTTTAAATGATTTAAAATTGACACTTAAATTAACAATTGGTACTTTAAATATTTTAACCTACATAATTGTTAAAAGTGCACTATTCTTCTTCTAAACATGAATCATTTAAATACATTAGAATATGGAAGATATATTGTTAATTTTACTAAAAAAAAGATCAATTTAATTGCTCACTGTATTTGTCATTTGCCATCCTTTACTGCTAAGTAAAAGACATTTATTATGAGCTGTCAGCCTTTTCACATCAACTCCTACATTGCTTTGAACCTGTGCGATGATCAATGGTCCAAATGACAAAATGCGCATTTTTGATGACAGCAAAACATTTATATTTATACAGTCTTAATCCTCTAGGAGCAGTTACGTATTAATAAGTGGAAAGATCTGCAAGAGGAAACGGACTGAAAATGCCTGAAAACAGACAAAGCATAACGGAAGTCTGGCTCCTACGATTGTTTTCCACGACCTCTACCAAACAAGAACTACCGCATGAATTACAGGATTTTGAGAACCATATGATTTTTACGTCTGTATTAAAAAATACAGCAGAACACTGATTCAGTCAGCCCTGCTATCATGTTTTAAGAATATATGGAAAAGGCTTTTGCTGTTTAGACTGAGTGTATAATGTCAGCCTGAGATTCACACCTGATATTTCCATTTTGAACATTTTGATTGTGAAGATATGTGACTTAGGAATGTGACTTATGAAAACAGTGAATGATTCTTTGTCTTTGGATCATTCTTACATGCGTTATTGTGAAATACTGGCAAAACACAAACACATTCCTTTTTGTCTATTTAGACCTTGTTCCAATTGCAGTTGCCTTGTTCAGAATTTTCTTCTCTTCGCCTTATGCCAAAACAAGCATTTGTTTAGCTGAGGAGGAGGAGGTTTAATTCAGCCAGTCATTTGAAAGCATTGGGTTCCTCCTTGAGCTTTTGACAGCGTACTACACTAACATTCTTGGCGGCCTTAGAGGTCTAGTGCATTCCACAGAGAGTGAAATCTGAAGCCAACCTTACAGATCCGTCTATAGTGACGTACAATTTTTTTTGTTTTGTTTTTTTTTTTCCACCGCCATTATTTTTCTTACAAGCATACACCCCCCCACCCTCCATACCACCCCCCACCCTTCCTTTTGTCTCCGCACTGTTGTTCCTGTCCTGAGAGAATTCTCAGGGACAGACAATGCATCCCAAGCAGACCCACTGGACCTGAAGGGCACAACGGTTGGGATGCAAAAGGCCCATCGCCACCCCGGCTTCAAGCAAGAGAGCACTTCTGTGGCTCAAAGGTGCATTTTGGGGATTTTTGAGGGCTCCAGGAGTGGGGAGCTTTGGACAAGGTAAATAGATGCACTCAGGAGGGAGAAGAGCATCTTCGCTCTTAATTGGGGATCGGGGAGGGGGTGCTCACTTTGGCACTGTTGCGAGTTGCTAGCGAGCCTTTAGGCACATCCTCACAATGTGAGGTAATTGGGATTTCTACCTTTGCGAAAGCTGCTAATTTTCCATAGGAAGTGCTAACAGGACCTTTGTCCAATATGTTTTCCTTTTTCCTTCCTCAGAGAGTTACAGGACTGAAGAGCTGGGAATGGCTGGGGCCACTACCTGAGTGGAGGAGAGCCTCCGTAATGAACCACTTCACATAGTGGTTTACAGGGGGAGAAAAGAGGAAGAGAAAGGCCACAGAAAAGGAAGCCTAATTCTGTGGCCTGAGAAAGGCTGGGGCCACAAAAGGTCTTGTTTAAGGACGTTATTAGGGGTATTCTTCAACTGTGCTTAGTCTTCAGCACCAATGGGCCACTTAGGACAAGTGTACCAATCTCAGTCCCCAATGGAAACAAACTGACGCCATCTGTCAATGTTTACCATTATGGATTTCATGTACCACATCCCATATGCATGGCTTCAATACCACTTCGGCATTGTCTGAGACCAAGATGTGTTGACCGACTCATGTTGTCGCCGATCCTGAAGAAACGGAGCTGAATGTCTCTACGGTCTTAAGGCGGGACGGCTTGTGTTTGGCTGATTGTCTTTGTTTGTCAAGTGACACTATTTTCTTTCTCAATGTTTTCATAAGTGCAATTCACATTAATGTCTCACTGAACATAATCAAAACAGGTCAAACACAACTTGTTTGTGATTTCCCTATCATTGTAGTAATTCCTAAAATGGCACCTTTTAGAAAAGATAAAACATCTTAGCATACTATTACAGTTTTTTACTCTGGAATATGTGCTTATTGACTTCTGCATGAAAATTAGTCCAGAGCTTACAAAAACCATTTGTTTAACACAGAAAGGAGAAATACATTTAGTTCCAGAGGCCTTTCTACTTCTTTTTTCCCCCTTTAACCACCCCTGTCTCTCTCTATCAAACAATAGCCCCCTACCCCTTGCCCTGAGTCAGTCAGTTGCCCTATAGGACATTAGGCATTCCTTAAAGTTAGCCCTTCTTCCGTTGTGCTTTTGTATCTTGATGGCCTGGCTCCAAACGAATGTGAACAGTATTGTGGAGGTTGGTGGCCTTTGGTTCCTGGCTGTATTGTGTTCTGGATGCTTTTTCATACCGTCTAAAGTGGTTCTGATTGGGCTGCTCGGATTCTAAAAGCCAAAACTTCAGGAACAAGGAACTTGTACAAGGTTTGTACAAAACTGCAGTAATGATTAGTGTTCAGACTGATGCCCTGATAAGGATGTGAAGTATAAAGTACAATATTGAACATACAATTGAATCAACAGCGTATCTGGGTACAGAAGATAAAAACGGAGAAAAGAGGTAATTTGCAACAGTCGAATTTAGCTATCATTACATGCTGCAAGCAATGTGCAAAGCATGACAGTCAAAAAATATCTTATTGTTAAAAATTAAACTACTACGATGAAATGATTTTTACTCAAAAATTGCACAATTTATTATTACACTATTTAGAAATGTGAAAAGTGTTTTCTTTAAAACATACTTCTTTGTGTTATTTACAACTGTCAGAAACTATTTTTTACAGTTTATTAAGATGAATGAATGATGTAGCTGTGTATATAGAAAAACCTTGCATGATGCATGATGCAACAGCACTGTGAAATAAAAAGTCTGTATTTTTTGACAGTCACGAGTTACATAGCACTAGAGATGTTGCGGTAATGATTGTGTAGATCTTAGAAATGGCTGGTATGACTGCATGATTCTATTCAGCAGTGGAATATGATGATTGTAATTTCACACTGTGAGAGACAGACCGGCACACAGATTGACGGCCAGTGTCACGGTTCCATTAGAGTTACTTCACTGTGAACTGGCGAGATGCTCTGTTCTAGAAACCACTGTCACCATGCTGCTGCAGAAATGACAAGCGCTCCAAAGAGAACACGGAGATCGGCTGTGAATGTGTGTCATCTTTTCTTCTCCCCTTGCAACGTCTTCCTCAATAAAGCAGCAGCGGAGGGAACAAAAGGAACAATGAGAGGAGAGAGAGAGAACGAGAGAGAGCATACTGTATTATAGAGAGAGAATCTGCGTTGACATCTGAATTACATTTCAGACGTGTGGAGAGAGAGAAAGCGAGAAATAACTGCGTCTCAAATGTTTATTTAACTCTGGCTTTGTCTTGTCACTCACAACTCAGAGCCACAGCTCAAATAGGCATGTATACATTCACTGGTTCACTGATAACTGACAGACTAGCTGTACATATTGCAGGTTTGGACGCAAAAGTGGCATAGTTGACATTTATATCATTTAACTTCACTGACATCTTACCCTACTGCTCAATATAAGGCACTATCTTTGTATGACACGACTGACAATGTCAAAAATGGCACGTTCATACGTATAGAGATGTTTCATGTACACATATGGAAAGATGCTATCCATAATACCACGTGAAAGGTGCTGTATTACATTTAGTAAACCTGCGAAAAAAAAAAAGTCATTT
This sequence comes from Cyprinus carpio, assembly GCF_018340385.1. Classification (NCBI taxonomy): domain Eukaryota; kingdom Metazoa; phylum Chordata; class Actinopteri; order Cypriniformes; family Cyprinidae; genus Cyprinus; species Cyprinus carpio. The sequence continues at coordinate 13,800,437 of NC_056609.1, read as the reverse complement.
TTGTTGATCAGTATTTATGTTATCTTTTAAACAAAATAAATTTTCTAGCAAAATCAAAATAAATATTTTTAGAAAATATATTTTTAATATTTATACTTTAATGAAATAAAAATACATATAAATTTTATCTCTTTAAATAAATTAAATGCTAAAAAGGGGAGAAGACTATTTTGGAAAATTATATTGCTAATTGCAAATTTGACATGGTTCTCTTCCGTTTTTACGGCATGAATAAAACAGATTTCAAGTTTTAATTGTTTTCTATGGTTTCTCATCTGTAAGATTGTTTTGTTGGCCTTTGAATTCATGCTTTAAGCTTAAACCTCTTCAACTTGTTAAATGCTAAAAACAGAAGAGAAAACTATTTGCAAATGTGGTAGGAAAATTAAACTTATTTTAAGTTATAGTATATACAAATAATTTGTATTAACCCATGAGATTTTGCTTGTAAAGTAAACATGTCTTGTTTCAAGGATGTCAAGATATTTATCTTGGGGGAGAACATTTTCAAAAAAATATTTATTATACAAATATTTTTCTTCAGGTGTTTTTTTTTTTTTTTTTTTCATAGAAATTTGCCCAAATTGTGCTCTAATTTTTCTTTAAATTTTAAATTTGTCATTGCAACTTTGACATGATGTTCTCATTGAACAAAAACTAATTTCAAGTTTTAATAACATTGTTTTCTCACCTATAAAATTCATTACTAAATGAAATTATGCATGTCAGTGTTCCTCTTCCTGTTTAAGAATAACATTTAATAAAATGATAATCTCACTATGTGCACATATACGTGTGTGTGTGTGTGTGTGTGTGTGTGTGTGTGTGTGTGTCAGCAGTGTGAGCCACCCTGACTACAATGGCAGGTTTGGTGACACTATATCACAGCACAGCAGGGCCAAATTATCCTCTAAATGAATAGGAGTTATGAGTGTGGTACACTGACAGTCAAACCCTCATACACACACACACATGTGCATGCATATTCTGAATGCCAAAGGGAAACAGAGAGACCCCAATGCCTGACACCTCACCCTCATATAACCTCATTACAACCTTTCAACAGAGGTTAGAGGCCCAAAGCATACACTTAGTGTGCTTTGATGGTTCTGGATCTCAAAGTGACAGTCAAACACCCCCTCGCCACGCAACTCGCGCTTCTCTTCTCTCTCTCCCTCGTGTGCTTTCCCTCCACACTTATTTGGGAGTAATTTTATGTGCCAGCGTGGCACATAATACACTTTTAATGGACAACTAATTCTCTGCCATTAATTTGTCAACATGATTACTGGATCTGCCGTTTCAGCTCGCAAAGTCTGGGTTCCTTTTAAGTACATACAAGACGTTAATGTGTTTCTATTCAGGTTTACATCAAGGGACGTCAGAGATTTACATAATGCGACCATTGAGGTCCATGACAGCCTGCTTTCCCCCGAGTTCACTTTTCTCACTTGATTCCCACAAAAGACCTCGACGTTTGCAGGCTTCACCCTGCTGAATACTGTCATTTTTCTGAAGTTAAGATGTGACTGGAGGTTGGATAGCTGGGTTAAAAGGAATAAGGCATGAGAGAATAACCCGTTTGGTTACGACAATGGAAATATGCGTGTATACTATTTATTAGGATGTAGAAAAATTCTGAAATACAAATACATGGTAATTTTACTCTTTTAAAAAAACAGTGACAAAACAGTGACCGTGACTAAATTAACTCCGTAAACACCAATGCAAACAACAGCACAGGACAGGGAAAGGTGTATATGTGACCCAGACTTGTGTGGACAGGTCACAGCTACCTATACATACCCTGAACTCTTCACCACACAGCCTGGGAAACACAAGCTCCTTCTGGCAGGAAGTTGATGAGGCAACAGACTGAGAGATAAAAAAAAAAAAAAAAAAAAAAAAAAACTGAAGTTCTGGCACTGCTCCATAGTCACATACTGCATGTGTACAGTAGTCTGTCATCAAAGGACACAGGATTGTTTTTGCCGGTTGTTGGACATTTCCTTATGAGCAATCTTTGATGTATGAGGGCAGTCTGGAGTTGACAGACGGGTCATACAGAGGAAAATCTCTCCTTTTTTTCTTTCAGCGCAGTGGGGAAAAGTATATTTTAGCAATTGTTTCCCTAATAGCTTGTAATATTAAGTATTAACCATTGGATAAGCATACAAATGTATATTAGTTATGCATACACATACTTATATGTTAAAAATGATCACATTTAAGACTCATTTATGATTCTTCAGCCTCTGATTCATTCCCTCTTTGAAATACAGCTGTTTATTTAGGGTTTATAAATTGTATATGCCAGTCAGAATGTTATTTAAAACTGATTGTGCTGGAGAAACTCTGCAGAATTTGGTGAAATAGATTTAAACATGCTGAAATCTGAGAGTACTGCCCTAACTCCCAGCTGAAAGCATAATCAGATTAGATAAAAATATCTTATAAATTAAAAGGGACAGAACTTTGAAAGAGAGCTTGGACATTCAAATTCTGTGAACATTTGCGGAGATCTGCAGGCACAGATTTCATGAAGGCAAAGTTATACAATAGATTTTTAAGAAGCGCCAATAGCACTGTGTGACAGGCAAGAAAATGCAGCTCTACTCTTGTTGAGAGTGGTTTGACGTTATCAATTTGAAAAGCGGTGGGAACCCAATTAACAGCATCAAACACCTAATTAGCATGAGCTGTGTGAGTTAAACTGCAATAAGACCTGGCTGTATTTTATGAGTTAAGTCTGGATACATTTTCTGTAATCCGAGCTTCGAAGTGTGGCGTAATCTGCTTAGAAAAATACCCAAGCAGGAATTCATGCGCCAGACAAAGGGCTCGGATTCAGGATAACATTACAACCTTCTGACTCGTACATCCAACAATAGCTCCAATATAATAAAATGACATATATCTTGGACAATTTTTTTCCCCCTGAAAACTGAGATAATTTAAAGTTGTTTTTGTATAAAATGCAATTATAGTCTGATTGAAAGCAAGTGTACTATGCCAGAAAGAAGAAAATATGCTCTGTAAGCTCTGAACTAAGTCTTAATATTGAGACCAAGTACCGTCAAGCATGAATCAAGCTAAAACCACAAGCAAAAGCTCACGTAAGAAACTAAAACTCCTCTAAGAGAGCTAAGTAAAGCCTATTCACAGCGTTGAATTAAGCAACAGCTAAATCCTAGTAAAGTCCACTCAAATATACCAAACTAAACTTCCTGAAAATAAATGCATGCACAAGTGTATTCCGTGATAGACAAGCTGAACAAGAGCTATGCATTACATTCAGTTTCTTTTGAGAAAATACTACAAATTCTGACCCAGCATAGGTCATCAAAAGAGATTTCAGTCCGTGCAATATGTCGATTTTCTTTGTATACACTGTATGTGTGTCTGTCTGGGGGTAAGTGGTGCACATTGCTGCTTCATTGAATTCCAGTAAAGAAACTGACCCTCTTAGTGCTTAGCAGGCCACTTGTGAGAGGAAGAAGCTTGTTGACCAATCGCTGTAGTTGAAAGAGATGAGAGAGCTTTAGAGGCGTTCACATAGTCGCCTTGACGACCAAGAGAAGCCCAAAGAACTTCATGGCACCAGATCCAGTTCAGGTTGTACAGAATGAAACAAACTGCCCATTTAGGACACACATAACCATTGCCATACAAGAAGCCCTGTCAAAACTGCCCACCCTCTTCTTCATGCAGACTGCATACTAATTCAGCATTATGTGCCACCAATCAACTCCACAGAGTGCATTCACTTTCACAAAGGCTCTACCTCTTGAGCGCTTTGGATCTTTTCCAAAAGGCTTAATGTCAAATTCAGGTGGAGGATAGGATAAGTCAGTTTGATGGAGAGCTGGCTGATTCTGAGACTGCTTTTTCAAATGGCCAATTCCTCAATAAACGGAGCCAAGAGGTCGCTCTTATTGTGCGGCGTTAAGATCCAGATTAGCATGATGGCAGCATGTTCAAACCGCAATCTGTGAACTGTTACACACTGCACATACTGTATGCTTTTTGCTTTGTAATCAGCAACATTTAGAGAGCTGTAGGATATGTGTTTTTCTGAATCATTCTCAGCTTCAAACCACAAAGTCATGGTACGTAAGCATTAGGTTGTTCTGAATGGTACAATTTCCTCTCCAGAGTGCACATATACGTATACAACTGACTGATTACTTTTATTCATATAAGGCTGCATGTCAGTAAATTCACAGAAACTATTTAGGCGAACAATGCTAAAATCGTACCATTAAATCTAATTTCAGGCACCGCTCAAAATGTTCCTTGAACGTTCTCGGAGATGCAACGTTTAAAGTGGCACCACGCCGCAGAGATGCCGGTGCTCAGAAACAGGCCGAAGGGTCCAGGTTTATCTTTTCTTCACTTAGCATTTCAGTTCTCTCTCTGTAGAGAGGGTGGAAATGAAAAGGTAATGCAGGCCCCACAGGGCCGGTAGCAGGTGTTGGAAAGGAAAGCATTCCAACTCCTGCTGCTAACACACTCAATGGCTCTCAGTGGAGAAAATGCTTTCAGGAACTGTGCACTCACTTCCCTTGATTTACTCTGCCCGTTAGAGGGAAACCTTTTTAAAACCCAACTATTGAATTAAGGACAGAGACTTTAAAATCTACTTCTTCAATAAAAGCAACACGCCAAAAACAAACAAACAAACAAACAAAAACAAAAAAAGCTTTTCTGAAGGAGAGGAATTTTAGAAGGGAACCTTTTATTGGTTTTAAACTGAAGGTCAAACGATGTGGTTTGCACATTGGTTAAAATTTTGGATGGGAAAACAGCAATATAATGTCTACAGAGTGCAACCAGCACATTTCAGTTTGCCATTAATGGAGTTCAGGTGGAAACAAGCAAAACATATGTGTCCCAGTCTTCACACAGAAAACTGATTTGATAAGATACTGGTAAAAGGCAAGGACAGATGGCCCCACAAAAGCTCCCCATTCAGATACTTCATGGTATAGCTTAAAGTCAACTAGAAATGAAAAATCTCTCTATTCATTTTCTAACTGCACACTATGTTCTAGATTTTCTTGTGAAGAATTCATTTTTAAAAAAATGTTTTAACCTCGTAATTTGTAATCAAATTGTCAGCTACTGGCGAAAACGCCAGATTTTCCTCTTGTGATGTATGCAAGACGTCACCAAATGAGTCCACTTAAACGCACCTTTGCAAGTTCACCCTTATACCCTTAACTTTTGAGTGCAATGCCCACATTTCAAAATAAAATCATAGAACTATATTTATTTATTTTTCAACAACGCGTTAAACTGGATGTACATCACAATATGGATGTTTCTGTTTCATCATGATTTTAACATTCAACAAACATGACTTCAACAAGAACAATCTTAAATTGTATTGCCTTGAATTAAGATTTGGAATTAAAAAGGTAAAAAAAAAAAAAAATCTTATTATTTATTCAATGATTATATGATTTGTATTAACCTTGTTTTTTTTATTTTAATTTCGCTGGTACACAATCAAGGGCTGTTTTTCTACATGTTCCATTTGCAGTGTGTTGTTTCTGGGTGTCTGGCCAGAGTGGACCCCACAGCGCAAGGCCTGTGGCAGTCAAGCCTGGGCCATAATCCATCCTTGGTAAGATGAGAAAACAGCTCAGTACACCATCACTCTCAGTTCACCTTCTTTTACCCTGACGATGCCAACCAGCCTCAGGAAGATGGGCATAACCACAACAGCATGGTGCATTCAATAACAGCATGGCATCTATTTAAGTTTGTGTAGAGAAGTACAAAACATGTTTGACATAGGTGCCAAAGCAAATTTGTGCTGTATCATTTCTATCCTATTTCAGAAATAAAAATGATCAAAAAACACTTTCTTTAAACAAATTTCTTCTGTGCCCACACACCAGCACCAGAAAAACAATACATTACAAAAATTAATTTAATAATAATATGGACAATGAATGTCACAGTTATTTACCATTACATAAATACACTTAATTAAATTGTACACATAATATCTACTTTGTAAAATGTTCTAAAGATTAAAAATATAAAATACATGCAGTAAACTTACAGAATACCAAATATATCATAATATTGATGATATTAGCAGTTAACATACATAAAATATACAAAACAATAAAATATATAATAATAATACATATATTTAAAAATAAAATAATTTGGAAAAAACCTTACAGAACCAATTCAACTTGGTAAAGTATTAGGCATCTCTAAAAATTTTTATATATATATATATAATTTTGATTGATTGATTGATGCTTATAAACTTATAAACATATAATTATTATGAATATTACTGTCATTTGTTTGTTCATAATACATTTGTTTTAATTTACACAACTTGAAATGTTAAATGTTAGTTCATGATCCCTAATGCATTAACCAGTGTTAACTAATTGAACCTTAATTTTAATTTATAATATACAACCATATCCTACTCTAAAATATCCAGTTTGTTTCCTAAAGCACCACATGTCTGCACTACAAAACAGCAAACAATGTATTTTAGACTGTCTGTACTGATAGACAATAAGCCAAACTACAGGTAACAGGCATGCAGTGCCTTTTAATAACTACCCTCTTCCTTTTTTCCACTCTCTCCCTCCGTTTACAGAGTATCTCGACTCTCTCTCTCTGTCTCTCTGCATCTTGACACAGCACACTGAGCTTAATCGCACATAATTGGGTGGGTGGGACAGTGGGCCGGCCCAGGCTTTGTGTGCATAGGGCAAGTGGTCAAGTTAATGGAGCCCTTGTAGTGAACAGGGAGCTCTCTCCCTCTACTAGGACAGGGGGAGGGGACAACGGACCTCTTTCAAATCTCGAACGACAGAGTTGGGTTCCTTTTTACCCCTCCTACTCCTCCCCTCTCTCTCTCTCTTTTTCATAGACTGACTGACAGGATTAGCCTCATAGCGACTCTACAGCTGAGCTTCAAGTTGGCTATCAGAGCATGGGAAATGAAGAGGCCTAGAGTGACAGTCAAACTGTGAATTGAGGCACATGTGAGGCCAATCCACTAGTCAAGTGACATTGCAGGACATATAGTCAGGTCTGAAAGTTAGAACTTTTTTTTTAATACAAATGTTTTCATAAATATATTAGTAGCATAACAATTCTGAGTCAAAATTGAATTGAAAAATTAACTTGAGAATACCCCAGTATTTGGTTTGAACAAATAGCATATGCTTATTTGATTAATGATCTATAAATAGTGCTGATTTGTTTAAAAAATAGATTTATTTCTAGGTTTAAACTGAAAAAATTAAATTAGATTTTTTTATTTGTCCCAACATTTAACCGAACTGTTAAAAAAAAAAAAAAAAAAAAAAGAATAACTCATTTGTACAATTTTGGCATTAATCACTATAACGATGGGCCATCACGTCACAAATCAATTACACATTATGTGACACACACACACACACACACAAACACACACACACACACACACACACACACACACACACACACACACACACACACACACACACACAAATTAGCAGGACACTGAAGGATTCAAAACAATGATTTAATCACAGTCGTTACAAGCACCTGCAGTGTCAGTGAGAAACAATCACTTTGGACTCATCTGTGTTTTGTACAAATGTAATCACAGTGCAGAAGCACACAGCCCTGAACAATTCACAACAAACCAAAGAGCTCTGAATGAGGCGTCAGCAGCTCACCATCAGAAGAAAACAACAGCTATAGATTAGGAGGGAAAAAATGAAATCAACCAAAGATTTATTTGTTGAAATGCATAACATAGTTTAAGTTTAATATTTAATATTTGGGAGTAAAATAATTTTTTAGTGAATGAACACCAAAAACCAATTTCTGTATTCCCTTGATTTACAAAAACAGAACTATTGAAGCTTGTTTCCGCCATGGGATAAAAAAATAAAAAAAGTTAAGTCTGACTTTTTATATCATAATTTAGATTTTATAATAAGTTAAAGTTTATATCTCGCAATTCTGAAAAGAAAAGTCTAAACTTGAACATATAAACTTGTAAGAATTGAGTCAGAATCATGAGGAAAAAAGTCAGAGTTACCTTTTTTTTATTCTGCAGTGAAAAAACCTGCAGGATGTAAATTTATAGTTAAGAAAAAAAAGTCAGATATGTGAGATATAAACTTGCAAAAAAAAAACCCGAAAAAAAAAAAAAAAAAAAAAAAACAGTAGGATGCGAGAAATCACAATTACATTATTTATTTATATTTTTATTCCATGGCAGAAAGGGGCATCTAAACAGAACTCCTATGACCTGTATCTATTAATTCAATTTAAACTTGAAAATCGTCATCATTTACTCACCCTCATGTCATTTCCAAACACATATTTTCTTTCCTTCATGGCACATAAAAAGAGAAGTTTTGCAGAATGTCCATGTTGCTCTTTTCTATACAATCACAGTGGATGATGACCAGAGGCTGTCAAGTTCCAAAAAGGGGCAAAATAGCACCCAGTCCACCCAGCTTTCACATTATTTAAAATTTTCTAAAGCTTTTTTGTGCAAAAAAGACTTAAAAAACTTAAGCTGAAACCGATAGTTATGATTACCATTCACTTTTATTGTATAGAAATGACCAATTTGGACATCCTGCTACAAATAATCCATTTTACATTCTATGGTTAAAAGAAAGTCAAATGGGTTTCAAAGGACATGATAAATGATGACACCATTTTCATCTCTTTATGAGGCCATAAGTCCAGCATGCACAGTGAGTGCACTCAAAACATACAGGAGAACAGTGCTGCAGGTCTAACCAGTCATAGTGTGATGCTGTCAAGACATCAATTCAGGCTTAGTCTGGCCTAATCTGTCATGTCTTGTCAGTTCTTCAATAAAAAAAAATGCCAGGTGAGAGCATTTCACAGTGAAGCAAATAACATTCAGTGCAGCAGCATCCATCTCAACCCCTCATAACCTTTGGTGTCAAAATTAACCTTTGAATGTAGATACAGAATCAGTAGCTAACTGAGAGCTGGTGTCATTATGATAACAAGATCTCATGATCAAGACGACCCTGCAGCCTCATTTACGTCTTTGTAAAGAGGTGAAGATAGTCCTGCGAACCTGATTAACTGTATCAGCCTCCAGAGTCAAATTCATAAATTCCTAACGTTCTGCCCTGAAACATCATCTCTGATATCACGCATACTCACAGGCATTGAATGAGTTCATATCTGAGCGTCACATCCGCAGTGTTTGTAGGATGAGAGGGAGGGATGTGTTCTCCATTCCCATTTAATGCATTTCACACTGTTGTTGCACAGTAAACAGGTCAAGTACACACACACGGCAACTCACCTACATAGTCTGTTTTCACTGCACACACACACACACACGGTAGTTAAAAAAAGTTATAAGAGTCGAGGAGTGTGATTAGAGGCTGTTTAGCCCTGGCACACACACACAGGAGCTGAGGACACAGTGGCAAAGCCGGGGTGGGCGATACAGAAAGGCAGCCTGGCATGAGATGGCTTTGTCCAGCTCAGATCAGGGCTGGACTGGATCCGTGAGTGAGAGTGAGGAGAAGAGGATAGTGGATGTTCTCATACAACACCTCCCCTCCTCCCCTCATCATAAAAAAAACAATAAAAAAAACATAAACAAGAAAAAAAAAAGCTGGGAAAAATGACATTGCTGAACCAATAACCCAGTCACTCAGATATATGCATGGTTTCAGACTATGCAAATAAACTCTAGAATTAAAGTACTATATAAATAGCCATGCCAAAGCAGTGTTATTGCTTCATTTAAAAAACATTAAAAATGCACTTCAAACTTCTTCTATGAAAAGCATATTTAAAAAATCTGAATTAAAATTCATTTTAATATCTTTACAAAGTATATCATTATTAGTAGTAGTATTATTATTAGAGTTACATCAATGAGGAATGTTTTTATATGATATCAGGACAGTTCTCGTATCATAATTTTAAAAAGATTTTAGCATATTTTATAATTTATTAGAAAATATCTATATATATTTTAAACAAAACTGCACTGCTTTCTAATATTGTTCTAAATCAAAGGTGTGACCTAAGAGGAGACTATCATGACAAAAAAAAGTCAAGTGCAAAAACGTCAACAAGTCTCATAAAATAATCCAATAATTTGACATTTTTATGACACAGCATGGTTAGTTCAAGCAAATGTCATCTAGTGTGACTATCCAACAGTTATTTTACTATTATCTATGTACTATTATAGTATTTATTAATATTTAGAATTATATTTTTATATTTAATATTTAATATTTTGTGCTTTAAAGTTTCGTGCAACATTAAAATGTTGTCTTACTAACTGAAATAAGCTAGTTGTTTTCATATAATCTTTATGTTTATTATATGTCAGCTTTATTTCAATGACCAAAAACCATTTTAATCATTTTATTTTTTATATACAGTAACAACACTGCTACCCAAAAACTTCCTATTTATGAATTTTACATATAAAATTAAAAATAGTTCTATTTTGAGAAATACATTTAAATATTTATTTTTTTTAAAATAATGATTATATATGATTAGGAGGATTTGGGTTGATGGGGTTTGAAGCACAGCGTCAATGTTCAAGTGAATCTCACTCTACTGCTTTTAAAACTGTTCTGACAAATTAGAGTAAGAACATTCTATTTCTGCTCCATTCCATTAAAAAAGCTTCCTGCGATGTGCCCTTCACTATTCGTATGTGCAGTGCAAGAACTTCCTCTAACAAACAAGGACAAGCGGCAAGAATCCCACTAACTGCTTCATAATGGCCCGCTTAGAGTAGAGGTGTCTGCAGAGGGAATGTCACGCAGCCTTGCTGTACAATATGCCCCATGGGTCTGCTTTTCTGCCACCGTCTGAGCTCTAGAGTTGTGGCAACACTCAGTGCACTGCCAGTCTATTCTGCCCTGGAGCTCAGCCCTGTCCCAACCAATCAGATCCTCCAAAATCCAACACACTCCGCCAGCACATAGAAAGAGAAACATGCAGTTCATTTATGGAAACAAGATCCCTCCAAACAGCAAACACAGCTGACGTGTGAGCAGATTTTCAGAATGATTCAAATGTAATCAGGGCAGAATTGGTCGCATACACAATCACTACCACCACTTTTTTTTATTTTATTTGTGGGATATTTAATGCAAACCCCATTCCAACAGGACCATCATATACAGAGCACACCAACTCTTCCATCATGCTAAAGTTATATAATGCACATGTGAAACTGAAGACAGAACTTTAAAGGCAAAGTTATAAACAGTATCACTGATGTAACTAAGCATCCTCCACTGACTACAAACTGAGAGAATAAACCATTACCAATGAATGTTAAATCAGAATGAACATCATTAAGTGATTCCTAAATGGCTACACATGCTCCTTCTGTCTTACTCTAACATTCACCTAATCATCTCTGTGGCCTGAGATAAAATAAAAACAGATAAAAGGCCGCTCTCTTGCCCTTGATGTGTGTTATCTCTCTCTCCACCCCTCGACACAGCAGCCAATGTTTGAACCCGTGACCTCTCTGTAATCGGGGCAGCCAGCCGACCAACACTAAGCGCAATGTGAGGACCGACACATTCACACCAACCCAGACAAGTGTGAGTGCAGTGCAAGAGAGGGTAAGATCAAATCACCTGACGTTACCCTGCAACGTACACTTAAAACCATAGGGAGCATATATGTTCCGTCTGTAAACAACACACGGAGCAAGAGTTCACTGATACTTTCACAGGATTTGAAGAGAGAAATTTACCAGTCATTGAGAGAAATTGAACATTTATTAGTCATTTCACATCATTTTAGTATTACATGAAGTGTGAAAAGGAGTCATATTGAGCTTAATTCACCTCAGGTTTCTGCACTGTTGTTTGCAGGTATAAAAATGCCATTATTATGATCAAATATCACAAAATAGTTTATAGAAGATACATACTGTAAAATGAACAAATCACATTGAATTCCTTGTTTATTATCATTACATTTGAGAATAATGAACTATAATATATATTTTCTTTATTTAAATCTATATTTAAATATTAAACAGCGATTCATTCTCATGAAATTTGGGGATTTCAGGTCAGATATATTAATATACATAATTATACACAGACATTTAGACATTTTACATTAACTCAACCGTTCAAAGGTTTGGGGTCAATAAGATCTTTAAATTGTTTTTTAAAGAAGGCTCTTATGTTCAGATTTACTTAATAAACTTCAAAAACACAGTAAAAAGAATATTATTTCACAATATAATTAAAATTGAAAATAAAAATCTATTTTAATACTTTTTAAAAATACAATTTATTTCTATGATGGCAAAGCTGAATTTTCAGCAGTCTTTACTCCAGTCTTCAGTGTCACATGATCCTTTAGAAATCTTTTTAATAATCAGATCTGATGCTCAAAAACATTTCTTATCATTTTAAATGTTGAAAATGTCAGTAATTTTTGATCACTTTAATGTGTCCTTGCTATCTACAGTCTATACATACCAAACACTTCTCATCTGCCATGACTGAAGTGCTGCAGTGTTCCATTTGAATGAATTTTGTCAAGTTAGATGACCAAAATATATAGACATGCGTCAAGTGAACACTGCGTAGGGAGCTTATGAACTGCATCACAGTTAGAGAGTGTGCACATGGAAGTTAGGATTGAGAGAGGCCCGGAGGAAAGAGAGAGCACGAGAGAGCGCGCAATAAAAGTGTTAGAGAGTGATACAGCAAAGAAGCTTAGAAAGAGAGAGAGAGAGAGGAAGGGGAAAAAGGCAGCGAGCTTGCAAAGGTGAAAAGTTTAACAGGCAAAGCTGTTCCTCCTGATCACAGCCTGCTAATCAGCTTCATGGGTGGCTGGATAAATCGGCTCCTACTTTTTAATCGCACGGCTGCCAAGATGCAAGTCATTTATTTTATTGCTGCTTTTCCCTCCCTCTCCTCGGTCCCCCTCAGCCTGCTTTCTGCATCGAGGAGAGTGAGAGGCGTTCTTTAGAAAGCACGGGATGAAACGGACAACCGGATGCACGCGCTACAGGCCCCAGAAATGGATAGATTCGGGTGTTAAACGCGCCGAGAGCAGATACGGCCAGACAGACAGCTGGAAGTTGGGAGGATGTAGAGAGATTAAGTTAATAAGTGTATGTATATGTGTGGGTGTGAACGGGGGATGTCTGAATTAAAATTCATGACTCTCTTCACAACCATTTGAGTAACAAGATTAAGATGGCCGAGTAGAAAATAGCTGCATTATCAGGCGGCTTGCAGTCCTCCAGCTGCTGGTGCTCTATTCCAGAACAGTGGGGATAAGAGGATAACACACAGCCCCCTCGCCACGTCCCCACACCACTGAGAGCCACATCCGCGGCCGGCCTGCACACGCGGGAGGGTGGAAGGGAGGAGATTTAGGGTCTTAAAGGAAACACTTCAATCTCCAAGACATCAGAGGCTGGCTGGAGGTGAGGAGCCACAGACGACCGTAGGTGTAAGTCTGGGAGGGGCCCGTAGACGCTGCTATAATAGAAGACTGTGATTTGGGATTCTGAAGGAGGTGGGGCATGTGATCTATTGTCTGCTGCGCGTTTCTTTGTGCACTTCGTTCCTTACATTCTCACCCAGCGCACAGTCGCAGGGGGCAGGGTGTTCATCAGAAGATAAGAAAGAGGAATTAATCACTTTGAGATATGATGAGGGCACTTCAGCTCGCCCCTCGTATCACACACACAGCTGACGGCAAACCGAGAGTAAAGACACGCACACGGCCGCGAACAGCGGGACTCTTGACTCAGCTATCTCGGCCCCTTGCTGCTCATGTCATTATCCACACAGAAACACAGCAGGTGGTCGGGCTCAAAAAGATCCCGTTAGAATTCAGGTGCATCAGGGCAACACGAGGAAAAGGTGAATGCATTAGCTAGTTGTGTGTGCAAATGGGCAAGAGTGCTACCGTTTTGGCTCATCTGGACAATACTTAAAGGCGCTGTGAGCGATTTCACACATTTCGCTCGCTTCCAACACTGAATACGATCGCTGCCCGTAGTATCAGCCATGTGCCCTCTCTGCAAAAGGGTTTACAGGTAGAGAGGATTTCTGACTGGCTACAAATAAAATCACAGCTCGCTTACGCTCAAAAGCTGGAACACACTATACTAATTGGGATAAATTTTAAAACACGAGGCATCATACGCTTGCCAACTTTGTGAACGGTTACAGATAAAAAACTAAGCATCATACACTAAATGACACTACAGATTTTCATTCCAAACACAACAACAGAAACGTACCTTGTTGCTATTAGACACATGAAAAACGGAAACAATATGTTTTCTAAAATAGGCTCAATATATCAAACATAATCATAGTCTGAAACTAGAAAATCAGAGTACACTACTTAATGTTTTGTGAAATCTGTCAATTCCGAAATCTGTAAACTGGCTCTGACTTTTGACAATGTGTGTTGACCAAAATCTGTACAAATCTCAATTAAAACAGAATTAACTCTTTCTAATGATTATGCATCAAAGTGGTGGTTGTTATGCATTTAATTGTTTCACTAAATAAGAAGAACATTGTAAGAAAAAATCATCGAAAAATGGAAGAGATACTGGTAATTTTCTGCCAGGATATTATCCGTTACAAACATTTATTTGCATCCTATGCATAATTCAAAATATGGGTAAAACAGCTGTGAAAAATCAGTTAGGAAAGATTCTTCATATACATCGGGCCATATTTTTATGGACTTTGTGTAAAGGCTTAAAACTTTCCACTTTAGCTGCTGTATTAGGCCTGTTCATGCTTATTAAGGGGAAATTTAGAAAAAAAAACAAAAACACTTCTTTTTCCGCTCTAGGGCTTCTATGTACACCATAATTCTGCATTTCTCTCCCTCTCCTTCTGTCCTCTCGATTGACGGCTCTAAATTCAAACACTCTTTCCTCGGTAGCCACAATGACCCCTCAGCGTTTTTCTGCCCAGCCATGTCCATCACTTCAGAAATAAAGTTCCAATCACTCAGCTCTAGAGTCCCGCTGACAGGCCCATTTTCCTCAGGCATGGGCAGGGCCGCCACTGTTAGGCCTGTGGGGCATAATGGGTCCTCACAGCTTCTTCGGTAACCAAAAATGGCAGCCGTGGCTGAGCTATCGGTGCCAGTTAACCAGCTGGATGGCACTGCTGCTTTGACCTGGGTACGGTATTTGTGCTTTCAGGCAGGGGGAAAGGAGTTGCACCCTGTCCCATTTATTTAGAGTTTCTCAGAAAGACAGCTTTTGAGTTCTGAGAGTCCATTTAGAGCTTAAGCTTTCAGACTCCCTGTTCCTGTTCCTGCTGACATAGCGTACTGTACTTCAGTGAATCATTCAAAATACAAATTTAGAGCACAGACAAAGGCAGTGGCAAATGCAGTCAAACTTAAAACTTTGATTCTCAACTTTCTGACACTTTAAAACATTTACACACACTTACATATACAATACACACCTTCAGGTGAAGGTCCCACAGGTGTGAGTCATAGTTATCATAGCGACACACTCTCAGGCCTGCGCTTTCTGCCAGTCTGCAGAATTCTGCCAGCGTGTCTCCTCTGCTAGGGGCAAACACTAGAGCCGTGCCCTAAAGAGACCAAACACAAACATACACAGTGTAGAGACACTTTACTAGTGTTTCACTTCACTGACCACAAATTGTGCATCTGGTAGCATAAGTAAAAGTAAATGATATGCATGCTTGAAAACAACATTAAAATACTTTCCCATTAACCTGATAATGACACTACTTTTTTGGTATAGAAACAATTTTCACTCAGAAATTACTAGTACATTTCACAAACAATCACAAAGAAATGGCAAGTAACACATTGAATTAGATGATGTTTTTTTCCTTGTTAAACATACTGCAGTAATATAATCTTTTATTTACATGTTTTATTAGCAATGTCAAAAAATATTTTTTACAGACTGCTAGACACGGCCAGTGAAATCATACTAATATCACTTACTGACCTTGATAAAAACACTGCTCTCATTAGCTAAGTGAGAGATCAGAGGTCAGAATTTGTTTTGCTAAATCAATCTTCTCCCATATTGCTCTAATAATAATAATAATAATAATAATAATATATATATATATATTATTGATAATATAATTAATGAATAAATAATAAATAAATATATTAATAATGATCAAATTTATTATTATTATGAATATCATTTTTAAAATACTGTTATCCTGTTTGAATGTGCAGAGACAGCTGTAAATAATTTATTTTTAGGTTGATTCTTAGGTTGGGGTAGTATGATTTTTTGGACATCTGTTTGAATCCAAAATACTTCTCTTTAAACAACACTGCAAAAAACAAATGGCTATAAATGGCCTAGTAAATTACCAAATAAAGAAAATTTTAGCAAGTGGATTTTAATCCCTCAAATGAAAAATTGTGGTAGACTGGTAAGCTTTTAGTGTGGGGGTTGAGCTCATTTCTTCATCGGGCCCGGCTCATCTTCACTGCGTCTCAAAGCCCACTTGCCGTATGGGGCGGTTTGCATCATTACATTCTATTTGATTTCTCCCAGGTATTATATTAGATAATAAACAAAAAGATTAAAGCTGACCTAATCCAATCAATGGCTGGAAGCGCATCCCCTCTCTTTATAGATCAACAAGCCCAGACCAACCAGGCAAGCTAAGAGGATTACCCAAAGGTTTCTTTGAAATCCTTCGGTTTTAAATATTATTTCATATTTTGTTCATATTATTGCTTTAATTAAATGAGCAATGACACAAATGAAACAAACAACTACTAATATGAGAACAGGCTCATCTCAATACAACAGATGTTTTCATTTTTTCATAAGCTCCACGCAGAACGTACGCCGAAAGCGCACACATACACAAAAGAGCATATCTACAGATGTGTTAATCAGCTGTGTATGCTGGCCTGATGCTCTGCTGGCATTTTAGAATAACAAAGAGTCATTAGGAGGAAAATTAATTGGTTTCAATAAATCAGCTCAAACATTTGGTCAGAAGGCTAAGGGGAAAATCACAACAATAAATCTGTTTTACCCCTTGTCGACTCAACAATGAGCAAGGAAAACTAAATATTTTCATTTACTGAATAAGTAATTATTTTCACACATTATTATTACCTAACTAGGAGAATTCATATTTTAATAAAAAAGTTTTTACAATTATTTTTTACAATGTTATATAGAGGTCACATTAAAAATATGCAATTCTTAAAAATTATAATTAAAAAATATTGTATTTTAATATAAAAATATATATTATATAAAAACTACATATTTTTAATGAGCTAAACAAAAAATATATTACAATATTGTTTAGAAATGAAGTTGTTTACTAACTACGTATAGCGTCATTTTCACAAAAAATGTGACCCTATTTTTCAGTGTACGTAATTACTGAAAAGACATAAGCAAAGACTGTGCTTAATATAAAATATGAAATGCGTGAAAATAAAAAATAAAAATCTATTTTATATTAACTAAATCTATATTTACCATGACCATTATTTTTGTTGGAAAAGACAAATTATCCTGTGATGCCTGCATGTCCAATTTTTTTACAAGAATTTAATTGATCAAGATTACTTGAAAAACAACAAATACAATTATAATTTTTTTTTTTTTACCATCCCTAACATACTCTGTCTCTCTGTCTCTGTCTCTGTCACACACACACAGCACACCACACCATGGCCCTTTACATAACATCATTAGACATCAAATATCAAAGACGATTCATGAAAAACCTTAAAGATAAAAACAAATCCATTGTTATCTTTGAAGTGTTTTTCATTTGCTGTTCAGGGTCTTATATCAAGAGGGCATGAAAGAGGACTTGTGGGTCTTATGATTAGTGCAGTGCATAAAATAGATGAGATGACCCAATCTAAGTTGCACATAATAAGTATTAAAGTATTACATGATATTAATCCTGCCATTCCATTACTCGCTCAGTCACTGCATGCCAACTAATTACTGAGACTCCACACACACAGACACACACACACACACACTTACATCAGGTCGCAGTAATCTTCTTAGTGCATCAACCAGACTGCTTCTGTACTGGTCAAGAAACAGACTAAGAGAAAAAGAGAAAGACAGAAAAACTAGAAAGATTAGAATGCATTGCAATGATAATGGCTCCAGATAAAGCAGCAGGCTATTTATTTTCACTGTTTGCGAATAAATCCACCAGCACGGCAAAAAAAACTAGCTGATGCTTTTTTTCCCCCTCAGACGTGAACAAATCTTGTTTCAGTGATGTGACAGCAAATCAAAGGTAAAACACACGCTAGCAGAGATGAACGATCAAGGAAGTATCAGGTGGCGTTAACATGATACAAAGTTATCAAAACTAATACAAAGTTACATACAAATACATATATACTGTAAATACATATCATCAAAGAAATAATGTACATTTTAAAATGCATTCAAAATAAAACGTTATTTTAAATTGTAATAATATTTTACAATACTAGTTTTCACTCTATCTTTAGTGAGTGTAAGAGACATCTTTCAAATACACACACAAAAAAATTAATTATTCCAAACCTTTGGCATGCATACTGTATATACACACTGTTCTTTGATCTATGGAAAGTACATTTTTAATAGTATTATTTTATAAACAAATGTCTTGACTGTCACTTTTGATTAGATTTATGCATTTGCTGTACATATTCTTGTGCTTTTTATATATTCATAATACTACAGCTATTTTTATAAGAGCAAACCATGTTCCAGACTGAATTTACTTGTGAACTTTTTAGTCCAATCACCTCTGACCCTGCTAAAAACACTGTTCTCGTTTGCTTGGGGTCAAAGGTCAGAGTTATGTTGATTAAACCTTATTTTTGTGATCTCACTGGCCACGTCTAGCGTTTCATTAGCAGTTCAACTTTTGACCCTGTGTTTTGGGTGGAGTTGGTCAGTCTGGACAATAGAGGGTGAGTTTAGGGGTGAGAGTGCAGGAATGTTCGACTGGCCACACTGGCCTTGACATGGTACGTCAAACAAAAGCCCTTCCCACATTACCAATGGTACTTCCTCCTTTACTTCCATATATTGACCTGTCAGTGATGTAATACTCGCCTTTCATACTTTCTCCTTTAATTAAATGTATTTTCTGTGTATTAAAAAGGTAATGACCATCCACAACAGCACCAGCATTATATCAGAGCTTTGGGCTGCAAGATTTTCTTGTTGGTATTGTTGTCGTCATCGTCAGCAGTGGTTAACTGACATTCAAATCCCTCTCTCTTGCCTGGCCTGTGTGAACAATGAGTGATAATCTTAAAGTGATGGTAGTAAGATTAAAATATGGGTGGGTTATAATACTTGATCTGACCTAATCCAGAGTGCATTAACCTCATCCCCTCATTGAAACCTAAAGGATTCAGTAATGGCAGATAAATGACTCATAAAATCATACCATCAGTAGGAGCTTACGCTAAGATGACTTACATTATTGATGAGACAGAAAACCTTTCATATGTGGAGATGTTTTTACAGATAAATACTAAATTTCCTTCATGTTCACTGGACACTTTATGGCTAGTTTTTTAATAATTGTTTTTTTTTTCATTTTTTTATTTGTAGTCTAGGTTTATTTTTTAATGTACAAAGTACATTTAAACATAAACCTTAAGGTTAAAAGGTTTTTAGGATCTTTAGTCAAGTGTGTCCAAAATTCATTCATTCATTCATTCATTCATTCATTCAACCAACCAACCAACAAACTACCTACCTACCTACCCATCCATCCATCCATACATCCATCCATCTATCCATCAAAAAACAAATTTTATGAAGCTTCAAACCTTGAAATCACAAACAACTGTACAGAAATCAACACTGAAATGCTGTAAATGACGTGGCCAATTTATCTAAACGACATCTAAATAACTGGTAAATTATACAATTTTTCAGAGCTATTGGAAAAATTATTGACCAGTCCCATTTTTGTGCCATTTTTAAAGCACTTTTGTGTGTTGCTTTATTTATTTATTTTTTTCAATGTGTGCTATTATAGTTAAAAGGGCTAAACAATACAGCTGGGCAGGTGACACAAAATATCATACTTAGGTGGTAAATGTAAGGCGCTCTAAAAATACACAGATGTAAATAGAAAAAAAAAAAAAAAATCACAAAATGAGCCAAGGGGCAAGAAAAGGTGACAGAAAAAAATCAGAAAAATAATATAGTAACTTAATAAAAACTAAAATAAATAAACAAATAAATAAATAAAAGTAAACATGCGCAAAGGCTTTTATCTTGTGTCCACAGACACAGGAAGCTTAGAGGAAGCCAAGATGCCAAGCTCTCTCAGTCAGTCAATCACTACACAACAAGACCACTGCAAGAATTCACACCAGCTGCTTAAATTACACTGAGTGTGTTTGTGTAGTGAAGTGCTTCAATGGTCTGTGTGTGTATGTAAAGCAGTAGCATAAACCAGGGATCTCTAGAGACATGCACTCACACTTATGGTTCAGTTGCTGTGGGAAGTCACAAAACATTGCCGTTTCATAGACAGCAAATGTTTTAATAAACAAATATAGAAAATGCATTCAATAATTGTTCATCTAGTATATTCAACAGACACAATTACACAACAACTGTTCTGACCTAAGGGAATCTCATACACACACTGTATGGAGATTCATCTGTTAGTGTCAGGCACCCATCAGCATGGGGACTGCTGGAGGGTACTGAAGACTGATTCACTTATCGTGGAGCACAGCTGACTGCTTCTTCACATGCTTGACCCTAGTCTGGTGTTACTGTGATTCCAAATAAGGATCTAAGTGATGGGATACACTGTGTTTTTCCAGAGTGCCATTCCATAGCACTTTAAAACCGACTCCCTGCAAGCATGTTTAAATGTAGTCACTATGGAAATGGAGCTGAACAGAAATGTGTTACACTTTAAACCTCCATTATAAAGTCATTAACACACATTATATAATGTATATGAAACTTAAAATATCAGTAGTTCATGTACATTCAATATCAATGCAAATGAAAACACTGAATAAATGTCTCAAGACATATCTATTTGACATACATTATCATACATTTGCAAAGTGAAGCTGGATGTCAGCTGTCAGGCCAATCTAAGTGTAGGGCTTTGTGATTTTTACACGTGAGCAGCTCATGATCTGGTGTTTTCAGTGTATCAGAGCAGCATGGAACTCATTTCTGGATATGCTGTGGGTTTGGGTTGCTTATAACTTGAATTGGAAATAAACTTCTCAAACTTATAATGAAGTGCTTATAAACTGGCTGTTGTCAACAAAAGAGATGCTTTAAGGTCTCTCTCTCTCTATGCAGTTTTATGCCAAAAAAGCTTGATGGTCTCACATTTAAGACTGCAGTAATTAAGAAAGCAGTTTTTTTATTTACAGTGAAATATTGCAAAATAATAATTTCTTATACTTATAATAATAATAATTATTATTTTATAGTCATATTGACATATAATCACAACATTTTGGCCAAATTGTGCAGCTCTACAAATAAGCACAACCAATAGAGAGAGAAAAAAAAATAAATCGCTATCATAATTATTATCAAAAGAAAAAAGGCAATAATATTTTTCCCCCAAACTGTGCAGAGGTTCAAAATAACCAGAAACAAAACAACTGCTATTCATATTATTTCAGTACAGATTATTTTACAGATATTATTGTAATTCTCAAAGGTGCACTATCGACAACCTTTTTACAATTTATGACCATTTTTTAAGAAATATTCAATATAGTAAACAAGAAAATACTTTACTTTTTTTTTTACTTTTCTGTTGCATTTACACTGATGTTTCATTTACACATTTCTTGTGCTGTAATGCTGAGAACTCAGAAACAAGGGCAAGAAGACTCCAAATTTAATCATTTTAAAAACAAAATAACAAAAGTACAAGAAACTCTGAAACAGGCAAACAAGAAAAGACCTACTGCTTCACATGGGATTTTAAATCGCACACCTGATGGACACTTGACTATATCATTACATATGCAATATTAAACAGGCCAATGTTAAAGAGACACATGGAAACTTCTGATTAAAAACAGCATGTCAGTCTTTTACCTTCTTAGCAGTGAGGAAATATCACTTTAAACAAAGCTTCACAAGTCAAGTAAAGAGCTGTGGGCCTTGAGTGCTAATTTCATGCTTTTGTCAACTCTTAGCGTAGCTACAAAACATAGAAGAAGAAGAATAGCATTGTCTTGTGAAGACAAAGACGAGGTGAAACAGAGGGCTGTCTTTTGGAAGAACCTTTTGCTATCATAGCTGAGACTATGTCTCTATCTCTCTCTCTCTCTTCTCCTAGCGTGAGTGCCGCTGCATTACGTCCTGCCTTTCTTGACGATTGTCTGAAAGACTATAATTAATCGGAGCAGAAGTGTGGCTGTTGACCTTTTCGCAGGTGATCGTCAGCATGGCTATGTTCGTTAATCGCCGAGCGATCACTCTCCTGAAGACGGCAATTACAGATGAGTTGCCAGTGCAAGCAACGGGGGGACAGCCAACGCGGCATGATTCATCCTCACGTACCTTCTTCCACTTTCTCTCTCTTCACACACAGACATACACACACACACACACACAAGTAGTATCTCCTTACTACACACAAATCAATCTCATGCTGGCCCTCTGCTGCACATTTTACCTGCGTATTAGCTGCCATTTGTCTGACATTAGAATAATAGTAGGCTGTACCAGGCTTTAGTGATCATCGCCAGAGAACACACAGGTATCATTATACCCCGCCTCCATCAGCCTCACCACTTTGTGCTAGATAGAGACAATGCCAAAGAACATCCTGTTTAGAGCTGGGCTTATAACAATGTAATAACAATGTAATAAACTATAATGGTGTTAAGAAAAAAGTTGATAGGGAAAATGTGTATGATTTGAAAATGTCTATAATTAGAGCACTAATTAGGGTTATTATAACATGTGAGCAGGAATCAGAATCAGAGAATTAGATATGAATAAACCAACCAATACACTTGCTACCAATACATCTCGGTAATAATCTTCTGCATTCATTGGCCATTTTCTGTGAATTTAATGTACTGTGTAGATTTAATATAAATGCATAAAATATGGGCAAACATTACATTACTGGAACACAGTTTGTAAAATGTATTAAAGGGGCAGTTCATCATAAAAGTAATTTACTGTCCCTCATATCATTCACTTTAAATAGAGAATTATACAGAAGAAATAAAGTTATACAGGTTTGCAGCTCCTTAAGTGAGCAAATAATGACAGAATTTTCAATTTTGGGTGAACCATCCCTTTAACAACTACATGACCATGTAAATGAAGAGAACTGTTCATCATGCCTCCCTAAGCTGAATTTCCCAAACTATCCAACATAGCATTCAAGCAACATTCAATTTTCTTGCATTACATAATGAAGTCTAAATGTACCAGTAGTAAAATTTACATCCGAATGATTGTAAAAGACTAGCATAAGACACACAACATCGCATTTACACAGGCACACAAAAGAGAGAGAAAAAAACAATGGTTCCACATGTTCAGGACCTGGCTAATTGAAATGTTTGTATTGCTCCACAATCTCTCTCGCTCTCTTTCTCTCCTTGCACAGGCATAATTATTTGCAATTTGCCTAAGACATCCATTTGCTGGGACGCCAAGCATGAAAAAGAGGCAATTTCTGAAAAATGGAAATGCCTGCCGGAGCTGGCGGAGGGGAAATAATGCAGTGCCATCCGCAAGCTGATGGCTGACATCTGATAAGAGTTGCGCGCGCAAGAATATTAATGCCACATCACCGGGACACAAGGTGCACACTTTTATTGAGGGTGTAGACATATTGTGGCTGGAGATGCTAGTAAAGTGTGAGATATGATATTTATTTTGTAATAGCTTTAAGAACGGCCATTTTGGACAGATGTAGAGAATTTCTTCGTTTGCTCAGAATTGTACAGCGTATAATCTGTTTTGGAGGTGTCGCACAACAGTTCTGAACAGGTGTCATGTTTTGGGTGACGGTGGATCTCTGAAGAAGTGACAGTTCAACAAAAGGATCAACCTACCAGTCAGCGCACATCACCACGTCAAAGCGACCTTCCAGAGCAGACACATCGGCCTCATTGTCCCATCTCACCACCCTGAAAGAGGACAGAACCAGGATGATAGCTTCTGTGTCATCAACCCTGTTGCACAATTTATCGTTCACCCCCATAATCCCTCGCAATGCTGCGTCCAGAGACATTTCACACACCTGACACTCAATTTATTTGCGCCGTTGTCTCGCGGCGATCGTGTTCTCTCTTTTCCTTAAGTGCTAGGGCCGGTTTCCAGGCAAGCAAATCTGATTATTAATTAGCCATTATTAACAGTCAGTAAACAAAAATTACGTCTTGTGGAAATACAATCTCCTCTCTCAGCAGGGGTCCGCGCTGCTTATTCACTGACTTGAGAAAGCGAATCCACCCCCCCTACCTCAACCAATCACACGCGACCTTCACCCCACTCAAACCGCGCGCTCTGACAGGAAGCCTAATCTCTAAAGAAAACAATCAAAGTAATGCAGGCTAATTATACGTTTACTCTTTCACTTCATCAGCCCAGTGTAAATACACAGGGAGGGGGAAGTGTGCAGAGCAAGAGAGAGGAGAGGAGACGAGAGGGGGAGAGAGTGGTTAGATCACTGAGTGCCAAAATTACTTTTTAGGTGATAATGCATTTGCGTGATGGTGTGCACAGTGGATGAGCTGTGTTTTGGCAAATGTGAGAGAGGGGTGTTCGAGAGAGTATGTGTGTTTGAGTTTTCTAGATGAGGGCATTCAATCACGGAGAGTGGCTCATCATCGCTCTGCCTGGATACATCTCGGCGCGTTAGCGAGCATAGCGCTCGCTCCGTGGGCTGCGGATACCTCGTTACCGGGCCAACTGGGTTCAGGGAGTGACACGGAGCCTTGCAACCTCATTTTTGCCTGCTTATTGACACTATTATGTCCTGAACACAAGTGCCGTAAATGCCACTTTACCCAAACACACTTTTCTATACTTCATGGCATGCTCGACTACGCGAAGCTCCAGCGAATTATAACACTTGAATTTGTATTGACATAAGAGATGGACTTCATATGGCTGTAATGTAAAAGGAATATTAGTGCTCTGTCTTTCATTATCAGAGATGTTGGGAGGCATATGAGGGATTACCTGCTGGACACATTGGTAGACAGGAAGAGCCCTTCTCGTCTGTTCCTCTCGATTACACTGCGCACATCTGATGCTCTTTGTCAAGAAATGCAACACTGTTTTGTAATTAATAAGAGCAGGACAGTTAAACATTAACTTCATGAAGACAGATGTATCCACTAGCATGTCAAGCAAGTTTGAACAGACCTACACTTTTCCCATATTTTGTAATAAAAGTGAAGGCATCATAAATTAGTTCCCGTCCTGGATGCTGATTGGCCAACGCTACTATGCAACCAACCTCAGGTGCATCCTGGAATGCTTTTTGAACAATACTGAAGGACTTGAGTACTGTTAGACACTTGGTGGTTGCTTTTCTTCACAATGTTATCCAACTAATCTAAACAGACAGACAGACAGATAGATAGACAGATAGTGTAACAGAAATAATGAGAGGTGGGAGGTAAAATTATCTTTCAATGCTTTTGCAATTGAACACAATGTTTCTCAAAGGAATATAAAATAATTTGGTATTGTATTTATGTTCATTTGTAATTGATGAATATGAAGAATACTACAAAAAGCTAATCAAGCTTCAGAATACAGAAAAGTTTATATAAAAAAAAATGAGCCACATTAGAGATGTAGGTGAGACACTGCAGAACAACAGCAAGACCATTTTCTTGCTTCCTTTAATGACGTCAACCCACAGAGTCCGTTTGCTTCCGTAACAGCCGTCTCTCTCCACACCTCATCCTCAGATTACCACTGAGCTCTAAACCAAGTCATGCAAAGCATCACCATAGGTAATCAATAGGGAGGCTTTTAACCTGCGGCCATCTCCTCAGATGGGCCTCCACCCATTGTGGTTATACTGCGGGATTGATGTCAGCGCATCTATGAATAGACCCTTCGACAGTTTCAAACTAATTCAATTACGATTTCTCGCTTTTTCTGCCCCGCTTTCTTTCTCGCTCCATGGAAAACAACCGTAGCAAATCCAATCTATAGCGCAGGGATGGAGGGCAAATCCCTCAATGAAAGAGGGGAGGGGGCTGGGTGCACACGTTACACTGATGAGATCCGCTGCTAAGGAGAGAGAGTGGAAAGCTTACAGTGTAATCCCATCAGGAAAAGACCACTGGAGGAGAGGTCAGCACTGGCGTCTCTCTCATTCTCTTTTAACAGTGCCCAGAGACACAAATTTGGTCAAAAATGGACTTCCTGTGTAACACCTGTGCAGATATTGTCTCCAAGTTTCAGGACTGCTGCTTAATAGAGTTTGTAAAGCTCCAGAGAGCAGCAGCTATTAAAGAACATAATCAGTGTGTGAGAAGTGAAATTTAGCACTTAACAGTAGGGTCTCTTGATTACACATGCATGGCTTTAATACGAGCTCAGCCAGCCTTTTGAACATGCAGACTGAGATCAGAACTGAATCATGAAACCACTCAGCACTTTCTGATACACTTTATTCATTCCCACTTGGGCTCATTGGACTGATTTTTGATGAAGTGTGCAAAGAGTGTGTGTGTTCATGTAGTAACACGTCTAATTGGTCATATTTGGTATAGGAAGTAACACTACTTGGAGTAACATCATATTGCCCAGTAACAACACAAGTACTCACACAAAAGTAAATTAAATGTACAAAAATGTAAATATTCCAAAAAATCATGGCCTGTTTAGCAGGAGCCTCTGTAACCTTAAAAGTCCAATTGTTTGGTGTTTTAAGAGCAAGTGTTTATCATTGTGACTGCATACACAAAGCATGGCAAGACTTCGAAAATGAATGATAGGGACTATCAACACTTACAACACAGAACAGCTGCAGCAAAAGTGACAGCAAACCTTAATATTCACCTTGAAGATCTTGTTTCCATAAAACTGATCACAGACAACTTCATAAAGCCAACATCAATGAAAGAGCTGCAAATGATAAACCTCTAATTACAGATACCAATGCTAAAATGCAACAAACATGGTGTTAAGATCATGAAACCTGGACAGTTGGAGTACCAAGATTGAAGGGATAGTTCATCCAAAAATTCTGTCATTAATTACTCACCCTCATGTCGTTCCAAACCCGTAAAACCTACGTTCATCTTCAGAACACAAATTATTTTTGATGAAATCCGAGAGCCTTCTGGCCCTGCATAGACAGCAACAGAACTACCACATTCAAGGCCCAGAAAGGTAGTAAGGACATTGTTAAAAATAGTGCATGTGACATCAGTGGTTCAACCCTAATTTTATGAAGCTAAGAGAATACTTTTTACCGACTATGCTCAACGATTTCTTCTTGACCGTGGTAGTTTCCTTGTTGTCTATGGAGGGACAGAAAGCTCTCGGACTTCGTCAAAAATATCTAAATGTGTTTTTTTCAAAAGATGAATGTAGTTTTTACTGGTTTGGAATGACATGAGGATGAGTGATTACTTCTGTAAGTAATGGCAGAATTTTAATTTTTAGGTGAACTATCCCTTTAACTTCAATATCTGCCCTGGTCATCTCAATCACCCGATTTAAACAATGTCAAATCACTGTAGGCATTTTTTTGAGAGAAAAGTAAGAAAAAGATTCCCTCTTACAACATCTATAGCAATTGACAGACAACTGACAACATTCAACTAGAGACTGCTCAAAAATTGTGTTAATCTATTCTAAGGCTGAAAGCTGTATTAAAATCAATGGTGATTCTGTCCAAATAATTCTGTTCACATGATTTTTTCCAACCCTGTACACTATTTAACTATACATATATAAAGCTATATAGTTACGGTTTTAAAAATTAAACAAAGGTCTAACCTAAATGGTGAAAGCAGAAATTGCTTTACAGACCAGTTTCGAAAATTTAAGGTTCTATGGAGATATACAGGACAGGTAAACAGGAAAGAAAAAAAAAACTATGTATGTATGTATGTATGTATGTATGAATGAATGTATGAATGAATGAATGAATGAATGAATGAATGAATGAATGAATGAATGAAAGAATGAATGAATGAATGAATGAATGAACGAACGAATGAATAAATGAATGAATGAATGAATGAATGAATGAATATATATATATATATATATATATATATATATATATATATATATATATATATATATATATATATATATATATATATATATATAGACCATTTGGAGTAATCCTATGGCTCACATGCTAATATTATTGTTTCAACTCTGTAGATCCTTTCATTTTCTTTCCTCTAAAACAATGAAAGAAAACACCATATCGTATACGGTTCTCCCAAGACAGCTTGTCCTTTCCTGGCCTCGTCCGATCATCAGATCATCTCTTGGCGTTCTATTATGGCAGAAACATCTCTGAAACAAAGCACTGCCAATTAATACTCTATCAGCCTACTGCCAGTCTTTTCACACTCTATTACAGGAAGCAGTTTAGAGACAGACCATGAATGTTTTGAGTGTGTCTTGCTCTGCTCCCTTTCCCTCCATTTTCTTTTAAACAAATCTCTTCTCAATGAGGAATTGTGTTATTTTCATGCCACGGCTATTGTTCTTTGAGTCTTGATATTCAATAAAAGCTCATTGTAGTGGCAGCGCTGGCTGTTGTACTAACGAATGTGGGCATGGTAATTTTGCAGCGTTTTGCTGTCACGTCTGTCGTCTCCATTTTTCCTGCCTTTGTGAGCCAAACGACGTGGCTAATCTGAGTGAATGCGGTGGGAAGACGAGAGATGGAATAAGAAAAAGCGAAGAAAGGGAATGAAGAAAGAAGGTTCGAGCTGTGCCCTGTCACCTGTTTAAGCTTCATCCATGCTTCTGGCAAAAAAGAAAGTCAATAGAGGAATGGAAGTGGGGGGAGAGGGTGAGAGACAAGGAGCAGGTGAGTCAACACACACAGCGGTAGCCTTCAATGACATGAATATGTATTAAACATGCTAAATGCAGGTTTCGGGTGTCAGCTGGATGATTTGCCTCACATTCAGATATGTCGAGGGGGGTGTGATTGTGTGTGTGTGTGTGTGTGTGTATTCTTTGACAGAGTGCACATTAAGAATGGATGACTGAATGTGTGTGTGTGAGGTGGAAGTGAGGAATATCTGAGGTAAATACGGTTTAAATACACAGCAAGGTTTTCCTTTCTCGAAGACAGTCTACACTGAAAACATACACCCCAAACACACTCCAGAAACAAAGTGGTGTTTGGATTGGTTCAGAAACACGCAAGCTCTGTTCCAAAACCAAGTGAGCTGCCTCTGTAGGGAGAATATTGTTTAGGTGTCAATTTAAAACGTGAAGGCTGTTCCAAAAGGAATAGGCAACGTAATTATGCTGCCTTTTCCCGTGCACTTTATTTTCAGATCCTGCCTATGTAAGTTGTTCCAGATCAGTCGCTTATGAGGTTCCATTTCAGTTCAGATGCTGCCTTAGAAGGCAGCAGCCTATGTAGGGAATGGGCATCTTACTAGGTATTGGAACAGAGCTACACCAGTCCAAAATGCAAGGATACTTTGAATTGCCTTCTCGTTGCCATCAGATAGCAGCACTTCCTTCACATCAGCACAAACTGCAATCTGCAGGAAAGGAGAAAAAAGATGAAAAATAAACAAACAAATAAATAAATAAAACAAAAGCAAGACATCCTCACCACACTGTTTGCAAGCAGTCATATCTGAAGAGCGCCAAAACGACCACCCCTCTCTCTTTCTCCCCTGCTCCCTCTCATCCATCGCTGTCTGTCTTGGCCGTTTTTTCATTTTACGTCTGCATTATTTTAATCATTCAATCAAATCAGTCAATACTTTTATCATTCCCGGTGGCTGGGAGCCCTCTATCTTGCTATCACTCTGTTGGGTAATTGCATTGTGACAGGGGATGATGGTGAGCGCCGAGCCTTTCATTTGCAGTGTGGCGTTTATCAGGCGGGGCCATCGCGCTCTGCTGTCACTCCTTACTCGGCTCGCGAGGCCTGCCTGATGCCCTT
Source organism: Cyprinus carpio (assembly GCF_018340385.1). Taxonomy (NCBI): domain Eukaryota; kingdom Metazoa; phylum Chordata; class Actinopteri; order Cypriniformes; family Cyprinidae; genus Cyprinus; species Cyprinus carpio. The sequence continues at coordinate 13,770,225 of NC_056609.1, read as the reverse complement.
CATATAACTTTGTACTCCGAAGCTTCTGCCTTTGTGCTGCTTCACTGTCAGCTCTTTCTGTCCCTTTTTATACAGTCTTTTCATTCAAGTAGTCGTCTTTATCAGGGGCGCTGTGTAACAGTTGTTTGGAGAGGCACAGTGGGCAGAAGCAGGGAGTGTGTGTGCGTTTGTAAAAGTGCTTGCAAGGTTTTATATTTGTGCTTTTGAATAATACGATTTCGAATTTCTTACATTTCTCAAATACAGGAAGCAAAAAAACCTCTTTGACCCTCCTGCAGAGAGCATTTTATAAATGTAATGTTTAATGATTTCAATATTTCTTAGAAGACATGAAACTGTATTTTAATAATTATTTTTATTTATTTACTTTTTATTATTGTTGACCTAATGAGAATAGGAGCAGTTTAGATAGCAGTTTAGCGATGGGATAATTCTTAAGGAATATTATCATGTGCTACAGAGTACTGTTCTTTCAATAAATTATTACTTTTATTCAGCAAGGATACATTAATTAAAAGTCACAGTAAAGACATTTATAATGTTACAAAAATCTTTTGAACATTCTAATTATTCGGGTTTTTTTATGTTTCTTAAGCATTAAATCAGCATATTAGGATGAAATCTAAAGGATCATGTGACACTGAAGACTGGAATAATGGCTGCTGAGAACTGTATTCTATCAAATAAATTCTGCATTCAAATATTTTGATGGTAAAACGCAGCAAATATCGAAATCATCACAGAGAAAACCAGCATCTTAGATACATTTTCCCAGGTAAAACACACAAATTGCAACATAATTTAAGTTTTTTTTTTTTTTTTTTTTTTTGCAGACATTTTGAATGTCTTTAAGTCAAACAAAAAAGGGTACATGCACTGAAAAAATTAGACAATACAGCACAATCATCTGTACAGAGTGATGCAGTGTTTTTGCCCTGTGGGCAAGAGTCAGGTCACGAGGCCCCGCACCACCAGCTAGCCATATGGGCATCAAGACCTGCAGGAAACCAACCAGTCACCCAAGAAAAACATGGATGGCACTGCCAAAACCACAGCACTCCAGGGCACAGGACAGAAGAGAGGAGCCATTTTTCCTCGTGAAGGACTTAAATAAACACATGCATCAAGAAGCACTAAGTCAGACCTGAGAAAAGGAGAAATGTGAGTAAAAAAAGAGTGGGGGACGAGGAGGGCGATCCACTGGCGGTCCGTAATGTCACAACACGGGGGTATTGAGTGGAGAGATACGTGAAGGCTGGTCTTGTGAAGGCGAAATCGATAACATGTTAAGCCTGTCCATCTGGAGAGGCTACTACAAACTACTATACACCACACACAGCCAGAGCCTAAGCCACTGATGTGTGTGTGTGTGTGACCAAGACAGAAAGTGTTTGCATATACAAGCCCCTGTGTTTGAATGCTTTTGATGAAGTTAGCCCATTGGGCCACGTGTATTTATTTATGGTCACTGAGGTAGAAATGTCCATGTGTGCTGGCCGATTTCATGTCGCTTACAATATGCCCATGTTAGATTACCCATGCTGATGCAAATTGCTCATTTGCCTGTGACTGTGTGAGAACTGTCTGTAATTTTTGCATTCACTTTTGACTTACCATGAGCCCCGCAAGACACGTCATCCCTCCACCCAGCTCACACACCGCCGAGCCCCTGTGAGACAGAGAGACACGGAGGGGTTTGATGCGCTGTTTAGCGTTAACACTGAAGTACATGAGTATGAGAGTGAAGTTTTTCAGCTCAAATGAGACGAAAACAGGAGGATGAGAGTGATAAAGACAGACAGAGAGAGAGAGAGAGATGGCTGTTGTGTCTTGACAATAACGCTAATTAACTTGCCCGTGTTGGGGGATGCCATTGATTGGAATGCAATTCCGCTGGGCTCATTGATCTCAACCTTACTCTCCCTCCTTCTCTCTGCATGTGAGCGGGTGTATATGTGTTTACAAAAGAAAGCACAATTGTCCTTTTTCCTGCTGGAAATGTAGAATGGTGGTACAGCAGGAATGGAAAGTGAATTAAATGCACAGGATCAGTGTTCTGTTTTGATTCTCTACTGGACTTTAAGAACACTGATGCATTACAGATGGTAATATTGCAGTGTTTTGATATATTTATTATAGTAAATTAGGTGTGACAATATACTAGTATTGATGATAACCTCGACATCTAGAAAAAAAAAAAATATATATATATATAAATAAACACTGTTGTAAATAATTGTAAATAACCCAGCAGCGATTCCTGAATATTTATACTCATTTATATGGCACTCCAAAGTACTTGAAAGAATACCATGGTATTACTATGGTAAATTTCCCAACAATATTTACTTTTGTTGTTTAAGTATTGTATGTCTGATTCACTGAGCTGTGTTTACATCCAGTGACAAACCAAGACATTAGTAATATGTACAGAAGTAAATAAAAAGTGTTTCAAATTAAACATCATACACTGATGAACTGATTTCTTATTGTATTCTATGAATTTTGATCATTTTATTCTCTTGGTAGTCAAAAACTCACCACACAAACCACATTGAGGTCGGCACAAACCGCTTATTATTGTAAGTGAACATACATTCTACAGAAGAGTTTGACTGGACAAATGGCCTTTAAACCATACAGTACGTCAATAACTATAGACAGATATTTTCCCTACCCTTAAAAAATGTTAACAAGCCTAACTGGCTATCCTGTGTAAACACAACAAATTTATTTGCATTTTATTTTATTAACTGCATTTAGTATTTTTGCTTTTTTTCCCCTAAGAACAACCCTGACATTTTTGAGTCACACCACAACAGTTAACACACATACCTATTGTATATATAGAGACCTACGCACCAGAACAGAATAATTCATATGAAAGGTAATTCATATAATTCTCACAGGAACGGAGTATTTACACAAAGACTATAATTTGCATAGAGTTCATTTGTGTTTGTCATACACAAAATATACAGTAGAGAGTCCCTGTATATCAAAAGCAGCCCAGAGCTGCACACCCAGAAGTGTCTTCTCACACACACACACACACACGCCAGCAGCTTGACTTCATCATTTTGCCAGTCATTTCTGCGCTCCGTGACAACAGTCTCCATGTGTTTGTCTGCTCTCAGCCCCGTGATCCGACACCTTCCATTGACAGAGAGACAGAGTGGAGGATGAAGAGAGAGCGATTGTTGTATGAGGGAGTGCAATTAAAAATTAATGCGCACAAAACTGCTAGTATGAGCCGCGGCGGGGACAAAGCCCCAGTGACAGGTAGCTATTTGGCTGTACATTGGGCTAGTGGAAAGAAAGGCAAAAAACCAGAGGGATGAAGAGAAGAGATGGGTGCTCTCTGTAAATTGACTTTTTTTTTTGTTCTGCTTTATCCTCCTCTTTTTGGTGAGTGCCTGATAACAGGTCTGGAAGATAGCGAGAGGGTGACAGTCCTTGATGACATACAGGAACAAGAGCACACGTCGACATACACACACAGTCACACACAGACACGCACAAACATACTACACACACACATACACATGCAAATTAACTCCAGTTTTTAATTTAGAGGTCTGAATATGCACAAAAGCGACACACAGACCAAATCACAACAGATCACAGGTCTTAACATCCTCCATACACACACACACACACACACACACACACACACACACACACACAGACTCCTACAGAAGCATTGGCCCAAGGGCGCAAAACCCCGCTCTATCTCTATATGCCCAGTTGACCTTCAGCTTGCCGCTGTGTGATCGATAAGCCTCTCTTCCCTCTTCTGCCTCTTGAATGTATAAACAGGAAATCAAAGGCTTGTGTACCGCCTTGAGTGCAAATCAAAAAGTGCCCCTTGCTTCTCTGTCATATGGCCAAAATGAGAGAGAGTGGGAGAAGAGAGAGAGAGAGAGAGAGAGAGAGAGAGAGAGAGAAGGGGGGCTCACGTAAACATGTGACGTTTCTTCAGGCAATAGTAGGCCATCACCTCTTCAGAAGGCCAGACACCTGAATGAGAAAGAGAGAGCGGTTAGAAGAAGTGTGTGAAGTGTGCTGGTGCACCATACTGCCAAGTTTGTTTACAGTACCAGGAATACTACACAGTTTTCACTATCACATTAAATTTAGTGCACATTACAGCATAATCTCGCCATGAGATATGAGGGGAGCATCTGACACATTTAAACCACCAATCATAGCTCTGTACTGTGATGTTTAGGGGTGGATAATAGATTTGCATTAAAAGTGATAGTTAGGCAAACATACAATACCATTTAAAAATGTGCTCACTCATTTTTTTTAAAAGGATAGTTCACCCAAAAATGAAAATTCTGTCATTAATTACTCACCCTCATGTCGTTCCAAACCTGTAAGAACTTCGTTCATCTTTGGAACACAAATTAAGTTATCTTTGATGAATTCCAAGAGCTCTCTGAATTAATGACAGAATTTTCATTTTTCGGTGAACTATCCCTTTAAGGCTTACATTTATTTGATCAAAAATACAGTAAAAACAAATTTAAATGAAAATTTACAATTTAAATGAAAAGTCTTTATTTTAATATTTTAAAAAACAAATGTAATTAATTCCAGTGATGGCAAAGCTGAATTTTTAGCAGTCATTAATGCAGTCTTTATCATTATCTTCATCATCCTTGATCATTCTAATATGCTGTTTTGTTGCTCAAGAAATAAATATTTTATTAAAATAAAAACACACAAACACACATATATAAAAAAAAAAAAAAAACACACACAAACATATATATATACAAATATAGATATACACATATATACATACATATATATACATATACATACATATATATACATATAGACATATACATACATATATATACATATAGACATATACATACATATATATATATATATATATATATATATATATATATATACACACACACACACACACACACACACACACATATACATATATAATTATTACACACAAAATTAATTTTTAGTGAACATTCATCTAGTCAACAATGTCATGTGGTTACATTATAACCATCGCTTAACTCACATTTCCTTTACTAACAGGTGAGAGAGATACTTTAATGTATAGATGGCCAGATCATATTAAAAAAACAACAACAACAACAACAACAAAAACAAAAAACCTGAAACTTACTATGATGAACATTATTCAACAGAGACTATATAGAAACATTCAATTTATTACATACCACAACCTCACACAAGGACACTACAAGCCTACATGGTAACCTTGACATGATGCAACATAAAGACAGTGTCTCACTCTCTTTTACACTGCCGCTGTCTCTCTGTTCATGAGGAACGCTCCCTGCTCGCTACAGTTCGCTTCCAACACACACACACACACACACACACACACACAAGATTCTGGCTACTTAGGCTTGTAAGCTGTGCACAGAGTGAGTGGGGGTCCAGCGAACGATTATCACAAGAAGCAGGCTGGTGGTCTTATCACCCACTGTCAGCCTCTGCTCCTTCTGCTAGCTCCAGCAAGAGCCATAAAGCTGCTATTGTCTCTCAGACACACACATACACACATGCAGCTGAGGAAAATAGTCATTTCAATAAACTTAGGCCCCTGAGCTGTCTGCCTTTGATGGGAGCTCTTATGTGTTTGGATTTGTGTGTGTAACTTTACTTTCGTTTGCAACGTATCTTCATGTAGAAATTTGTGAAGTGTTTTAAAAGAAAGAAGAAAGAAAACAGTGTTTTTGGTGTGTGAGCACTGGGTCATTCTAAGAAACGCTTGTACCTTTCTGTAAGATTTTAACCATTCTGTAAGACAAAAAATGCGTTTAAATATTAAAAACTTAAGTGTTACTCAAGTTTAAAGGGATAGTTCACCCAAAAAAAAAAAACATTCTGTCATCATTTACCACTTCAAATATGTAAGACTTATTTTCTTCTGTGGAACACAAAATACGTTTTCATCATTGACATACAACTATATAGATAAAAAACCATATGCAGCATTAAAATATCTTCTATGTTCCGTAGAAGAAAAATTCATAAAGGTTTCGATTTTTTAAGGGATCTATACTTTGATTTACAGATAATGTCATAATTTATATCATAGGGAATATAGGATAAAATGTTAAAAAGAAGAGAATTTAAATTGTCCTGAAAGAATTAATGTCTGTAAAATGATGAAAATAATGTCATTATGACAGATTTTTTTTATTATTTATGCAAGAGTATTACTGAAAAAGGGAAAAATATTACAGTAACAGAGTTCAACTGCAACCTAACTTTTCATAATGTCAAGATTTTTTTAAATGATACATAATATCAGCTAAAATAAAACCAGTAATAATAATAATGATGATGATGATAATAGAGAGAGAGGAAAATGTCAAAATGCTAGCATTTATTTCAATTTAGTTATTACTAAAAAACATAATTATGTATAAAACAGCAGTGAGGTATAGGAGGAGTCCAAATACATCATTATGCTGAAAGAAAAGGAAGAAAAATCTAATAAAATTAATGGATTTATCAAAAAAAAAAAAAAAACTTTTTGTATTAAAAGATTGTCTATATTACAATAAAGCTCATCAACACCAATGGTGCTGTTTTGCAGGTTCAGGCGGATAGATAGAGAGTTCAGTGCATGCAAGAACGACAGAAATACAGGCGGATAGATAGAGAGAGGTGAGAAAATGTGTGTGTGAGTGTTTGTAAGACAGAGTCGATATAATAAGCAGCTTATGACCTGCCTTTCAGGAAGGCCTGTTAAAGCCGTTCTCTCTCAACCTCTCTGCACCATCATCTTGAGATTAACTCACCCAAGCAAGATTTAATAATGTCTATTGATAAAACGTCAACATATGCCTCTGCCATTAAAAGGCGGCAGCACCTGCTTGCTATTCCACTTGCTGATGAACCATATGACATTTTGAGAGGCTAGTGTAAGATTTATCACATACGGATTGTAGCTAGACAGAAAAAAAAACAACTTATGACACTTAGAGGTCACAACAACAACTTCTAGGCTCATCTAGGAGGCCCTTTTGTGCTGATTAATTCAGCTGCCTGTAATCTCTGAAGTCCCAGCATCCTCTATGACTTATATGACTGGAAATGTAAAAATCCAATAACTACGAGTTTGAATGATGGGCTAAATCGTATCGCTCTGCATTTTGATAAAACTAGAACTATGCTCAAGAAAAGTGTAATAGAGGCTTGCGGTGTCTTCATTTATTAACTGCTGTACTGTTATATACATCAAAGAACAATCCTAGTGAAAGCGTTTGAGTGTTTAAATAAACTAAAGAATACAAATGGTTTAATGACATTCTCATAAGTTAGACATCTTTAAAAATGACATTTGAAATGGATTGATTCAGCAGTTGTACAAATGGTGAGATAACACAGGGGCTGCTTAATAAGGGCAGGGGTTTCTCTGCTTTAAGAGGTCTTTTCAATAATGATACGCTGAGATACAATTATGGCAATAGGTGGATTTCTTTCCCTTCTCTCAGCTGAAGTACACCATAAAGAAATAAAGTATTCCTTTAAAACCGTTCCTTATTTTTATTCACTGTGTGCTAAATAGCAAATCTTCGCAAACACAGTTGATGTGCAGAAAAATTGCAGTAAATGTGCAACAAATCTTACGTTAAAAAATAAAATAAATAAATAAATCTCTGAAGTGCTATACAAATAAGCATGACTATGAAAAACTATGTTATGCAACAGTTATCTGATAATACATAACCATAATACCACAATAAATTTCTGGGAATATTCCATAAACATTTAGGCACAGTTAATAATTATTTCCAGGAATATTCAGTTTGGCACACTTAAACATTCAGAAATTAGACCCATTTTGTCAGCATACTAAATGTGCAGGTTTTTGCTTAATGTTTTTGTCAAGACATCAATAGTTTTTTATGAGATTATTTTTATAGTTTTGTTGACCATGTAAATATATTTTAAATTGCAATAATATTTCACAATACAACAATAGAAGTGTCTTTACTGTATTGCACTACTATTCAAAAGTTTGGGATAAGATTTTATTTATTTATTTTTTCAGCAAGCACACCCTAAATTGATCAAAAGTGTAAAAGCTATTCTTTTGACCTTTCTATTAATCAAAGAATAATGAAAAATCACAGTTTCCACAAAGGTATTTAGAATATAAAAACTGCACCAAATCATAAAATCATAAAAATAATAAAAGAATTTCTGAAGGATCATGTGACTGGAGTAAAGACTGGAGTAATGACTGCTAAAACTTCATGCAGCCTTGATGAGCAAAAGAGACTTTCAAGAACGTTAATTTTAAATTGCAATAATATTTCACAATACAACAATAGAAGTGTCTTTACTGTATTTTTGATCAAATAAAACAATCCAAAATCCTCAAAACATAAAACCAAGAACGTTAAAAAAGTCCTACCCACCCCAAACTTTTGAATGGTAATACATTTAGTGGACACAAAGAAGGAAACTAAAAGTCTTGAATCTGAAACTTGAATTTAAACGATAAAATTACAGGCATAAAACAGACAAGTGTATGTAAAGGTGTGAGTTTTATTTTGGCCGGGAGACAAGATGCACTTGAGGAAATGAAGAAGCCATGAGGTGATAGCAGATAAAAGCTCTTCCTGGGGATAATGCAATCACTTCTCACCTTCAATTACCAAATGAGACACAGAGCTGTCTCTGCTACACTATTTACCTCCGTTTACTTATCTTCAAACCTTTGTACATTCTTTTTCTCTTCTTTCCTCAAATTTTATGTAAAACCCATAACAAGTGCTAAAACGTAGATTAAAAAGCCGCTCACTATGCTAGCTGAATAGCGAAAACAAACTAGGCATTTGGTGCCTTGTTTTAGCTATACTGTCCTCTACTGAACGTAAAGGTGAAGTGTCTTAACATTGCTAGGGTAAGAAAGAGCTAGAAAAGAGTCAATACTTTTGTGATTTTTTCCAAGTGGGGAATAATTTCCCACTATCACTGCGCTGTTGTGGTCCTCCTTTAAACAGTCTATGTGTTGGTGAACTCTTAACCTTGTGAACTTTGGAAAAGTGCAGCGCCTGGCTAATCCCGGTGGAAATGCCAGACACTAATCATATGAGCCAGGATGAGACGCACAGATGCCGTCCGGCACTTACTTACTTACACACTATAACCATAGTGCTCTGGAGCGGCTTGTTTGCTTGCATATGTACGTACAAACCCTCAACGTCATAGGTTTAAACAGAACAATGAACAAGACAAACAATCAGCTTACCATGCCACTTTATGAGCAGTTAAATACTGAGGTCACAGATTAACATGCCATACAGCTTTAGCTACAAACCTATAATTAATCAATCAAACAGAATGGGCCATATCATATACCCGGCGCAATCTGACGCAAGGTGCAGTGCAAGTGTGTTTGCTAGTTTCAGTCCGGCGCCGTTCGCATTTTCCCATCCAGCGCCACGTCGTTTAATTAGCAAATGCATTTACGCCCATTTGTGCGCTTATGGGCGTGCTGGTCTAAAAAAGAGGTGTGTTCAGGCGCATTGCTATTTTAAGGGGCTGAAAATAGACTGCGCCATAGACCAACTCAAACCTGGTCTAAAGTCTGGCGCAATGTTTTTTCGCGGGCCAACCGTTTTTCCGTTGTTAAAATAGCAAAAGTGGATTTGGACACGCCCTGAGTGCACCTGCGCCGTGCGCTTTACACTTTGCGTTTAGATCGTAAATAAAATATCGTAGATAAAATAGGGCCCAATGACATTAAAAACCTAAGATACAGGAAATAGAAACAAAAAAGAGAAAGTTGTGCATTCCCTCCTCCCTTTCAGGACTTGGGGCAGCCCTGAGCTTTCTGCAGATGATCTCCACATTACCGCAGGCCTCTGATAATTCCTAAGCCTCCTCCATTTCAGATCCAATAACGGATAAGGGCGCATTTCAGCATGATCAACTGCAATCTGTTCCCTCACACCACTACTTTACTCCAACTCCAGGATTACTGAACACACACTCACTCACTCACTCTCTCTCACAAGTACACCCACAGACAACCAAAGTCACTTCATGGCGTCTCAGAGAGGATGGGAGAGTTGGGGTCTGAAGGAATCAGAGGTGCAATCTTGTCTCCAACATGGAGTACAGTCCCTGAAAGAGCTCAACAAAAGGATGTAGAAACCAATCATGGTTGTTTAAAACATGGGGCCGTATTACAGAAACTTTCCATGATACATATTGAGATGTTTAATGTTCTAAATGAGATCTTATTTAGCTTGATTACCAAACATTTATGATACAGATATGATTCTGAGTTACAAAGGGTGTCACAGATGGGCACTTTATTGATTATAAAATTACAAAGAAATTTTGTTTTGATGTGCAATACTAGGTTGTGTCAACTACACAGTGCCCACTCACTAGTGTTCTGGTTCCAGAACTTTTTTTTTTTTTATTAATTTTTCCCATTGGGATTTTAAAGCGCTGTAAGAGCTGTAAGCCTTGAACCAAACCAACCAGCTACAAGGTGAATCACAACATTACAAACTTTGATTTGAAGCAAAGGTATTTGAAAATCAGACAAAAACACAAAGATACAAGACTGAGTACTTTAAAGGGGTCATGAACTGAGGAATCAAAATTCCCTTCATCTTCTGATAGATAAGAGCTCATTGTGTTATAAAAACATCCTGTAAGTTTCAGAACTCAAAACTTTTTGGTTAGTCTAAAAACAGCTTATATTGAAGCCAATCTGCCAAAACGACAAGTAGTGGAATGTGCCACTTTATGATGTAATAGTGTGGCTAAACAGCACCTCCGCAAAAGAAGATCAATGTCTGCTGCTACAGCACTGCCTGTTTAGCCCGGCCCACAGATTCGCTCATGTAGTGTAAAGAACGAGAGAGGCAAATGCAGGTCTATGAAGAAATCAAACGATAAACTTTATTTGATGAACTCTATTCTTAATGAATTGACAGACCGTGTCAGTAAGAACTTGGTTCTTTGTTTACTTAATTTTACCCTGGATTCAAGGCAAACAAGGCACGACAGTTCTGCTGTCTCTTTATGTAACTGCTCTGACATATCAGCTGTCTTTTAATGGCTTTAAATAAACCGTACATGATCACATTTAAAATGTATTCCTCTCAGTCTTTTGTTTTTCTTAAATTCGGATATTACATAGTGTGAAGCTGTTTTCGTACTCATGCCAGACTTATAAGACATCCTGTTATGAATAACCTTTGGATTTGCATCCATCAAGTTTCCAAAAACAAAGTTTGAATTTTAAGCCAACTACATCTATATATATATATTGATACTGTCTTATGAAATTACACATACCATGATGTATTTGGACATACCGCCCACCCTAAAATAATCGGTTCACATTTGACAAGCTTAATCATTTATAACCCAAACCCACACAGGCATTCATACATACAGACACACACACACACCCCTCAGCAATTTTCATTGAACACACCGAGCAACAAAAAAGGAAGCCTCTATCCACACAGCTCCAGCACACCGAAATGACAGAATACAGGGGAAAAAAGCCTTTCCGTCTTACCCAGCTGCGCACACGAGTGTGTTTTCAAAGCCGCAACACTGTGCCTCGGGTAGATAAGGCCGCCCTCCTCTCTTGGTAAACAACTTTTTTGGATTAGTGGTGGCGGCGTATAATGAGGGGAGAAGAGCCATCGCTGCATTGTCACCGGCATGTGCGGGGGCCGGGGCAACTCTTTGCTCTGCTATTTATCCGGTGGCCTGATAGCTTACTTATCTGTGAGAGAAAATGCCAAAGCTGGCAGAATCTCATCTTCGCAGCGGCGCAGCGCTGACGGCAGACTAATAGATATATCAGCACGCGGGTGCGGGGCTAAGCCGGTCAGATGAGCGGGTACAGGCCGCAGCTGATTGATTAGCATAGGCTGGAACGGCGCGGGCCGTTGACAACCCCAGATTACAGCCGCCGCGCAAGCCTAAATTGCTTACTTCTTTCTGTTGCACCGTGGAACAGGGGCCCGCCAAATTACAGCCCTGTCACCTGAACAAGGTCTATTTGGGGAATGTTAATGCATATAAACAATTAAAGTGAGAGGGATAGAAATGATAGGGATGAATAGAGCGAGAAGGAGAGGGGAAGAGTTAGATGAGGAAAAAAAGAGGGGTGAAGAGACGGGTGATGAGATATTGCAAACGTACTTGCTAACAAAATATCTCTCCTTCTAGGCGCAGGCTGTTCCTTTGTGAGAAATGAATTGTTTTAGTGCATGTGGATAACTACTTCCATATAGTATGTTATTGCTAAGGCTAATTTATATATCTTTTAATTATCAGCCGATATTTTTTTCTGTTCGGACGATGTGTTAGAAGCAGGGACTTTTAGTTTGAAAATGCTGAGTGCAAGAACACATGGAATCTTGATTAGTTACTGTCTCTTGATGACAAACTTTAAGTCATTGATTTCAAAATATGCTGTGCTATATGCAGTTTGTCGCTATGTCATATTTACATCATCTTCACTGTGTGCTTGTCTTTATTGGAAAATTATTCATATTTTTACCTTTTTTTAACAGAATTACAGCAGCTAGATGTTTTTATCAATTTCAAACTATTTTTTTCATGTTTATTCATTTTAAAGTTATATAATTTGCTAAATATGATGTAAAATAAAATACATTTAATTTCAGCAATAGTTATGCATGTGCTTTTACTATCTTTCAGTTAAATTTTATGATATCATATGTAGAGCTTTATATCAGCTATCGGCTACCTTGCATTCTAAAATATCAGAATCTATATCGGTCAACCCCTAATAATGACCATTCATCAGAAATAAAAGGTATTTGAACAAGAATTACTTAGCAAAATATTCATTAATAATTAATTATAAGTTCCTATCATAAATGTATTGAAAACGAGTCATCAGAAGAAAATTGTGTCAGTGCGGCCGACTTCCCTTGTTATATAGCATCACAGCACTCTTGTTGGCAGCTATCTTAACCTACAATACCGCACTGCCCTGTAGGTGATACAGGAACAGCACTGTGAGAAAATGTGTGTGCTCAGTGGGTGATAATGTGTGAACAGTTATCCACTGCTGCAGGTGTGTGTGTGTGTGTGAGAGAGAGAGATTTAATGTGTACAGGTGAGAATGTGTTAACAGCTATAACAATGGACAGGCCAGAGCCAGAGCCAGAACCAGACACACACACACACACACACACACACACACAGACGCATCTCAAGGGCAGCATTGTCTATCATAAAGAGCAAACTTACTTCTGAACTGTAACCATGACAACGTGTCACCATGGTGCCATTCTTCTGACAGGTACTGCAACCAGTTTTTGACCCTACCAGTGAATATTAAAGCTCTTTAATTTATTCACTCCTGTCATCCAAGATGTTCATGTCTTTCTTTCTTCAGCCAAAAATAAATTAAACTTCAATGAAAACAAAAAAGGATTTAACTTCCAAAATTAAATATCAATACAAATTGACATAATCTAAAAATCAATGCAGCTTCAAAGGACTCAGGATTTCAGCCAAGGAATGAAGATCTTATCTAGTGAAACAATTGGTCACGTTCTAAAAAAAGAAAAACTGATATACTTTTTGTATATTTGTATAATATAAATTGATTATAAATTGATATATTGATATACTTTTCAACCATCTATACTATCATATACTTTTAACCATGTTCGTCTAGCACTAGCTCTGCGATGGGTGTCCACAACTTCAAGCAATGCGGAGCCATGTTGGAAAGGTCACACGTGATGTAGGCAGAAGTAGGACTAAACCCCATCTGATTTTCTCATCCAACATCCAACCATTTTTTTTAAAGGGTTACAGATTTAGTCTTTGCATGCTCTCTTTGTAAACACTGGGTCAGTATTTAAGCCTACAGTACGTAACAAAATTAACTGAACGTAATTACGGTATGAAAAGCACAAGGTTTTTTTTCTCTCTCATTTCTTTATAAAGTATATATATATATATATATATATATATATATATATATATATATTAGTGGGGGAGAAAAGCTCGATGCATCGATGCATCGCGATTCGTTATCTAACGATCCAAATCGATTCTCAAAATTCTGAATCGATTCTGTGTTCAATTCAAATGCGAGCGCTGTCAAGACTCACGTGACCAAACAAAAAAGACGTTGATGGACGACCGTTCATATGCTGGTGAATTAGCTTCGTTTTAAAATAAAATGGACAAACTACGACCTGCACCATCTCATTTAAAATTGGATGTGTGGGCAACATTTTGGATTTTCTGAAGACACCGAAGGTGTCGTTGATAAAAGCCATACTGTGTGCAAAGTCTGTAGCGCCAAATCAATCATTTCGGCAACACGACTAACATGAAGAAACATATTACGCGGTTCCACTCAGAGCTGGAGAAACAGCATTCTCTTCCAATCACGAACACACTCCCGGTTACATTCAAAGGACCCTGATCAAGTAGCAAAGCTTCCACCGAATTCTGAAAAGGCAAAACGAATTACCCGATCAGTGGCGGTTTTATTGCCAAAGATCTGCGCCCGTACTCCGTTGTGGAAAACCAAGGATTTCGCACGATGTTACAGGTACTTGAGCCACGATACACTTTGCCCTCGCGTCGTTATTTTAGTGAGACGCTGTCCCCGCACTCTACAGTGAGTGTAAAGATCACATCTTAGAATCCCTAAGTAATACGGACAGAGTGGCAATAACATGCGATGCACGGACATCAATTACAACAGAATCGTATGTCACTATTACGGCACACTACATTACAGATGAGTGGAAGCTTGCAGCTTGTGTTCTGCAAACGCGTGCTATGAGCGAAAGTCACACAGGTAATAATTAATTAAGAATCGTTTTGGGAATCGGATCGTTCCTCCCAGAATCGGAATCGGATCGAATCGTTAAGTGCCTTAAGATTCCCACCTCTAATATATATATATATATATTAAATAAATATTATTCCAGCACAAAGTATTTTCAGCATGTTACTTAAATAATTCAATAAGTAAAAGTATATGCATTTATTAATAAATAAATTAATCAACAAAAATTAAAATGTTTATTGAATTATTTTTGTATTTAATTAGTGTGCTGACAACATCCTTTATCTGTCGTGTTGTTTGTACACTAAAACCTTCTCGAAAAAGTTTGCAACACGTTAAAACTACATTTACATAATCTAATCAACTAAAAGAGAAAGGGACAGAAAGTTGTTAAATGAAAAAAAAGCAACAGATGAGAGATAAACGGCTCCAGTGCATGATTGAGTTGAATGAATCAGTGATTTGCATTTCACTGTCTGTGGTGGAGCATTAAGGTCACAGAGCATTCCATAGGGCACATATGCTGACTGTACCCTCAACACTGCATACAGCAAGGGCCACTGCATTCCCTCTGTTTCTCTCTCTGACTCTCTCTCTCTCTGTCTGAGAACAGACAAGCAGGGCTCCTGCAGGCTGTGCTTTGCGTTGCCGCTTTTCACTCTAAACGGAGATGAGTGCGGTGATATCCCCAGGCCAGCTCAGGGGGCCTCTATCTAACCCGAAATGATTTTTAGCACGCCGACTCAAGCACTTCCCAGAAGCAATGTCAACCCAGTGCCAGCGTCTCTCTTTTTCTGCCTCCTTCTCTCTCTTTCCATGTGTGTGCGGGTGTGTGGAGTTGTGTGGGGAGAGAGAAAAGCAGTACAGACAGGGGGAAGTTAAAAAGCTTAGCAGCGAGGGTCAGCTCGCGACACAAGGGCTTATCGTTTTTCTGTCGCTCCCCCGCCGGCAAAAGAAGGGACTTTTTTTTCTCTTCCTCTTTCAGGTGAAAAGCTTACTACTTCCCCCTGCTCTCTCTCTCTCGTTTTCTCTGGTGCACACCCTGGCTCCTTTTCACATCTTGATGCCTTTTAAATGTCACTTATTTTACATGAGGTACTTTGTGGAGACGGGGAATCAGGAGCAATCAGGGCTATTATCCCTGTGGGGCGATGTCGGGTCCAGATGCATTACGACACCCTTCCTCCAGCTGGCCACTGCTGCAGTGTGCCACTTCTCGGGGAATTAAGTGGCATTATGGGGGAAGTGGCTGTGATGGGAACAGCATGGGCAGTGCAGGTAGAACACTACTCTCCCTCGGCCTTAAGTGAGACCTCACCAGGGCTTAATCAGAGAGAAAGCCCGGGACAAAGCAAAGCTCCGGACACAGCAAACCCCGGCCCACCAGGGGAGAGCCAAGCCATTTAGAGCCACCTGTGCGCATGGACACACAATCGTATTTCCCTCGGATATGCTCACATACTTTTGAGTCGACACCTCTTCTAACTTCCCTCCCGCTCTTTCTGTGAATATGTAATTCACATATTAATAAGTACATTCCAATACGTGATACCATGTTTTAAGGGGTGCCATTATTTTGATGAGGCACCAGTGGCAGTCTAGGTTAACTTATCCAATGTGAGATAATAATGACAAAAATTATAATTTAAAAAGAGTAAATAATTTAAAATGAATTTCATTGTAACAATATAACAATTAATATGCTGTCAATTATTTTGATATGTTTTTGCCTTACTGTCATTCTTTTTTATTTTTGTTATTGTTCATTTATCTTAATTTCTTAATTTTTGTTTTATCTTCTCTGTAGTTCTCTACCATGCATTTTTTTGGTGAAGGGGCACAAATGGCAGTTGTGGGTTACTTAGTAGCAAAATAAAATGAAATGAAATAAAACTAAAATATATATTTTTAAAAATGATAAAAAGGAAGTGCATATGTAAAATTTAATACTATATGCTGTCAGTTATTTTGCTTTATTTTATTTTTTTCAGTCTTACTGTCATTCTTTTATTCATTTTTATTAATTATTACTTTTTTAAACTGGATACATATTAAGCTAAAAGTTATCCAACTATATAACAACTAGCACATTATTTTCTCCAACAGTATACAAGTAAACAGAATACAAGTTCCTAACAGAAAAAAAAAAATGTTACAGTCTTGGGGTTTTAACAAGGTGTAAATGAAAAGACAAAAGTTCTATGGCTTTGCTAAACAACACTACCCAAGTGTGACATCTCACTGTATCCCAACAGACAGACGCTAACAGTGAAAGAAAAAAACATTAGCGGGAATAGCCAAGACGCTAACACATTAAGCAAAAACAACACTTCACATTACATCACAGTGGATCTAGAGTCCAAATACCTTTTATAGATGACTCAAAGCATTTAGATAGGATTGAATACGGCATTTTCTTTCCGCCTTTCCCTCTTCTGAGCACTTGAGGCACCTAGCAAATGAGGGTTGTTGTTTTAAAGACTTAGCCCACAGGGCAAAGATACACATTCTAAATCTGTGTCACTCCAGATAAACTTGGAGCAGGCAGATATTATGCCATCAGGGAGTTTTCTCAGATATCTGATGTTGGAGGACCATCTTGAAGCAAGTTACAAATAAGATGAACTGAGTGATGAGTATGCCGCTACTTAGCGGCAGATATTATGAGAGAAGTTGAGCGAATAAACGCACTTGACACAGTCATCATCACCTCATGCTGTATAATAAAGACTGGGCTTTTAGCCAAGGGAAAAATTATAGTGGGGTAGTGCAAAAAAGGTTGGAAAAAAGACATTGTGCAAGGATTCTGCAGGTGTTCTGCATTCTGCAGGCTGGTGATTCAATCCCGTGACTGTACCAGAGCAGCGCTGCTCTATAGCCATTGGCCAAACAGAGTCATGGGCCTGATAAAGTCACAGGTTTCACAGACCCTGCTGCTGTGGATGATCTATTTCAGCAGGCTAACAGCAGCACTGCATGGGCCGGTGTGTTGTCCACATACCAAGTCATTTTCATCAGCAGCATGGCAGGACACACCAAGATATGTGCAACAACTGCACAAACAAATCAAAGACATAAGGCACTATCGATGTGAAAAAAAGACAAACACAAGAACAAATTGTGAACTTCAACCTTTTTCCACCGAAAGTCAAGCTGTTCCTCCCCACAGCAAAAGGACTAATCTCCCAACATACCAGCGTACAATTGAAGGGCCTCTCTGGTCTGGAATCTATTGTGAGCGCCATATTCCCACCTCTCAGAGAAGAAAACCATTTTATCCCAGCAAACCACAGTCACTGAGGTGGCATGTGCAGGGAATAATAGGCTTGTGTGAGTACAGCACTGCAATTTCTGAAAGAAAGAAAGAAAGAAAGAAAGAAAGAAAGAAAGAAAGAAAGAAAGAAAGAAAGAAAGAAAGAAAGAAAGAAAGTAAGTCAAATAATGAATGCAAACTAATGAAAGTAACCAAATGAAAGGAAGAAAGGAAGGAAGGAAGGAAGTAACCCAAACGAAAACAAAAAGGAAGAAAGGAAGGAAGAAAGGAAGGAGCAAGGAAGGAAGGAAGGAAGGAAGGCAAGGCTTTAAATTAGGAAAGAAAGAACAACAGAAAAAGAAAGAGAGAATTAAAGAAGAAACTAACAAACAAATAAAAGAAAACAAGAAAAACTGACAAAATTAAAAAAAAGAAAGAAAGAAAGGAAGGAAAAGGAAGGAAACGAAAAGAAAGAACGAAAGAAAGAAAGAAAGAAAAGAAAACAAAAAAAACTAAGAAAATTAAAAAAAGAAAGAAAGAAAGAAAGAAAGAAAACAAGAAAAACTATGACAAAATTAAAGAAAGACAGAAAGAGAAAAAAAAGAAAGAACAATTTAAATAAGGAAAGGAAGACCAAAGGAAAGAAATAAACAAAGAAAAAAAAGGAAAGAAAGAACAAGAAGAGAGAGAGAGAGAGAGAGAGAGAGACAGAGAGAGAGAGAGAGAGAGAGAGAGAGAGAGAGAGAGAGAGAGAATGGCATTTTCTGGTCTCCCAGTCTGGTAAAGCTGGCCTGTTGGCTGGTTTTAAAGAGCTTTGGCCACTTATCACCTGGTCAAGCTGAGAGACCAGCTAAAAACCAGCCATGTTTTTTCTGGATGGATTTGGTCTCTACAGTATACATGAGGAGACCTTAGAAAGCAAACATCTCTTGCATTCATTTTATTAATAGGTAAATACCAATGTGTTCATTAAAGCAATTTCAGGGGACTGAGGCTTGCTGAGGAGTCCTGTTGTGAGACTGCCTTCGCTGCTGGCCACAAACTAAAATAGAGACCTTAAGAAGAGGTGACCTGTGATATGCCTGCTGGTGAGGGACAGCCCAGAGATCCTTATTACTGCGATGAGGCTCCTTGTTAAGATACCTCCAGAGGCCAAGGATGAAGAGGATGGGGGGCAAGTGTCCCAATTTACCCCCCAGCACTACCGGGCACAGACTCACCGCATTAAGGTACAGTCAAGTTTATCAGAGTAAAGATAGTGGTCATTTACTGAGACAAGTGACCTTGAACATCATACAAGTGAGCTAGTGACTTAGTATGTTGCTTTATTGTCTGCTGCCTACATATACAATTATCTTCTAAGGGACCATTAACATAGAAGGCATTTTTGCTTTTAAAAACGCAAGATGCAAGACAGTGGAATTAAAAAAATTCAAGGTTGAGAGACATGTTTTGTAAAACATTTGTTGCATAAGATGCTGCACAAGACATTAAGCATGAGCGAAGTGGTCAGTCTAGTGTATGTTTACATAGAGAAATCAATTAAAAAGCATTGAAGTGAAAGGCAAAAATTTTGAGAACGGTTGAGATAACATGCTAAATGAAACGCTCTACATACAGTAGTGTAATGTTAGCATGTTGCTAAACTAACAACAATCTAACAAGCTAACAATTTAACTCTTCCAGATCCTTCATCCTGAAGTCGATGGGTTTTTTGAATGGGTTTTGGTTAAATTTCTGAAATAAGGTCTCTGGTTAACAAAAGCTCAACATATTTTCACCCCCTTGTAAATTTTTAAAAGTTTTTAATTGTCCTGAAAAAGGCAGTTGCTAATAAATGGCTAAATAGGGACACAGAGGTTGTTGTAGACATTAAACATCATCACATCGCACAAAAAAAAAGTGTAGTAAAAGTGTAGTAACCATGTTTTTTTTTTTTTTTTTGGCGTATTGATTACCAGTTGTATAACCACAGTTTTGCTACACACACCATGGTGAAACTATGGTTATGGTAGCAAAACCATTGTTAATTTGTGGTTACCATAGTTTTTTGGTTTCATGTGTGGTAAAACCATGGTTAATTTTCATAAGGTGTAGTAGACTTTTAAAGCCTCATTGTGTTTATAATCACTCTTGCAAACTTTTTTAATTTGTGTTCATTTGTAAAGATTTATCATAATGGGAAACAAGCATAAGCATCCAACTAGTTTGTTGGTTCTGCAATAGTCCAAAAGCCAATGGAAAAATCCTATTTGGGTTTTTGTCAAGGGAACCTACAAAAATACATCATCTTTGTAGGATTCTATTCACAGAGCTCATCACAATGCATTCTGGGACTGCCTTTTCCCTGAAGCATGTCTAAGATGCTGTTCTCGATTTTGGCCAAAATGAATTATTTTAGATAGCATAAGGATGCTGACTACATTTTAGAACAGACTTTGTGTGTTGTCTAGGTAACACATTACATTTTAGATCATAGCTCATATAATGATTTTTATACTTACATAATTTAATTTTCTGTGAATTCATGCAATTTGAGGTAAATGTAGCAGATTCCGACAGTTTTTATGTATAAAAATGATCAAGCTACACCCACACTAAGCCATTTAAGACCAACCAAAAAAGACAGCCCTTCATTCCCTTTCAAGGGGTGGATAAAATCCCTCTGCAGATGAGATATTAATCAGAGTGAGCAGGAGACGCACAGTCTAATTGGAGATGCTGATTTGTTTAAATATTTAATTCCTAGAAAAGCCATGTTTCCCACAAGCATCTCTCCATCTCTCTTTTTTCCGCATGACCTTTCTTTCTGTCATCTCTTTTTGAAGAATGCAGTGTAAAGACTCATAGTCTTGTTTTGATCTTACACCATGCCTCTGACTAATCTATACATCCAAACATACACATCTACATCTGTACACTTAAACAGTTAATACACAGACACATAATCTCCAAAAACCTATTTGATATGCAATGATACAAAGCACACACTGGAAATTTAAAAAAAGGGTTGGGGGGACTCCTGTCGGTGTGTAATTAAGCATAATTATGTACCTTGCTTTAATTAGGCTAAGTAATAGGGCCATGTTCTTGCCAAGTAAAACAGCCTTTCACAGCACAGGCACAAACAATGGCTTCACATAAGTGGCAGGTTGGATTGGTGGAAGGCCTGATCTCTGAGCGCTAACCCCAAAAAACGGATTTGAATCCTATAGGACAAAACATTAACATTAACTTCTCATAGTTTTAGATTAGGGGAGTCAAATAGTTGATCTACATTTATGGTTTTATATACACTATTAGCTGTGCTTGAATTTGATTTAGCAATACAGATTGCTAGATCAAATTCTTATCTCTAAAGTCACCCCAAAAAAGGGCAATACTGCAGTGTTATTATAAATAATTCACATCATCAGTGTTATTATTAAATACATAATTACAACATCAAATTTAAAGAAAAACAATACAATAAAAGTAATTTCTTCCTTTCAGCTACAGGTACCTGTCACTCAGAAATCGCAGATATTAGCGGAAAAGACAACAATCCAATAATACAATCAATTCACTATTGACTAGGGGTGTGACGAGACACTTATCCCACGAGACAAGATGAGACACGAGACACGAGACTGGGTTCACTAGAACGTGACGAGACGAGGTTTTTAGACTCTTTTAAAGAAATCCTCAATGATAAAATATATAGGGGAAAATAGTCTTTTAATCAATTGAAAAACTCAAAAAGGTAAAAATGTAGGTGCATTTTGAAATCAGTTTGTAATTTATGAAATTAAACTTCTATTTTAATGAATTTTATGCAGTAGCACGAAACATGATAAACAGAGAATCACAATTCTTTATAAAAAAATAAACACAACTATTCTCTAAACAATCTGAATATTTTAATTCTGAAAAGAAAAAAAAGTTCATTGCTTAAATCTTAAAAAAAACAAAAATAACAAAATTAACAAAATGAAAAAAAAAAAAAATGTAGTTCATTTCAATATTTCAATGACTATGTGAAATGAAAAAAAAATGAAATGTAGTTCATTTCAATATTTCAATGACTATTGTGTTGCTCTTAATATTTCAATGACTATTGTGTTGCTCTTTCTGGATTAGCAGCAGCATGAATGCAGATTTGCACATTCACACGTTTTCAAATACACACGTAAACATCAGAGGAGCGTGACCCTCAAATATTTTAACACAGACAGTAAAAATGAGCGACTCATGTTCACGTGTTCACATCGACACGTGTTCACATCAGAATCAAAACCATCAAAATCAACAACAAAAAAATTGAAAAAATGCGCTTCTTACACTCCCAACACTAAAAATTCAAAACAGTTGTAATAGACATAGCTGAATTGTTGTTGTTCAGGAACAAGATCGCGTGGGTGTTTGAATCAAGATTGCAATTTTTTAATGATTAATGGTGCAGCTCTTCTTCTTCTTGTTAGTTTTATGGCGGACTGCAACCATGACTTATCAGGTGCATAACGCCACCTACTGTATCGGAGTATGCAGCATGGATTATCTAAAAATATATATATATATATATAAAATAAAATTTAAAAATAAATAAAAATAAAATATATAAATATTATAGCACTACTATATAAATCCTATAATATAACCCTGTATCATTCAAACACAACAAAATGTTTTGCAAGGATATCGTCACGTTCTCTGCAGAGCATTCGGATCTCGCGAGATCTCGTGCCATGAGATCTCATCCCATCCCTACTCTTAACAAAATCAAGTCTCACCCTCTGAAGTTGAAAAATAAATGGCAAATTACTTACTGCACAAAGTTAAATAATAAATAAATAAATATATATAAATATATATATATCAGTCCTACAAAACCTTAAAAATACATCATATCATCAAGTAATCAGCATACCAGTCACCTAGTATACTGACATTTATCTTAAGGTTTGCATCAATAAAACAATGAATTAAACAAGAAATTTCCAAATCGGACACAACACCACAAAATAAAAATTCATTGTTGCAGGCTTATTGCAGTGAATTTAGGTAAAACAAAAACAGTTATGGACCAGAAAACTGACTTTTTTTACTCGCTTAAATCACTTTAAAAAATCCAGTAATGGGTATTTGTTCATTTTTACCTAAAATCTTTTATAGCATACCTTTAAACTCATTGTTATTAAAACACTGCTGTTGCATTATAGCTCATACTTGCAAGTGCATTACTAAGACGGGGTTTTAAAAAAAACAAAAGCAAAAAAAAGGCCCCTGTTACACTCCATTTTAATTTTTTTTTTTTTTTTAAGTTGTTTGTTTGGTCTTCATTTTTATTCAAACCTAACACATTTAAGAAACACATCCAATCAAGTTCAGGTGAACTCAAGACTATATTATTTATAAAGGTCTTCATGTTGATTCAAACCTGTCTGACATTCTTTCTTATCTGTAACACATTTCAGCACAACAAAAATAGAGCACATTTTTGCATACTACAAATAAAAAGTCAATTAGTTGAGAATTTTGCATTGTTCAAATCAAACTTTTAGCACAGCATCCTGTTTTGCGACAGACCAAACCGAGCGCTCCTTGCCGTGGACGACAGTGATCTGTTGTATGTAGATGTGTGTGCGTCGCAGTACGGAGAAGTACCGCGGTAATGAGTGCTCTCTCTTCTACGGCGAGAGCATCATCTCACTAACCCCGCCAGCACTAGACGGCCACGCGCTGTGACGGACAGGAGCTATTGTTCGGGCGGGCTGGTATCTCTGGGTGACGAGTTGCCTGGTGCTCTTGTCGCCGTGACACCGATGGACTAAAATGAAGAGAGCTCATCCCTCCCACTCAATTACTGACCCTGACAGCTTGCCATTGTCTGCCTGGCTCTATCATTAACGTCACTTATGAACTAGCAAGGCATTTATATATAGAACAGCCTGCTCAGCCAGCCACTTTCCACAACCCTTTTACACACACACACTTTTGTGCTCTCTCTCCAATCCATATACACATACTATTCGAAGTGGTCCTTCTATGTCTCTCACCATTTCAACACACAAACGCTAAGGAAAAAACAAACAAAACTCATATGCACCCACACAAAAAGTAATATTGACAGAATGCACGGTTGAAAATGAAAATGCCATACACTGTTATATATATTGCAGTGGTATGTGCTATTCCGTGGGCTTGATATCACACAAAGCGAAGGAGCTGAGAGATAAACAGAAGCATTGCAAGCAATGGTACAAAAAAGGAGGCAGAGGAGAGATAGGGAACAAAATAGAGAGACTGAGAACGAGAATGAGAGCGGGCCGTGATGCAGGCCGTATCACACAGTCATTTTAACCAGCATGATTGAAACGAGGTGAAGGCTGCGGTGGGCCCATCCATTCCACTGTTTGCATTCATTCCAAAGAGCAGACTAAATAAATCCCCCACCATCTTCAGGCCAGCACAGAGATGAGGATGTCAAGATAAGCAAGGACATATGGCAGCCATTCAAAGAAAGTGCCAATGAAACCAGGGCTGCCAACAATTCCCAATGTCACAGTCTTTTCTTTCTCTATCTAATGCACCCACTTCTCCCTCCCTTTCACTGTCTTTCACTCTCTAGCTCGCTCACACAGAGCGTTAGTCACTCCTCTGCTCTAGTGTGCATTGAATAAATCCATATGTAGTATACAGTAGCAGATTTGCGATTTGGACACATCCTGCTTTGAAAGACAATCCCAAAGTCCATGGTGTGCAAAAAAAAAAAGTGATTATTAAAAAACTAAAAAACCGAGAAAGCAGGTTTGCTGATGTTTATTCATCTACATAGCAGTCAATTCATTTTGTCCTCAGCACAATTGTAACATTAATTCATTAGATAAATACCAATTTCTGTTAAAATCGTTTTAGTTTGTCACAGTCAAATTCCATTCCTCTGCTTTACAAAGAGACAATACTTGCACCAGTGTCCTCCTGGGTCTGTACTGACTGACAGCGCATGGGAGGTGTGTGTGTGAAGGGGTGGAGGAGATCCTGCCGGGCCTGGTGGGGACCTCATATGAATATTTCACATCTCCATCTGAATATTTTAGGGATGACATGCGCATGTAAACAGAGGCAGGCAAAGTGCCCAAATCCACTCAGGAGAGACTATTAAGCCGTCAGGCTCTCACTGACAGTCAGTGTGCGCTGTGGCAACACAGGAAAGTCAGCAGACGGTGGGGGCATCGCCGCCAGACTGCTAATTTAACTTGTCTTTGGGAAAGAGAAATTCAGGAAAGAAATACTTCACAAGGATCCCCAGGGCAGAGAGCAGAGGATGAGGTGTTGCTGGTCAACAGGCATGGGTTTTGTGTGTGCCTGTATTGTGTGAGAAGGCATTTTACTGTGAACGAACATCTGTTTATGTAGTGGCTGTTGAACTAAAGGTGCAGCCATATTAGCGAAATTTCACAGGCAAAAAATAAAAAGCATGTTCACAGAAACACATCACCCCAAAGCAAAATACAGAATTGCCTAAAATTTGTGAAAATTCACCAAACAGTTAATAGATGTGACGGCAAAAACCAACAACCCTGTAATTTTTTGGGTTAAAATTGTTCATCCTATCAAGTTTTATGTGCATAGAGAAGTATATTATTTGTAGCCATTAGCCACATTTATGAGTAGGCCTATTTCTAGTTCTTCAAAAATGAATTAAACAAACATTAATTAATTATTTTTTACAAACACTCGTTTTAGCAATTCCATTTGGTCCCACCAGAGGTATAGTAATTGCATCACTACTCTCTCTAATCTTTATCTATGAAACAGTTTGCTTCTTCAACATCCACATCCTGATAAGATATCTGATAGGATAGTTTTCAAAGTTTTCTGCAAAACTCGAATTGTACAACCATCCAAATTACAGTAAACAAACAAGTCTGGCATTGAGGACAAAGGAAGTGAGGAGGGATCCATAAACAACTGTCTCAATCATGCCATCTTCCTCAATCACGCTCACCATTTAATGTAGTCATTCCTTTATGTCTTCACTTTTCAAGCGGCACAGGAAAAAAGCACAAACTATCAACACACATTTACACTCTCAATAAACTCTCAACAAGTCTTAGTTTCTCCTGCTCCCACCCACTGTCAGATAACTGGCTATAGTTTCTTCTTTGAGCGTATATCCTTGAATCAACTGCACAATTTCACACTGAATTGGTATCATTTCAAAGCCTCTACTTCAGCCATGCAGAGCTCACAGTTATGCCACTATATGCACCTCTTATTTTTCAAGGTGATGGATATGATGGTGGTAACAAGAAAGACAGAGTAAGATGTAGACCTGCTACATGTCAGTATTACAAAGATCACATTCATGCTCTTTCTGAGTTATTTCTGAGATATTGTAAGCAACCAGCTACTTTGTTTAATGCAGGGGTCTCCAACCTTGCTCCTGGAGAGCTACCCTCTTTCAGCTTTTGGCTCCAACCCCAATCAAACACACCAGAACCAGCTAATCAAGGCATTCCTGGTTACTTGATAAATACAGACAGGTGTATTAGAGCAGGGTTGGAACTGAAGTCTACAGGATGGTAGCTCTCCAGGAGCAGGGTTGGAGATCCCTTATCTGATATTTATAATTTCTGTTATTTGTGGTAAAAGAATATGCTTCAAATAACACTCTGTAAAGAAGAGAAGCTAATGTCTTTTCCTTACAAGCTACCTTAAAGTGACTATCTGTCCATTCAATCAAAGTCAATGGCAACCTTCTACGGACTCCTTGACAATTGAATCGCCATTGGCTAGTAAAATTTCTAGTTTACTCACCAAAAATTCAAAATAGAAAGTTTTTATATTTAAAATAAAGTTAGGTTAGGCAACATCACACAACGTTTTCGGCATTACGACTGTTTAATAGTTCTATAAACAGGTCAATAAGCAAATACACTAATATTAGGTCACTTACATTTAAGGCGGAAACACAGCACATCTCACAGCAATCAGCCGATTCATTGCTGATTGATTCCCTGTTTTGAACGAATCGGTTGAGTAAGTCAAAGTTTCATTAGCCCATGCATAAACATCTGATGAATATGCCATTTGAATGAATCGTTTGAATGAATGACTCAATGACTCACTCATTAAATGCTCACTACTGGCACCTACTGGCATTTAACCCTTTAGCGCGTACGATCACACCGGTGTGATCAGTCTTGGCTGGTCCCTGAAGCGTACGATCACACCGGTGTGATTAGAACTTTCAGTGTGTCACGTCATCAACTGCTGAATTTAAATCCGCTTTCGCGCTTTGGCTGGCGCAGAGCCAGATCAGATGCGCTGAGCGCTGAGCGCTGGACATATTATCACAAATATTCAGTGTTTTCAACCATATAATGCTTATTTTAGGTTTCAGATGTTTAAAAACACATAAGTACTAGCAAAAACATACATTTACAGTTTGTAAAATACACGCTGATGTCTATGGAAACGGCAATAATGACCCTTACAAATATAATCTGACTACATGTTTTTATTGATATCATATACAGATTGTGTAGGTAACTATAAAAATTATTCTGCCTTTCTCCGAGTTTACCTGAGACATACTTTAACGTGTTTCGGGAGGAAAGGATGAATTTGCGTGCTGTAAATCCCACAGCTCGGATTCAGCGCGAACTAACATGGCGGCGCCCATCACCCAGTATAGATCAACTAACACGGTCGATATAAAAGTGTTTAAGCTACCAAATATATTTACTTGCACATATTTCAGAATCGGAATATCAGATATTTCATAATATAGTGAGTATGTTTGTGAATATTTTGAATAAAACAGGAAAAAACGAAATAAAAGCGGTCCATGTGTCATACAGATCTATTTTGGCTTTGGTGTGTCACATGACAAGCATGACGCGTCGCCATGGAAACAATAAGGCGGTACACTCTAAATAAAGGTCGCCTGAAAAAGAACTCACGCCGGGGTCTCAGCTTGAATATTTTAAACTCACGTGCGAAAGGGTTAATTTCGTTGAAAAATATCATTTCCACCATCATTTCTTGTTTGTATATTCAGAAATATTTAAAAGAATCTCATAATATTATATAATGCAGTTGTATTTTTTTGTGCAAATGATTTAATTTGATAATGTATAGATAGAATTATTATTGTAATTTAATTTATAAATCAAATATAAGAATTTGAAATGAAAGTATTAATGAGATTAGTGGGAAAATGCCCTCTATAAAGGTAAAAAAAAAAATCCCCTTCTATAAAATATAAAAAACAAACAGATTTATATATGTCACAGCTGATAGAAATCTGATGAGAATAAATTATATTTGCTAAAAAAAAAAAACACACACACATATTATATATATATATATATATATATATATATATATATATATATATATATATATATATATATTAAAAGCTCGATACAATAGAGCCCCCCACATAACAAATCCCAATTTTATATATACTCTTAACATCAGTCAGTCAAGCATTATAATATGATAATCAAGTATTATTTAATGATAGAGCTTTACTGAATAGAATTAAAACTTGATAACCATGTTTAAATACATATTAGTCATTTAAACTGAACATTTTACCTGGACTTGTGGTGGTGCTTTTTTGGTCATTCAGTGTTTCTGTATAAATAATTGGGAAAAAACTAACAAAAAAACTAAGATAAAAATTTAACGAATTCTACTAATAAGAACAATATAAAACACACTAAGGATTAATGAGCTGCTGGATTCATGAATATTAATCAGGTTTTGTGCGTTCGCTCGAACTGATTTGCTGAAATCAAAACAGGGATGATAATAGATGAGCGCCAGCCAATGAGATTGCCGTTTGCGCATTAGCTCCACCCACTACCGGAAAACCCAGCAGTTCTTAAAAGCTGAAGAATTCCAAAAAACCAGTGTTATTTTGACAGGAAAATACAAAGAATATAGTTTTCATGTAGCGCGTCAATTCTCTCTCGCTCTCTGCGTGTGTGTGAGACAAAGCGATGGCGAGACAGTTTGAGACCTCTGTCTTAGACTCTTCTGGTCTCAATCCTGACTCAGACTTAACCCTCTTCTGGTCTCTTCCAGTGTGAGTAAATGATGGCTGAATTATTAATTTTTGGTTGGAACATTCCTTTAAATCCCATGGGTAGGTAGTCACTGGAATCAAGCTGAGCCAATTTCCCTCCAGCAATGGAAGCTGGGTTCATTTCTACTTCTTGAGCTATAAACCAAACATCATGAAAAGAAGTACAATGGGATAGTGCAGTGGCTCAATCATGGTGTTCTGTAATTTCTTTTGACACTGATCACAAAGACACATCAACAGCTAGACTGTATAAAGAGCAATAGTGACTGAAACAGATGCCCATTTAAGTGCCTGATAAAAAGTTAATCAGCAGACGACAATGTGAACACCGGCCTTAAGCAAGACTTGGGCCCTGCCAGCTGCTCCACTAGCTACAGTGAAGTCTCCAAAGCTGGGCACTCAGTGGGGGAGCAGGGCATCAGACGCCAACTGGAGAGCACAGGACAGACTTCAATTCTGCATGTCAGGGAGGTGTTTCAGTGCTGTCGCAAGCAGACAATCAAAGGACAATTGTCCTGAGGGCAATCAAAACACATTTAAATACACTTCCTCCCAAATACAGAAATAAAATAAATAATTCTTTAAAAAATGTTTGTTATTAAAGGGATAGTTCACCCAAAAATGAAAATTCTGTCATGAATTGCTCACCTTCATGTAGTTCCAAACCTGTAAGACCTTTGTTCATCTTCAGAACACAAATAAAGATATTTTTGATTAATTCTGAGAGCTCTCCTACCCTCCAATAGACAGCAAGTGTCCTAACACAATCAAGGCTCATAAACATAGTAAAGACATCGTTAAAATAGTCCACGTGACATCAGTTTTTCTAAACGTAATTTTATAAAGTTACAAGAATATTTTTTGTGCGCAGAGAAAACAAAAATAACAACTTTATTCAACAATTTGTTTCCTCCACATCACCCTTATAGCACCATTTTGGAGAGCATCACACTAGTAAACAACGTATGTATGCAGTAGGGGTTGCACGACTACTGATTTCTGCTAGTCGATTACTTATTTAAAAAATACTCGAGTAACTCGACTACTCGTGGTTCATGCTACTGTAAATGAATAGCCATTAAATAGTTTTTATCAATAAACGTTTATTAATTAACTAATTAATTAATAGCCTAATGCAACAATTGCATAACTGTCAAAACTTTATAATTATGACATTACATATTTTAATCTTCATGTAACCAGTATTTGTATCTGTAACAGTCACAAAATTATTAGTATCTGTTTTCGGATAAAACCAGGTGTCGTACAGTTACTTGATAAGACCGTTATAACTATCTTTTTTCCCGTAGTTATCACTGAAAAAATATGCTGCGTTAAAGTAAAATAATTATTCATTTCTAAAAAATAAATTAATCATATAAGCAGAGATGTCACGACAGACGTTTAGTGATCATTTGAACACGACTGAATAAATTCAAGGCGCATATTTTCATTAAGCAGAATTCTCTAAGCGAGTCTTTTTGAACTTACTAAACAAATGTGCGTGTGCCACACAAACCAGCAAAAGATAAAGAAGCAAACATAGAAAATCTATCTGCATCTAAGTTGATTATTAGCCTACTTTTAAGAGAGCGAACTGGTTTGGTTTTGGAGAGACTGAGGCGCGCAACGCGGCTGTTTGATTGGTGAGCACGCTGTTTATTCCATTCATTCATGTATCATTTCGTAGCCTACGGTTTAAATAATTGCCTTTTAAATATATACAAATAATATGCGGTGTATGATGTATTATTAAAAGTGATAATACTCTCGCCAAGCTCTGATTTCTGAGAGATGCACAGAGAGGCAACATCAATGCGGTGTTTGATTTGCGCTTTTTCGTTTATAAAGTTTATATTCATTCACTTCACACACTCATTATTGCGTGACTTTAGAGGTCTGTGTATAATATTGCGCTGATCCCCTGGCTTAGTTGTTATCTAGCAAACAGCAGAGTGTGACAGCCTCAGCCAAATATTTAGGCAGAATTATTCCTTATCCGTTATTCGTTTTTGAAGCCATTATCCGTGCCAATCCGAATAAGGTATTCGGCCTCGGGCACACCCCTAATTATTAAATTACATATTTGAATTTTACATGTAACATAGAGAAAGTGATAGAAAGTAACAGCTACTCGCAATATTGTAATCCTATAATTTGCGTTGTAGCCAAACTGTGCATGCATTATGGTTAATGCACGCTCGAGTAGTCGATTGTTTCCGACAGCGCCGACTAGTGGTTAAAGTAGTCGAGGACTCGACTACTCGACTAGTCTGTGTAACCCCTAGTATGCAGCTACGTTGTTGATCGTGTTAGGATCCTTGCTGTCTATGGGAGGGTCAGAGAGCTCTTGGAATTCAACAAAAATATCTTAATTTGTGTTCCGAAGATGAATGAGGTTTGGAACGACATAAGGGTGAGTAATTAAAGACAGAACTATCCCTTTAACGATTTTTCACAGCCTTTGTATAATGCAATCCAATAATTATCATTTATGAACGTTCAAGAGTTTGGAATCAATAAGATCTTTTTTTACTACTATTGAGCAAGGATAAACTAAATTCATCAAAAGTGACAGTAAAAAAAAAACATTTATCCTGAAAAAATCAGTTTCCACAAATATATCAACCAGCACCAAATCTGCATATTAGAATGATTTCTGAAGGATCATGTGACATTCATTTCAATTTTTGCACCCTGAGATTCTCGGCCGAAGTTTTCCATATCCTAACAAGCCATCAATGGAAAGCTTATTTATTAAATTTACATATGATGTATAATTCCCAATTTAAAAAACATTTAGCCTTATGACTGGTTTTGTGGTCCAGGGCCACAAATATTACTGACCCCAAACGTTTGATCTGTAGTGCATGTTTTATAAAACATGTTAACACATTTTATGTTTGTTTAGTATTGTTATTCATTTAATAGTATAAAATACTTCTGACAAAGTTCATGATCTGCATCTTTAACTACACAAACAGCAACCAGTAACTATTTACTGCAAACCTTAATTATAAGCTGTTTTTGATTCACTGAAAAAAAGAATCGACTCATTAGAGTCATTTGTTTTGTAATTAGACTACACTGGGTAAGTGGTCTGTCAGTGAAAGAACAATTAACAGGGTCATATGTGATAAACCTCCTGGTTTTAAATGGTAATGCTTTACTTTAGGGACTTGTTCTCACTATTAACTTGTTGCTTATTAGCATTTGTAACATTCGTAGCATAATGGCTGTTTATTAGTACTTAAAAGCACATATTAATGCCTTATTCTGCATGACCATATTTTAGATCCATAAATCCTACCCCAAACCTAAACTTAACAACTACCTTACCAATTAATATTAAGCAGGAAATTAGGAATTTTATTAAGGCAACAGTCATGGTTAATAGTTATTTAATAGTGAGAACAGGTCCCCAAAGTAAAGTGTGACCGTTTAAACATATAAACCTTGTTGTATATTGCTGGTGGTATATCAGACAGTCCTTAATTATACTCATATGGAGGATGTTTTTCCTACTGTCCACACACTTTTCTATTAGCCATCCTTTTGAGGACTGGAGTGTCCTGGGAGGAGGGAACGATTCGACTAGAGGCCACAGAAAGCTCAAGGCTGGCCTTGCAGCAGAGACGCATCTGTGGAGCACTCCATACATGAAAACAGCATGTGCACACAATAGACTCCCTTCTCATTTCCCTGCAGGAGGAAATGCATGGATACTTGACTCCTGAGCTGGGAGAGAAATATAAGCACCCTTTAATTCGCAGTCAATGGCGAGGGCGAGTAGACGATGTGCATAAAAACACAACCAAATGCTTCCTCTTACTTATTCAAATGCATTGAAAGCTAATTAATACTCAGGATGCTATATGAACAGGCGATCACACTCCCAAGAGCTTGTTTTCCATCTATCAATCTGCACCTGTTTCGAGGGTGCAAATCTATACGATTGCAAAGCCGCACGTGGGTGTAAATAAGTTGGTGGAGAATGCGGGCTTTCGTGCATGTGTTTGTTCGTTTCAAGGAGGTGTGAGTCCCCAAGCCCAGGTCAACAGGCAAACAGCCAATAATTTACCCACCAACATCATATTTCATCTGTCTACCGCCTCTATCCACTGATTATGCCGTCAATACTCCATGGATGAGAGGAGCTGACAATTGACCAAGTCGGATCAATACGGGCTAATAAGCGTTTCATGGAGGAGAGAAAGAAATAGAGCGAGGGAGCGTGGACCAACTGGAGAGACATGTTTGATCCAATTCAGTTGTTCTGCATCTCGTGGTGTAAGTGTGATGATTGAGGTTGTTATTGCCAGTTTAATGCTAGGCAATCAAGCTATAGTGGTCTAGATATCAACAAACAACAACAAATTGTCCCTTTTCTTCTGATACCCTCTTCTCTGACTCCGCCTGCCCTTGCGGGAACAATGCCTGAACAATCGAGCCAGGAGCCGTGCTTTCAGAACCAGAGGAGGGAGAATTGATAGCCACAGATGAGGAGAGAAAGCTTTTTGTTTAGCATCTTCGCTTTTTTTCGGCTATCGTTTGTATACAAATGTTTTCTCTGGCTTTTCTCTTTCCTCCCCATGATACCCAGCGGAGGAACCCAGCGGTCCAACTCCTGAGATAATAACACAGCCAGGTGTCGATGGAACGGTGTGATTTCACTTTGCGTAAATCACCATGTTTTTTTGTGCTGGTGTCATTTTCTTTTGCTCAAATTACCTTTTCCGCTGCCCCATAGATCACACAATTGGAGGTGCTTTATGGATACTGATTGAGGCCTTTTCTTGCTGTCGACACGCCGGCGTATCTCCACCACTGTTAAAGACGCTGCTGTTATTACAGGCTATTGTGCCTTAGGTATAGGGAGAGACATAAAGGGAGGGGAATATTGACTGCATGAGTGGAAATAGCTGGGTTTTCAGTCTCATTTTTAGGCAAGGAAATGGGTGAGCTTTTTCTCAATGGGGCATCACAGACAGTAGGTGCTGGAGTAGGATAGGTGGGTGTGGGTCTGAAGAGGAATAAACTGGTTAGATTTCAGGTTGATTGTACCGTTTGGTGCTGTTTTTCAAACAACAAACAGCTACAAGATATTGCTACATCAACAGAAGATCGATATCTGGTCTGAAATATGATTTGAAGAGACTTTGATGGTAAAGTAAGGGTTGGTGTCAAGATGAAGACTGTATGGGTAGCCGTTACATCCAACCGTCCTTTCTCGACAAGTTCCAGCAAAGGCGCTGACCGCTGCACTTGCCTGTTAAATGGTTTTCATTACTGCTTCAGATTCCTCTGCTATCTCCAAGCAACCTCATGCTCATTTACATTTTTATAGATCTTCGGTGGGGACAGAGTGAGGACGTGACCAATTATCAGCCCCTGCTGCATGTGACAACATCCCTGTCTCCATCACTGCTGCCTCATCTTCTTCCCCGCTGAACATCCTCCACCCCTCGATGTCACTGTCAGAGGATGTGATGTAGCGGACAACACTAAAGAGGCACAAATTGAGGTTGCACAGCAGACTGAATAGTCACTTAGGGCAGAAACATATTTGGAGGTCATTCATCTTGAAGTTCAGGAGGGTTCTTCTAGACACTGATGTCAACGACGTCCAAAGATCATGCCTTCGGTGGGATTATCAGCCATATTGTAGGGTTTTAACTGTTTCTGGTTTCTATATAAGTCCATCTAGGATTCCATTTCTAAGCACATTAGCATCGGTAGCTGTCATGTCTACACAAATTAAATTCATTCATTCTACTTTGAACCATCTGGTCTCTCCAAGTCCTCTACGGAAATGACATTACTTATAAAAATGAAAATACAAGGGTCTCAGAGCTGGCTCTGCATGATGAGGGCTGTTAGCCTTACTTTATTTGGTATCACAATTTTAAGCCCTTTAGGATCACTACAGGTAATCGGATAATCTGGGAAATCCAGCCATTATCATTAAACTAACACTTGTTCATTATCTTTATTGCTTATAGTCTGTGCAGACCGTGTCGGAGTTCGCTTGAAGGGCATCATTTGATACATGTACCCGAGTGTAGTACAGGCAATGTTAATTCCTATTCCATCTAGAGGCTTTGTCCCAATTAGAATACTGTGCACTGCAAGTATGTACTTGACAAAGTCCACACTTTTGAGTGTGTGGTAATACAACACACCAGATGCTGTTATCATGTATCATTTGCATTTGCTCACTCTCATGTTGTTCCGAACCCAAATTACTTTTTCTTTTGTGCATTACAAAAGAATATATTTTGAATTGTGTTTCAACTGTTTTTTCCATATACAAAATAACATTGGACCCCATTGACTTTCATTTTATAAAAAAAAAAAAACCTGTGTTTTCCACACAAGAAAGAAAGTCATACAGGTTTGGAATGACATGACAGTGAGTAAATGGGTGAACGTCTTTTTTAATTAATTATATGTATGTATTCATTATTAGGGTTGGGAATCGTTAGAAATTGTCCGGTTCTGGTTCCACCTAACAGTTCTGGTTCCGATTTCGGGTTCCATTAAAATCATTAAACAATTATTAAAAAATAGTGGTAAGGAAAAATGCACAATACTCAACTACTCAATGCTCAATACTGTTTATTACTTACTATCAACTTAATTTAAAGTTTGGAAATGTCAAAATGCAACATATATCACAGTATACAGATCTTCATAAATAGGGTTGGATATTGTTAGAAATTGTCTGGTTCCGGTTCCATTTAAATGAACTATTATTATGTTTTTTACTATTTTACCTTCACTGAATGTAGTGTTGCTGGAAGGTAGTAAGTAATGTTGAGTAATGTTATTCCATCAATCAGCATGTGCTTCAAAGTTGATGTTTTTAACACTATCAATAACATTTTGACACTTGTTCATTTCCCTAAATTAATGAAATATAAACTGTTATACTTATAACCATGTATACACACACTCCATAAAGCCCCTATTTTACAAAAAATAATGCAGTCAGGAGATGCTGTGATGCAATGAGTGGTTTCCACATTTTTAAACATTTAAAATGCATGAAAATAAATATTTTCTATCACTTTTTATCACTCTTAAAAAATTACCTGTACACTAAATAATCTAACCCTCATACTTGCATAACAATAGCAGTCTATTTATTTAGTGGTCCAAGTTGAAGTCAGTATGTATATTAATGACAACATGGGACAAATATAATGTAATTTAGTGGCGGCAGGTGCTGTGCTGCCGGTACATGTACAGCCAGGCAAAATGAAGTGCACAGTTATCAAAGGCGCGAGTGCGCCTACAGTCGAGGGAAACGATGTGTAGCAGCGCGTCTGTGGAATGCGCGTCATTGGAATCAATGTGCTCAGTAATTAAATAGGCAGGGCGGTGTTTCTGTTATTTGATTTGTGACATCCTTTACTGGCAACGCCGAATCATCAGAACACTGGCGGAAGGCTGCTCACAGCGCTTGGACACGTGTCGCACCAGAACCGTTTTTGGAACCGAAACATAGAAATTGCTCACGGTTCCGGTTCTTTTCAAAGAACAGAACCGGTTCTGAATAAGAACCGGTTCTCGGTTCCCAACCCTATTCATTATATGTATCCTCTAAAAAATAAATAAATAATAATAATAAATAAATTAAAGAAGAACAGTTAAAATGTCTGTTGTGCAAGGGATTGTGGGAAAATTCAAACTATAAAGCATACCCATGCGCACATTTTGAATCATGGCACCTGTGTTTTCAATGTACTACAATTGCTCCCCAATAATTCTCATCTATTATAAAGGACATAGGGTGCTCTGCTGCCCACTCCCCATGAAAAGAATGATTGACAGCTGACTCCTCAGCTGCAGAACAGTAGGGCTGCTGACACAGCGATGCATTTCATTAAACTCAGCTCTGTTATCATGAAAAGTAATTTACCTAACGTCTGCTCTGCCATCCTATAGTCTGTCAAAAGACCTGATGTGAGTGAGAAAGGAGAGCTGAGGGAAGCAAAGCAAAGAAGGAGGTGAGAGAATGAGAGACCCTGACATTTGAATAAGACATCCTTCCTACTCCTGAATAACAATAAGGAGTGATTATAGACTATTACATCTGAGGAGGACACAACCTTTGGCCTACACTGGCCGGCACTGAAGACCAGACAAACAGAACCGGACATGGAAATAATAGTGTGATGATGTCAGAAAAATAAAATAAAAATAGGGGTTCAAAAGACTGAGACCACATTGAAAATCTAGAAATAGAAAAAAAATAAAATAAAATTTAAACCATAAAATTAACGTTTCTGGAGCTTAAAAGAATTAAAGCAAAAATATGATGTTGTCAAATTAACAAATATTTTAAATTCTGCCATATTTCTGGGTTAATAATGAAAAAGTAAATGTTTGGATCATCTCAAATCTCAAGTATTCATGTTTATTTAATAATTTATTTAATACTAATTACTAATTTACTAATTGAATTAATATATATAGTCTAAAAAGACACACATGCCATACAGTATATAACAGCACTGATTATAACAGAGAGACACCCAAACACACCTCCACAGATACAGATCCTGTCTTTCATTCTCCTCTCCTCCCACTCCTCCCAAGGGGAATTACTCACACAGTGTGGAATATTAAAAACAAACAAACAAGAAAAATTCACTTCCTGTCTGAATTACTGCCTTCAAGATTACATCTGACCTCTCACCTTGTCTGTCACACACCAATCACAGAAAACACTTGAACCCTTCACACATATTCTCGCTCACACACTTTTTTGCATTTCCACTTCCCTACTGTTATGAACACCACCCTCTGTACGGCCTCAGTAACAGGACAGCGACACGTGGAAGGATACGGCTGCCTTTGCAGATATACGGAGTTTGACCTGGGGCATGATTTCATGATTGACTGACAGGCTGAACACTAC
This sequence comes from Cyprinus carpio, assembly GCF_018340385.1. Taxonomy (NCBI): domain Eukaryota; kingdom Metazoa; phylum Chordata; class Actinopteri; order Cypriniformes; family Cyprinidae; genus Cyprinus; species Cyprinus carpio. The sequence continues at coordinate 13,732,109 of NC_056609.1, read as the reverse complement.
TGTGACATCATCGTTATTACATACATACAAGTCTGGTTTGGCCTTTAACTTAATGCCTGTGTAAAGTTCTAGTTCAGAGCCCAATAACTTTTTTTTTTTTTTGTGCTAAAGCCACAATGTTTGTGACCAAACAATATGCATAAAATCATTTCGGCAACATCACTGAAAAAAAGTGACAATTTCAACTACCATGATATTAAATCACCTAAGTCCTCTCTCTGATATGCCTGATTATTCACCAGCCCAGCAGAAGAGCAGATAGAGACATAAATGGATGTTTAATTGGGCTTAATTCGTCCTGATTTCCTCTCATTACAGTGCTGCGTCTGTCAGTCAGGAGCTGGAGTGGAGGTGAAGGGTCAGGAAGAGAGAGTGTCGCTTGGTGTGGTTTTAAACGCAGAACAGCTCTCTAAAAGACAGCCTGACTATCACAATCCATGACACCTGCTGCTCAAGACCTTGAGATCGCCTCTATTATCCAGCTCAAATACACTCCTCCAGTCGCACTCTTTTTTTCCCCCACAAAAAGCAATGAAAAAAAAAACACTCAAACAGAATCTATGTATGCTCACACACACACACACACACACATTATTCTGATTTAAATCAAAATAAGCACTTACACATCCACACAGTACTACTAACTATCTATATATCTATCTATCTATCTATCTATCTATCTATCTATCTATCTATCTATCCCAAAAATTAAACAAACGTTCACATAAATAATAATAATAATAGCTAAATAAAAACAGCCAAAATAATAATAATAATAGAAAATAAAAATACATAAAAAACAATTAAATAAAAGTAAAAACAATACATAATAAAAATTAAAATATTTAAAACCATATATATATGTATACATGTTAAGTGTATACACACACACACTTATATAAGTATAATACACACACACACACACACACACATATATATATATATATATATATATATAGATATAGATATAGATATAGATATATAGATATATATATATATATATATATATATATATACACACAGTATATAATTTTTTTTTTTTCTTATATACATGTTTGTATTTACATATAAATATACACAATACACACACATATCTTGTAAACAAACATTAACTTTGGATGTGAATAATCGTGATCAATCATTTTGACAGCCCTATTAAAAAGCCTTATTTTTTTCTTTTTATACAATTGTTTATTAAACAACAAGATCTAACCAAAGAGCATAGGTCCTTTCAACAAGTAGCATTCCAAGATGTTATAAAACCAACTAACAAACAATCAAATAAATGTACTTTGCTGTACAAAAATACAAATACTGTACAAATTACTGTATGTTGCTCAGTGACTTTACCCAGCCCACATGAACACTTTGATAAGAATTACCAGCACAGTATCAACTAGTAGAAGGTCAGGGCCTTCTTAAAGATGACAGGATGATCCCTCAGTACGACACAAAGCTCAGGTGATCCGTGTGCAGGTGAGCAAGATGATCTGAAGGCACAGCTGATCAAAGCTCAAAGCCTAATCTCAAGGAGCCAAAGTGTCTTTACGAGACTCCTCAGCAACGCCTCACTACACAGACACTACCGGCTGGGTCACTCAACGAAATGAACTCCAGGACAGACAAATCCTATTTTTTAAGGTAAGTCGAGCACCTTGATGAAGATCAGCCCAATGGATCCTGGTCTAAGATGGCTATGAGATCATCTGCCTTGTTTAAATCTGCAAGCTAAGTCCAACCAGATGCGGTCCACAAACCTCTTACACACCTGTGCACCAATCCACAAACAATTTAAACCATTCCGCTGTTGAAATCTCAATCTAGCCTGAAGGTTAATGGATTTGATAAGAGGGAACAGGGAATCTCCAAACTTTAGTTCCTACAAGTCAACAGTACTACTCAGGACCCCAGCGGAAGAAAGTGTCCACTTCATGCCCAAACAAACATATCACTTCTCTCGCACCCTAAGAGCAATGTTTTTGCCACTCAACCTCTTTCTCTCTGAGATGGTTTCTCCACTCTCTCTCAATTTCTATCTGTCTCCCAGATGACAGCAGTCTGATCATTCACCGTTGTTGAACTGCTCTTGGGTGCTGGGCTGGTTTTATAGCAGTCATGGTTGAAAGGCTTTTATACACTGAGTGAGATAGCACTAAGGTGCAGTCATCAGGGGCTTAGGGTAGCGAGTGAGATGTGTCCATCAACAAGAACCAAATCAAACCCACACACACATATGCATTTGGGGGCTTGTTTGGTCCCCTTCTATACAAACCATGAGAGTATCCAAAAATATGCTTGCAAAATCCTTTCGAAGGATTCCTGTAAACAAAGCAAAGCCACAGAGAGCTCTCAGCATCGTGAGGATATAAAAACAAATAAAGCATCTCAGTTCAAACACTCCAGTGTGTGTGCGTGTGCGTGAAAAAGAGTCCATTTGCTTACGTCACATTGCCCTCTGTGTTATACTGAGATGACATACTCACTGACTGAGTAGACTGATAGAAGGACATGATCAGTGACATCTTTTAAAGTCTATGTGAATTGCCATTTACAACCAGGATACTGAAACAAGATATTCAGCAAGAAAAAAAATTGTTTTTTCCCCTTGAGATCTGACTGGATCACGGAAAGTGCACATTACATGCAAGAAAGAGTCAAAGAAAGAGTTTGCTAAAACATTGTCTGTGATAGCAATCTGGCCATTGATTAACGTTATGCAGTTAACTATTATTGCCAAGCAAAATTAAAACAAAATTACCCCCCCCCACACACACACATGATTGTAGAGCACTTTGGGTGTACAGCAATACACAATAGAACGCTATATAAATGCATCATTCATTCATTCATTCATTCATTAACAAATCAATCACAATAAATCACGAATGTGCATTAAGAAAGTAATTTTATGTTTATTTTAAACCTAGTCTAATGCACTATAACGGTATAGATACAATATGGGGGGGAATATTAGTTAATGCATTAGGCAACATCACCTTACACCATTCATTAATCAAGGTTATTGTTAATTTATAATATAATATTGGTAATTGTTAATTCAGGTTATTTTATAATAATTTATATAAATTAAAAACATACCAGTACATTGAGAATTTACCAATAAATACTGTAAGATTAATAAATGCTGTAAATGTACTGTAAAACTCATATTAATTATTGCATTAATGTTACCATGCAGAACTTCACTCTAAAATGTTACATATCATCAGCCTGACATAATACAACATCTGAAAGCATAATACAGCACATCCAAAAAAATCATTTAAAGATTAATACTTAGCCTTTGACCTATCAGCAGGCCAAGGCAGAATCTGCTTACGTTTCTTTACATTTTCTGCTATTTGCCAGGAAATCACAAAATTCTGAGGAATGTATTTAAAAATGGGTTAAAGCTGAAAGAATAATCGTATGATCCAAAATATTTAATCAGCAGACATGCATGCGAACGGTAGGTCTGGCCAAATATGAGGTTTCTGTTGAGCAGTATATATACTTATATAAATATACCTTTTATGTTAGCAATATCACATATTGTCAAATGATAATTATGAAAACGGAAAATAATTATTTTCTAACCACATTTCCTCCTATGGGAGCAGAAAGGGTATATTTATTTGTGTGCGTGTGACTAAAAGCAGGAGGTCGGATGAGAAAGTGTGAAAGAGAGCCCCAATTATTAGTGCTCTGAGGTTAGCCTTTAATAACATACAGGGATGTAAACACATCATTAACACAGTAATGAGAGGAGTGGGTTTCAGGGGAAGGAGGAGGGGAGGAAGCGAGAGAATCCGAGTAGATGGGCAGGAGGGCACAGGGCCTCGGGAGGGTAAAGAGATAGTTTGGGGGTTTTGCACCTCACCTCTCACTGCAGTTACAGAGTCATTAGAACACAGAGAGTGCGTGTGTCATGCAACCCGATGACACGATACCAAGCTGGAGAAGCACATGGAGCCCTGCAGAACGAGAGAGTAACCTTACACACTCACAATATTCTCGCCTGAATATTATAGTCCAATGCCTCTAGTGGGCACACAGATAAATCACACTATTCAAACTGTAGGCAGATGCTGGAAATGTGTGGCACAGAGAGGAGCCTGCTAAAAAAAAAATAATAATCCATTGAGCATGTGTAGTCATACAAAAAGGCCCGTACATGGTGGAAGAAAAATAAATTTGCCCCTTAGACACCCTGTAACCTTTTTTTGTTCCCGTGCCATGAGGAAGACTAACCAGAACTGGTCAATTATGGCCAAATGAATAGAAGCATGGTTGTTTCAAATGGATGTGGGTCCAAAGGGCCGACTCGGGCTCTGGCAGAGGGCATCAACAGAATGGATGAGGTCCCTCGCTTTGCCCTGCTCATTTTGTACAGAGAAAGCGCCATTTGGAAGCTCCAGATAGATAGGAGTCCATACAAACACAGGAGTTCGCAGCTGTCAAAGCAGCCCAATCAAGAGCTGGAGATGGAGGTTGTGATGCGGGGCCGGTCTGGGTCACGCTCACACACAGAATACGCTCAAACCATTTCAGCTCTGCATTGTACAGGCAGAAACAGGCTGACAGCAGGCAGCAAGAGCGCCAGACACGCATATTCCTCCTATGGACACATACGTGCGCACACACTCAGAGCAAATTAACATCACTGTGAACTCTTTGAAGCATTACGCTAGGCTTGATCTCTGATCGTTCTTCAATTGCGGAGGCGAGAAGTATTTAGCTTTGAGAGCTGCAGGTTACCCATGTCGCCCCTCAAACCGACTTCGACTCTTTGATCAGAATATCAGAGCATAGCAGGAAGTTCAATCACATGACAAATGTTGGTCATCTGAGGGGAAGAGTATGAGGAAAGATACCATTTTAATCGTTTTCATAATTTAATAAAGACCAGAAGGATTATAAGGCCGGGTTTCAAGCCATTGTAGAATCATATGCTCGTGCCTGATCAAAAACATATCGAAATAGTTTTAGCCCTATGCTAAGCTAGTAGACTAGGCTGTTTTGTTTTGTTTGCTAACCGACAACATACACAAAAAGGTTCATTTGTATTGTTGGGAATTCAGTGGGAATATTTTCAGCTTTGGAAATGAAATATGTCGTATATGTGGGTAAAAACAGAGGTAAAAGATTCTGCCACATACACAGCCAATATGTTAATTACAGGCATGCTAAAAAGCAACTAGATAATAGTGAGAATATTGGTATTTTTTGTAGGGTGACCAGACGTCCTGAAAAATTCGGGACAGTCCCGAAATCTAAACTGTTGTCCCGAATCCAGAATCTGGCCCTAATTGTCCCGAAAATTATACTTAAGCAAAATCTTGAGTAGTTATTGTCTGATAAACATTAAAAACTGTCTGCGGAGGTTAAGTCGTCCTGCAACCAGCCCCCGCCGGCTGCTCATTGGCTGCAGCATCTTTTTTCTAAGTTCTAAAAAGATACCGTAGGCGCGAATTTAGGTATGAATTGATAAGCTAATTTTCATTCACTCCGTTGGCATGGCTGGTGTACCGGAACCCCAACACGCTGCTAAAAAGCAAAAACGCCTCTGGCTTGATGAAGAGAGCGCAAGTTGCTGCAGCTGCGAGGAGGACAGTGATGCACGCGTAAAGGAGTGACTGATTGTTCGCGGCACTGTCTATAAAAAAATACTTCACTACTCAATTATTTCGCTATTTTCGTTTAAGCTTATTAGTGTTAGGCTATACAGAAAAGTCTGATTTACGCACTGTTACTAACAACAGTCATTGTTTTTTTTCATTTCACAATGACATTTGAGTTCATGATTTTAATGTTGTTTTTTGTGGCAGACTAAAGACTAATGACAGACTGTTGATCTTTGAATAAAAATATGTTTGGTTTAGGTTTGAAATTCATTATGTTTTATTATAGGCTACGCAGTCTAATATCATAAAAGCCCCCCATCCCGTCACAAACCCCCCACTAACATCCCCCCCAACAAACCCCCCCCGTCCCGAATTTCACCCAATCTCATCTGGTCACCCTAATTTTTTGAGAACCTAAAATTTACAAAATACATTAAAAATAAATGACTAAAAGCTAAAACCAACTATTTTAAATGCTACAAGTGAATTTAACATCACATTATTATAACTGAACAGATTTTATTTTTTATTCGTTTTTTATTCATTTTTTTCATACCGAGTGTTTTTAAAGATTAAATTTAAAATGATGCTGTCATTAGCTGATTGAACTTAAATGATTACATTTGTAAAATAAATAGTATAAATAGATCAAATTTACAGTAAATTGTACAGTATAGATGATATTCATTTTGAGATTCGCTAAAGACTAAACTTAAGTGCTATTAATAGTGTTCTTAAAGATTACCTTTAAGTAAACGTTAGATCACAGCAAACATTATGTTCAATGTTAAAAATAGGAGACATGTAAGATTAGATTCAATTTTACAACGAATCCAATAAATATCCAATATTGGCCGATATATCTTCAATGTTAAAAGAAATCTCTCATTCAATAACCAATATGATTCCAATACACTGTATATTACTAATAATAAGTTTTAAAGATATTAACTTATGTTTGTAATTAAATACACAGTTAAGAAATCTATTTTTTCTAATCAGGCACTAACCAGAGTAGCCCTAAATAGTTATATCAGCCAACGGAAGAGCATGGAGGCAGTGGAGAAAAAACTTCATAGTGGTGCCAATGAGTTATAGTCTCATAGGCTTGTATCACTAATTTGTATTTGGTTGACAAGAGCAGTGGTGAGACGCTAAGATCAGTCTGTGAGGGAGTCTGTGTCCTATGGTGTCTATTGTCTGCCATTGGAAGTGGAGACAATGCGCTCCTTTGAGCTGACAAATACAGGCAGACAGTGGAAGGTCGTGTGAGGAGTGGGAGAGAAGGCCTTGTCAACATGTCTGTATAACAATAAGGGTGTATGACACAGGATGTGCTCAGAGGACAGGCAGGAAGTGTCCTTTTGACGACTGGGTAACCGTATTCACTACTGAGAGAAAACAGCAAAACACATTCAGACGTAAAGATAAACATTTCATGGAAGCGTAAACTTGTTTTTTGAAGCGTAGGCTACATTTTGTTAACGCACAGGTGAGAAAATGAAGCTGAGATACGAGGATGAGTAGCAATCATTCAGCGAGAAGGTGGAATCTGTTTTTCATGTTGTATTGTGTGGGAAATTGACAATGTCTGCACTGAGGTGGTGAATTTAGAAAAGATCAAATTTAAATGTGAAGCGTGTCATTTTTTCCTCGTCAAAATACTTTCCTATCACAGTGTTTTGTGTCTAGACAACTATAAGTAAGCCATTCATACAGTAGGTTGATTTGCCGATAGCCATCATCTGATCTACGCAGTGGTGTTTTTGGAACATGAATACATGAAACCAGTTTGAAAACAATCAAAAAATTGAAAATTAGTTAGTTTCACTGGTGTTTCACAAACGTCTGTGTCCCCCTCAGTACCACCAGTTATCATCAATGAATATGACAACAACAACAACAACAACAAAAAAGACAGAAGAAATCACTGATTACATACAGAGATTACAAACACTTTCAATAAAGGGTCAGTAAGTTTTTTTTTTTTTTTTTTTTTTTTTTGCCATCACAGGAATTTAAAACACATACACACACCGTTATATTATTATAATATTTCACATTATTACTGTTTTGTTTGTATTTTTGGTCAGAAAAAAAATTATAGCCTTGGTAAGCATAAGGGAATTTTTCAAAACCATTAAAAAATCTTAAACTCTGATAAATAGAGTATTCAAAAAATCGTAAACATTGGTACAGTATGTAACTAAAAATATACTACAGTACAGGTTGGGAACAGTCCTATTTTCTAAACAACCCTCACACATACTATACATGAATGACTTGCCCTTACAGTCACTCATGTGGCTTTTAATGTGCGCTAGTCACCTTTACATTATTGCACCACTCCAGATACTATTATACAGGTAGTAATATTTAATATAATAATGCAGCATGTGATTTATGCTCTAATTTCTACCTAAAGAAATCACTGTAGTGCACTGAATGGTTACCACTATGGAATTAGTTGTGTAAGTAATTAGTAATTACATTATATTGTTTGTATGTATAGTCTATATAATTTGTCCTTTATGTATATTTATTATTTGCATATACTGTCATCACTGTGTTTGCTATCAAATAGTGTGCTTTAACTGTCTAATCCCTGAAATAATCAATGTTTGCACCAAGGTTTATACAAAACTACTTTATGGAGTTTTTTTTCTTTCTGTTCCCTTGTAAAGAAATAACAACAGACTGGCTTTGACTTGACATCTTAAATAAATGGTTTAAAAATTAGCCTAGTTTTCAGCATTTACAAAAGTCAAAAGGCACCCATGTTTCATTACACAAGGACATGCTCTAAAAAGGCTCTGTTGTGTTAGCAGAGAAAAAAATTACACCTCTATTACTGAGCTCTAGTCACTCTACATATTACAATATTTGATTCAATTCACTCAAACCGTTTGAATACAGTGTGTTTCCTGTCAGTCACCTGCATGTGCAAAGAGCAATTAATTCAATCACAACACTCACATTTTACCCCATATTGTATCCCTGGTCAAAACCCATCAGGAGATTATAATTCCCTCCTCCTGTGCAATCATTATTGAAAGGTGTTGGGCATAATTTGGTTGGATTAGGAGATTAGCTGCTTATTGTGAGTTTTACCCATGGGCCTTGTCTGACGTAACCCCACTGATGAAATGCTTTGTCTCCAGTGACTGCCAGCTATTATCGTTACACCTTTGTCAGGGTCGTTTAGAAAGACGTTGGCAGGGGAGGCTTTTAAATTTGCAAAGCACATTTCCAGATTTTCTCACTGTTACATTATTTCATTAATTTGAGTCTGTTAACGCACTGAATTTATTCCCCTGCCTCAACCTAGAGCAAGTGTTTTATATCACCAGAAAAAAATTTTTTTTCACTTTTTTAAATGAAGTCTCAAAGCGCAATAATGATGTAATGCATGAAACTGAAAAATAGCATTAACAATTAAATTTCTAATATCAGTTGGTACATATCTCATACTGACCGAACAACAATAATTTGAAAAAAAAAATTCAAATGATCACTTTTCAGATTATTATTTGAAAGGTGATAATTTGAATTGATTTTGGAATTAACTGACGTTGATTTATTGTGCATCCCTAATAACACCCTAATTATTATGCATTTATTTCATAACCAGAATCTACTTTTTGAGCCTGGAGATGTAAAACTTGATCAACTGTCTGTCAATATTTTTCAAAAGAATATTTTTTGTTTTTAATAATTCTAATAACTGCCATAATATTGAACCATAAATAACAGCAAAATAACCAAATCAAACAGTCTAGACTTCAGAGGCCTACAGATGAAAGATTTCTTTCAAAGTGTGCATAAATGATACAAACAAAATAATTTAAAAGTTTAAAGGGCCAATTTTATACCCCTTATTTACAATACAAAAACTGTTAGGTTAGCAAGACAAAAATAACCCACACATGACTGAGAAATATAACAATTTCCCCCGAGTTACCCATCATCAATACATGCAATATTATAGTTGGTGCAGTGGTCAGTGCCACACACACATACGAAATAAACACACACACCACTGTAATTAGTGAACCTCCTGACTTCCTTATCCTGCTGCTGTCCCAGCATCCCACCTATTGAAGTCCTGCTTTAGAGAAGTCCTCTCCTCCCTGGTCACTGGGTACAGGGAGGGGAAGCACCTGTCTGCTGAATGCTGGGTAACCCAGATAATGGGACTACCAGGAGAGGCAGCGTCTGGTCAAATATTAACCCCCTACTGAGGAACGTCTGTCTAGACACACCTAACACCAGCCAGCTAACTTCATGCGGAAGAAAAGTAGAAGGATTATCCCGGCATGCTAATCTGCAGTAGCAGTCTCTTATTTGTTATTAAAAGAACATGGAGCCATGTAAACCAAGTTAAATGCTAAGATTTTTGCTAATAAAACCCACAGCAGGAAACTAAGCAGATTTTCATACTTAAGAATAAAAGTAGTCTCTGAAAGACACAAGCACAAGCTCTTCTTTATTTTAAGCACAACAGCTTGTAAAAGACGCTCAGAACTCTGTGATTTCTATTCAACGCTGAGTCCTCTTACACTACTAACACACACAAACACATTTGTGTTCATTCAGTTGTTATCTAATTGACTGTACTTAGTCCTAACAAAGACACCAGCTGGTGTGGGCTGGTGCACCGCGCAGGTGTCTAACACCCTCTGACACTCAGGTTCACTCATACACATTAACGGGACGCCAGGAAAGGTGCATGGGGTATTAAATTAATGACATACCTTTCGGAGGATGGCTAAACTGGTAGTTTAAAAAAATCCAGTTACAAACTAAACTCACCAAATATTACAATTTAGAGCTCGAACAAAGTCATTCTGGTGATGTCTGTAAGTCTGAACTCTACCTGTGATGAGTCACAATGGTCGATTAATCGACTAGCTGTGCAACAACTGACTAGTTGATTAGAAAGATAATGAGACACACATTAAAATATATAATATCAACTGATATACACTACAGTTCAAATGTATGGGTTTGGTAAGAAAACACAGTAAAAACAGTTATATTGTGAGATATTATTACAATTAAAATAACTGTTTTCTTATTTAAATATGTTTTTAAAAGTAATTTATTTCTATGATAGCAAAGCTGAGTTTTCAGCAGCCATTACTCCAGTTTTCAGTGTCACATGATCCTTCTAAACATCCTTATATGTGTATTTGCTGCTAAAGACACAATGTGTATGTGTATGTGTGTGTGTATATATATATATATATATATATATATATATATATATATATATATATATATATATATATATATATATATATATATATATATATATATTAGTATAAATAAAACCTGATGTGCTGCTTAATATTTTGGTGGAAAAATCTGATTTTTCAGGATTATTTTTAATGAACAGCATTTATTTGAAACTTTGTTACATCTTTTGTTACTTTTGATCAATATGTGCCTTTGCTAAATAAAACTATTTATTTATTTTTTTAATGACCTTATTGAACCTTACCTTAATTTTTTAACAGGAGTATACAGTATATCCAAAAAAAAAATATATATATATATATATATATATATATATATGATATGTATGTGTGTGTGTGTGTGTGTGTGTGTGTGTGTGTGTGTGTGTAAAAGAAAAAAAAATCCCTTGTGTGTGTGTGTGTGTGTGTAAAAAAGAAAAAAAAAGAAAAAGAAAAAAAAATCCCTTGTGAAATATACAAATTTAGTACAATATTAATTTAGGTAATTCATGCCTATGATTTTGCACATTGATAATTTTACACAACCATCTGATTAAAAACATGCTAGATCACCATATTGTCATACTGCCATCTGCGGCGACACACAACATAAAATTATATGGATATAACATGCTTATTGCTGGAGGACACATTTGCATAGTGGATTCTGTGGGAGGTTGAAGTGTGTGAGTTGTGTTTGCTGGTGAGTGGTTGAGGGTGGATGAGACTGTGTGAGTGTGTGTTTGTCAGGGTTTTGATGATGTGTAGGATCTGGTACAATTGAAAAAATGTTACTGATTCCTCCCACTTGATTAACAGTAGGCCCACTAGTGTTTATGTCACAACACTCTGCATAATGTGCTGGTGGAGGACAGGATCCATATTCAGTTATACACTGGAAAGTATAGGACACAATCATGTATTAAATACGGAATTGTTAGAATCAACAGCTAAAGCTATAGCTACTTTCTGCAATCACTGGTCACAGACACTTCATTTAGACTCATTCAGAACCACTCAGTGCCAATTATAGCAGACACTTTTATCCATGAAAAGGATAAACACAATGACATACATTCACACATCACTGATGACTATTTTGTCTTAAAAAACATAGGTGAGGTAATGCATCTTAATACACATGGTGCAATGGGTCAAAAAGATTGTGGATTGCCATTTTAACGTGTGTATTTGTAAGAGACCAAAATAAATTTAGACCAGAATGCTATAAAGCATCAGAGAAGGGCATGAACAGGTTTGTAATAGTCAAGTATTCATGTGTTAATGTCTGCAGGAGTCAAGCTGGACTGCATTAGAAGAGTCTTTGGGAAGAAGAGCAGAGAACACACTCACCCAAGCCTACTGTGTACTGCCCCAGAGAGCCAATCACGTATGCATTGAAAAGTCCCCTCACTGCAATTATTCAGCAAGCAAGCTACGATGATACAGAACAAGGTGGAGGGAAAAAGAGAGGGGGCAGAGAGGAGAGGATTACTGTGCAGGCCACACACACAATCCTAAAACGGTAGCACTCTAAAAGTCCACAGTCATGACTAATTCAAAGCTCTCCCCTGCTATTGCTATCTGAGATCTGTTTTTCAAAACAGAGTTGCTGAAGGGGTAAATCAGTCTGACTGGCGCACAAACTATGCCTCTGTTCCAAAACCTAGTGTGCTGCATTGCTGCCTACCACCTAGGCAGCATCACTGAAATGCAATCTTTTAAGTGACTAAATTTAACAACCCAGGCTCATTGGAAAAACTGGCAATACTTCTGCAAATTTATATTATATGTTACGTCTTGCATGTTTTGCGACACTTTCACAGTGAGCTGTTCAGTGAGGTGTGCTAAAAGCACATTCGGTTTTATCCAAAACAGATGAATGTGAATCTGGGAACGTTTTATTATGATAGTTGTTGTGCATATTTTGGCAGGTCAGAAATGAAATGTCCAGTAAGTGGCGCTAAAAGGCTAATGTTCTATTGCGTTTAATAATAACATAACACCTACACTAAACCAGACCCTAAATCTAACTGATAGTGTTAACAAAAGCAAACATGAGATAAAAACACATTAGTGGCAGCAGCCGTGCCATTTTAGCTTGCTTCTACAAGTCTTTGAGGTCTTTTATCCTGACTCGTGTTTCCCAAGAGCTCTGCATTGCAAGTGCAATGCTTTACCAGGTGAGCTACCGAGCAAGTTTACCACATCAGAAAAGACATAAATACTGTATAGAGCTGGTTATATGATGCTAACATACTGAATTAGTTTAGACATCATGCTTGGAAAGTACAGTAAGTGCATGAAAGCAATGCTAACATTATACAGCTGTAGTTAATGTTTTATTAGATTTATATCCTTGTCCAGTTTTATTGCTTTTTAATGTAATATGTTGTTTGCATTCTATTCTTGCATTAATTTATTAAAAAGCTAGTCTGACACTGAAGTATTGTACCACCACATACAGCAGGCTTGTACGCTCCTATTTAATCATGAAATATGTATCAGAATAACATGACAACATTTGTATTAATTTCATCATGCCCGATTAATGATTGCAAACTGTGGTTAATATGTTTTGATGAAAAATCTGTGATGAACTGTACATCAGTAAATCACAACAATCCTGTGCTATGGGCTTTGTCATTGTCACAATGCATTGTGAGATTCTCGGTTGCTACGTTCTAGAAAAAAAAGAAGTAAAAGCAGTATAACGTTGCTGCCTACCTATTACATCAGAATTTTGCCTATGGTGCCTTAAAACACTATCTAGGTAAGATGCACACTAGGTTTTGAGACAGACCTTGTGCGCCTGTGTGCATGGGTAAGAGAGGCTCAGTATGTCCACATTCAAGTGTGTGTGGGTGTGCTTGTGTGGGTGCCAAGCTCCATTACTCTGTCCAATTAAAGTCAACAGTTATATGACCGCTAATTCACAACACCTAAACCTGGAAAAGGCACACTGAACATAATAAAACTCAGACTGAACAGAGAATCAGTATGATCGCACTTAGCTGTGAGACACCTCATGCATGTGCACAGACAGACACACACACACAAAAGCAGGGAGAGGTGTGTGACCTCTGTGACATGGGTAGCAATCTGTGCTTGTTAATAGGAAGTGACATCTGCACGACCCATGGCATGTTTAGTTCACTGCAGTCTTTCCTATCCGGCCAGGCAAACACGGGGCAGCCGGTGCTGGCTTTAAGGCAAGGTGTTTGTGTATGTATGTGCAAGTGTGTGTGTGTGTGTGTGTGTGTGTGTGTGTCCGAAACCAACCGTACTGAAAGCTGCACTCAGACAAGAAAATAACTGAAAATTGCTTGGAGAGAACTGAAAAAGACTGGAATGCAGGGACGACGTTTGGCATTTGAAGACGCCCGCAAAGAGTCGGTACTCGGCACGCAGCTCAGCTTTACACACTAACGCTGAAAAAAACCCAAGATGATGACCGAGTGTGTTTGCTGCAAGTGTGGGAGTGTCCATTGAACCTTTTCGTGCTTGTATTCTGCTGTATGTTTTGTTATGCTAATATGCAGGCGGCTCTGAGCTGGTTTAGTGCTCAAAGGAAATGTCAAAAGGGCTAGTAGACTGAGACAGTTACTACCCTTCATGTGCATTTTGAAACTTAGTGACCCAGACTTGTCACTGAGTCAATCAATCCATACTGAAGCAACAACTAAAATGACAACTCGAATGTCAGCAAACAAGACACAGAAATGGTTTACTCGATGGTAGTGCAGATATGAGGATAATAAAAAGAAAAGAAGTTTGAAAAGGAACTTTTACTCAAAAGGAAAGACTAGTCAAAAATTAAAAACTATTTTACCACTGAATAAAAATAGTCATACAAGTTGACAACAACTAGCAGGTAACTGGAACTTATTACTTCTGCATGATCAGATTATAATTTTGTTTTTGTTTTTCAATTTAAAATGTACTGTAATATTATGGCAATGAATTAAGTTTTGTCTCCCATTCATTCTGTTCTGTGATGAATAGAAAGTAAAAAAATAGAAAACAGAAAGTGAAATAGGAAATCTTTTGTTACATAAAAAATTTCTCTAATGTCACTTTTGATCCATTTAATGCATAGTATTTTTAATTATAAATATGATTTCAATTTAAAATAACCTTTTTTTATTTTAATATATTTTAAAATATAATTTATTCCTGTGATAGCAAAGCTGAATTTTCTGCATTATCACTCCAGTCCTCATTGTCACGTGATTTTACAGAAATCATGGTAATATGCTGATTTAGTGCTCAATAAATATTTATTACTATTATTAAAGTTGAAAACAGTTGTGCTGCTTAATATTTTTGTAGAAACTGTGATACATCTTTTCTCCAAATTCTTAAATAAACAGAAATTTCAAAAGAACAGCATTTATTTAACATAAAAATCTTTTTTAACATTACAAATATATTTACTGTCACTCTGCATTTATTTAAGGCATCCTTGCTGGAAAACAAAGTGTAAAGTAAGAAGTATTTGGTTACTTTACCAAAGTGGGCGGCTTTTGACCAGAATATACCACATAAGGAAGAGACTTTATGTCAGAAATTGAAAATCAAGGTCCAGACAGTCCTCTGACTTTGGCTGGTTGGTTCATGCTGCAGTATAACAGGAAGTGGGCTGTGGTCCCCTCTAGCCCTCATCTGTACTTTCTAGAGTCTAACACAGAGAGGCTGGTCTCATCAGCAGTTGAAAAGCCCACCACCGGTGATATTTTAGCACTCGGGAGAGATAATAAAAGGCAAAATCAAATCATTTGATTAAAGTTGAACTAGGAGTGCGGGACCCCTGCCTCTGTTAACGACTGAAGCCCTTCTATCAGAAAATCAGACGGTCAATCAGAATAATTTGGCTGCTGTGATGATGACATCCCCAGCCTGAACATACCCCCAACTGTGTGTGTGTGATCATCAGTGAATGGAGCAGTGAGAATACTTTCTACAAAACTGGTATGCAAACATACACACACACACACACACACACACACACTCTGGGTGCTGAATGTTGAAGAGGAGGGAGTGTGTTTGTGTGAATTGTGATTTGGAGTCTGAGTAGTTGAGGGCAACAAATGTGCGTGATCCACAAATATATTCTGAATTCCAGGGTGCAAACAGTGCAATCGCTTGTGAGAGGGAACACATACACACACACACACGCGCGTGCGCGCATAACCCCACACAGAGACAAAGCCACGGTTGAGCAGGCCAATGTGCCTCAGGACACTGTAGTTACTATAACACTGCTCAAATAAATTTGGCTTGTGCGTAGTGCCAACAGGTGCATACACACACACACACAGGTTAGGCAGTTTGAAAGGGAATGCTAAGGGAATGCTCTGCTTACTGACCACTGTGCAGTGTTTACATAGTATGCAAACAGTTCGTGAAACAGTACGTAGCATGCAAAGACATACAGTATGCTTCATACAGTGGTTTTCTACATTGCTGTCACATGATCTCACTAAGTTGCATGTTAAATTCAGCAGTTGTTTAATGACAGAAATGAAAATATTAATCCTTTTAATAATTTTTCCTTTTTTAATCCTATTTGTGTAAAAATGTGTTACCCTTTGACAGCCCAATTAAATGAGACAAAAAAGAAATGTTAAGGTTTTGGATATTACGTCTGATTAATAGTCTCAATGAAGTTTTAAAGAAAAAATATAAAACATAACTACTGTAATTGACACATTAATAAATGAAACATCATTTTTTTGCCACATTGCCATGGATATAAGACTAAAATATTAGCGAGTGGGAAACAAATTGTCAAATTGAAACATCATGGAAACAGTGATTGATTATATAGATAATAAATATTTATAGTATCATATATTTGCTAGTTAGTTTAATTTCACATGCTATATTTCTATCATTTTATAAGTGTGATGTATGAAATAGCTCATAGACAACACATGTATAATTACTCTTTTTTTTAAGATTTATTTTTGCCATTTTTGTATTTATTATAATAGGACAGTATATCTAGGACAGGAACAGTAACTCAATTTTAATGATTTCCTTTATGTAACAAACACTGACTTTCGATATCATTCATAAATATATACATATACATATACATATATATATATATATATATATATATATATATATATATATATATATATATATATATATATATACATACATTCACTACATACGCACACACACACACACACACATATACATATATATATATATATATATATATATATATATCTATATATATATATATATATATATATATATATATATAGATATATCTATATATATATATATATTATATATATATATATATATATATATATATATATATATATATATACAGTATATATCATTACATTGATTTCATTACAGTAAAGTATGGAACTGTATACTACATGAAATTCAATTAGCTTCTAGTGACATATGACCTGACACCAGTGTCAAAGTCTTTGTACCCTGATCTTGAATCCTTTAACCTCAGGCGAGAGTGTACGAGGCTCCGGATAATGAAGGATGGGGAAAGGTCTGAGCACACTAACAATCCTTCAGTCTCATCCTTTGTTCCCAAGCCCACACACAACACGCTATTTCTGCCCAGGAATTACAGGAAAAGCATTACAGGGAACTAAAAAAGGGCCAAAAATGTGCACGACATAGGGTGAGAGTGGGTGAGGGAGAGAG